>NC_138762.1:101731984-102331984 GCF_965113315.1 Podarcis vaucheri | reverse complement strand
CCGGGGTCACAATTTCAGCAAAAATCTGACTTTTGGCAATTCACTCAAAAATGGTGCCAGAAGCTTGCAAATGATCCCCTGAAAGCTTTGGCGATGGAAACAGAAGGCTTTTTATCACAGGACAAGAAATCAGCCCTCAAAAACTTAACCGGCAGAAAATATTTTTTTGAAAAAATCCCTAAGCCCCGGGGTCACAATTTCAGCCAAAATCTGACTTTTGGCAATTCACTCAAAAATGGTGCCAGAAGCTTGCAAATGATCCCCTGAAAGCTGTGGCGATGGAAACAGAAGGCTTTTTATCACAGGACAAGAAATCAGCCCTCAAAAACGTAACCGGCAGAAAATATTTTTTTGAAAAAATCCCTAAGCCCCGGGGTCACAATTTCAGCAAAAATCTGACTTTTGGAAATTCACTCAGAAATGGTGCCAGAAGCTTGCAAATGATCCCTAAGCCCTAATCTGTCTTTTGGCAATTCACTCAAAAATGGTGCCAGAAGCTTGCAAATGATCCCCTGAAAGCTTTGGCGATGGAAACAGAAGGCTTTTTATCACAGGACAAGAAATCAGCCCTCAAAAACGTAACCGGCAGAAAATATTTTTTTGAAAAAATCCCTAAGCCCCGGGGTCACAATTTCAGCAAAAATCTGACTTTTGGCAATTCACTCAAAAATGGTGCCAGAAGCTTGCAAATGATCCCCTGAAAGCTTTGGCAATGGAAACAGAAGGCTTTTTATCACAGGACAAGAAATCAGCCCTCAAAAACGTAACCGGCAGAAAATATTTTTTTGAAAAAATCCCTAAGCCCCGGGGTCACAATTTCAGCAAAAATCTGACTTTTGGCAATTCACTCAAAAATGGTGCCTGAAGCTTGCAAATGATCCCTAAGCCCTAATCTGACTTTTGGCAATTCATTCAAAAATGGTGCCAGAAGCTTGCAAATGATCCCCTGAAAGCTTTGGCGATGGAAACAGAAGGCTTTTTATCACAGGACAAGAAATCAGCCCTCAAAAACGTAACCGGCAGAAAATATTTTTTTGAAAAAATCCCTAAGCCCCGGGGTCACAATTTCAGCAAAAATCTGACTTTTGGCAATTCACTCAAAAATGGTGCCAGAAGCTTGCAAATGATCCCCTGAAAGCTTTGGCCATGGAAACAGAAGGTTTTTTTATCACAGGACAAGAAATCAGCCCTCAAAAACGTAACCGGCAGAAAATATTTTTTTGAAAAAATCCCTAAGCCCCGGGGTCACAATTTCAGCAAAAATCTGACTTTTGGCAATTCACTCAAAAATGGTGCCAGAAGCTTGCAAATGATCCCCAGAAAGCTTTGGCGATGGAAACAGAAGGCTTTTTATCACAGGACAAGAAATCAGCCCTCAAAAACGTAACCGGCAGAAAATATTTTTTTGAAAAAATCCCTAAGCCCCGGGGTCACAATTTCAGCAAAAATCTGACTTTTGGAAATTCACTCAAAAATGGTGCCAGAAGATTGCAAATGATCCCCTGAAACCTTTGGCGATGGAAACAGAAGGCTTTTTATCACAGGACAAGAAATCAGCCCTCAAAAACGTAACCGGCAGAAAATATTTTTTTGAAAAAATCCCTAAACCCCGGGGTCACAATTTCAGCAAAAATCTGACTTTTGGCAATTCACTCAAAAATGGTGCCAGAAGCTTGCAAATGATCCCCTGAAAGCTTTCGCGATGGAAACAGAAGGCTTTTTATCACAGGACAAGAAATCAGCCCTCAAAAACTTAACCGGCTGAAAATTTTTTTAAAAAAAAAATCCCTAAGCCCCGGGGTCACAATTTCAGCAAAAATCTGACTTTTGGCAATTCACTCAAAAATGGTGCCAGAAGCTTGCAAATGATCCCCTGAAAGCTTTGGCGATGGAAACAGAAGGCTTTTTTATCACAGGACAAGAAATCAGCCCTCAAAAACGTAACCGGCAGAAAATATTTTTTTGAAAAAATCCCTAAGCCCCGGGGTCACAATTTCAGCAAAAATCTGACTTTTGGCAATTCACTCAAAAATGGTGCCAGAAGCTTGCAAATGATCCCCTGAAAGCTTTGGCGATGGAAACAGAAGGCTTTTTTATCACAGGACAAGAAATCAGCCCTCAAAAACGTAACCGGCAGAAAATATTTTTTTGAAAAAATCCCTAAGCCCCGGGGTCACAATTTCAGCAAAAATCTGACTTTTGGCAATTCACTCAAAAATGGTGCCAGAAGCTTGTAAATGATCCCCTGAAAGCTTTGGCGATGGAAACAGAAGGCTTTTTTATCACAGGACAAGAAATCAGCCCTCAAAAACGTAACCGGCAGAAAATATTTTTTTGAAAAAATCCCTAAGCCCCGGGGTCACAATTTCAGCAAAAATCTGACTTTTGGCAATTTCCTCAAAAATGGTGCCAGAAGCTTGCAAATGATCCCTAAGCCCTAATCTGAGTTTTGACAATTCACTCAAAAATGGTGCCAGAAGCTTGCAAATGATCCCCTGAAACCTTTGGCGATGGAAACAGAAGCCCTTTTATCAGAGGACAAGAAATCAGCCCTCAAAAACTTAACTGGCAGAAAATATTTTTTTGAAAAAATCCCTAAGCCCCGGGGTCACAATTTCAGCAAAAATCTGACTTTTGGCAATTCACTCAAAAATGGTGCCAGAAGCTTGCAAATGATCCCCTGAAAGGTTTGGCGATGGAAACAGAAGGCTTTTTATCACAGGACAAGAAATCAGCCCTCAAAAACTTAACCGGCAGAAAATATTTTTTTGAAAAAATCCCTAAGCCCCGGGGTCACAATTTCAGCAAAAATCTGACTTTTGGAAATTCACTCAAAAATGGTGCCAGAAGCTTGCAAATGATCCCTAAACCCTAATCTGTCTTTTGGCAATTCACTCAAAAATGGTGCCAGAAGCTTGCAAATGATTCCCTGAAACCTTTGGCGATGGAAACAGAAGGCTTTTTCTCACAGGACAAGAAATCAGCCCTCAAAAACGTAACCGGCAGAAAATATTTTTTTGAAAAAATCCCTAAGCCCCGGGGTCACAATTTCAGCAAAAATCTGACTTTTGGCAATTCACTCAAAAATGGTGCCAGAAGCTTGCAAATGGTCCCCTGAAAGCTTTGGCGATGGAAACAGAAGGCTTTTTATCACAGGACAAGAAATCAGCCCTCAAAAACTTAACCGGCAGAAAATATTTTTTTGAAAAAATCCCTAAGCCCCGGGGTCACAATTTCAGCAAAAATCTGACTTTTGGCAATTCACTCAAAAATGGTGCCAGAAGCTTGCAAATGATCCCCTGAAAGCTTTGGCGATGGAAACAGAAGGCTTTTTTATCACAGGACAAGAAATCAGCCCTCAAAAACGTAACCGGCAGAAAATATTTTTTTGAAAAAATCCCTAAGCCCCGGGGTCACAATTTCAGCAAAAATCTGACTTTTGGCAATTCACTCAAAAATGGTGCCAGAAGCTTGCAAATGATCCCCTGAAAGCTTTGGCGATGGAAACAGAAGGCTTTTTTATCACAGGACAAGAAATCAGCCCTCAAAAACGTAACCGGCAGAAAATATTTTTTTGAAAAAATCCCTAAGCCCCGGGGTCACAATTTCAGCAAAAATCTGACTTTTGGCAATTCACTCAAAAATGGTGCCAGAAGCTTGTAAATGATCCCCTGAAAGCTTTGGCGATGGAAACAGAAGGCTTTTTTATCACAGGACAAGAAATCAGCCCTCAAAAACGTAACCGGCAGAAAATATTTTTTTGAAAAAATCCCTAAGCCCCGGGGTCACAATTTCAGCAAAAATCTGACTTTTGGCAATTTCCTCAAAAATGGTGCCAGAAGCTTGCAAATGATCCCTAAGCCCTAATCTGAGTTTTGACAATTCACTCAAAAATGGTGCCAGAAGCTTGCAAATGATCCCCTGAAACCTTTGGCGATGGAAACAGAAGCCCTTTTATCAGAGGACAAGAAATCAGCCCTCAAAAACTTAACTGGCAGAAAATATTTTTTTGAAAAAATCCCTAAGCCCCGGGGTCACAATTTCAGCAAAAATCTGACTTTTGGCAATTCACTCAAAAATGGTGCCAGAAGCTTGCAAATGATCCCCTGAAAGGTTTGGCGATGGAAACAGAAGGCTTTTTATCACAGGACAAGAAATCAGCCCTCAAAAACTTAACCGGCAGAAAATATTTTTTTGAAAAAATCCCTAAGCCCCGGGGTCACAATTTCAGCAAAAATCTGACTTTTGGAAATTCACTCAAAAATGGTGCCAGAAGCTTGCAAATGATCCCTAAACCCTAATCTGTCTTTTGGCAATTCACTCAAAAATGGTGCCAGAAGCTTGCAAATGATTCCCTGAAACCTTTGGCGATGGAAACAGAAGGCTTTTTCTCACAGGACAAGAAATCAGCCCTCAAAAACGTAACCGGCAGAAAATATTTTTTTGAAAAAATCCCTAAGCCCCGGGGTCACAATTTCAGCAAAAATCTGACTTTTGGCAATTCACTCAAAAATGGTGCCAGAAGCTTGCAAATGGTCCCCTGAAAGCTTTGGCGATGGAAACAGAAGGCTTTTTATCACAGGACAAGAAATCAGCCCTCAAAAACTTAACCGGCAGAAAATATTTTTTTGAAAAAATCCCTAAGCCCCGGGGTCACAATTTCAGCAAAAATCTGACTTTTGGCAATTCACTCAAAAATGGTGCCAGAAGCTTGCAAATGATCCCCTGAAAGCTTTGGCGATGGAAACAGAAGGCTTTTTTATCACAGGACAAGAAATCAGCCCTCAAAAACGTAACCGGCAGAAAATATTTTTTTGAAAAAATCCCTAAGCCCCGGGGTCACAATTTCAGCAAAAATCTGACTTTTGGCAATTCACTCAAAAATGGTGCCAGAAGCTTGCAAATGATCCCTAAGCCCTAATCTGACTTTTGGCAATTCACTCAAAAATGGTGCCAGAAGCTTGCAAATGATCCCCTGAAACCTTTGGCGATGGAAACAGAAGGCCTTTTATCAGAGGACAAGAAATCAGCCCTCAAAAACTTAACTGGCAGAAAATATTTTTTGAAAAAATCCCTAAGCCCCGGGGTCACAATTTCAGCAAAAATCTGACTTTTGGCAATTCACTCAAAAATGGTGCCAGAAGCTTGCAAATGATCCCTAAGCCCTAATCTGACTTTTGGCAATTCACTCAAAAATGGTGCCAGAAGCTTGCAAATGATTCCCTGAAACCTTTGGCGATGGAAACAGAAGGCTTTTTATCACAGGACAAGAAATCAGCCCTCAAAAACGTAACCGGCAGAAAATATTTTTTTGAAAAAATCCCTAAGCCCCGGGGTCACAATTTCAGCAAAAATCTGACTTTTGGCAATTCACTCAAAAATGGTGCCAGAAGCTTGCAAATGATCCCCTGAAAGCTTTGGCGATGGAAACAGAAGGCTTTTTATCACAGGACAAGAAATCAGCCCTCAAAAACTTAACCGGCAGAAAATATTTTTTTGAAAAAATCCCTAAGCCCCGGGGTCACAATTTCAGCAAAAATCTGACTTTTGGCAATTCACTCAAAAATGGTGCCAGAAGCTTGCAAATGATCCCCTGAAAGCTTTGGCGATGGAAACAGAAGGCTTTTTTATCACAGGACAAGAAATCAGCCCTCAAAAACGTAACCGGCAGAAAATATTTTTTTGAAAAAATCCCTAAGCCCCGGGGTCACAATTTCAGCAAAAATCTGACTTTTGGCAATTCACTCAAAAATGGTGCCAGAAGCTTGTAAATGATCCCCTGAAAGCTTTGGCGATGGAAACAGAAGGCTTTTTTATCACAGGACAAGAAATCAGCCCTCAAAAACGTAACCGGCAGAAAATATTTTTTTGAAAAAATCCCTAAGCCCCGGGGTCACAATTTCAGCAAAAATCTGACTTTTGGCAATTCACTCAAAAATGGTGCCAGAAGCTTGCAAATGATCCCTAAGCCCTAATCTGAGTTTTGACAATTCACTCAAAAATGGTGCCAGAAGCTTGCAAATGATCCCCTGAAACCTTTGGCGATGGAAACAGAAGGCCTTTTATCAGAGGACAAGAAATCAGCCCTCAAAAACTTAACTGGCAGAAAATATTTTTTTGAAAAAATCCCTAAGCCCCGGGGTCACAATTTCAGCAAAAATCTGACTTTTGGCAATTCACTCAAAAATGGTGCCAGAAGCTTGCAAATGATCCCTAAGCCCTACTCTGATTTTTGGCAATTCACTCAAAAATGGTGCCAGAAGCTTGCAAATGATTCCCTGAAACCTTTGGCGATGGAAACAGAAGGCTTTTTATCACAGGACAAGAAATCAGCCCTCAAAAACGTAACCGGCAGAAAATATTTTTTTGAAAAAATCCCTAAGCCCCGGGGTCACAATTTCAGCAAAAATCTGACTTTTGGCAATTCACTCAAAAATGGTGCCAGAAGCTTGCAAATGATCCCCTGAAAGGTTTGGCGATGGAAACAGAAGGCTTTTTATCACAGGACAAGAAATCAGCCCTCAAAAACTTAACCGGCAGAAAATATTTTTTTGAAAAAATCCCTAAGCCCCGGGGTCACAATTTCAGCAAAAATCTGACTTTTGGCAATTCACTCAAAAATGGTGCCAGAAGCTTGCAAATGATCCCTAAACCCTAATCTGTCTTTTGGCAATTCACTCAAAAATGGTGCCAGAAGCTTGCAAATGATTCCCTGAAACATTTGGCGATGGAAACAGAAGGCTTTTTCTCACAGGACAAGAAATCAGCCCTCAAAAACGTAACCGGCAGAAAATATTTTTTTGAAAAAATCCCTAAGCCCCGGGGTCACAATTTCAGCAAAAATCTGACTTTTGGCAATTCACTCAAAAATGGTGCCAGAAGCTTGCAAATGGTCCCCTGAAAGCTTTGGCGATGGAAACAGAAGGCTTTTTATCACAGGACAAGAAATCAGTCCTCAAAAACTTAACCGGCAGAAAATATTTTTTTGAAAAAATCCCTAAGCCCCGGGGTCACAATTTCAGCAAAAATCTGACTTTTGGCAATTCACTCAAAAATGGTGCCAGAAGCTTGCAAATGATCCCCTGAAAGCTTTGGCGATGGAAACAGAAGGCTTTTTTATCACAGGACAAGAAATCAGCCCTCAAAAACGTAACCGGCAGAAAATATTTTTTTGAAAAAATCCCTAAGCCCCGGGGTCACAATTTCAGCAAAAATCTGACTTTTGGCAATTCACTCAAAAATGGTGCCAGAAGCTTGCAAATGATCCCTAAGCCCTAATCTGACTTTTGGCAATTCACTCAAAAATGGTGCCAGAAGCTTGCAAATGATCCCCTGAAACCTTTGGCGATGGAAACAGAAGGCCTTTTATCAGAGGACAAGAAATCAGCCCTCAAAAACTTAACTGGCAGAAAATATTTTTTGAAAAAATCCCTAAGCCCCGGGGTCACAATTTCAGCAAAAATCTGACTTTTGGCAATTCACTCAAAAATGGTGCCAGAAGCTTGCAAATGATCCCTAAGCCCTAATCTGACTTTTGGCAATTCACTCAAAAATGGTGCCAGAAGCTTGCAAATGATTCCCTGAAACCTTTGGCGATGGAAACAGAAGGCTTTTTATCACAGGACAAGAAATCAGCCCTCAAAAACGTAACCGGCAGAAAATATTTTTTTGAAAAAATCCCTAAGCCCCGGGGTCACAATTTCAGCAAAAATCTGACTTTTGGCAATTCACTCAAAAATGGTGCCAGAAGCTTGCAAATGATCCCCTGAAAGCTTTGGCGATGGAAACAGAAGGCTTTTTATCACAGGACAAGAAATCAGCCCTCAAAAACTTAACCGGCAGAAAATATTTTTTTGAAAAAATCCCTAAGCCCCGGGGTCACAATTTCAGCAAAAATCTGACTTTTGGCAATTCACTCAAAAATGGTGCCAGAAGCTTGCAAATGATCCCTAAACCCTAATCTGTCTTTTGGCAATTCACTCAAAAATGGTGCCAGAAGCTTGCAAATGATTCCCTGAAACCTTTGGCGATGGAAACAGAAGGCTTTTTCTCACAGGACAAGAAATCAGCCCTCAAAAACGTAACCGGCAGAAAATATTTTTTTGAAAAAATCCCTAAGCCCCGGGGTCACAATTTCAGCAAAAATCTGACTTTTGGCAATTCACTCAAAAATGGTGCCAGAAGCTTGCAAATGGTCCCCTGAAAGCTTTGGCGATGGAAACAGAAGGCTTTTTATCACAGGACAAGAAATCAGCCCTCAAAAACTTAACCGGCAGAAAATATTTTTTTGAAAAAATCCCTAAGCCCCGGGGTCACAATTTCAGCCAAAATTTGACTTTTGGCAATTCACTCAAAAATGGTGCCAGAAGCTTGCAAATGATCCCCTGAAAGCTTTGGCCATGGAAACAGAAGGCTTTTTTTATCACAGGACAAGAAATCAGCCCTCAAAAACGTAACCGGCAGAAAATATTTTTTTGAAAAAATCCCTAAGCCCCGGGGTCACAATTTCAGCAAAAATCTGACTTTTGGTAATTCACTCAAAAATGGTGCCAGAAGCTTGCAAATGATCCCCTGAAAGCTTTGGCCATGGAAACAGAAGGCTTTTTTTATCACAGGACAAGAAATCAGCCCTCAAAAACGTAACCGGCAGAAAATATTTTTTTGAAAAAATCCCTAAGCCCCGGGGTCACAATTTCTGCAAAAATCTGACTTTTGGCAATTCACTCAAAAATGGTGCCAGACGCTTGCAAATGATCCCTAAGCCCTAATCTGACTTTTGGCAATTCACTCAAAAATCGTGCCAGAAGCTTTCAAATGATCCCCTGAAAGCTTTGGCGATGGAAACAGAAGGCTTTTTATCACAGGACAAGAAATCATCCCTCAAAAACGTAACCGGCAGAAAATATTTTTTTGAAAAAATCCCTAAGCCCCGGGGTCACAATTTCAGCAATAATCTGACTTTTGGAAATTCACTCAAAAATGGTGCCAGAAGCTTGCAAATGATCCCCTGAAAGCCTTGACGATGGAAACAGAAGGCTTTTTATCACAGGACAAGAAATCAGCCCTCAAAAACTTAACCGGCAGAAAATATTTTTTTGAAAAAATCCCTAAGCCCCGGGGTCACAATTTCAGCAAAAATCTGACTTTTGGCAATTCACTCAAAAATGGTGCCAGAAGCTTGCAAATGATCCCCTGAAAGCTTTGGCGATGGAAACAGAAGGCTTTTTATCACAGGACAAGAAATCAGCCCTCAAAAACGTAACCGGCAGAAAATATTTTTTTGAAAAAATCCCTAAGCCCCGGGGTCACAATTTCAGCCAAAATCTGACTTTTGGCAATTCATTCAAAAATGGTGCCAGAAGCTTGCAAATGATCCCCTGAAAGCTGTGGCGATGGAAACAGAAGGCTTTTTATCACAGGACAAGAAATCAGCCCTCAAAAACTTAACCGGCAGAAAATATTTTTTTGAAAAAATCCCTAAGCCCCGGGGTCACAATTTCAGCAAAAATCTGACTTTTGGCAATTCACTCAAAAATGGTGCCAGAAGCTTGCAAATGATCCCTAAACCCTAATCTGTCTTTTGGCAATTCACTCAAAAATGGTGCCAGAAGCTTGCAAATGATTCCCTGAAACATTTGGCGATGGAAACAGAAGGCTTTTTCTCACAGGACAAGAAATCAGCCCTCAAAAACGTAACCGGCAGAAAATATTTTTTTGAAAAAATCCCTAAGCCCCGGGGTCACAATTTCAGCAAAAATCTGACTTTTGGCAATTCACTCAAAAATGGTGCCAGAAGCTTGCAAATGGTCCCCTGAAAGCTTTGGCGATGGAAACAGAAGGCTTTTTATCACAGGACAAGAAATCAGTCCTCAAAAACTTAACCGGCAGAAAATATTTTTTTGAAAAAATCCCTAAGCCCCGGGGTCACAATTTCAGCAAAAATCTGACTTTTGGCAATTCACTCAAAAATGGTGCCAGAAGCTTGCAAATGATCCCCTGAAAGCTTTGGCGATGGAAACAGAAGGCTTTTTTATCACAGGACAAGAAATCAGCCCTCAAAAACGTAACCGGCAGAAAATATTTTTTTGAAAAAATCCCTAAGCCCCGGGGTCACAATTTCAGCAAAAATCTGACTTTTGGCAATTCACTCAAAAATGGTGCCAGAAGCTTGCAAATGATCCCTAAGCCCTAATCTGACTTTTGGCAATTCACTCAAAAATGGTGCCAGAAGCTTGCAAATGATCCCCTGAAACCTTTGGCGATGGAAACAGAAGGCCTTTTATCAGAGGACAAGAAATCAGCCCTCAAAAACTTAACTGGCAGAAAATATTTTTTGAAAAAATCCCTAAGCCCCGGGGTCACAATTTCAGCAAAAATCTGACTTTTGGCAATTCACTCAAAAATGGTGCCAGAAGCTTGCAAATGATCCCTAAGCCCTAATCTGACTTTTGGCAATTCACTCAAAAATGGTGCCAGAAGCTTGCAAATGATTCCCTGAAACCTTTGGCGATGGAAACAGAAGGCTTTTTATCACAGGACAAGAAATCAGCCCTCAAAAACGTAACCGGCAGAAAATATTTTTTTGAAAAAATCCCTAAGCCCCGGGGTCACAATTTCAGCAAAAATCTGACTTTTGGCAATTCACTCAAAAATGGTGCCAGAAGCTTGCAAATGATCCCTAAACCCTAATCTGTCTTTTGGCAATTCACTCAAAAATGGTGCCAGAAGCTTGCAAATGATTCCCTGAAACATTTGGCGATGGAAACAGAAGGCTTTTTCTCACAGGACAAGAAATCAGCCCTCAAAAACGTAACCGGCAGAAAATATTTTTTTGAAAAAATCCCTAAGCCCCGGGGTCACAATTTCAGCAAAAATCTGACTTTTGGCAATTCACTCAAAAATGGTGCCAGAAGCTTGCAAATGGTCCCCTGAAAGCTTTGGCGATGGAAACAGAAGGCTTTTTATCACAGGACAAGAAATCAGTCCTCAAAAACTTAACCGGCAGAAAATATTTTTTTGAAAAAATCCCTAAGCCCCGGGGTCACAATTTCAGCAAAAATCTGACTTTTGGCAATTCACTCAAAAATGGTGCCAGAAGCTTGCAAATGATCCCCTGAAAGCTTTGGCGATGGAAACAGAAGGCTTTTTTATCACAGGACAAGAAATCAGCCCTCAAAAACGTAACCGGCAGAAAATATTTTTTTGAAAAAATCCCTAAGCCCCGGGGTCACAATTTCAGCAAAAATCTGACTTTTGGCAATTCACTCAAAAATGGTGCCAGAAGCTTGCAAATGATCCCTAAGCCCTAATCTGACTTTTGGCAATTCACTCAAAAATGGTGCCAGAAGCTTGCAAATGATCCCCTGAAACCTTTGGCGATGGAAACAGAAGGCCTTTTATCAGAGGACAAGAAATCAGCCCTCAAAAACTTAACTGGCAGAAAATATTTTTTGAAAAAATCCCTAAGCCCCGGGGTCACAATTTCAGCAAAAATCTGACTTTTGGCAATTCACTCAAAAATGGTGCCAGAAGCTTGCAAATGATCCCTAAGCCCTAATCTGACTTTTGGCAATTCACTCAAAAATGGTGCCAGAAGCTTGCAAATGATTCCCTGAAACCTTTGGCGATGGAAACAGAAGGCTTTTTATCACAGGACAAGAAATCAGCCCTCAAAAACATAACCGGCAGAAAATATTTTTTTGAAAAAATCCCTAAGCCCCGGGGTCACAATTTCAGCAAAAATCTGACTTTTGGCAATTCACTCAAAAATGGTGCCAGAAGCTTGCAAATGATCCCCTGAAAGCTTTGGCGATGGAAACAGAAGGCTTTTTATCACAGGACAAGAAATCAGCCCTCAAAAACTTAACCGGCAGAAAATATTTTTTTGAAAAAATCCCTAAGCCCCGGGGTCACAATTTCAGCAAAAATCTGACTTTTGGCAATTCACTCAAAAATGGTGCCAGAAGCTTGCAAATGATCCCTAAACCCTAATCTGTCTTTTGGCAATTCACTCAAAAATGGTGCCAGAAGCTTGCAAATGATTCCCTGAAACCTTTGGCGATGGAAACAGAAGGCTTTTTCTCACAGGACAAGAAATCAGCCCTCAAAAACGTAACCGGCAGAAAATATTTTTTTGAAAAAATCCCTAAGCCCCGGGGTCACAATTTCAGCAAAAATCTGACTTTTGGCAATTCACTCAAAAATGGTGCCAGAAGCTTGCAAATGGTCCCCTGAAAGCTTTGGCGATGGAAACAGAAGGCTTTTTATCACAGGACAAGAAATCAGCCCTCAAAAACTTAACCGGCAGAAAATATTTTTTTGAAAAAATCCCTAAGCCCCGGGGTCACAATTTCAGCCAAAATTTGACTTTTGGCAATTCACTCAAAAATGGTGCCAGAAGCTTGCAAATGATCCCCTGAAAGCTTTGGCCATGGAAACAGAAGGCTTTTTTTATCACAGGACAAGAAATCAGCCCTCAAAAACGTAACCGGCAGAAAATATTTTTTTGAAAAAATCCCTAAGCCCCGGGGTCACAATTTCAGCAAAAATCTGACTTTTGGTAATTCACTCAAAAATGGTGCCAGACGCTTGCAAATGATCCCTAAGCCCTAATCTGACTTTTGGCAATTCACTCAAAAATCGTGCCAGAAGCTTTCAAATGATCCCCTGAAAGCTTTGGCGATGGAAACAGAAGGCTTTTTATCACAGGACAAGAAATCATCCCTCAAAAACGTAACCGGCAGAAAATATTTTTTTGAAAAAATCCCTAAGCCCCGGGGTCACAATTTCAGCAATAATCTGACTTTTGGAAATTCACTCAAAAATGGTGCCAGAAGCTTGCAAATGATCCCCTGAAAGCCTTGACGATGGAAACAGAAGGCTTTTTATCACAGGACAAGAAATCAGCCCTCAAAAACTTAACCGGCAGAAAATATTTTTTTGAAAAAATCCCTAAGCCCCGGGGTCACAATTTCAGCAAAAATCTGACTTTTGGCAATTCACTCAAAAATGGTGCCAGAAGCTTGCAAATGATCCCCTGAAAGCTTTGGCGATGGAAACAGAAGGCTTTTTATCACAGGACAAGAAATCAGCCCTCAAAAACGTAACCGGCAGAAAATATTTTTTTGAAAAAATCCCTAAGCCCCGGGGTCACAATTTCAGCCAAAATCTGACTTTTGGCAATTCATTCAAAAATGGTGCCAGAAGCTTGCAAATGATCCCCTGAAAGCTGTGGCGATGGAAACAGAAGGCTTTTTATCACAGGACAAGAAATCAGCCCTCAAAAACTTCACCGGCAGAAAATATTTTTTTGAAAAAATCCCTAAGCCCCGGGGTCACAATTTCAGCAAAAATCTGACTTTTGGCAATTCACTCAAAAATGGTGCCAACTGGTTGCAAATTATCTCCTGAAAGCTTTGGCAATGGAATCAGAAGGCTTTTTATCACAGGACAAGAAATCAGCCCTCAAAAACGTAACCGGAAGAAAATATTTTTTTGAAAAAATCCCTAATCCCCGGGGTCACAATTTCAGCAAAAATCTGACTTTTGGCAATTCACTCAAAAATGGTGCCAGAAGCTTGCAAATGATCCCCTGAAAGCTGTGGCGATGGAAACAGAAGGCTTTTTATCACAGGACAAGAAATCAGCCCTCAAAAACGTAACCGGAATAAAATATTTTTTGGAAAAAATCCCTAAGCCCCGGGGTCACAATTTCAGCAAAAATCTGACTTTTGGCAATTCACTCAAAAATGGTGCCAGAAGCTTGCAAATGATCCCTAAGCCCTAATCTGACTTTTGGCAATTCACTCAAAAATGGTGCCAGAAGCTTGCAAATGATCCCCTGAAAGCTTTGGCCATGGAAACAGAAGGCTTTTTTTATCACAGGACAAGAAATCAGCCCTCAAAAACGTAACCGGCAGAAAATATTTTTTTGAAAAAATCCCTAAGCCCCGGGGTCACAATTTCAGCAAAAATCTGACTTTTGGTAATTCACTCAAAAATGGTGCCAGACGCTTGCAAATGATCCCTAAGCCCTAATCTGACTTTTGGCAATTCACTCAAAAATCGTGCCAGAAGCTTTCAAATGATCCCCTGAAAGCTTTGGCGATGGAAACAGAAGGCTTTTTATCACAGGACAAGAAATCATCCCTCAAAAACGTAACCGGCAGAAAATATTTTTTTGAAAAAATCCCTAAGCCCCGGGGTCACAATTTCAGCAATAATCTGACTTTTGGAAATTCACTCAAAAATGGTGCCAGAAGCTTGCAAATGATCCCCTGAAAGCCTTGACGATGGAAACAGAAGGCTTTTTATCACAGGACAAGAAATCAGCCCTCAAAAACTTAACCGGCAGAAAATATTTTTTTGAAAAAATCCCTAAGCCCCGGGGTCACAATTTCAGCAAAAATCTGACTTTTGGCAATTCACTCAAAAATGGTGCCAGAAGCTTGCAAATGATCCCCTGAAAGCTTTGGCGATGGAAACAGAAGGCTTTTTATCACAGGACAAGAAATCAGCCCTCAAAAACGTAACCGGCAGAAAATATTTTTTTGAAAAAATCCCTAAGCCCCGGGGTCACAATTTCAGCCAAAATCTGACTTTTGGCAATTCATTCAAAAATGGTGCCAGAAGCTTGCAAATGATCCCCTGAAAGCTGTGGCGATGGAAACAGAAGGCTTTTTATCACAGGACAAGAAATCAGCCCTCAAAAACTTCACCGGCAGAAAATATTTTTTTGAAAAAATCCCTAAGCCCCGGGGTCACAATTTCAGCAAAAATCTGACTTTTGGCAATTCACTCAAAAATGGTGCCAACTGGTTGCAAATTATCTCCTGAAAGCTTTGGCAATGGAATCAGAAGGCTTTTTATCACAGGACAAGAAATCAGCCCTCAAAAACGTAACCGGAAGAAAATATTTTTTTGAAAAAATCCCTAATCCCCGGGGTCACAATTTCAGCAAAAATCTGACTTTTGGCAATTCACTCAAAAATGGTGCCAGAAGCTTGCAAATGATCCCCTGAAAGCTGTGGCGATGGAAACAGAAGGCTTTTTATCACAGGACAAGAAATCAGCCCTCAAAAACGTAACCGGAATAAAATATTTTTTGGAAAAAATCCCTAAGCCCCGGGGTCACAATTTCAGCAAAAATCTGACTTTTGGCAATTCACTCAAAAATGGTGCCAGAAGCTTGCAAATGATCCCTAAGCCCTAATCTGACTTTTGGCAATTCACTCAAAAATGGTGCCAGAAGCTTGCAAATGATCCCCTGAAAGCTTTGGCGATGGAAACAGAAGGCTTTTTATCACAGGACAAGAAATCAGCCCTCAAAAACTTAACCGGCAGAAAATATTTTTTTGAAAAAATCCCTAAGCCCCGGGGTCACAATTTCAGCAAAAATCTGACTTTTGGCAATTCACTCAAAAATGGTGCCAGAAGCTTGCAAATGATCCCCTGAAAGCTTTGGCGATGGAAACAGAAGGCTTTTTATCACAGGACAAGAAATCAGCCCTCAAAAACTTAACCGGCAGAAATTTTTTTTTTTAAAAAAAATCCCTAAGCCCCGGGGTCACAATTTCTGCAAAAATCTGACTTTTGGCAATTCACTCAAAAATGGTGCCAGAAGCTTGCAAATGATCCCTAAGCCCTAATCTGACTTTTGGCAATTCACTCAAAAATCGTGCCAGAAGCTTTCAAATGATCCCCTGAAAGCTTTGGCGATGGAAACAGAAGGCTTTTTATCACAGGACAAGAAATCAGCCCTCAAAAACGTAACCGGCAGAAAATATTTTTTTGAAAAAATCCCTAAGCCCCGGGGTCACAATTTCAGCAATAATCTGACTTTTGGCAATTCACTCAAAAATGGTGCCAGAAGCTTGCAAATGATCCCCTGAAAGCTTTGGCGATGGAAACAGAAGGCTTTTTATCACAGGACAAGAAATCAGCCCTCAAAAACGTAACCGGCAGAAAATATTTTTTTGAAAAAATCCCTAAGCCCCGGGGTCACAATTTCAGCCAAAATCTGACTTTTGGCAATTCATTCAAAAATGGTGCCAGAAGCTTGCAAATGATCCCCTGAAAGCTGTGGCGATGGAAACAGAAGGCTTTTTATCACAGGACAAGAAATCAGCCCTCAAAAACTTCACCGGCAGAAAATATTTTTTTGAAAAAATCCCTAAGCCCCGGGGTCACAATTTCAGCAAAAATCTGACTTTTGGCAATTCACTCAAAAATGGTGCCAACTGGTTGCAAATTATCTCCTGAAAGCTTTGGCAATGGAATCAGAAGGCTTTTTATCACAGGACAAGAAATCAGCCCTCAAAAACGTAACCGGAAGAAAATATTTTTTTGAAAAAATCCCTAATCCCCGGGGTCACAATTTCAGCAAAAATCTGACTTTTGGCAATTCACTCAAAAATGGTGCCAGAAGCTTGCAAATGATCCCCTGAAAGCTGTGGCGATGGAAACAGAAGGCTTTTTATCACAGGACAAGAAATCAGCCCTCAAAAACGTAACCGGAATAAAATATTTTTTGGAAAAAATCCCTAAGCCCCGGGGTCACAATTTCAGCAAAAATCTGACTTTTGGCAATTCACTCAAAAATGGTGCCAGAAGCTTGCAAATGATCCCTAAGCCCTAATCTGACTTTTGGCAATTCACTCAAAAATGGTGCCAGAAGCTTGCAAATGATCCCCTGAAAGCTTTGGCGATGGAAACAGAAGGCTTTTTATCACAGGACAAGAAATCAGCCCTCAAAAACTTAACCGGCAGAAAATATTTTTTTGAAAAAATCCCTAAGCCCCGGGGTCACAATTTCAGCAAAAATCTGACTTTTGGCAATTCACTCAAAAATGGTGCCAGAAGCTTGCAAATGATCCCCTGAAAGCTTTGGCGATGGAAACAGAAGGCTTTTTATCACAGGACAAGAAATCAGCCCTCAAAAACTTAACCGGCAGAAATTTTTTTTTTTAAAAAAAATCCCTAAGCCCCGGGGTCACAATTTCTGCAAAAATCTGACTTTTGGCAATTCACTCAAAAATGGTGCCAGAAGCTTGCAAATGATCCCTAAGCCCTAATCTGACTTTTGGCAATTCACTCAAAAATCGTGCCAGAAGCTTTCAAATGATCCCCTGAAAGCTTTGGCGATGGAAACAGAAGGCTTTTTATCACAGGACAAGAAATCAGCCCTCAAAAACGTAACCGGCAGAAAATATTTTTTTGAAAAAATCCCTAAGCCCCGGGGTCACAATTTCAGCAATAATCTGACTTTTGGCAATTCACTCAAAAATGGTTCCAGAAGCTTGCAAATGATCCCCTGAAAGCCTTGACGATGGAAACAGAAGGCTTTTTATCACAGGACAAGAAATCAGCCCTCAAAAACTTAACCGGCAAAAAATATTTTTTTGAAAAAATCCCTAAGCCCCGGGGTCACAATTTCAGCAAAAATCTGACTTTTGGCAATTCACTCAAAAATGGTGCCAGAAGCTTGCAAATGATCCCCTGAAAGCTTTGGCGATGGAAACAGAAGGCTTTTTATCACAGGACAAGAAATCAGCCCTCAAAAACGTAACCGGCAGAAAATATTTTTTTGAAAAAATCCCTAAGCCCCGGGGTCACAATTTCAGCAAAAATCTGACTTTTGGCAATTCACTCAAAAATGGTGCCAACTGGTTGCAAATTATCTCCTGAAAGCTTTGGCAATGGAATCAGAAGGCTTTTTATCACAGGACAAGAAATCAGCCCTCAAAAACGTAACCGGAAGAAAATATTTTTTTGAAAAAATCCCTAATCCCCGGGGTCACAATTTCAGCAAAAATCTGACTTTTGGCAATTCACTCAAAAATGGTGCCAGAAGCTTGGAAATGATCCCCTGAAAGCTGTGGCGATGGAAACAGAAGGCTTTTTATCACAGGACAAGAAATCAGCCCTCAAAAACGTAACCGGAAGAAAATATTTTTTTGAAAAAATCCCTAATCCCCGGGGTCACAATTTCAGCAAAAATCTGACTTTTGGCAATTCACTCAAAAATGGTGCCAGAAGCTTGGAAATGATCCCCTGAAAGCTGTGGCGATGGAAACAGAAGGCTTTTTATCACAGGACAAGAAATCAGCCCTCAAAAACGTAACCGGAATAAAATATTTTTTTGAAAAAATCCCTAAGCCCCGGGGTCACAATTTCAGCAAAAATCTGACTTTTGGCAATTCACTCAAAAATGGTGCCAGAAGCTTGCAAATGATCCCTAAGCCCTAATCTGACTTTTGGCAATTCACTCAAAAATGGTGCCAGAAGCTTGCAAATGATCCCCTGAAAGCTTTGGCGATGGAAACAGAAGGCTTTTTATCACAGGACAAGAAATCAGCCCTCAAAAACTTAACCGGCAGAAAATATTTTTTTGAAAAAATCCCTAAGCCCCGGGGTCACAATTTCAGCAAAAATCTGACTTTTGGCAATTCACACAAAAATGGTGCCAGAAGCTTGCAAATGATCCCCTGAAAGCTTTGGCGATGGAAACAGAAGGCTTTTTATCACAGGACAAGAAATCAGCCCTCAAAAACTTAACCGGCAGAAAATTTTTTTTTTGAAAAAATCCCTAAGCCCCGGGGTCACAATTTCAGCAAAAATCTGACTTTTGGCAATTCACTCAAAAATGGTGCCAGAAGCTTGCAAATGATCCCCTGAAAGCTTTGGCGATGGAAACAGAAGGCTTTTTTATCACAGGACAAGAAATCAGCCCTCAAAAACGTAACCGGCAGAAAATATTTTTTTGAAAAAATCCCTAAGCCCCGGGGTCACAATTTCAGCAAAAATCTGACTTTTGGCAATTCACTCAAAAATGGTGCCAGAAGCTTGCAAATGATCCCCTGAAAGCTTTGGCGATGGAAACAGAAGGCTTTTTTATCACAGGACAAGAAATCAGCCCTCAAAAACGTAACCGGCAGAAAATATTTTTTTGAAAAAATCCCTAAGCCCCGGGGTCACAATTTCAGCAAAAATCTGACTTTTGGCAATTCACTCAAAAATGGTGCCAGAAGCTTGCAAATGATCCCCTGAAAGCTTTGGCGATGGAAACAGAAGGCTTTTTTATCACAGGACAAGAAATCAGCCCTCAAAAACGTAACCGGCAGAAAATATTTTTTTGAAAAAATCCCTAAGCCCCAGGGTCACAATTTCAGCCAAAATCTGACTTTTGGCAATTCACTCAAAAATGGTGATAGAAGCTTGCAAATGATCCCCTTAAAGCGTTGGCGATGGAAACAGAAGGCTTTTTATCACAGGAGAAGAAATCAGCCCTCAAAAACGTAACCGGCAGAAAATATTTTTTTGAAAAAATCCCTAAGCCCCGGGGTCACAATTTCAGCAAAAATCTGACTTTTGGCAATTCACTCAAAAATGGTGCCAGAAGCTTGCAAATGATCCCCTGAAAGCTGTGGCGATGGAAACAGAAGGCTTTTTATCACAGGACAAGAAATCAGCCCTCAAAAACGTAACCGGCAGAAAATATTTTTTTGAAAAAATCCCTAAGCCCCAGGGTCAGAATTTCAGCAAAAATCTGACTTTTGACAATTCACTCAAAAATGGTGCCAGAAGCTTGCAAATGATCCCCTGAAACCTTTGGCGATGGAAACAGAAGGCCTTTTATCAGAGGACAAGAAATCAGCCCTCAATAACTTACCCGGCCAAAAATATTTTTTTGAAAAAATCCCTAAGCCCCGGGGTCACAATTTCAGCAAAAATCTGACTTTTGGCAATTCACTCAAAAATGGTGCCAGAAGCTTGCAAATGATCCCCTGAAAGCTTTGGCGATGGAAACAGAAGGCTTTTTATCACAGGACAAGAAATCAGCCCTCAAAAACTTAACCGGCAGAAAATATTTTTTTGAAAAAATCCCTAAGCCCCGGGGTCACAATTTCAGCAAAAATCTGACTTTTGGCAATTCACTCAAAAATGGTGCCAGAAGCTTGCAAATGATCCCTAAACCCTAATCTGTCTTTTGGCAATTCACTCAAAAATGGTGCCAGAAGCTTGCAAATGATTCCCTGAAACCTTTGGCGATGGAAACAGAAGGCTTTTTATCACAGGACAAGAAATCAGCCCTCAAAAACGTAACCGGCAGAAAATATTTTTTTGAAAAAATCCCTAAGCCCCGGGGTCACAATTTCAGCAAAAATCTGACTTTTGGCAATTCACTCAAAAATGGTGCCAGAAGCTTGCAAATGGTCCCCTGAAAGCTTTGGCGATGGAAACAGAAGGCTTTTTATCACAGGACAAGAAATCAGCCCTCAAAAACTTAACCGGCAGAAAATATTTTTTTGAAAAAATCCCTAAGCCCCGGGGTCACAATTTCAGCCAAAATTTGACTTTTGGCAATTCACTCAAAAATGGTGCCAGAAGCTTGCAAATGATCCCCTGAAAGCTTTGGCCATGGAAACAGAAGGCTTTTTTATCACAGGACAAGAAATCAGCCCTCAAAAACGTAACCGGCAGAAAATATTTTTTTGAAAAAATCCCTAAGCCCCGGGGTCACAATTTCAGCAAAAATCTGACTTTTGGCAATTCACTCAAAAATGGTGCCAGAAGCTTGTAAATGATCCCCAGAAAGCTGTGGCGATGGAAACAGAAGGCTTTTTATCACAGGTCAAGAAATCAGCCCTCAAAAACGTAACAGGCAGAAAATATTTTTTTGAAAAAATCCCTAAGCCCCGGGGTCACAATTTTAGCAAAAATCTGGCTTTTGGCAATTCACTCAAAAATGGTGCCAGAAGCTTGCAAATGATCCCCTGAAAGCTTTTGCGATGGAAACAGAAGGCTTTTTATCACAGGACAAGAAATCAGCCCTCAAAAACGTAACCGGCAGAAAATATTTTTTTGAAAAAATCCCTAAGCCCCGGGGTCACAATTTCAGCAAAAATCTGACTTTTGGCAATTCACTCAAAAATGGTGCCAGAAGCTTGCAAATGATCCCCTGAAAGCTTTGGCGATGGAAACAGAAGGCTTTTTATCACAGGACAAGAAATCAGCCCTCAAAAACTTAACCGGCAGAAAATATTTTTTTGAAAAAATCCCTAAGCCCCGGGGTCACAATTTCAGCAAAAATCTGACTTTTGGCAATTCACTCAAAAATGGTGCCAGAAGCTTGCAAATGATCCCCTGAAAGCTTTCGCGATGGAAACAGAAGGCTTTTTATCACAGGACAAGAAATCAGCCCTCAAAAACTTAACTGGCAGAAAATATTTTTTTGAAAAAATCCCTAAGCCCCGGGGTCACAATTTCAGCAAAAATCTGACTTTTGGCAATTCACTCAAAAATGGTGCCAGAAGCTTGCAAATGATCCCTAAGCCCTAATCTGACTTTTGGCAATTCACTCAAAAATGGTGCCAGAAGCTTGCAAATGATCCCCTGAAACATTTGGCGATGGAAACAGAAGGCCTTTTATCAGAGGACAAGAAATCAGCCCTCAAAAACTTAACTGGCAGAAAATATTTTTTGAAAAAATCCCTAAGCCCCGGGGTCACAATTTCAGCAAAAATCTGACTTTTGGCAATTCACTCAAAAATGGTGCCAGAAGCTTGCAAATGATCCCTAAGCCCTAATCTGACTTTTGGCAATTCACTCAAAAATGGTGCCAGAAGCTTGCAAATGATCCCCTGAAAGCTTTGGCGATGGAAACAGGAGGCTTTTTATCACAGGACAAGAAATCAGCCCTCAAAAACGTAACCGGCAGAAAATATTTTTTTGAAAAAATCCCTAAGCCTCGGGGTCACAATTTCAGCAAAAATCTGACTTTTGGCAATTCACTCAAAAATGGTGCCAGAAGCTTGCAAATGATCCCTAAGCCCTAATCTGACTTTTGGCAATTCACTCAAAAATGGTGCCAGAAGCTTGCAAATGATCCCCTGAAAGCTTTGGCGATGGAAACAGAAGGCTTTTTATCACAGTACAAGAAATCAGCCCTCAAAAACGTAACCCGCAGAAAATATTTTTTTGAAAAAATCCCTAAGCCCCGGGGTCACAATTTCAGCAAAAATCTGACTTTTGGCAATTCACTCAAAAATGGTGCCAGAAGCTTGCAAATGATCCCTAAGCCCTAATCTGACTTTTGGCAATTCACTCAAAAATCGTGCCAGAAGCTTTCAAATGATCCCCTGAAAGCTTTGGCGATGGAAACAGAAGGCTTTTTATCACAGGACAAGAAATCAGCCCTCAAAAACGTAACCGGCAGAAAATATTTTTTTGAAAAAATCCCTAAGCCCCGGGGTCACAATTTCAGCAATAATCTGACTTTTGGCAATTCACTCAAAAATGGTTCCAGAAGCTTGCAAATGATCCCCTGAAAGCCTTGACGATGGAAACAGAAGGCTTTTTATCACAGGACAAGAAATCAGCCCTCAAAAACTTAACCGGCAGAAAATATTTTTTTGAAAAAATCCCTAAGCCCCGGGGTCACAATTTCAGCAAAAATCTGACTTTTGGCAATTCACTCAAAAATGGTGCCAGAAGCTTGCAAATGATCCCCTGAAAGCTTTGGCGATGGAAACAGAAGGCTTTTTATCACAGGACAAGAAATCAGCCCTCAAAAACGTAACCGGCAGAAAATATTTTTTTGAAAAAATCCCTAAGCCCCGGGGTCACAATTTCAGCCAAAATCTGACTTTTGGCAATTCATTCAAAAATGGTGCCAGAAGCTTGCAAATGATCCCCTGAAAGCTGTGGCGATGGAAACAGAAGGCTTTTTATCACAGGACAAGAAATCAGCCCTCAAAAACTTCACCGGCAGAAAATATTTTTTTGAAAAAATCCCTAAGCCCCGGGGTCACAATTTCAGCAAAAATCTGACTTTTGGCAATTCACTCAAAAATGGTGCCAACTGGTTGCAAATTATCTCCTGAAAGCTTTGGCAATGGAATCAGAAGGCTTTTTATCACAGGACAAGAAATCAGCCCTCAAAAACGTAACCGGAAGAAAATATTTTTTTGAAAAAATCCCTAATCCCCGGGGTCACAATTTCAGCAAAAATCTGACTTTTGGCAATTCACTCAAAAATGGTGCCAGAAGCTTGCAAATGATCCCTAAGCCCTAATCTGACTTTTGGCAATTCACTCAAAAATGGTGCCAGAAGCTTGCAAATGATCCCCTGAAAGCTTTGGCGATGGAAACAGAAGGCTTTTTATCACAGGACAAGAAATCAGCCCTCAAAAACTTAACCGGCAGAAAATATTTTTTTGAAAAAATCCCTAAGCCCCGGGGTCACAATTTCAGCAAAAATCTGACTTTTGGCAATTCACACAAAAATGGTGCCAGAAGCTTGCAAATGATCCCCTGAAAGCTTTGGCGATGGAAACAGAAGGCTTTTTATCACAGGACAAGAAATCAGCCCTCAAAAACTTAACCGGCAGAAAATTTTTTTTTTGAAAAAATCCCTAAGCCCCGGGGTCACAATTTCAGCAAAAATCTGACTTTTGGCAATTCACTCAAAAATGGTGCCAGAAGCTTGCAAATGATCCCCTGAAAGCTTTGGCGATGGAAACAGAAGGCTTTTTTATCACAGGACAAGAAATCAGCCCTCAAAAACGTAACCGGCAGAAAATATTTTTTTGAAAAAATCCCTAAGCCCCGGGGTCACAATTTCAGCAAAAATCTGACTTTTGGCAATTCACTCAAAAATGGTGCCAGAAGCTTGCAAATGATCCCCTGAAAGCTTTGGCGATGGAAACAGAAGGCTTTTTTATCACAGGACAAGAAATCAGCCCTCAAAAACGTAACCGGCAGAAAATATTTTTTTGAAAAAATCCCTAAGCCCCGGGGTCACAATTTCAGCAAAAATCTGACTTTTGGCAATTCACTCAAAAATGGTGCCAGAAGCTTGCAAATGATCCCCTGAAAGCTTTGGCGATGGAAACAGAAGGCTTTTTTATCACAGGACAAGAAATCAGCCCTCAAAAACGTAACCGGCAGAAAATATTTTTTTGAAAAAATCCCTAAGCCCCAGGGTCACAATTTCAGCCAAAATCTGACTTTTGGCAATTCACTCAAAAATGGTGATAGAAGCTTGCAAATGATCCCCTTAAAGCGTTGGCGATGGAAACAGAAGGCTTTTTATCACAGGAGAAGAAATCAGGCCTCAAAAACGTAACCGGCAGAAAATATTTTTTTGAAAAAATCCCTAAGCCCCGGGGTCACAATTTCAGCAAAAATCTGACTTTTGGCAATTCACTCAAAAATGGTGCCAGAAGCTTGCAAATGATCCCCTGAAAGCTGTGGCGATGGAAACAGAAGGCTTTTTATCACAGGACAAGAAATCAGCCCTCAAAAACGTAACCGGCAGAAAATATTTTTTTGAAAAAATCCCTAAGCCCCAGGGTCAGAATTTCAGCAAAAATCTGACTTTTGACAATTCACTCAAAAATGGTGCCAGAAGCTTGCAAATGATCCCCTGAAACCTTTGGCGATGGAAACAGAAGGCCTTTTATCAGAGGACAAGAAATCAGCCCTCAATAACTTACCCGGCCAAAAATATTTTTTTGAAAAAATCCCTAAGCCCCGGGGTCACAATTTCAGCAAAAATCTGACTTTTGGCAATTCACTCAAAAATGGTGCCAGAAGCTTGCAAATGATCCCCTGAAAGCTTTGGCGATGGAAACAGAAGGCTTTTTTATCACAGGACAAGAAATCAGCCCTCAAAAACTTAACCGGCAGAAAATATTTTTTTGAAAAAATCCCTAAGCCCCGGGGTCACAATTTCAGCAAAAATCTGACTTTTGGCAATTCACTCAAAAATGGTGCCAGAAGCTTGCAAATGATCCCTAAACCCTAATCTGTCTTTTGGCAATTCACTCAAAAATGGTGCCAGAAGCTTGCAAATGATTCCCTGAAACCTTTGGCGATGGAAACAGAAGGCTTTTTATCACAGGACAAGAAATCAGCCCTCAAAAACGTAACCGGCAGAAAATATTTTTTTGAAAAAATCCCTAAGCCCCGGGGTCACAATTTCAGCAAAAATCTGACTTTTGGCAATTCACTCAAAAATGGTGCCAGAAGCTTGCAAATGGTCCCCTGAAAGCTTTGGCGATGGAAACAGAAGGCTTTTTATCACAGGACAAGAAATCAGCCCTCAAAAACTTAACCGGCAGAAAATATTTTTTTGAAAAAATCCCTAAGCCCCGGGGTCACAATTTCAGCCAAAATTTGACTTTTGGCAATTCACTCAAAAATGGTGCCAGAAGCTTGCAAATGATCCCCTGAAAGCTTTGGCCATGGAAACAGAAGGCTTTTTTATCACAGGACAAGAAATCAGCCCTCAAAAACGTAACCGGCAGAAAATATTTTTTTTTAAAAATCCCTAAGCCCCGGGGTCACAATTTCAGCAAAAATCTGACTTTTGGCAATTCACTCAAAAATGGTGCCAGAAGCTTGTAAATGATCCCCAGAAAGCTGTGGCGATGGAAACAGAAGGCTTTTTATCACAGGTCAAGAAATCAGCCCTCAAAAACGTAACAGGCAGAAAATATTTTTTTTAAAAAATCCCTAAGCCCCGGGGTCACAATTTTAGCAAAAATCTGGCTTTTGGCAATTCACTCAAAAATGGTGCCAGAAGCTTGCAAATGATCCCCTGAAAGCTTTTGCGATGGAAACAGAAGGCTTTTTATCACAGGACAAGAAATCAGCCCTCAAAAACGTAACCGGCAGAAAATATTTTTTTGAAAAAATCCCTAAGCCCCGGGGTCACAATTTCAGCAAAAATCTGACTTTTGGCAATTCACTCAAAAATGGTGCCAGAAGCTTGCAAATGATCCCCTGAAAGCTTTGGCGATGGAAACAGAAGGCTTTTTATCACAGGACAAGAAATCAGCCCTCAAAAACTTAACCGGCAGAAAATATTTTTTTGAAAAAATCCCTAAGCCCCGGGGTCACAATTTCAGCAAAAATCTGACTTTTGGCAATTCACTCAAAAATGGTGCCAGAAGCTTGCAAATGATCCCCTGAAAGCTTTCGCGATGGAAACAGAAGGCTTTTTATCACAGGACAAGAAATCAGCCCTCAAAAACTTAACTGGCAGAAAATATTTTTTCGAAAAAATCCCTAAGCCCCGGGGTCACAATTTCAGCAAAAATCTGACTTTTGGCAATTCACTCAAAAATGGTGCCAGAAGCTTGCAAATGATCCCTAAGCCCTAATCTGACTTTTGGCAATTCACTCAAAAATGGTGCCAGAAGCTTGCAAATGATCCCCTGAAACATTTGGCGATGGAAACAGAAGGCCTTTTATCAGAGGACAAGAAATCAGCCCTCAAAAACTTAACTGGCAGAAAATATTTTTTTGAAAAAATCCCTAAGCCCCGGGGTCACAATTTCAGCAAAAATCTGACTTTTGGCAATTCACTCAAAAATGGTGCCAGAAGCTTGCAAATGATCCCTAAGCCCTAATCTGACTTTTGGCAATTCACTCAAAAATGGTGCCAGAATCTTGCAAATGATTCCCTGAAACCTTTGGCGATGGAAACAGAAGGCTTTTTATCACAGGACAAGAAATCAGCCCTCAAAAACGTAACCGGCAGAAAATATTTTTTTGAAAAAATCCCTAAGCCCCGGGGTCACAATTTCAGCAAAAATCTGACTTTTGGCAATTCACTCAAAAATGGTGCCAGAAGCTTGCAAATGATCCCCTGAAAGCTTTGGCGATGGAAACAGAAGGCTTTTTATCACAGGACAAGAAATCAGCCCTCAAAAACTTAACCGGCAGAAAATATTTTTTTGAAAAAATCCCTAAGCCCCGGGGTCACAATTTCAGCCAAAATTTGACTTTTGGCAATTCACTCAAAAATGGTGCCAGAAGCTTGCAAATGATCCCCTGAAAGCTTTGGCCATGGAAACAGAAGGCTTTTTTATCACAGGACAAGAAATCAGCCCTCAAAAACGTAACCGGCAGAAAATATTTTTTTGAAAAAATCCCTAAGCCCCGGGGTCACAATTTCAGCAAAAATCTGACTTTTGGCAATTCACTCAAAAATGGTGCCAGAAGCTTGCAAATGATCCCCTGAAAGCTTTCGCGAAGGAAACAGAAGGCTTTTTTATCACAGGACAAGAAATCAGCCCTCAAAAACGTAACCGGCAGAAAATATTTTTTTGAAAAAATCCCTAAGCCCCGGGGTCACAATTTCAGCAAAAATCTGACTTTTGGCAATTCACTCAAAAATGGTGCCAGAAGCTTGCAAATGATCCCCTGAAAGCTTTCGCGAAGGAAACAGAAGGCTTTTTATCACAGGACAAGAAATCAGCCCTCAAAAACTTAACTGGCAGAAAATATTTTTTTGAAAAAATCCCTAAGCCCCGGGGTCACAATTTCAGCAAAAATCTGACTTTTGGCAATTCACTCAAAAATGGTGCCAGAAGCTTGCAAATGATCCCTAAGCCCTAATCTGACTTTTGGCAATTCACTCAAAAATGGTGCCAGAAGCTTGCAAATGATCCCCTGAAACATTTGGCGATGGAAACAGAAGGCCTTTTATCAGAGGACAAGAAATCAGCCCTCAAAAACTTAACTGGCAGAAAATATTTTTTTGAAAAAATCCCTAAGCCCCGGGGTCACAATTTCAGCAAAAATCTGACTTTTGGCAATTCACTCAAAAATGGTGCCAGAAGCTTGCAAATGATCCCTAAGCCCTAATCTCACTTTTGGCAATTCACTCAAAAATGGTGCCAGAATCTTGCAAATGATTCCCTGAAACCTTTGGCGATGGAAACAGAAGGCTTTTTATCACAGGACAAGAAATCAGCCCTCAAAAACGTAACCGGCAGAAAATATTTTTTTGAAAAAATCCCTAAGCCCCGGGGTCACAATTTCAGCAAAAATCTGACTTTTGGCAATTCACTCAAAAATGGTGCCAGAAGCTTGCAAATGATCCCCTGAAAGCTTTGGCGATGGAAACAGAAGGCTTTTTATCACAGGACAAGAAATCAGCCCTCAAAAACTTAACCGGCAGAAAATATTTTTTTGAAAAAATCCCTAAGCCCCGGGGTCACAATTTCAGCCAAAATTTGACTTTTGGCAATTCACTCAAAAATGGTGCCAGAAGCTTGCAAATGATCCCCTGAAAGCTTTGGCCATGGAAACAGAAGGCTTTTTTATCACAGGACAAGAAATCAGCCCTCAAAAACGTAACCGGCAGAAAATATTTTTTTGAAAAAATCCCTAAGCCCCGGGGTCACAATTTCAGCAAAAATCTGACTTTTGGCAATTCACTCAAAAATGGTGCCAGAAGCTTGCAAATGATCCCCCAAAAGCTTTGGCGATGGAAACAGAAGGCTTTTTATCACAGGACAAGAAATCAGCCCTCAAAAACTTAACCGGCAGAAAATATTTTTTTGAAAAAATCCCTAAGCCCCGGGGTCACAATTTCAGCAAAAATCTGACTTTTGGCAATTCACTCAAAAATGGTGCCAGAAGCTTGCAAATGATCCCCTGAAAGCTTTCGCGATGGAAACAGAAGGCTTTTTATCACAGGACAAGAAATCAGCCCTCAAAAACTTAACTGGCAGAAAATATTTTTTTGAAAAAATCCCTAAGCCCCGGGGTCACAATTTCAGCAAAAATCTGACTTTTGGCAATTCACTCAAAAATGGTGCCAGAAGCTTGCAAATGATCCCTAAGCCCTAATCTGACTTTTGGCAATTCACTCAAAAATGGTGCCAGAAGCTTGCAAATGATCCCCTGAAACATTTGGCGATGGAAACAGAAGGCCTTTTATCAGAGGACAAGAAATCAGCCCTCAAAAACTTAACTGGCAGAAAATATTTTTTTGAAAAAATCCCTAAGCCCCGGGGTCACAATTTCAGCAAAAATCTGACTTTTGGCAATTCACTCAAAAATGGTGCCAGAAGCTTGCAAATGATCCCTAAGCCCTAATCTGACTTTTGGCAATTCACTCAAAAATGGTGCCAGAATCTTGCAAATGATTCCCTGAAACCTTTGGCAATGGAAACAGAAGGCTTTTTATCACAGGACAAGAAATCAGCCCTCAAAAACGTAACCGGCAGAAAATATTTTTTTGAAAAAATCCCTAAGCCCCGGGGTCACAATTTCAGCAAAAATCTGACTTTTGGCAATTCACTCAAAAATGGTGCCAGAAGCTTGCAAATGATCCCCTGAAAGCTTTGGCGATGGAAACAGAAGGCTTTTTATCACAGGACAAGAAATCAGCCCTCAAAAACTTAACCGGCAGAAAATATTTTTTTGAAAAAATCCCTAAGCCCCGGGGTCACAATTTCAGCCAAAATTTGACTTTTGGCAATTCACTCAAAAATGGTGCCAGAAGCTTGCAAATGATCCCCTGAAAGCTTTGGCCATGGAAACAGAAGGCTTTTTTATCACAGGACAAGAAATCAGCCCTCAAAAACGTAACCGGCAGAAAATATTTTTTTGAAAAAATCCCTAAGCCCCGGGGTCACAATTTCAGCAAAAATCTGACTTTTGGCAATTCACTCAAAAATGGTGCCAGAAGCTTGTAAATGATCCCCAGAAAGCTGTGGCGATGGAAACAGAAGGCTTTTTATCACAGGACAAGAAATCAGCCCTCAAAAACGTAACCGGCAGAAAATATTTTTTTGAAAAAATCCCTAAGCCCCGGGGTCACAATTTCAGCAAAAATCTGACTTTTGGCAATTAACTCAAAAATGGTGCCAGAAGCTTGCAAATGATCCCCAGAAAGCTTTGGCGATGGAAACAGAAGGCTTTTTATCACAGGACAAGAAATCAGCCCTCAAAAACGTAACCGGCAGAAAATATTTTTTTGAAAAAATCCCTAAGCCCCGGGGTCACAATTTCAGCAAAAATCTGACTTTTGGAAATTCACTCAAAAATGGTGCCAGAAGATTGCAAATGATCCCCTGAAACCTTTGGCGATGGAAACAGAAGGCTTTTTATCACAGGACAAGAAATCAGCCCTCAAAAACGTAACCGGCAGAAAATATTTTTTTGAAAAAATCCCTAAACCCCGGGGTCACAATTTCAGCAAAAATCTGACTTTTGGCAATTCACTCAAAAATGGTGCCAGAAGCTTGCAAATGATCCCCTGAAAGCTTTGGCGATGGAAACAGAAGGCTTTTTATCACAGGACAAGTAATCAGCCCTCAAAAACGTAACCGGCAGAAAATATTTTTTTGAAAAAATCCCTAAGCCCCGGGGTCACAATTTCAGCAAAAATCTGACTTTTGGAAATTCACTCAAAAATGGTGCCAGAAGCTTGCAAATGATCCCCTGAAAGCTTTGGCGATGGAAACAGAAGGCTTTTTAATCACAGGACAAGAAATCAGCCCTCAAAAACTTAACCAACAGAAAATATTTTTTTGAAAAAATCCCTAAGCCCCGGGGTCACAATTTCAGCAAAAATCTGGCTTTTGGCAATTCACTCAAAAATGGTGCCAGAAGCTTGCAAATGATCCCCTGAAAGCTTTGGCCATGGAAACAGAAGGCTTTTTATCACAGGACAAGAAATCAGCCCTCAAAAACGTAACCGGCAGAAAATATTTTTTTTGAAAAAATCCCTAAGCCCCGGGGTCGCAATTTCAGCAAAAATCTGACTTTTGGCAATTCACTCAAAAATGGTGCCAGAAGCTTGCAAATGATCCCCTGAAAGCTTTGGCGATGGAAACAGAAGGCTTTTTATCACAGGACAAGAAATCAGCCCTCAAAAACGTAACCGGCAGAAAAATTTTTTTTGAAAAAATCCCTAAGCCCCGGGGTCACAATTTCAGCAAAAATCTGACTTTTGGCAATTCACTCAAAAATGGTGCCAGAAGCTTGCAAATGATCCCCTGAAAGCTTTGGCGATGGAAACAGAAGGCTTTTTTATCACCGGACAAGAAAACAGCCCTCAAAAACTTAACCGGCAGAAAATATTTTTTTGAAAAAATCCCTAAGCCCCGGGGTCACAATTTCAGCAAAAATCTGACTTTTGGCAATTCACTCAAAAATGGTGCCAGAAGCTTGCAAATGATCCCCAGAAAGCTTTGGCGATGGAAACAGAAGGCTTTTTATCACAGGACAAGAAATCAGCCCTCAAAAACGTAACCGGCAGAAAATATTTTTTTGAAAAAATCCCTAAGCCCCGGGGTCACAATTTCAGCAAAAATCTGACTTTTGGCAATTCACTCAAAAATGGTGCCAGAAGCTTGCAAATGATCCCCTGAAAGCGTTGGCGATGGAAACAGAAGGCTTTTTATCACAGGACAAGAAATCAGCCCTCAAAAACGTAACCGGCAGAAAATATTTTTTTGAAAAAATCCCTAAGCCCCGGGGTCACAATTTCAGCCAAAATCTGACTTTTGGCAATTCACTCAAAAATGGTGCCAGAAGCTTGCAAATGATCCCCAGAAAGCTTTGGCGATGGAAACAGAGGGCTTTTTATCACAGGACAAGAAATCAGCCCTCAAAAACTTAACCGGCGGAAAATATTTTCTTGAAAAAATCCCTAAGCCCCGGGGTCACAATTTCAGCCAAAATCTGACTTTTGGCAATTCACTCAAAAATGGTGCCAGAAGCTTGCAAATGATCCCCTGAAAGTTTTGGCCATGGAAACAGAAGGCTTTTTTATCACAGGACAAGAAATCAGCTCTCAAAAACGTAACCGGCAGAAAATATTTTTTTGAAAAAATCCCTAAGCCCCGGGGTCACAATTTCAGAAAAAATCTGACTTTTGGCAATTCACTCAAAAATGGTGCCAGAAGCTTGCAAATGATCCCCTGAAAGCTTTGGCGATGGAAACAGAAGGCTTTTTATCACAGGACAAGAAATCAGCCCTCAAAAACGTAACCGGCAGAAAATATTTTTTTGAAAAAATCCCTAAGCCCCGGGGTCACAATTTCAGCAAAAATCTGGCTTTTGGCAATTCACTCAAAAATGGTGCCAGAAGCTTGCAAATGATCCCCTGAAAGCTTTGGCGATGGAAACAGAAGGCTTTTTCTCACAGGACAAGAAATCAGCCCTCAAAAACTTAACCGGCAGAAAATATTTTTTTGAAAAAATCCCTAAGCCCCGGGGTCACAATTTCAGCAAAAATCTGACTTTTGGCAATTCACTCAAAAATGGTGCCAGAAGCTTGCAAATGATCCCCTGAAAGCTTTGGCGATGGAAACAGAAGGCTTTTTATCACAGGACAAGAAATCAGCCCTCAAAAACGTAACCGGCAGAAAATATTTTTTTGAAAAAATCCGTAAGCCCCGGGGTCACAATTTCAGCAAAAATCTGACTTTTGGCAATTCACTCAAAAATGGTGCCAGAAGCTTACAAATGATCCCCTGAAAGCGTTGGCGATGGAAACAGAAGGCTTTTTATCACAGGACAAGAAATCAGCCCTCAAAAACGTAACCGGCAGAAAATATTTTTTTGAAAAAATCCCTAAGCCCCGGGGTCACAATTTCAGCCAAAATCTGACTTTTGGCAATTCACTCAAAAATGGTGCCAGAAGCTTGCAAATGATCCCCAGAAAGCTTTGGCGATGGAAACAGAAGGCTTTTTATCACAGGACAAGAAATCAGCCCTCAAAAACTTAACCGGCAGAAAATATTTTCTTGAAAAAATCCCTAAGCCCCGGGGTCACAATTTCAGAAAAAATCTGACTTTTGGCAATTCACTCAAAAATGGTGCCAGAAGCTTGCAAATGATCCCCTGAAAGCTTTGGCGATGGAAACAGAAGGCTTTTTATCACAGGACAAGAAAGTAGCCCTCAAAACCTTAAGCGGCAGAAAATATTTTTTTGAAAAAATCCCTAAGCCCCGGGGTCACAATTTCAGCAAAAATCTGACTTTTGGCAATTCACTGAAAAATGGTGCCAGAAGCTTGCAAATGATCCCCTGAAAGCTTTGGCGATGGAAACAGAAGGCTTTTTATCACAGGACAAGAAATCAGCCCTCAAAAACGTAACCGGCAGAAAATATTTTTTTGAAAAAATCCCTAAGCCCCGGGGTCACAATTTCAGCAAAAATCTGACTTTTTGCAATTCACTCAAAAATGGTGCTAGAAGCTTGCAAATGATCCCCTGAAAGCTTTGGCGATGGAAACAGAAGGCTTTTTATCACAGGACAAGAAATCAGCCCTCAAAAACGTAACCAGCAGAAAATATTTTTTTGAAAAAATCCCTAAGCCAAAAATCTGACTTTTGGCAATTCACTCAAAAATGGTGCCAGAAGCTTGCAAATGATCCCCTGAAAGCTTTGGCGATGGAAACAGAAGGCTTTTTATCACAGGACAAGAAATCAGCCCTCAAAAACGTAACCGGCAGAAAATATTTTTTTGAAAAAATCCCTAAGCCCCGGGGTCACAATTTCAGCCAAAATCTGACTTTTGGCAATTCACTCAAAAATGGTGCCAGAAGCTTGCAAATGATCCCCTGAAAGCTTTGGCGATGGAAACAGAAGGCTTTTTATCACAGGACAAGAAATCAGCCCTCAAAAACGTAACCGGCAGAAAATATTTTTTTGAAAAAATCCGTAAGCCCCGGGGTCACAATTTCAGCAAAAATCTGACTTTTGGCAATTCACTCAAAAATGGTGCCAGAAGCTTACAAATGATCCCCTGAAAGCGTTGGCGATGGAAACAGAAGGCTTTTTATCACAGGACAAGAAATCAGCCCTCAAAAACGTAACCGGCAGAAAATATTTTTTTGAAAAAATCCCTAAGCCCCGGGGTCACAATTTCAGCCAAAATCTGACTTTTGGCAATTCACTCAAAAATGGTGCCAGAAGCTTGCAAATGATCCCCAGAAAGCTTTGGCGATGGAAACAGAAGGCTTTTTATCACAGGACAAGAAATCAGCCCTCAAAAACTTAACCGGCAGAAAATATTTTCTTGAAAAAATCCCTAAGCCCCGGGGTCACAATTTCAGAAAAAATCTGACTTTTGGCAATTCACTCAAAAATGGTGCCAGAAGCTTGCAAATGATCCCCTGAAAGCTTTGGCGATGGAAACAGAAGGCTTTTTATCACAGGACAAGAAAGTAGCCCTCAAAACCTTAAGCGGCAGAAAATATTTTTTTGAAAAAATCCCTAAGCCCCGGGGTCACAATTTCAGCAAAAATCTGACTTTTGGCAATTCACTGAAAAATGGTGCCAGAAGCTTGCAAATGATCCCCTGAAAGCTTTGGCGATGGAAACAGAAGGCTTTTTATCACAGGACAAGAAATCAGCCCTCAAAAACGTAACCGGCAGAAAATATTTTTTTGAAAAAATCCCTAAGCCCCGGGGTCACAATTTCAGCAAAAATCTGACTTTTTGCAATTCACTCAAAAATGGTGCTAGAAGCTTGCAAATGATCCCCTGAAAGCTTTGGCGATGGAAACAGAAGGCTTTTTATCACAGGACAAGAAATCAGCCCTCAAAAACGTAACCAGCAGAAAATATTTTTTTGAAAAAATCCCTAAGCCAAAAATCTGACTTTTGGCAATTCACTCAAAAATGGTGCCAGAAGCTTGCAAATGATCCCCTGAAAGCTTTGGCGATGGAAACAGAAGGCTTTTTATCACAGGACAAGAAATCAGCCCTCAAAAACGTAACCGGCAGAAAATATTTTTTTGAAAAAATCCCTAAGCCCCGGGGTCACAATTTCAGCCAAAATCTGACTTTTGGCAATTCACTCAAAAATGGTGCCAGAAGCTTGCAAATGATCCCCTGAAAGCTGTGGCGATGGAAACAGAAGGCTTTTTATCACAGGACAAGAAATCAGCCCTCAAAAACGTAACCGGCAGAAAATATTTTTTTGAAAAAATCCCTAAGCCCCGGGGTCACAATTTCAGCAAAAATCTGACTTTTGGCAATTCACTCAAAAATGGTGCCAGAAGCTTGCAAATGATCCCCTGAAAGCTTTGGCCATGGAAACAGAAGGCTTTTTATCACAGGACAAGATATCAGCCCTCAAAAACCTAACCGGCAGAAAATATTTTTTTGAAAAAATCCCTAAGCCCCGGGGTCACAATTTCAGCAAAAATCTGACTTTTGGCAATTCACTCAAAAATGGTGCCAGAAGCTTGGAAATGATCCCCTGAAAGCTTTGGCGATGGAAACAGAAGGCTTTTTATCACAGGACAAGAAATCAGCCCTCAAAAACTTAACCGGCAGAAAATATTTTTTTGAAAAAATCCCTAAGCCCCGGGGTCACAATTTCAGCAAAAATCTGACTTTTGGCAATTCACTCAAAAATGGTGCCAGAAGCTTGCAAATGATCCCCTGAAAGCTTTGGCGATGGAAACAGAAGGCTTTTTATCACAGGACAAGAAATCAGCCGTCAAAAACTTAACCGGCAGAAAATATTTTTTTGAAAAAATCCCTAGGCCCCGGGGTCACAATTTCAGCAAAAATCTGACTTTTGGCAATTCACTCAAAAATGGTGCCAGAAGCTTGCAAATGATCCCCTGAAAGCTTTGGTGATGGATACAGAAGGCTTTTTATCACAGGACAAGAAATCAGCCCTCAAAAACGTAACCAGCTGAAAATATTTTTTTGAAAAAATCCCAAAGCCAAAAATCTGACTTTTGGCAATTCACTCAAAAATGGTGCCAGAAGCTTGCAAATGATCCCCTGAAAGCTTTGGCGATGGAAACAGAAGGCTTTTTATCACAGGACAAGAAATCAGCCCTCAAAAACTTAACCGGCAGAAAATATTTTTTTGAAAAATTCCCTAAGCCCCGGGGTCACAATTTCAGCAAAAATCTGACTTTTGGCAATTCACTCAAAAATGGTGGCAGAAGCTTGCAAATGACCCCCTGAAAGCTTTGGCGATGGAAACAGAAGGCTTTTTATCACAGGACAAGAAATCAGCCCTCAAAAACGTAACCGGCAGAAAATATTTTTTTGAAAAAATCCCTAAGCCCCGGGGTCACAATTTCAGCAAAAATCTGACTTTTGGCAATTCACTCAAAAATGGTGCCAGAAGCTTGCAAATGATCCCCTGAAAGCTTTGGCGATGGAAACAGAAGGCTTTTTATCACAGGACAAGAAATCAGCCCTCAAAAACTTAACCGGCAGAAAATATTTTTTTGAAAAAATCCCTAAGCCCCGGGGTCACAATTTCAGCAAAACTCTGACTTTTGGCAGGTCACTCAAAAATGGTTCCAAGAGCTTAAAAATGCTCCCCTGAAAGATTTGGCACTCGAAACAGAAGGCTTTTTATCACAGGACAAGAAATCAGCCCTCTAAAACTTAACCGGCAGAAAATATTTTTTTGAAAAAATCCCTAAGCCCCGGGGTCACAATTTCAGCAAAAATCTGACTTTTGGCAATTCACTCAAAAATGGTGCCAGAAGCTTGCAAATGATCCCCTCAAAGCTTTGGCGATGGAAACAGAAGGCTTTTTATCACAGGACAAGAAATCAGCCCTCAAAAACGTAACCGACAGAAAATATTTTTTTGAAACAATCCCTAAGCCCCGGGGTCACAATTTCAGCAAAAATCTGACTTTTGGCAATTCACTCAAAAATGGTGCCAGAAGCTTGCAAATGATCCCCTGAAAGCTTTGGCGATGGAAACAGAAGGCTTTTTATCACAGGACAAGAAATCAGCCCGCAAAAACTTAACCGGCAGAAAATATTTTTTTGAAAAAATCCCTAACCCCCGGGGTCACAATTTCAGCAAAAATCTGACTTTTGGCAATTCACTCAAAAATGGTGCCAGAAGCTTGCAAATGATCCCCTGAAAGCTTTAGCGATGGAAACAGAAGGCTTTTTATCACAGGACAAGAAATCAGCCCTCAAAAACGTAACCAACAGAAAATATTTTTTTGAAAAAATCCCTAAGCCCCGGGGTCACAATTTCAGCAAAAATCTGACTTTTGGCAATTCACTCAAAAATGGTGCCAGAAGCTTGCAAATGATCCCCTGAAAGCTTTGGCGATGGAAACAGAAGGCTTTTTATCACAGGACAAGAAATCAGCCCTCAAAAACGTAACCGGCGGAAAATATTTTTTTGAAAAAATCCCTAACCCCCGGGGTCACAATTTCAGCAAAAATCTGACTTTTGGCAATTCACTCAAAAATGGTGCCAGAAGCTTGCAAATGATCCCCTGAAAGCTTTGGCGATGGAAACAGAAGGCTTTTTATCACAGGACAAGAAATCAGCCCGCAAAAACTTAACCGGCAGAAAATATTTTTTTGAAAAAATCCCTAACCCCCGGGGTCACAATTTCAGCAAAAATCTGACTTTTGGCAATTCACTCAAAAATGGTGCCAGAAGCTTGCAAATGATCCCCTGAAAGCTTTGGCGATGGAAACAGAAGGCTTTTTATCACAGGACAAGAAATCAGCCCTCAAAAACGTAACCGACAGAAAATATTTTTTTGAAAAAATCCCTAAGCCCCGGGGTCACAATTTCAGCAAAAATCTGACTTTTGGCAATTCACTCAAAAATGGTGCCAGAAGCTTGCAGATGATCCCCTGAAAGCTTTGGCGATGGAAACAGAATGCTTTTTATCACAGGACAAGAAATCAGCCCTCAAAAACGTAACCGGCAGAAAATATTTTTTTGAAAAAATCCCTAAGCCCCGGGGTCACAATTTCAGCAAAAATCTGACTTTTGGCAATTCACTCAAAAATGGTGCCAGAAGCTTACAAATGATCCCCTGAAAGCTTTGGCGATGGAAACAGAAGGCTTTTTATCACAGGACAAGAAATCAGCCCTCAAAAACGTAACCGACAAAAAATAATTTTTTGAAAAAATCCCTAAGCCCCGGGGTCACAATTTCAGCAAAAATCTGACTTTTGGCAATTCACTCAAAAATGGTGCCAGAAGCTTGCAAATGATCCCCTGAAAGCTTTGGCGATGGAAACAGAAGGCTTTTTATCACAGGACAAGAAATCAGCCCTCAAAAACTTAACCGGCAGAATTTTTTTTTTGAAAAAATCCTTAAGCCCCGGGGTCACAATTTCAGCAAAAATCTGACTTTTGGCAATTCACTCAAAAATGGTGCCAGAAGCTTGCAAATGATCCCCTGAAAGCTTTGGCGATGGAAACATAAGGCTTTTTATCACAGGACAAGAAATCAGCCCTCAAAAACTTAACCGGCAGAAAATATTTTTTTGAAAAAATCCCTAAGCCCCGGGGTCACAATTTCAGCAAAAATCTGACTTTTGGCAATTCACTCAAAAATGGTGCCAGAAGCTTGCAAATGATCCCCTGAAAGCTTTGGCGATGGAAACAGAAGGCTTTTTATCACAGGACAAGAAATCAGCCCGCAAAAACTTAACCGGCAGAAAATATTTTTTTGAAAAAATCCCTAACCCCCGGGGTCACAATTTCAGCAAAAATCTGACTTTTGGCAATTCACTCAAAAATGGTGCCAGAAGCTTGCAAATGATCCCCTGAAAGCTTTAGCGATGGAAACAGAAGGCTTTTTATCACAGGACAAGAAATCAGCCCTCAAAAACGTAACCAGCTGAAAATATTTTTTTGAAAAAATCCCAAAGCCAAAAATCTGACTTTTGGCAATTCACTCAAAAATGGTGCCAGAAGCTTGCAAATGATCCCCTGAAAGCTTTGGCGATGGAAACAGAAGGCTTTTTATCACAGGACAAGAAATCAGCCCTCAAAAACGTAACCGGCGGAAAATGTTTTTTTGAAAAAATCCCTAACCCCCGGGGTCACAATTTCAGCAAAAATCTGACTTTTGGCAATTCACTCAAAAATGGTGCCAGAAGCTTGCAAATGATCCCCTGAAAGCTTTGGCGATGGAAACAGAAGGCTTTTTATCACAGGACAAGAAATCAGCCCTCAAAAACGTAACCGACAGAAAATATTTTTTTGAAAAAATCCCTAAGCCCCGGGGTCACAATTTCAGCAAAAATCTGACTTTTGGCAATTCACTCAAAAATGGTGCCAGAAGCTTGCAGATGATCCCCTGAAAGCTTTGGCGATGGAAACAGAATGCTTTTTATCACAGGACAAGAAATCAGCCCTCAAAAACGTAACCGGCAGAAAATATTTTTTTGAAAAAATCCCTAAGCCCCGGGGTCACAATTTCAGCAAAAATCTGACTTTTGGCAATTCACTCAAAAATGGTGCCAGAAGCTTGCAAATGATCCCCTGAAAGCTTTGGCGATGGAAACAGAAGGCTTTTTATCACAGGACAAGAAATCAGCCCTCAAAAACGTAACCGACAAAAAATAATTTTTTGAAAAAATCCCTAAGCCCCGGGGTCACAATTTCAGCAAAAATCTGACTTTTGGCAATTCACTCAAAAATGGTGCCAGAAGCTTGCAAATGATCCCCTGAAAGCTTTGGCGATGGAAACAGAAGGCTTTTTATCACAGGACAAGAAATCAGCCCTCAAAAACGTAACCGACAAAAAATAATTTTTTGAAAAAATCCCTAAGCCCCGGGGTCACAATTTCAGCAAAAATCTGACTTTTGGCAATTCACTCAAAAATGGTGCCAGAAGCTTGCAAATGATCCCCTGAAAGCTTTGGCGATGGAAACAGAAGGCTTTTTATCACAGGACAAGAAATCAGCCCTCAAAAACTTAACCGGCAGAATTTTTTTTTTGAAAAAATCCTTAAGCCCCGGGGTCACAATTTCAGCAAAAATCTGACTTTTGGCAATTCACTCAAAAATGGTGCCAGAAGCTTGCAAATGATCCCCTGAAAGCTTTGGCGATGGAAACATAAGGCTTTTTATCACAGGACAAGAAATCAGCCCTCAAAAACTTAACCGGCAGAAAATATTTTTTTGAAAAAATCCCTAAGCCCCGGGGTCACAATTTCAGCAAAAATCTGACTTTTGGCAATTCACTCAAAAATGGTGCCAGAAGCTTGCAAATGATCCCCTGAAAGCTTTGGCGATGGAAACAGAAGGCTTTTTATCACAGGACAAGAAATCAGCCCTCAAAAACGTAACCGGCAGAAAATATTTTTTTGAAAAAATCCCTAAGCCCCGGGGTCACAATTTCAGCCAAAATCTGACTTTTGGCAATTCACTCAAAAATGGTGCCAGAAGCTTGCAAATGATCCCCTGAAAGCTTTGGCGATGGAAACAGAAGGCTTTTTATCACAGGACAAGAAATCAGTCCTCAAAAACTTAACCGGCAGAAAATATTTTTTTGAAAAAATCCCTAAGCCCCGGGGTCACAATTTCAGCAAAAATCTGACTTTTGGCAATTCACTCAAAAATGGTGCCAGAAGCTTGCAAATGATCCCCTGAAAGCTTTGGCGATGGAAACAGAAGGCTTTTTATCACAGGACAAGAAATCAGCCCTCAAAAACTTAACCGGCAGAAAATATTTTTTTGAAAAAATCCCTAAGCCCCGGGGTCACAATTTCAGCAAAAATCTGACTTTTGGCAATTCACTCAAAAATGGTGCCAGAAGCTTGCAAATGATCCCCTCAAAGCTTTGGCGATGGAAACAGAAGGCTTTTTATCACAGGACAAGAAATCAGCCCTCAAAAACGTAACCGGCAGAAAATGTTTTTTTGAAAAAATCCCTAAGCCCCGGGGTCACAATTTCAGCAAAAATCTGACTTTTGGCAATTCACTCAAAAATGGTGCCAGAAGCTTGCAAATGATCCCCTGAAAGCTTTGGCGATGGAAACAGAAGGCTTTTTATCACAGGACAAGAAATCAGCCCTCAAAAACTTAACCGGCAGAAAATATTTTTTTGAAAAAATCCCTAAGCCCCGGGGTCACAATTTCAGCAAAAATCTGACTTTTGGCAATTCACTCAAAAATGGTGCCAGAAGCTTGCAAATGATCCCCTGAAAGTTTTGGCGATGGAAACAGAAGGCTTTTTATCACAGGACAGGAAATCAGCCCTCAAAAACTTTACCGGCAGAAAATATTTTTTTGAAAAAATCCCTAAGCCCCGGGGTCACAATTTCAGCAAAAATCTGACTTTTGGCAATTCACTCAAAAATGGTGCCAGAAGCTTGCAAATGATCCCCTGAAAGCTTTGGCGATGGAAACAGAAGGCTTTTTATCACAGGACAAGAAATCAGCCCTCAAAAACGTAACCGGCAGAAAATATTTTTTTGAAAAAATCCCTAAGCCCCGGGGTCACAATTTCAGCAAAAATCTGACTTTTGGCAATTCACTCAAAAATGGTGCCAGAAGCTTGCAAATGATCCCCTGAAAGCTGTGGCGATGGAAAAAGAAGGCTTTTTATCACAGGACAAGAAATCAGCCTTCAAAAACGTAACCGGCAGAAAATATTTTTTTGAAAAAATCCCTAAGCCCCGGGGTCACAATTTCAGCAAAAATCTGACTTTTGGCAATTCACTGAAAAATGGTGCCAAAAGCTTGCAAATGATCCCCTGAAAGCTTTGGCGATGGAAACAGAAGGCTTTTTATCACAGGACAAGAAATCAGCCTTCAAAAACGTAACCGGCAGAAAATATTTTTTTGAAAAAGTCCCTAAGCCCTGGGGTCACAATTTCAGCAAAAATCTGACTTTTTGCAATTCACTCAAAAATGGTGCCAGAAGCTTGCAAATGATCCCCTGAAAGCTTTGGCGATATAAACAGAAGGCTTTTTATCACAGGACAAGAAATCAGCCCTCAAAAACGTAACCAGCAGAAAATATTTTTTTGAAAAAATCCCTAAGCCAAAAATCTGACTTTTGGCAATTCACTCAAAAATGGTGCCAGAAGCTTGCAAATGATCCCCTGAAAGCTTTGGCGATGGAAACAGAAGGCTTTTTATCACAGGACAAGAAATCAGCCCTCAAAAACGTAACCGGCAGAAAATATTTTTTTGAAAAAATCCCTAAGCCCCGGGGTCACAATTTCAGCAAAAATCTGACTTTTGGCAATTCACTCAAAAATGGTGCCAGAAGCTTGCAAATGATCCCCTGAAAGCTGTGGCGATGGAAACAGAAGGCTTTTTATCACAGGACAAGAAATCAGCCCTCAAAAACGTAACCGGCAGAAAATATTTTTTTGAAAAAATCCCTAAGCCCTGGGGTCACAATTTCAGCAAAAATCTGACTTTTGGCAATTCACTCAAAAATGGTGCCAGAAGCTTGCAAATGATCCCCTGAAAGCTTTGGCCATGGAAACAGAAGGCTTTTTATCACAGGACAAGAAATCAGCCCTCAAAAACGTAACTGGCAGAAAATATTTTTTTGAAAAAATCCCTAAGCCCCGGGGTCACAATTTCAGCAAAAATCTGACTTTTGGCAATTCACTCAAAAATGGTGCCAGAAGCTTGCAAATGATCCCCTGAAAGCTTTGGCGATGGAAACAGAAGGCTTTTTATCACAGGACAAGAAATCAGCCGTCAAAAACTTAACCGGCAGAAAATATTTTTTTGAAAAAATCCCTAGGCCCCGGGGTCACAATTTCAGCAAAAATCTGACTTTTGGCAATTCACTCAAAAATGGTGCCAGAAGTTTGCAAATGATCCCCTGAAAGCTTTGGTGATGGATACAGAAGGCTTTTTATCACAGGACAAGAAATCAGCCCTCAAAAACATAACCAGCAGAAAATATTTTTTTGAAAAAATCCCGAAGCCAAAAATCTGACTTTTGGCAATTCACTCAAAAATGGTGCCAGAAGCTTGCAAATGATCCCCTGAAAGCTTTGGCGATGGAAACAGAAGGCTTTTTATCACAGGACAAGAAATCAGCCCTCAAAAACTTAACCGGCAGAAAATATTTTTTTGAAAAAATCCCTAAGCCCCGGGGTCACAATTTCAGCAAAAATCTGACTTTTGGCAATTCACTCAAAAATGGTGCCAGAAGCTTGCAAATGATCCCCTGAAAGCTTTGGCGATGGAAACAGAAGGCTTTTTATCACAGGACAAGAAATCAGCCCTCAAAAACTTAACCGGCAGAAAATATTTTTTTGAAAAAATCCCTAAGCCCCGGGGTCACAATTTCAGCAAAAATCTGACTTTTGGCAATTCACTCAAAAATGGTGCCAGAAGCTTGCAAATGATCCCCTGAAAGCTTTGGCGATGGAAACAGAAGGCTTTTTATCACAGGACAAGAAATCAGCCCTCAAAAACGTAACCGGCAGAAAATATTTTTTTGAAAAAATCCCTAAGCCCCGGGGTCACAATTTCAGCAAAAATCTGACTTTTGGCAGTTCACTCAAAAATGGTTCCAAGAGCTTAAAAATGCTCCCCTGAAAGGTTTGGCACTCGAAACAGAAGGCTTTTTATCACAGGACAAGAAATCAGCCCTCAAAAACTTAACCGGCAGAAAATATTTTTTTGAAAAAATCCCTAAGCCCCGGGGTCACAATTTCAGCAAAAATCTGACTTTTGGCATTTCACTCGAAAATGGTGCCAGAAGCTTGCAAATGATCCCCTGAAAGCTTTGGCGATGGAAACAGAAGGCTTTTTATCACAGGACGAGAAATCAGCCCTCAAAAACGTAACCGGCAGAAAATATTTTTTTGAAAAAATCCCTAAGCCCCGGGGTCACAATTTCAGCAAAACTCTGACTTTTGGCAGGTCACTCAAAAATGGTTCCAAGAGCTTAAAAATGCTCCCCTGAAAGATTTGGCACTCGAAACAGAAGGCTTTTTATCACAGGACAAGAAATCAGCCCTCAAAAACTTAACCGGCAGAAAATATTTTTTTGAAAAAATCCCTAAGCCCCGGGGTCACAATTTCAGCAAAAATCTGACTTTTGGCAATTCACTCAAAAATGGTGCCAGAAGCTTGCAAATGATCCCCTGAAAGCTTTGGCGATGGAAACAGAAGGCTTTTTATCACAGGACAAGAAATCAGCCCTCAAAAACGTAACCGGCAGAAAATATTTTTTTGAAAAAATCCCTAAGCCCCGGGGTCACAATTTCAGCAAAAATCTGACTTTTGCAATTCACTCAAAAATGGTGCCAGAAGCTTGCAAATGATCCCCTGAAAGCTTTGGCGATGGAAACAGAAGGCTTTTTATCACAGGACAAGAAATCAGCCCTCAAAAACTTAACCGGCAGAAAATGTTTTTTTGAAAAAATCCCTAAGCCCCGGGGTCACAATTTCAGCAAAAATCTGACTTTTGGCAATTCACTCAAAAATGGTGCCAGAAGCTTGCAAATGATCCCCTGAAAGCTTTGGCGATGGAAACAGAAGGCTTTTTATCACAGGACAAGAAATCAGCCCTCAAAAACGTAACCGGCAGAAAATGTTTTTTTGAAAAAATCCCTAAGCCAAAAATCTGACTTTTGGCAATTCACTCAAAAATGGTGCCAGAAGCTTGCAAATGATCCCCTGAAAGCTTTGGCGATGGAAACAGAAGGCTTTTTATCACAGGACAAGAAATCAGCCCTCAAAAACGTAACCTGCAGAAAATGTTTTTTTGAAAAAATCCCTAAGCCCCGGGGTCACAATTTCAGCAAAAATCTGACTTTTGGCAATTCACTCAAAAATGGTGCCAGAAGCTTGCAAATGATCCCCTGAAAGCTTTGGCGATGGAAACAGAAGGCTTTTTATCACAGGACAAGAAATCAGCCCTCAAAAACGTAACCTGCAGAAAATGTTTTTTTGAAAAAATCCCTAAGCCCCGGGGTCACAATTTCAGCAAAAATCTGACTTTTGGCAATTCACTCAAAAATGGTGCCAGAAGCTTGCAAATGATCCCCTGAAAGCTTTGGCGATGGAAACAGAAGGCTTTTTATCACAGGACAAGAAATCAGCCCTCAAAAACTTAACCGGCAGAAAATATTTTTTTGAAAAAATCCCTAAGCCCCGGGGTCACAATTTCAGCAAAAATCTGACTTTTGGCAATTCACTCAAAAATGGTGCCAGAAGCTTGCAAATGATCCCCTGAAAGCTTTGGCGATGGAAACAGAAGGCTTTTTATCACAGGACAAGAAATCAGCCCTCAAAAACGTAACCGGCAGAAAATATTTTTTTGAAAAAATCCCTAAGCCCCGGGGTCACAATTTCAGCAAAAATCTGACTTTTGGCAATTCACTCAAAAATGGTGCCAGAAGCTTGCAAATGTTCCCCTGAAAGCTTTGGCCATGGAAACAGAAGGCTTTTTATCACAGGACAAGAAATCAGCCCTCAAAAACTTAACCGGCAGAAAATATTTTTTTGAAAAAATCCCTAGGCCCCGGGGTCACAATTTCAGCAAAAATCTGACTTTTGGCAATTCACTCAAAAATGTTGCCAGAAGCTTGCAAATGATCCCCTGAAAGCTTTGGCGATGGAAACAGAAGGCTTTTTATCACAGGACAAGAAATCAGCCCTCAAAAACGTAACCAGCAGAAAATATTTTTTTGAAAAAATCCCTAAGCCAAAAATCTGACTTTTGGCAATTCACTCAAAAATGGTGCCAGAAGCTTGCAAATGATCCCCTGAAAGCTTTGGCGATGGAAACAGAAGGCTTTTTATCACAGGACAAGAAATCAGCCCTCAAAAACTTAACCGGCAGAAAATATTTTTTTGAAAAAATCCCTAAGCCCCGGGGTCACAATTTCAGCAAAAATCTGACTTTTGGCAATTCACTCAAAAATGGTGCCAGAAGCTTGCAAATGATCCCCTGAAAGCTTTGGTGATGGAAACAGAAGGCTTTTTATCACAGGACAAGAAATCAGCCCTCAAAAACGTAACCGGCAGAAAATATTTTTTTGAAAAAATCCCTAAGCCCCGGGGTCACAATTTCAGCAAAAATCTGACTTTTGGCAATTCACTCAAAAATGGTGCCAGAAGCTTGCAAATGATCCCCTGAAAGCTTTGGCGATGGAAACAGAAGGCTTTTTATCACAGGACAAGAAATCAGCCCTCAAAAACGTAACCGGCAGAAAATATTTTTTTGAAAAAATCCCTAAGCCCCGGGGTCACAATTTCAGCAAAAATCTGACTTTTGGCAATTCACTCAAAAATGGTGCCAGAAGCTTGCAAATGTTCCCCTGAAACCTTTGGCCATGGAAACAGAAGGCTTTTTATCACAGGACAAGAAATCAGCCCTCAAAAACTTAACCGGCAGAAAATATTTTTTTGAAAAAATCCCTAGGCCCCGGGGTCACAATTTCAGCAAAAATCTGACTTTTGGCAATTCACTCAAAAATGTTGCCAGAAGCTTGCAAATGATCCCCTGAAAGCTTTGGCGATGGAAACAGAAGGCTTTTTATCACAGGACAAGAAATCAGCCCTCAAAAACGTAACCAGCAGAAAATATTTTTTTGAAAAAATCCCTAAGCCAAAAATCTGACTTTTGGCAATTCACTCAAAAATGGTGCCAGAAGCTTGCAAATGATCCCCTGAAAGCTTTGGCGATGGAAACAGAAGGCTTTTTATCACAGGACAAGAAATCAGCCCTCAAAAACTTAACCGGCAGAAAATATTTTTTTGAAAAAATCCCTAAGCCCCGGGGTCACAATTTCAGCAAAAATCTGACTTTTGGCAATTCACTCAAAAATGGTGCCAGAAGCTTGCAAATGATCCCCTGAAAGCTTTGGTGATGGAAACAGAAGGCTTTTTATCACAGGACAAGAAATCAGCCCTCAAAAACGTAACCGGCAGAAAATATTTTTTTGAAAAAATCCCTAAGCCCCGGGGTCACAATTTCAGCAAAAATCTGACTTTTGGCAATTCACTCAAAAATGGTGCCAGAAGCTTGCAAATGATCCCCTGAAAGCTTTGGCGATGGAAACAGAAGGCTTTTTATCACAGGACAAGAAATCAGCCCTCAAAAACGTAACCAGCAGAAAATATTTTTTTGAAAAAATCCCTAAGCCCCGGGGTCACAATTTCAGCAAAAATCTGACTTTTGGCAATTCACTCAAAAATGGTGCCAGAAGCTTGCAAATGATCCCCTGAAAGCTTTGGCGATGGAAACAGAAGGCTTTTTATCACAGGACAAGAAATCAGCCCTCAAAAACGTAACCGGCAGAAAATATTTTTTTGAAAAAATCCCTAAGCCCCGGGGTCACAATTTCAGCAACAATCTGACTTTTGCAATTCACTCAAAAATGGTGCCAGAAGCTTGCAAATGATCCCCTGAAAGCTTTGGCGATGGAAACAGAAGGCTTTTTATCACAGGACAAGAAATCAGCCCTCAAAAACTTAACCGGCAGAAAATGTTTTTTTGAAAAAATCCCTAAGCCCCGGGGTCACAATTTCAGCAAAAATCTGACTTTTGGCAATTCACTCAAAAATGGTGCCAGAAGCTTGCAAATGATCCCCTGAAAGCTTTGGCGATGGAAACAGAAGGCTTTTTATCACAGGACAAGAAATCAGCCCTCAAAAACGTAACCGGCAGAAAATGTTTTTTTGAAAAAATCCCTAAGCCAAAAATCTGACTTTTGGCAATTCACTCAAAAATGGTGCCAGAAGCTTGCAAATGATCCCCTGAAAGCTTTGGCGATGGAAACAGAAGGCTTTTTATCACAGGACAAGAAATCAGCCCTCAAAAACGTAACCTGCAGAAAATGTTTTTTTGAAAAAATCCCTAAGCCCCGGGGTCACAATTTCAGCAAAAATCTGACTTTTGGCAATTCACTCAAAAATGGTGCCAGAAGCTTGCAAATGATCCCCTGAAAGCTTTGGCGATGGAAACAGAAGGCTTTTTATCACAGGACAAGAAATCAGCCCTCAAAAACGTAACCTGCAGAAAATGTTTTTTTGAAAAAATCCCTAAGCCCCGGGGTCACAATTTCAGCAAAAATCTGACTTTTGGCAATTCACTCAAAAATGGTGCCAGAAGCTTGCAAATGATCCCCTGAAAGCTTTGGCGATGGAAACAGAAGGCTTTTTATCACAGGACAAGAAATCAGCCCTCAAAAACTTAACCGGCAGAAAATATTTTTTTGAAAAAATCCCTAAGCCCCGGGGTCACAATTTCAGCAAAAATCTGACTTTTGGCAATTCACTCAAAAATGGTGCCAGAAGCTTGCAAATGATCCCCTGAAAGCTTTGGCGATGGAAACAGAAGGCTTTTTATCACAGGACAAGAAATCAGCCCTCAAAAACGTAACCGGCAGAAAATATTTTTTTGAAAAAATCCCTAAGCCCCGGGGTCACAATTTCAGCAAAAATCTGACTTTTGGCAATTCACTCAAAAATGGTGCCAGAAGCTTGCAAATGTTCCCCTGAAAGCTTTGGCCATGGAAACAGAAGGCTTTTTATCACAGGACAAGAAATCAGCCCTCAAAAACTTAACCGGCAGAAAATATTTTTTTGAAAAAATCCCTAGGCCCCGGGGTCACAATTTCAGCAAAAATCTGACTTTTGGCAATTCACTCAAAAATGTTGCCAGAAGCTTGCAAATGATCCCCTGAAAGCTTTGGCGATGGAAACAGAAGGCTTTTTATCACAGGACAAGAAATCAGCCCTCAAAAACGTAACCAGCAGAAAATATTTTTTTGAAAAAATCCCTAAGCCAAAAATCTGACTTTTGGCAATTCACTCAAAAATGGTGCCAGAAGCTTGCAAATGATCCCCTGAAAGCTTTGGCGATGGAAACAGAAGGCTTTTTATCACAGGACAAGAAATCAGCCCTCAAAAACTTAACCGGCAGAAAATATTTTTTTGAAAAAATCCCTAAGCCCCGGGGTCACAATTTCAGCAAAAATCTGACTTTTGGCAATTCACTCAAAAATGGTGCCAGAAGCTTGCAAATGATCCCCTGAAAGCTTTGGCGATGGTCAACAGAAGGCTTTTTATCACAGGACAAGAAATCAGCCCTCAAAAACGTAACCGGCAGAAAATATTTTTTTGAAAAAATCCCTAAGCCCCGGGGTCACAATTTCAGCAAAAATCTGACTTTTGGCAATTCACTCAAAAATGGTGCCAGAAGCTTGCAAATGATCCCCTGAAAGCTTTGGCGATGGAAACAGAAGGCTTTTTATCACAGGACAAGAAATCAGCCCTCAAAAACGTATCCAGCAGAAAATATTTTTTTGTAAAAATCCCTAAGCCAAAAATCTGACTTTTGGCAATTCACTCAAAAATGGTGCCAGAAGCTTGCAAATGATCCCCTGAAAGCTTTGGCGATGGAAACAGAAGGCTTTTTATCACAGGACAAGAAATCAGCCCTCAAAAACTTAACCGGCAGAAAATATTTTTTTGAAAAAATCCCTAAGCCCCGGGGTCACAATTTCAGCAAAAATCTGACTTTTGGCAATTCACTCAAAAATGGTGCCAGAAGCTTGCAAATGATCCCCTGAAAGCTTTGGCGATGGAAACAGAAGGCTTTTTATCACAGGACAAGAAATCAGCCCTCAAAAACGTTACCTGCAGAAAATATTTTTTTGAAAAAATCGCTAAGCCCCGGGGTCACAATTTCAGCAAAAATCTGACTTTTGGCAATTCACTCAAAAATGGTGCCAGAAGCTTGCAAACGATCCCCTGAAAGCTTTGGCGATGGAAACAGAAGGCTTTTTATCACAGGACAAGAAATCAGCCCTCAAAAACGTAACCGGCAGAAAATATTTTTGTGAAAAAATCCCTAAGCCCCGGGGTCACAATTTCAGCAAAAATCTGACTTTTGGCAATTCACTCAAAAATGGTGCCAGAAGCTTGGAAATGATCCCCTGAAAGCTTTGGCGATGGAAACAGAAGGCTTTTTATCACAGGACAAGAAATCAGCCCTCAAAAACGTAACCGGCGGAAAATATTTTTTTGAAAAAATACCTAAGCCCCGGGGTCACAATTTCAGCAAAAATCTGACATTTGGCAATTCACTCAAAAATGGTGCCAGAAGCTTGCAAATGTTCCCCTGAAAGCTTTGGCCATGGAAACAGAAGGCTTTTTATCACAGGACAAGAAATCAGCCCTCAAAAACGTAACCGGCAGAAAATATTTTTTTGAAAAAATCCCTAAGCCCCGGGGTCACAATTTCAGCAAAAATCTGACTTTTGGCAATTCACTCAAAAATGTTGCCAGAAGCTTGCAAATGATCCCCTGAAAGCTTTGGCGATGGAAACAGAAGGCTTTTTATCACAGGACAAGAAATCAGCCCTCAAAAACGTAACCAGCAGAAAATATTTTTTTGAAAAAATCCCTAAGCCAAAAATCTGACTTTTGGCAATTCACTCAAAAATGGTGCCAGAAGCTTGCAAATGATCCCCTGAAAGCTTTGGCGATGGAAACAGAAGGCTTTTTATCACAGGACAAGAAATCAGCCCTCAAAAACTTAACCGGCAGAAAATATTTTTTTGAAAAAATCCCTAAGCCCCGGGGTCACAATTTCAGCAAAAATCTGACTTTTGGCAATTCACTCAAAAATGGTGCCAGAAGCTTGCAAATGATCCCCTGAAAGCTTTGGTGATGGAAACAGAAGGCTTTTTATCACAGGACAAGAAATCAGCCCTCAAAAACGTAACCGGCAGAAAATATTTTTTTGAAAAAATCCCTAAGCCCCGGGGTCACAATTTCAGCAAAAATCTGACTTTTGGCAATTCACTCAAAAATGGTGCCAGAAGCTTGCAAATGATCCCCTGAAAGCTTTGGCGATGGAAACAGAAGGCTTTTTATCACAGGACAAGAAATCAGCCCTCAAAAACGTAACCAGCAGAAAATATTTTTTTGAAAAAATCCCTAAGCCCCGGGGTCACAATTTCAGCAAAAATCTGACTTTTGGCAATTCACTCAAAAATGGTGCCAGAAGCTTGCAAATGATCCCCTGAAAGCTTTGGCGATGGTCAACAGAAGGCTTTTTATCACAGGACAAGAAATCAGCCCTCAAAAACGTAACCGGCAGAAAATATTTTTTTGAAAAAATCCCTAAGCCCCGGGGTCACAATTTCAGCAAAAATCTGACTTTTGGCAATTCACTCAAAAATGGTGCCAGAAGCTTACAAATGTTCCCCTGAAAGCTTTGGCGATGGAAACAGAAGGCTTTTTATCACAGGACAAGAAATCAGCCCTCAAAAACTTAACCGGCAGAAAATATTTTTTTGAAAAAATCCCTAGGCCCCGGGTTCACAATTTCAGCAAAAATCTGACTTCTGGCAATTCACTCAAAAATGGTGCCAGAAGCTTGCAAATGATCCCCTGAAAGCTTTGGCGATGGAAACAGAAGGGTTTTTATCACAGGACAAGAAATCAGCCCTCAAAAACGTAACCAGCAGAAAATATTTTTTTGAAAAAATCCCTAAGCCAAAAATCTGACTTTTGGCAATTCACTCAAAAATGGTGCCAGAAGCTTGCAAATGATCCCCTGAAAGCTTTGGCGATGGAAACAGAAGGCTTTTTATCACAGGACAAGAAATCAGCCCTCAAAAACTTAACCGGCAGAAAATATTTTTTTGAAAAAATCCCTAAGTCCCGGGGTCACAATTTCAGCAAAAATCTGACTTTTGGCAATTCACTCAAAAATGGTGCCAGAAGCTTGCAAATGATCCCCTGAAAGCTTTGGTGATGGAAACAGAAGGCTTTTTATCACAGGACAAGAAATCAGCCCTCAAAAACGTAACCGGCAGAAAATATTTTTTTGAAAAAATCCCTAAACCCCGGGGTCACAATTTCAGCAAAAATCTGACTTTTGGCAATTCACTCAAAAATGGTGCCAGAAGCTTGCAAATGATCCCCTGAAAGCTTTGGCGATGGAAACAGAAGGCTTTTTATCACAGGACAAGAAATCAGCCCTCAAAAACGTATCCAGCAGAAAATATTTTTTTGTAAAAATCCCTAAGCCAAAAATCTGACTTTTGGCAATTCACTCAAAAATGGTGCCAGAAGCTTGCAAATGATCCCCTGAAAGCTTTGGCGATGGAAACAGAAGGCTTTTTATCACAGGACAAGAAATCAGCCCTCAAAAACTTAACCGGCAGAAAATATTTTTTTGAAAAAATCCCTAAGCCCCGGGGTCACAATTTCAGCAAAAATCTGACTTTTGGCAATTCACTCAAAAATGGTGCCAGAAGCTTGCAAATGATCCCCTGAAAGCTTTGGCGATGGAAACAGAAGGCTTTTTATCACAGGACAAGAAATCAGCCCTCAAAAACGTTACCTGCAGAAAATATTTTTTTGAAAAAATCGCTAAGCCCCGGGGTCACAATTTCAGCAAAAATCTGACTTTTGGCAATTCACTCAAAAATGGTGCCAGAAGCTTGCAAACGATCCCCTGAAAGCTTTGGCGATGGAAACAGAAGGCTTTTTATCACAGGACAAGAAATCAGCCCTCAAAAACGTAACCAGCAGAAAATATTTTTGTGAAAAAATCCCTAAGCCCCGGGGTCACAATTTCAGCAAAAATCTGACTTTTGGCAATTCACTCAAAAATGGTGCCAGAAGCTTGGAAATGATCCCCTGAAAGCTTTGGCGATGGAAACAGAAGGCTTTTTATCACAGGACAAGAAATCAGCCCTCAAAAACGTAACCGGCGGAAAATATTTTTTTGAAAAAATACCTAAGCCCCGGGGTCACAATTTCAGCAAAAATCTGACATTTGGCAATTCACTCAAAAATGGTGCCAGAAGCTTGCAAATGTTCCCCTGAAAGCTTTGGCCATGGAAACAGAAGGCTTTTTATCACAGGACAAGAAATCAGCCCTCAAAAACGTAACCGGCAGAAAATATTTTTTTGAAAAAATCCCTAAGCCCCGGGGTCACAATTTCAGCAAAAATCTGACTTTTGGCAATTCACTCAAAAATGTTGCCAGAAGCTTGCAAATGATCCCCTGAAAGCTTTGGCGATGGAAACAGAAGGCTTTTTATCACAGGACAAGAAATCAGCCCTCAAAAACGTAACCAGCAGAAAATATTTTTTTGAAAAAATCCCTAAGCCAAAAATCTGACTTTTGGCAATTCACTCAAAAATGGTGCCAGAAGCTTGCAAATGATCCCCTGAAAGCTTTGGCGATGGAAACAGAAGGCTTTTTATCACAGGACAAGAAATCAGCCCTCAAAAACTTAACCGGCAGAAAATATTTTTTTGAAAAAATCCCTAAGCCCCGGGGTCACAATTTCAGCAAAAATCTGACTTTTGGCAATTCACTCAAAAATGGTGCCAGAAGCTTGCAAATGATCCCCTGAAAGCTTTGGTGATGGAAACAGAAGGCTTTTTATCACAGGACAAGAAATCAGCCCTCAAAAACGTAACCGGCAGAAAATATTTTTTTGAAAAAATCCCTAAGCCCCGGGGTCACAATTTCAGCAAAAATCTGACTTTTGGCAATTCACTCAAAAATGGTGCCAGAAGCTTGCAAATGATCCCCTGAAAGCTTTGGCGATGGAAACAGAAGGCTTTTTATCACAGGACAAGAAATCAGCCCTCAAAAACGTAACCAGCAGAAAATATTTTTTTGAAAAAATCCCTAAGCCCCGGGGTCACAATTTCAGCAAAAATCTGACTTTTGGCAATTCACTCAAAAATGGTGCCAGAAGCTTGCAAATGATCCCCTGAAAGCTTTGGCGATGGTCAACAGAAGGCTTTTTATCACAGGACAAGAAATCAGCCCTCAAAAACGTAACCGGCAGAAAATATTTTTTTGAAAAAATCCCTAAGCCCCGGGGTCACAATTTCAGCAAAAATCTGACTTTTGGCAATTCACTCAAAAAAGGTGCCAGAAGCTTGCAAATGTTCCCCTGAAAGCTTTGGCGATGGAAACAGAAGGCTTTTTATCACAGGACAAGAAATCAGCCCTCAAAAACGTAACCGGCAGAAAATATTTTTTTGAAAAAATCCCTAAGCCCCGGGGTCACAATTTCAGCAAAAATCTGACTTTTGGCAATTCACTCAAAAATGGTGCCAGAAGCTTGCAAATGTTCCCCTGAAAGCTTTGGCCATGGAAACAGAAGGCTTTTTATCACAGGACAAGAAATCAGCCCTCAAAAACTTAACCGGCAGAAAATATTTTTTTGAAAAAATCCCTAGGCCCCGGGGTCACAATTTCAGCAAAAATCTGACTTTTGGCAATTCACTCAAAAATGTTGCCAGAAGCTTGCAAATGATCCCCTGAAAGCTTTGGCGATGGAAACAGAAGGCTTTTTATCACAGGACAAGAAATCAGCCCTCAAAAACGTAACCAGCAGAAAATATTTTTGTGAAAAAATCCCTAAGCCCCGGGGTCACAATTTCAGCAAAAATCTGACTTTTGGCAATTCACTCAAAAATGGTGCCAGAAGCTTGGAAATGATCCCCTGAAAGCTTTGGCGATGGAAACAGAAGGCTTTTTATCACAGGACAAGAAATCAGCCCTCAAAAACGTAACCGACAGAAAATATTTTTGTGAAAAAAATCCCTAAGCCCCGGGGTCAAAATTTCAGCAAAAATCTGACTTTTGGCAATTCACTCAAAAATGGTGCCAGAAGCTTGCAAATGATCCCCTGAAAGCTTTGGCGATGGAAACAGAAGGCTTTTTATCACAGGACAAGAAATCAGCCCTCAAAAACGTAACCGGCAGAAAATATTTTTTTGAAAAAATCCCTAAGCCCCGGGGTCACAATTTCAGCAAAAATCTGACTTTTGGCAATTCACTCAAAAATGGTGCCAGAAGCTTGCAAATGATCCCCTGAAAGCTTTGGCGATGGAAACAGAAGGCTTTTTATCACAGGACAAGAAATCAGCCCTCAAAAACGTAACCAGCAGAAAATCTTTTTTTGAAAAAATCCCTAAGCCAAAAATCTGACTTTTGGCAATTCACTCAAAAATGGTACCAGAAGCTTGCAAATGATCCCCTGAAAGCTTTGGCGATGGAAACAGAAGGCTTTTTATCACAGGACAAGAAATCAGCCCTCAAAAACGTAACCGGCAGAATTTTTTTTTTTGAAAAAATCCCTAAGCCCCGGGGTCACAATTTCAGCAAAAATCTGACTTTTGGCAATTCACTCAAAAATGGTGCCAGAAGCTTGCAAATGATCCCCTGAAAGCTTTGGCGATGGAAACAGAAGGCTTTTTATCACAGGACAAGAAATCAGCCCTCAAAAACGTAACCAGCAGAAAATATTTTTTTGAAAAAATCCCTAAGCCAAAAATCTGACTTTTGGCAATTCACTCAAAAATGGTGCCAGAAGCTTGCAAATGATCCCCTGAAAGCTTTGCCGATGGAAACAGAAGGCTTTTTATCACAGGACAAGAAATCAGCCCTCAAAAACGTAACCGACAGAAAATATTTTTGTGAAAAAATCCCTAAGCCCCGGGGTCACAATTTCAGCAAAAATCTGACTTTTGGCAATTCACTCAAAAATGGTGCCAGAAGCTTGCAAATGATCCCCTGAAAGCTTTGGCGATGGAAACAGAAGGCTTTTTATCACAGGACAAGAAATCAGCCCTCAAAAACGTAACCAGCAGAAAATCTTTTTTTGAAAAAATCCCTAAGCCAAAAATCTGACTTTTGGCAATTCACTCAAAAATGGTACCAGAAGCTTGCAAATGATCCCCTGAAAGCTTTGGCGATGGAAACAGAAGGCTTTTTATCACAGGACAAGAAATCAGCCCTCAAAAACGTAACCGGCAGAAAATATTTTTTTGAAAAAATCCCTAAGCCCCGGGGTCACAATTTCAGCAAAAATCTGACTTTTGGCAATTCACTCAAAAATGGTGCCAGAAGCTTGCAAATGATCCCCTGAAAGCTTTGGCGATGGAAACAGAAGGCTTTTTATCACAGGACAAGAAATCAGCCCTCAAAAACGTAACCAGCAGAAAATCTTTTTTTGAAAAAATCCCTAAGCCAAAAATCTGACTTTTGGCAATTCACTCAAAAATGGTACCAGAAGCTTGCAAATGATCCCCTGAAAGCTTTGGCGATGGAAACAGAAGGCTTTTTATCACAGGACAAGAAATCAGCCCTCAAAAACGTAACCAGCAGAAAATATTTTTTTGAAAAAATCCCTAAGCCAAAAATCTGACTTTTGGCAATTCACTCAAAAATGGTGCCAGAAGCTTGCAAATGATCCCCTGAAAGCTTTGGCGATGGAAACAGAAGGCTTTTTATCACAGGACAAGAAATCAGCCCTCAAAAACTTAACCGGCAGAAAATATTTTTTTGAAAAAATCCCTAAGCCCCGGGGTCACAATTTCAGCCAAAATCTGACTTTTGGCAATTCACTCAAAAATGGTGCCAGAAGCTTGCAAACGATCCCCTGAAAGCTTTGGCGATGGAAACAGAAGGCTTTTTATCACAGGACAAGAAATCAGCCCTCAAAAACGTAACCAGCAGAAAATATTTTTGTGAAAAAATCCCTAAGCCCCGGGGTCACAATTTCAGCAAAAATCTGACTTTTGGCAATTCACTCAAAAATGGTGCCAGAAGCTTGGAAATGATCCCCTGAAAGCTTTGGCGATGGAAACAGAAGGCTTTTTATCACAGGACAAGAAATCAGCCCTCAAAAACGTAACCGACAGAAAATATTTTTGTGAAAAAAATCCCTAAGCCCCGGGGTCAAAATTTCAGCAAAAATCTGACTTTTGGCAATTCACTCAAAAATGGTGCCAGAAGCTTGCAAATGATCCCCTGAAAGCTTTGGCGATGGAAACAGAAGGCTTTTTATCACAGGACAAGAAATCAGCCCTCAAAAACGTAACCGGCAGAAAATATTTTTTTGAAAAAATCCCTAAGCCCCGGGGTCACAATTTCAGCAAAAATCTGACTTTTGGCAATTCACTCAAAAATGGTGCCAGAAGCTTGCAAATGATCCCCTGAAAGCTTTGGCGATGGAAACAGAAGGCTTTTTATCACAGGACAAGAAATCAGCCCTCAAAAACGTAACCAGCAGAAAATCTTTTTTTGAAAAAATCCCTAAGCCAAAAATCTGACTTTTGGCAATTCACTCAAAAATGGTACCAGAAGCTTGCAAATGATCCCCTGAAAGCTTTGGCGATGGAAACAGAAGGCTTTTTATCACAGGACAAGAAATCAGCCCTCAAAAACGTAACCGGCAGAATTTTTTTTTTGAAAAAATCCCTAAGCCCCGGGGTCACAATTTCAGCAAAAATCTGACTTTTGGCAATTCACTCAAAAATGGTGCCAGAAGCTTGCAAATGATCCCCTGAAAGCTTTGGCGATGGAAACAGAAGGCTTTTTATCACAGGACAAGAAATCAGCCCTCAAAAACGTAACCAGCAGAAAATATTTTTTTGAAAAAATCCCTAAGCCAAAAATCTGACTTTTGGCAATTCACTCAAAAATGGTGCCAGAAGCTTGCAAATGATCCCCTGAAAGCTTTGGCGATGGAAACAGAAGGCTTTTTATCACAGGACAAGAAATCAGCCCTCAAAAACTTAACCGGCAGAAAATATTTTTTTGAAAAAATCCCTAAGCCCCGGGGTCACAATTTCAGCAAAAATCTGACTTTTGGCAATTCACGCAAAAATGGTGCCAGAAGCTTGCAAATGATCCCCTGAAAGCTTTGGCGATGGAAACAGAAGGCTTTTTATCACAGGACAAGAAATCAGCCCTCAAAAACTTAACCGGCAGAAAATATTTTTTTGAAAAAATCCCTAAGCCCCGGGGTCACAATTTCAGCAAAAATCTGACTTTTGGCAGTTCACTCAAAAATGGTTCCAAGAGCTTAAAAATGATCCCCTGAAAGCTTTGGCGATGGAAACAGAAGGCTTTTTATCACAGGACAAGAAATCAGCCCTCAAAAACTTAACCGACAGAAAATATTTTTTTGAAAAAATCCCTAAGCCCCGGGGTCACAATTTCAGCAAAAATCTGACTTTTGGCAATTCACTCAAAAATGGTGCCAGAAGCTTGCAAATGATCCCCTGAAAGCTTTGGCGATGGAAACAGAAGGCTTTTTATCACAGGACAAGAAATCAGCCCTCAAAAACGTAACCGGCAGAAAATATTTTTTTGAAAAAATCCCTAAGCCCCGGGGTCACAATTTCAGCAAAAATCTGACTTTTGGCAATTCACTCAAAAATGGTGCCAGAAGCTTGCAAATGATCCCCTGAAAGCTTTGGCGATGGAAACAGAAGGCTTTTTATCACAGGACAAGAAATCAGCCCTCAAAAACGTAACCAGCAGAAAATCTTTTTTTGAAAAAATCCCTAAGCCAAAAATCTGACTTTTGGCAATTCACTCAAAAATGGTACCAGAAGCTTGCAAATGATCCCCTGAAAGCTTTGGCGATGGAAACAGAAGGCTTTTTATCACAGGACAAGAAATCAGCCCTCAAAAACTTAACCGGCAGAAAATATTTTTTTGAAAAAATCCCTAAGCCCTGGGGTCACAATTTCAGCAAAAATCTGACTTTTGGCAATTCACTCAAAAATGGTGCCAGAAGCTTGCAAATGATCCCCTGAAAGCTTTGGCGATGGAAACAGAAGGCTTTTTATCACAGGACAAGAAATCAGCCCTCAAAAACTTTACCGGCAGAAAATATTTTTTTGAAAAAATCCCTAAGCCCCGGGGTCACAATTTCAGCCAAAATCTGACTTTTGGCAATTCACTCAAAAATGGTGCCAGAAGCTTGCAAATGATCCCCTGAAAGCTTTGGCGATGGAAACAGAAGGCTTTTTATCACAGGACAAGAAATCAGCCCTCAAAAACGTAACCGGCAGAAAATATTTTTTTGAAAAAATCCCTAAGCCCCGGGGTCACAATTTCAGCAAAAATCTGACTTTTGGCAATTCACTCAAAAATGGTGCCAGAAGCTTGCAAATGATCCCCTGAAAGCTTTGGCGATGGAAACAGAAGGCTTTTTATCACAGGACAAGAAATCAGCCCTCAAAAACGTAACCAGCAGAAAATCTTTTTTTGAAAAAATCCCTAAGCCAAAAATCTGACTTTTGGCAATTCACTCAAAAATGGTACCAGAAGCTTGCAAATGATCCCCTGAAAGCTTTGGCGATGGAAACAGAAGGCTTTTTATCACAGGACAAGAAATCAGCCCTCAAAAACGTAACCGGCAGAATTTTTTTTTTTGAAAAAATCCCTAAGCCCCGGGGTCACAATTTCAGCAAAAATCTGACTTTTGGCAATTCACTCAAAAATGGTGCCAGAAGCTTGCAAATGATCCCCTGAAAGCTTTGGCGATGGAAACAGAAGGCTTTTTATCACAGGACAAGAAATCAGCCCTCAAAAACGTAACCAGCAGAAAATATTTTTTTGAAAAAATCCCTAAGCCAAAAATCTGACTTTTGGCAATTCACTCAAAAATGGTGCCAGAAGCTTGCAAATGATCCCCTGAAAGCTTTGGCGATGGAAACAGAAGGCTTTTTATCACAGGACAAGAAATCAGCCCTCAAAAACTTAACCGGCAGAAAATATTTTTTTGAAAAAATCCCTAAGCCCCGGGGTCACAATTTCAGCAAAAATCTGACTTTTGGCAATTCACGCAAAAATGGTGCCAGAAGCTTGCAAATGATCCCCTGAAAGCTTTGGCGATGGAAACAGAAGGCTTTTTATCACAGGACAAGAAATCAGCCCTCAAAAACTTAACCGGCAGAAAATATTTTTTTGAAAAAATCCCTAAGCCCCGGGGTCACAATTTCAGCAAAAATCTGACTTTTGGCAGTTCACTCAAAAATGGTTCCAAGAGCTTAAAAATGATCCCCTGAAAGCTTTGGCGATGGAAACAGAAGGCTTTTTATCACAGGACAAGAAATCAGCCCTCAAAAACTTAACCGACAGAAAATATTTTTTTGAAAAAATCCCTAAGCCCCGGGGTCACAATTTCAGCAAAAATCTGACTTTTGGCAATTCACTCAAAAATGGTGCCAGAAGCTTGCAAATGATCCCCTGAAAGCTTTGGCGATGGAAACAGAAGGCTTTTTATCACAGGACAAGAAATCAGCCCTCAAAAACGTAACCGGCAGAAAATATTTTTTTGAAAAAATCCCTAAGCCCCGGGGTCACAATTTCAGCAAAAATCTGACTTTTGGCAATTCACTCAAAAATGGTGCCAGAAGCTTGCAAATGATCCCCTGAAAGCTTTGGCGATGGAAACAGAAGGCTTTTTATCACAGGACAAGAAATCAGCCCTCAAAAACGTAACCAGCAGAAAATCTTTTTTTGAAAAAATCCCTAAGCCAAAAATCTGACTTTTGGCAATTCACTCAAAAATGGTACCAGAAGCTTGCAAATGATCCCCTGAAAGCTTTGGCGATGGAAACAGAAGGCTTTTTATCACAGGACAAGAAATCAGCCCTCAAAAACTTAACCGGCAGAAAATATTTTTTTGAAAAAATCCCTAAGCCCTGGGGTCACAATTTCAGCAAAAATCTGACTTTTGGCAATTCACTCAAAAATGGTGCCAGAAGCTTGCAAATGATCCCCTGAAAGCTTTGGCGATGGAAACAGAAGGCTTTTTATCACAGGACAAGAAATCAGCCCTCAAAAACTTAACCGGCAGAAAATATTTTTTTGAAAAAATCCCTAAGCCCCGGGGTCACAATTTCAGCAAAAATCTGACTTTTGGCAATTCACTCAAAAATGGTGCCAGAAGCTTGCAAATGATCCCCTGAAAGCTTTGGCGATGGAAACAGAAGGCTTTTTATCACAGGACAAGAAATCAGCCCTCAAAAACGTAACCGGCAGAAAATATTTTTTTGAAAAAATCCCTAAGCCCCGGGGTCACAATTTCAGCAAAAATCTGACTTTTGGCAATTCACTCAAAAATGGTGCCAGAAGCTTGCAAATGATCCCCTGAAAGCTTTGGCGATGGAAACAGAAGGCTTTTTATCACAGGACAAGAAATCAGCCCTCAAAAACGTAACCAGCAGAAAATCTTTTTTTGAAAAAATCCCTAAGCCAAAAATCTGACTTTTGGCAATTCACTCAAAAATGGTACCAGAAGCTTGCAAATGATCCCCTGAAAGCTTTGGCGATGGAAACAGAAGGCTTTTTATCACAGGACAAGAAATCAGCCCTCAAAAACGTAACCGGCAGAATTTTTTTTTTTGAAAAAATCCCTAAGCCCCGGGGTCACAATTTCAGCAAAAATCTGACTTTTGGCAATTCACTCAAAAATGGTGCCAGAAGCTTGCAAATGATCCCCTGAAAGCTTTGGCGATGGAAACAGAAGGCTTTTTATCACAGGACAAGAAATCAGCCCTCAAAAACGTAACCAGCAGAAAATATTTTTTTGAAAAAATCCCTAAGCCAAAAATCTGACTTTTGGCAATTCACTCAAAAATGGTGCCAGAAGCTTGCAAATGATCCCCTGAAAGCTTTGGCGATGGAAACAGAAGGCTTTTTATCACAGGACAAGAAATCAGCCCTCAAAAACTTAACCGGCAGAAAATATTTTTTTGAAAAAATCCCTAAGCCCCGGGGTCACAATTTCAGCAAAAATCTGACTTTTGGCAATTCACGCAAAAATGGTGCCAGAAGCTTGCAAATGATCCCCTGAAAGCTTTGGCGATGGAAACAGAAGGCTTTTTATCACAGGACAAGAAATCAGCCCTCAAAAACTTAACCGGCAGAAAATATTTTTTTGAAAAAATCCCTAAGCCCCGGGGTCACAATTTCAGCAAAAATCTGACTTTTGGCAGTTCACTCAAAAATGGTTCCAAGAGCTTAAAAATGATCCCCTGAAAGCTTTGGCGATGGAAACAGAAGGCTTTTTATCACAGGACAAGAAATCAGCCCTCAAAAACTTAACCGACAGAAAATATTTTTTTGAAAAAATCCCTAAGCCCCGGGGTCACAATTTCAGCAAAAATCTGACTTTTGGCAATTCACTCAAAAATGGTGCCAGAAGCTTGCAAATGATCCCCTGAAAGCTTTGGCGATGGAAACAGAAGGCTTTTTATCACAGGACAAGAAATCAGCCCTCAAAAACGTAACCGGCAGAAAATATTTTTTTGAAAAAATCCCTAAGCCCCGGGGTCACAATTTCAGCAAAAATCTGACTTTTGGCAATTCACTCAAAAATGGTGCCAGAAGCTTGCAAATGATCCCCTGAAAGCTTTGGCGATGGAAACAGAAGGCTTTTTATCACAGGACAAGAAATCAGCCCTCAAAAACGTAACCAGCAGAAAATCTTTTTTTGAAAAAATCCCTAAGCCAAAAATCTGACTTTTGGCAATTCACTCAAAAATGGTACCAGAAGCTTGCAAATGATCCCCTGAAAGCTTTGGCGATGGAAACAGAAGGCTTTTTATCACAGGACAAGAAATCAGCCCTCAAAAACTTAACCGGCAGAAAATATTTTTTTGAAAAAATCCCTAAGCCCTGGGGTCACAATTTCAGCAAAAATCTGACTTTTGGCAATTCACTCAAAAATGGTGCCAGAAGCTTGCAAATGATCCCCTGAAAGCTTTGGCGATGGAAACAGAAGGCTTTTTATCACAGGACAAGAAATCAGCCCTCAAAAACTTAACCGGCAGAAAATATTTTTTTGAAAAAATCCCTAAGCCCCGGGGTCACAATTTCAGCAAAAATCTGACTTTTGGCAATTCACTCAAAAATGGTGCCAGAAGCTTGCAAATGATCCCCTGAAAGCTTTGGCGATGGAAACAGAAGGCTTTTTATCACAGGACAAGAAATCAGCCCTCAAAAACGTAACCGGCAGAAAATATTTTTTTGAAAAAATCCCTAAGCCCCGGGGTCACAATTTCAGCAAAAATCTGACTTTTGGCAATTCACTCAAAAATGGTGCCAGAAGCTTGCAAATGATCCCCTGAAAGCTTTGGCGATGGAAACAGAAGGCTTTTTATCACAGGACAAGAAATCAGCCCTCAAAAACGTAACCAGCAGAAAATCTTTTTTTGAAAAAATCCCTAAGCCTCGGGGTCACAATTTCAGCAAAAATCTGACTTTTGGAAATTCACTCAAAAATGGTGCCAGAAGCTTGCAAATGATCCCCAGAAAGCTTTGGCGATGGAAACAGAAGGCTTTTTATCACAGGACAAGAAATCAGCCCTCAAAAACTTAACCGGCAGAAAATATTTTTTTGAAAAAATCCCTAGGCCCCGGGGTCACAATTTCAGCAAAAATCTGACTTTTGGCAATTCACTCAAAAATGGTGCCAGCAGCTTGCAAATGATCCCCTGAAAGCTTTGGTGATGGAAACAGAAGGCTTTTTATCACAGGACAAGAAATCAGCCCTCAAAAACGTAACCGGCAGAATTTTTTTTTTGAAAAAATCCGTAAGCCCCGGGGTCACAATTTCAGCAAAAATCTGACTTTTGGCAATTCACTCAAAAATGGTGCCAGAAGCTTGCAAATGTTCCCCTGAAAGCTTTGGCCATGGAAACAGAAGGCTTTTTATCACAGGACAAGAAATCAGCCCTCAAAAACTTAACCGGCAGAAAATATTTTTTTGAAAAAATCCCTAGGCCCCGGGGTCACAATTTCAGCAAAAATCTGACTTTTGGCAATTCACTCAAAAATGGTGCCAGAAGCTTGCAAATGATCCCCTGAAAGCTTTGGCGATGGAAACAGAAGGGTTTTTATCACAGGACAAGAAATCAGCCCTCAAAAACGTAACCAGCAGAAAATATTTTTTTGAAAAAATCCCTAAGCCAAAAATCTGACTTTTGGCAATTCACTCAAAAATGGTGCCAGAAGCTTGCAAATGATCCCCTGAAAGCTTTGGCGATGGAAACAGAAGGCTTTTTATCACAGGACAAGAAATCAGCCCTCAAAAACTTAACCGGCAGAAAATATTTTTTTGAAAAAATCCCTAAGCCCCGGGGTCACAATTTCAGCAAAAATCTGACTTTTGGCAATTCACTCAAAAATGGTGCCAGAAGCTTGCAAATGATCCCCTGAAAGCTTTGGTGATGGAAACAGAAGGCTTTTTATCACAGGACAAGAAATCAGCCCTCAAAAACGTAACCGGCAGAAAATATTTTTTTGAAAAAATCCCTAAGCCCTGGGGTCACAATTTCAGCAAAAATCTGACTTTTGGCAATTCACTCAAAAATGGTGCCAGAAGCTTGCAAATGATCCCCTGAAAGCTTTGGCGATGGAAACAGAAGGCTTTTTATCACAGGACAAGAAATCAGCCCTCAAAAACGTAACCAGCAGAAAATATTTTTTTGTAAAAATCCCTAAGCCAAAAATCTGACTTTTGGCAATTCACTCAAAAATGGTGCCAGAAACTTGCAAATGATCCCCTGAAAGCTTTGGCGATGGAAACAGAAGGCTTTTTATCACAGGACAAGAAATCAGCCCTCAAAAACTTCACCGGCAGAAAATATTTTTTTGAAAAAATCCCTAAGCCCCGGGGTCACAATTTCAGCAAAAATCTGACTTTTGGCAATTCACTCAAAAATGGTGCCAGAAGCTTGCAAATGATCCCCTGAAAGCTTTGGCGATGGAAACAGAAGGCTTTTTATCACAGGACAAGAAATCAGCCCTCAAAAAAGTAACCAGCAGAAAATATTTTTGTGAAAAAATCCCTAAGCCCCGGGGTCACAATTTCAGCAAAAATCTGACTTTTGGCAATTCACTCAAAAATGGTGCCAGAAGCTTGCAAACGATCCCCTGAAAGCTTTGGCGATGGAAACAGAAGGCTTTTTATCACAGGACAAGAAATCAGCCCTCAAAAAAGTAACCAGCAGAAAATATTTTTGTGAAAAAATCCCTAAGCCCCGGGGTCACAATTTCAGCAAAAATCTGACTTTTGGCAATTCACTCAAAAATGGTGCCAGAAGCTTGGAAATGATCCCCTGAAAGCTTTGGCGATGGAAACAGAAGGCTTTTTATCACAGGACAAGAAATCAGCCCTCAAAAACGTAACCGGCGGAAAATATTTTTTTGAAAAAATACCTAAGCCCCGGGGTCACAATTTCAGCAAAAATCTGACATTTGGCAATTCACTCAAAAATGGTGCCAGAAGCTTGCAAATGATCCCCTGAAAGCTTTGGCGATGGAAACAGAAGGCTTTTTATCACAGGACAAGAAATCAGCCCTCAAAAACGTAACCGGCAGAAAATATTTTTTTGAAAAAATCCCTAAGCCCCGGGGTCACAATTTCAGCAAAAATCTGACTTTTGGCAATTCACTCAAAAATGGTGCCAGAAGCTTGCAAATGATCCCCTGAAAGCTTTGGCGATGGAAACAGAAGGCTTTTTATCACAGGACAAGAAATCAGCCCTCAAAAACGTAACCAGCAGAAAATCTTTTTTTGAAAAAATCCCTAAGCCAAAAATCTGACTTTTGGCAATTCACTCAAAAATGGTACCAGAAGCTTGCAAATGATCCCCTGAAAGCTTTGGCGATGGAAACAGAAGGCTTTTTATCACAGGACAAGAAATCAGCCCTCAAAAACTTAACCGGCAGAAAATATTTTTTTGAAAAAATCCCTAAGCCCTGGGGTCACAATTTCAGCAAAAATCTGACTTTTGGCAATTCACTCAAAAATGGTGCCAGAAGCTTGCAAATGATCCCCTGAAAGCTTTGGCGATGGAAACAGAAGGCTTTTTATCACAGGACAAGAAATCAGCCCTCAAAAACGTAACCGGCGGAAAATATTTTTTTGAAAAAATCCCTAAGCCTCGGGGTCACAATTTCAGCAAAAATCTGACTTTTGGCAATTCACTCAAAAATGGTGCCAGAAGCTTGCAAATGATCCCCTGAAAGCTTTGGCGATGGAAACAGAAGGCTTTTTATCACAGGACAAGAAATCAGCCCTCAAAAACTTAACCGGCAGAAAATATTTTTTTGAAAAAATCCCTAGGCCCCGGGGTCACAATTTCAGCAAAAATCTGACTTTTGGCAATTCACTCAAAAATGGTGCCAGCAGCTTGCAAATGATCCCCTGAAAGCTTTGGTGATGGAAACAGAAGGCTTTTTATCACAGGACAAGAAATCAGCCCTCAAAAACGTAACCGGCAGAATTTTTTTTTGAAAAAATCCGTAAGCCCCGGGGTCACAATTTCAGCAAAAATCTGACTTTTGGCAATTCACTCAAAAATGGTGCCAGAAGCTTGCAAATGTTCCCCTGAAAGCTTTGGCCATGGAAACAGAAGGCTTTTTATCACAGGACAAGAAATCAGCCCTCAAAAACTTAACCGGCAGAAAATATTTTTTTGAAAAAATCCCTAGGCCCCGGGGTCACAATTTCAGCAAAAATCTGACTTTTGGCAATTCACTCAAAAATGGTGCCAGAAGCTTGCAAATGATCCCCTGAAAGCTTTGGCGATGGAAACAGAAGGGTTTTTATCACAGGACAAGAAATCAGCCCTCAAAAACGTAACAAGCAGAAAATATTTTTTTGAAAAAATCCCTAAGCCAAAAATCTGACTTTTGGCAATTCACTCAAAAATGGTGCCAGAAGCTTGCAAATGATCCCCTGAAAGCTTTGGCGATGGAAACAGAAGGCTTTTTATCACAGGACAAGAAATCAGCCCTCAAAAACTTAACCGGCAGAAAATATTTTTTTGAAAAAATCCCTAAGCCCCGGGGTCACAATTTCAGCAAAAATCTGACTTTTGGCAATTCACTCAAAAATGGTGCCAGAAGCTTGCAAATGATCCCCTGAAAGCTTTGGTGATGGAAACAGAAGGCTTTTTATCACAGGACAAGAAATCAGCCCTCAAAAACGTAACCGGCAGAAAATATTTTTTTGAAAAAATCCCTAAGCCCTGGGGTCACAATTTCAGCAAAAATCTGACTTTTGGCAATTCACTCAAAAATGGTGCCAGAAGCTTGCAAATGATCCCCTGAAAGCTTTGGCGATGGAAACAGAAGGCTTTTTATCACAGGACAAGAAATCAGCCCTCAAAAACGTAACCAGCAGAAAATATTTTTTTGTAAAAATCCCTAAGCCAAAAATCTGACTTTTGGCAATTCACTCAAAAATGGTGCCAGAAACTTGCAAATGATCCCCTGAAAGCTTTGGCGATGGAAACAGAAGGCTTTTTATCACAGGACAAGAAATCAGCCCTCAAAAACTTCACCGGCAGAAAATATTTTTTTGAAAAAATCCCTAAGCCCCGGGGTCACAATTTCAGCAAAAATCTGACTTTTGGCAATTCACTCAAAAATGGTGCCAGAAGCTTGCAAATGATCCCCTGAAAGCTTTGGCGATGGAAACAGAAGGCTTTTTATCACAGGACAAGAAATCAGCCCTCAAAAAAGTAACCAGCAGAAAATATTTTTGTGAAAAAATCCCTAAGCCCCGGGGTCACAATTTCAGCAAAAATCTGACTTTTGGCAATTCACTCAAAAATGGTGCCAGAAGCTTGCAAACGATCCCCTGAAAGCTTTGGCGATGGAAACAGAAGGCTTTTTATCACAGGACAAGAAATCAGCCCTCAAAAAAGTAACCAGCAGAAAATATTTTTGTGAAAAAATCCCTAAGCCCCGGGGTCACAATTTCAGCAAAAATCTGACTTTTGGCAATTCACTCAAAAATGGTGCCAGAAGCTTGCAAATGATCCCCTCAAAGCTTTGGCGATGGAAACAGAAGGCTTTTTATCACAGGACAAGAAATCAGCCCTCAAAAACGTAACCGGCGGAAAATATTTTTTTGAAAAAATACCTAAGCCCCGGGGTCACAATTTCAGCAAAAATCTGACATTTGGCAATTCACTCAAAAATGGTGCCAGAAGCTTGCAAATGATCCCCTGAAAGCTTTGGCGATGGAAACAGAAGGCTTTTTATCACAGGACAAGAAATCAGCCCTCAAAAACTTAACCGGCAGAAAATATTTTTTTGAAAAAATCCCTAAGCCAAAAATCTGACTTTTGGCAATTCACTCAAAAATGGTGCCAGAAGCTTGCAAATGATCCCCTGAAAGCTTTGGCGATGGAAACAGAAGGCTTTTTATCGCAGGACAAGAAATCAGCCCGCAAAAACTTAACCGGCAGAAAATATTTTTTTGAAAAAATCCCTAAGCCCCGGGGTCACAATTTCAGCAAAAATCTGACTTTTGGCAATTCACTCAAAAATGGTGCCAGAAGCTTGCAAATGATCCCCTGAAAGCTTTGGCGATGGAAACAGAAGGCTTTTTATCACAGGACAAGAAATCAGCCCTCAAAAACGTAACCGGCAGAAAATATTTTTTTGAAAAAATCCCTAAGCCCCGGGGTCACAATTTCAGCAAAAATCTGACTTTTGGCAATTCACTCAAAAATGGTGCCAGAAGCTTGCAAATGATCCCCTGAAAGCTTTGGCGATGGAAACAGAAGGCTTTTTATCACAGGACAAGAAATCAGCCCTCAAAAACGTAACCGGCAGAAAATATTTTTGTGAAAAAATCCCTAAGCCCCGGGGTCACAATTTCAGCAAAAATCTGACTTTTGGCAATTCACTCAAAAATGGTGCCAGAAGCTTGCAAATGATCCCCTGCAAGCTTTGGCGATGGAAACAGAAGGCTTTTTATCACAGGACAAGAAATCAGCCCTCAAAAACGTAACCGGCAGAAAATATTTTTTTGAAAAAATCCCTAAGCCCCGGGGTCACAATTTCAGCAAAAATCTGACTTTTGGCAATTCACTCAAAAATGGTGCCAGAAGCTTGCAAATGATCCCCTGAAAGCTTTGGCGATGGAAACAGAAGGCTTTTTATCACAGGACAAGAAATCAGCCCTCAAAAACGTAACCAGCAGAAAATATTTTTTTGAAAAAATCCCTAAGCCAAAAATCTGACTTTTGGCAATTCACTCAAAAATGGTGCCAGAAGCTTGCAAATGATCCCCTGAAAGCTTTGCCGATGGAAACAGAAGGCTTTTTATCACAGGACAAGAAATCAGCCCTCAAAAACGTAACCGGCAGAAAATATTTTTGTGAAAAAATCCCTAAGCCCCGGGGTCACAATTTCAGCAAAAATCTGACTTTTGGCAATTCACTCAAAAATGGTGCCAGAAGCTTGCAAATGATCCCCTGAAAGCTTTGGCGATGGAAACAGAAGGCTTTTTATCACAGGACAAGAAATCAGCCCTCAAAAACGTAACCGGCAGAAAATATTTTTTTGAAAAAATCCCTAAGCCCCGGGGTCACAATTTCAGCAAAAATCTGACTTTTGGCAATTCACTCAAAAATGGTGCCAGAAGCTTGCAAATGATCCCCTGAAAGCTTTGGCGATGGAAACAGAAGGCTTTTTATCACAGGACAAGAAATCAGCCCTCAAAAACGTAACCGGCAGAAAATATTTTTGTGAAAAAATCCCTAAGCCCCGGGGTCACAATTTCAGCAAAAATCTGACTTTTGGCAATTCACTCAAAAATGGTGCCAGAAGCTTGCAAATGATCCCCTGCAAGCTTTGGCGATGGAAACAGAAGGCTTTTTATCACAGGACAAGAAATCAGCCCTCAAAAACGTAACCGGCAGAAAATATTTTTTTGAAAAAATCCCTAAGCCCCGGGGTCACAATTTCAGCAAAAATCTGACTTTTGGCAATTCACTCAAAAATGGTGCCAGAAGCTTGCAAATGATCCCCTGAAAGCTTTGGCGATGGAAACAGAAGGCTTTTTATCACAGGACAAGAAATCAGCCCTCAAAAACGTAACCAGCAGAAAATATTTTTTTGAAAAAATCCCTAAGCCAAAAATCTGACTTTTGGCAATTCACTCAAAAATGGTGCCAGAAGCTTGCAAATGATCCCCTGAAAGCTTTGCCGATGGAAACAGAAGGCTTTTTATCACAGGACAAGAAATCAGCCCTCAAAAACGTAACCGGCAGAAAATATTTTTGTGAAAAAATCCCTAAGCCCCGGGGTCACAATTTCAGCAAAAATCTGACTTTTGGCAATTCACTCAAAAATGGTGCCAGAAGCTTGCAAATGATCCCCTGAAAGCTTTGGCGATGGAAACAGAAGGCTTTTTATCACAGGACAAGAAATCAGCCCTAAAAAACGTAACTGGCAGAAAATATTTTTTTGAAAAAATCCCTAAGCCCCGGGGTCACAATTTCAGCAAAAATCTGACTTTTGGCAATTCACTCAAATATGGTGCCAGAAGCTTGCAAATGATCCCCTGAAAGCTTTGGCGATGGAAACAGAAGGCTTTTTATCACAGGACAAGAAATCAGCCCTCAAAAATGTAACCAGCAGAAAATATTTTTTTTGAAAAAATCCCTAAGCCAAAAATCTGACTTTTGGCAATTCACTCAAATATGGTGCCAGAAGCTTGCAAATGATCCCCTGAAAGCTTTGGCGATGGAAACAGAAGGCTTTTTATCACAGGACAAGAAATCAGCCCTCAAAAACTTAACCGGCAGAAAATATTTTTTTGAAAAAATCCCTAAGCCCCGGGGTCACAATTTCAGCAAAAATCTGACTTTTGGCAATTCACTCAAAAATGGTGCCAGAAGCTTGCAAATGATCCCCTGAAAGCTTTGGCACTGGAAACAGAAGGCTTTTTATCACAGGACAAGAAATCAGCCCTCAAAAACGTAACCAGCAGAAAATATTTTTTTGAAAAAATCCTTAAGCCAAAAATCTGACTTTTGGCAATTCACTCAAAAATGGTGCCAGAAGCTTGCAAATGATCCCCTGAAAGCTTTGGCGATGGAAACAGAAGGCTTTTTATCACAGGACAAGAAATCAGCCCTCAAAAAAGTAACCAGCAGAAAATATTTTTGTGAAAAAATCCCTAAGCCCCGGGGTCACAATTTCAGCAAAAATCTGACTTTTGGCAATTCACTCAAAAATGGTGCCAGAAGCTTGCAAACGATCCCCTGAAAGCTTTGGCGATGGAAACAGAAGGCTTTTTATCACAGGACAAGAAATCAGCCCTCAAAAAAGTAACCAGCAGAAAATATTTTTGTGAAAAAATCCCTAAGCCCCGGGGTCACAATTTCAGCAAAAATCTGACTTTTGGCAATTCACTCAAAAATGGTGCCAGAAGCTTGCAAATGATCCCCTCAAAGCTTTGGCGATGGAAACAGAAGGCTTTTTATCACAGGACAAGAAATCAGCCCTCAAAAACGTAACCGGCAGAAAATATTTTTTTGAAAAAATCCCTAAGCCCCGGGGTCACAATTTCAGCAAAAATCTGACTTTTGGCAATTCACTCAAAAATGGTGCCAGAAGCTTGCAAATGATCCCCTGAAAGCTTTGGCGATGGAAACAGAAGGCTTTTTATCACAGGACAAGAAATCAGCCCTCAAAAACGTAACCGGCAGAAAATATTTTTGTGAAAAAATCCCTAAGCCCCGGGGTCACAATTTCAGCAAAAATCTGACTTTTGGCAATTCACTCAAAAATGGTGCCAGAAGCTTGCAAATGATCCCCTGCAAGCTTTGGCGATGGAAACAGAAGGCTTTTTATCACAGGACAAGAAATCAGCCCTCAAAAACGTAACCGGCAGAAAATATTTTTTTGAAAAAATCCCTAGGCCCCGGGGTCACAATTTCAGCAAAAATCTGACTTTTGGCAATTCACTCAAAAATGGTGCCAGAAGCTTGCAAATGATCCCCTGAAAGCTTTGGCGATGGAAACAGAAGGCTTTTTATCACAGGACAAGAAATCAGCCCTCAAAAACGTAACCAGCAGAAAATATTTTTTTGAAAAAATCCCTAAGCCAAAAATCTGACTTTTGGCAATTCACTCAAAAATGGTGCCAGAAGCTTGCAAATGATCCCCTGAAAGCTTTGCCGATGGAAACAGAAGGCTTTTTATCACAGGACAAGAAATCAGCCCTCAAAAACGTAACCGGCAGAAAATATTTTTGTGAAAAAATCCCTAAGCCCCGGGGTCACAATTTCAGCAAAAATCTGACTTTTGGCAATTCACTCAAAAATGGTGCCAGAAGCTTGCAAATGATCCCCTGAAAGCTTTGGCGATGGAAACAGAAGGCTTTTTATCACAGGACAAGAAATCAGCCCTAAAAAACGTAACTGGCAGAAAATATTTTTTTGAAAAAATCCCTAAGCCCCGGGGTCACAATTTCAGCAAAAATCTGACTTTTGGCAATTCACTCAAATATGGTGCCAGAAGCTTGCAAATGATCCCCTGAAAGCTTTGGCGATGGAAACAGAAGGCTTTTTATCACAGGACAAGAAATCAGCCCTCAAAAATGTAACCAGCAGAAAATATTTTTTTTGAAAAAATCCCTAAGCCAAAAATCTGACTTTTGGCAATTCACTCAAATATGGTGCCAGAAGCTTGCAAATGATCCCCTGAAAGCTTTGGCGATGGAAACAGAAGGCTTTTTATCACAGGACAAGAAATCAGCCCTCAAAAACTTAACCGGCAGAAAATATTTTTTTGAAAAAATCCCTAAGCCCCGGGGTCACAATTTCAGCAAAAATCTGACTTTTGGCAATTCACTCAAAAATGGTGCCAGAAGCTTGCAAATGATCCCCTGAAAGCTTTGGCACTGGAAACAGAAGGCTTTTTATCACAGGACAAGAAATCAGCCCTCAAAAACGTAACCAGCAGAAAATATTTTTTTGAAAAAATCCTTAAGCCAAAAATCTGACTTTTGGCAATTCACTCAAAAATGGTGCCAGAAGCTTGCAAATGATCCCCTGAAAGCTTTGGCGATGGAAACAGAAGGCTTTTTATCACAGGACAAGAAATCAGCCCTCAAAAAAGTAACCAGCAGAAAATATTTTTGTGAAAAAATCCCTAAGCCCCGGGGTCACAATTTCAGCAAAAATCTGACTTTTGGCAATTCACTCAAAAATGGTGCCAGAAGCTTGCAAACGATCCCCTGAAAGCTTTGGCGATGGAAACAGAAGGCTTTTTATCACAGGACAAGAAATCAGCCCTCAAAAAAGTAACCAGCAGAAAATATTTTTGTGAAAAAATCCCTAAGCCCCGGGGTCACAATTTCAGCAAAAATCTGACTTTTGGCAATTCACTCAAAAATGGTGCCAGAAGCTTGCAAATGATCCCCTCAAAGCTTTGGCGATGGAAACAGAAGGCTTTTTATCACAGGACAAGAAATCAGCCCTCAAAAACGTAACCGGCGGAAAATATTTTTTTGAAAAAATACCTAAGCCCCGGGGTCACAATTTCAGCAAAAATCTGACATTTGGCAATTCACTCAAAAATGGTGCCAGAAGCTTGCAAATGATCCCCTGAAAGCTTTGGCGATGGAAACAGAAGGCTTTTTATCACAGGACAAGAAATCAGCCCTCAAAAACTTAACCGGCAGAAAATATTTTTTTGAAAAAATCCCTAAGCCAAAAATCTGACTTTTGGCAATTCACTCAAAAATGGTGCCAGAAGCTTGCAAATGATCCCCTGAAAGCTTTGGCGATGGAAACAGAAGGCTTTTTATCGCAGGACAAGAAATCAGCCCGCAAAAACTTAACCGGCAGAAAATATTTTTTTGAAAAAATCCCTAAGCCCCGGGGTCACAATTTCAGCAAAAATCTGACTTTTGGCAATTCACTCAAAAATGGTGCCAGAAGCTTGCAAATGATCCCCTGAAAGCTTTGGCGATGGAAACAGAAGGCTTTTTATCACAGGACAAGAAATCAGCCCTCAAAAACGTAACCGGCAGAAAATATTTTTTTGAAAAAATCCCTAAGCCCCGGGGTCACAATTTCAGCAAAAATCTGACTTTTGGCAATTCACTCAAAAATGGTGCCAGAAGCTTGCAAATGATCCCCTGAAAGCTTTGGCGATGGAAACAGAAGGCTTTTTATCACAGGACAAGAAATCAGCCCTCAAAAACGTAACCGGCAGAAAATATTTTTGTGAAAAAATCCCTAAGCCCCGGGGTCACAATTTCAGCAAAAATCTGACTTTTGGCAATTCACTCAAAAATGGTGCCAGAAGCTTGCAAATGATCCCCTGCAAGCTTTGGCGATGGAAACAGAAGGCTTTTTATCACAGGACAAGAAATCAGCCCTCAAAAACGTAACCGGCAGAAAATATTTTTTTGAAAAAATCCCTAGGCCCCGGGGTCACAATTTCAGCAAAAATCTGACTTTTGGCAATTCACTCAAAAATGGTGCCAGAAGCTTGCAAATGATCCCCTGAAAGCTTTGGCGATGGAAACAGAAGGCTTTTTATCACAGGACAAGAAATCAGCCCTCAAAAACGTAACCAGCAGAAAATATTTTTTTGAAAAAATCCCTAAGCCAAAAATCTGACTTTTGGCAATTCACTCAAAAATGGTGCCAGAAGCTTGCAAATGATCCCCTGAAAGCTTTGCCGATGGAAACAGAAGGCTTTTTATCACAGGACAAGAAATCAGCCCTCAAAAACGTAACCGGCAGAAAATATTTTTGTGAAAAAATCCCTAAGCCCCGGGGTCACAATTTCAGCAAAAATCTGACTTTTGGCAATTCACTCAAAAATGGTGCCAGAAGCTTGCAAATGATCCCCTGAAAGCTTTGGCGATGGAAACAGAAGGCTTTTTATCACAGGACAAGAAATCAGCCCTAAAAAACGTAACTGGCAGAAAATATTTTTTTGAAAAAATCCCTAAGCCCCGGGGTCACAATTTCAGCAAAAATCTGACTTTTGGCAATTCACTCAAATATGGTGCCAGAAGCTTGCAAATGATCCCCTGAAAGCTTTGGCGATGGAAACAGAAGGCTTTTTATCACAGGACAAGAAATCAGCCCTCAAAAATGTAACCAGCAGAAAATATTTTTTTTGAAAAAATCCCTAAGCCAAAAATCTGACTTTTGGCAATTCACTCAAATATGGTGCCAGAAGCTTGCAAATGATCCCCTGAAAGCTTTGGCGATGGAAACAGAAGGCTTTTTATCACAGGACAAGAAATCAGCCCTCAAAAACTTAACCGGCAGAAAATATTTTTTTGAAAAAATCCCTAAGCCCCGGGGTCACAATTTCAGCAAAAATCTGACTTTTGGCAATTCACTCAAAAATGGTGCCAGAAGCTTGCAAATGATCCCCTGAAAGCTTTGGCACTGGAAACAGAAGGCTTTTTATCACAGGACAAGAAATCAGCCCTCAAAAACGTAACCAGCAGAAAATATTTTTTTGAAAAAATCCTTAAGCCAAAAATCTGACTTTTGGCAATTCACTCAAAAATGGTGCCAGAAGCTTGCAAATGATCCCCTGAAAGCTTTGGCGATGGAAACAGAAGGCTTTTTATCACAGGACAAGAAATCAGCCCTCAAAAACTTAACCGGCAGAAAATATTTTTTTGAAAAAATCCCTAAGCCCCGGGGTCACAATTTCAGCAAAAATCTGACTTTTGGCAATTCACTCAAAAATGGTGCCAGAAGCTTGCAAATGATCCCCTGAAAGCTTTGGCGATGGAAACAGAAGGCTTTTTATCACAGGACAAGAAATCAGCCCTCAAAAACTTAACCGGCAGAAAATATTTTTTTGAAAAAATCCCTAAGCCCTGGGGTCACAATTTCAGCAAAAATCTGACTTTTGGCAATTCACTCAAAAATGGTGCCAGAAGCTTGCAAATGATCCCCTGAAAGCTTTGGCGATGGAAACAGAAGGCTTTTTATCACAGGACAAGAAATCAGCCCTCAAAAACGTAACCGGCGGAAAATATTTTTTTGAAAAAATCCCTAAGCCAAAAATCTGACTTTTGGCAATTCACTCAAAAATGGTGCCAGAAGCTTGCAAATGATCCCCTGAAAGCTTTGGCGATGGAAACAGAAGGCTTTTTATCACAGGACAAGAAATCAGCCCTCAAAAACTTAACCGGCAGAAAATATTTTTTGAAAAAATCCCTAAGCCCCGGGGTCACAATTTCAGCAAAAATCTGACTTTTGGCAATTCACTCAAAAATGGTGCCAGAAGCTTGCAAATGATCCCCTGAAAGCTTTGGCGATGGAAACAGAAGGCTTTTTATCACAGGACAAGAAATCAGCCCTCAAAAACGTAACCAGCAGAAAATATTTTTTTGAAAAAATCCCTAAGCCAAAAATCTGACTTTTGGCAATTCACTCAAAAATGGTGCCAGAAGCTTGCAAATGATCCCCTGAAAGCTTTGGCGATGGAAACAGAAGGCTTTTTATCACAGGACAAGAAATCAGCCCTCAAAAACTTAACCGGCAGAAAATATTTTTTGAAAAAATCCCTAAGCCCCGGGGTCACAATTTCAGCAAAAATCTGACTTTTGGCAATTCACTCAAAAATGGTGCCAGAAGCTTGCAAATGATCCCCTGAAAGCTTTGGCGATGGAAACAGAAGGCTTTTTATCACAGGACAAGAAATCAGCCCTCAAAAACGTAACCGGCGGAAAATATTTTTTTGAAAAAATCCGTAAGCCCCGGGGTCACAATTTCAGCAAAAATCTGACTTTTGGCAATTCACTCAAAAATGGTGGCAGAAGCTTGCAAATGATCCCCTGAAAGCTTTGGCGATGGAAACAGAAGGCTTTTTATCACAGGACAAGAAATCAGCCCTCAAAAACGTAACCAGCAGAAAATATTTTTTTGAAAAAATCCCTAAGCCAAAAATCTGACTTTTGGCAATTCACTCAAAAATGGTGCCAGAAGCTTGCAAATGATCCCCTGAAAGCTTTGGCGATGGAAACAGAAGGCTTTTTATCACAGGACAAGAAATCAGCCCTCAAAAACTTAACCGGCAGAAAATATTTTTTGAAAAAATCCCTAAGCCCCGGGGTCACAATTTCAGCAAAAAATCTGACTTTTGGCAATTCACTCAAAAATGGTGCCAGAAGCTTGCAAATGATCCCCTGAAAGCTTTGGCGATGGAAACAGAAGGCTTTTTATCACAGGACAAGAAATCAGCCCTCAAAAATGTAACCAGCAGAAAATATTTTTTTTGAAAAAATCCCTAAGCCAAAAATCTGACTTTTGGCAATTCACTCAAATATGGTGCCAGAAGCTTGCAAATGATCCCCTGAAAGCTTTGGCGATGGAAACAGAAGGCTTTTTATCACAGGACAAGAAATCAGCCCTCAAAAACTTAACCGGCAGAAAATATTTTTTTGAAAAAATCCCTAAGCCCCGGGGTCACAATTTCAGCAAAAATCTGACTTTTGGCAATTCACTCAAAAATGGTGCCAGAAGCTTGCAAATGATCCCCTGAAAGCTTTGGCACTGGAAACAGAAGGCTTTTTATCACAGGACAAGAAATCAGCCCTCAAAAACGTAACCAGCAGAAAATATTTTTTTGAAAAAATCCTTAAGCCAAAAATCTGACTTTTGGCAATTCACTCAAAAATGGTGCCAGAAGCTTGCAAATGATCCCCTGAAAGCTTTGGCGATGGAAACAGAAGGCTTTTTATCACAGGACAAGAAATCAGCCCTCAAAAACGTAACCAGCAGAAAATCTTTTTTTGAAAAAATCCCTAAGCCAAAAATCTGACTTTTGGCAATTCACTCAAAAATGGTGCCAGAAGCTTGCAAATGATCCCCTGAAAGCTTTGGCGATGGAAACAGAAGGCTTTTTATCACAGGACAAGAAATCAGCCCTCAAAAACTTAACCGGCAGAAAATATTTTTTTGAAAAAATCCCTAAGCCCCGGGGTCACAATTTCAGCAAAAATCTGACTTTTGGCAATTCACTCAAAAATGGTGCCAGAAGCTTGCAAATGATCCCCTGAAAGCTTTGGCGATGGAAACAGAAGGCTTTTTATCACAGGACAAGAAATCAGCCCTCAAAAACGTAACCGGCGGAAAATATTTTTTTGAAAAAATCCGTAAGCCCCGGGGTCACAATTTCAGCAAAAATCTGACTTTTGGCAATTCACTCAAAAATAGTGCCAGAAGCTTGGAAATGATCCCCTGAAAGCTTTGGCGATGGAAACAGAAGGCTTTTTATCACAGGACAAGAAATCAGCCCTCAAAAACGTAACCAACAGAAAATATTTTTTTGAAAAAATCCCTAAGCCAAAAATCTGACTTTTGGCAATTCACTCAAAAATGGTGCCAGAAGCTTGCAAATGATCCCCTGAAAGCTTTGACGATGGAAACAGAAGGCTTTTTATCACAGGACAAGAAATCAGCCCTAAAAAACGTAACCGGCAGAATTTTTTTTTTGAAAAAATCCGTAAGCCCCGGGGTCACAATTTCAGCAAAAATCTGACTTTTGGCAATTCACTCAAAAATGGTGCCAGAAGCTTGCAAATGATCCCCTGAAAGCTTTGGCGATGGAAACAGAAGGCTTTTTATCACAGGACAAGAAATCAGCCCTCAAAAACTTAACCGGCAGAAAATATTTTTTGAAAAAATCCCTAAGCCCCGGGGTCACAATTTCAGCAAAAATCTGACTTTTGGCAATTCACTCAAAAATGGTGCCAGAAGCTTGCAAATGATCCCCTGAAAGCTTTGGCGATGGAAACAGAAGGCTTTTTATCACAGGACAAGAAATCAGCCCTCAAAAACGTAACCGGCGGAAAATATTTTTTTGAAAAAATCCCTAAGCCTCGGGGTCACAATTTCAGCAAAAATCTGACTTTTGGCAATTCACTCAAAAATGGTGCCAGCAGCTTGCAAATGATCCCCTGAAAGCTTTGGTGATGGAAACAGAAGGCTTTTTATCACAGGACAAGAAATCAGCCCTCAAAAACTTAACCGGCAGAATTTTTTTTTTTGAAAAAATCCGTAAGCCCCGGGGTCACAATTTCAGCAAAAATCTGACTTTTGGCAATTCACTCAAAAATGGTGCCAGAAGCTTGCAAATGATCCCCTGAAAGCTTTGGCGATGGAAACAGAAGGCTTTTTATCACAGGACAAGAAATCAGCCCTCAAAAACGTAACCAGCAGAAAAAATTTTTTTGAAAAAATCCCTAAGCCAAAAATCTGACTTTTGGCAATTCACTCAAAAATGGTGCCAGAAGCTTGCAAATGATCCCCTGAAAGCTTTGGCGATGGAAACAGAAGGCTTTTTATCACAGGACAAGAAATCAGCCCTCAAAAACTTAACCGGCAGAAAATATTTTTTGAAAAAATCCCTAAGCCCCGGGGTCACAATTTCAGCAAAAATCTGACTTTTGGCAATTCACTCAAAAATGGTGCCAGAAGCTTGCAAATGATCCCCTGAAAGCTTTGGCGATGGAAACAGAAGGCTTTTTATCACAGGACAAGAAATCAGCCCTCAAAAACGTAACCGGCGGAAAATATTTTTTTGAAAAAATCCCTAAGCCTCAGGGTCACAATTTCAGCAAAAATCTGACTTTTGGCAATTCACTCAAAAATGGTGCCAGCAGCTTGCAAATGATCCCCTGAAAGCTTTGGTGATGGAAACAGAAGGCTTTTTATCACAGGACAAGAAATCAGCCCTCAAAAACGTAACCGGGAAAATTTTTTTTTTGAAAAAATCCCTAAGCCCCGGGGTCACAATTTCAGCAAAAATCTGACTTTTGGCAATTCACTCAAAAATGGTGCCAGAAGCTTGCAAATGATCCCCTGAAAGCTTTGGCGATGGAAACAGAAGGCTTTTGATCACAGGACAAGAAATCAGGCCTCAAAAACGTAACCGGCAGAAAATATTTTTTTGAAAAAATCCCTAAGCCCCGGGGTCACAATTTCAGCAAAAATCTGACTTTTGGCAATTCACTCAAAAATGGTGCCAGAAGCTTGCAAATGATCCCCTGAAAGCTTTGGCGATGGAAACAGAAGGCTTTTTATCACAGGACAAGAAATCAGCCCTCAAAAACGTAACCGGCAGAAAATATTTTTTTGAAAAAATCCCTAAGCCCCGGGGTCACAATTTCAGCAAAAATCTGACTTTTGGCAATTCACTCAAAAATGGTGCCAGAAGCTTGCAAATGATCCCCTGAAAGCTTTGGCGATGGAAACAGAAGGCTTTTTATCACAGGACAAGAAATCAGCCCTCAAAAACGTAACCGGTGGAAAATATTTTTTTGAAAAAATCCGTAAGCCCCGGGGTCACAATTTCAGCAAAAATCTGACTTTTGGCAATTCACTCAAAAATAGTGCCAGAAGCTTGCAAATGATCCCCTGAAAGCTTTGGCGATGGAAACAGAAGGCTTTTTATCACAGGACAAGAAATCAGCCCTCAAAAACGTAACCAGCAGAAAATATTTTTTTGAAAAAATCCCTAAGCCAAAAATCTGACTTTTGGCAATTCACTCAAAAATGGTGCCAGAAGCTTGCAAATGATCCCCTGAAAGCTTTGACGATGGAAACAGAAGGCTTTTTATCACAGGACAAGAAATCAGCCCTAAAAAACGTAACCGGCAGAATTTTTTTTTTGAAAAAATCCGTAAGCCCCGGGGTCACAATTTCAGCAAAAAACTGACTTTTGGCAATTCACTCAAAAATGGTGCCAGAAGCTTGCAAATGATCCCCTGAAAGCTTTGGCGATGGAAACAGAAGGCTTTTTATCACAGGACAAGAAATCAGCCCTCAAAAACGTAACCAGCAGAAAATATTTTTTTGAAAAAATCCCTAAGCCAAAAATCTGACTTTTGGCAATTCACTCAAAAATGGTGCCAGAAGCTTGCAAATGATCCCCTGAAAGCTTTGGCGATGGAAACAGAAGGCTTTTTATCACAGGACAAGAAATCAGCCCTCAAAAACTTAACCGGCAGAAAATATTTTTTGAAAAAATCCCTAAGCCCCGGGGTCACAATTTCAGCAAAAATCTGACTTTTGGCAATTCACTCAAAAATGGTGCCAGAAGCTTGCAAATGATCCCCTGAAAGCTTTGGCGATGGAAACAGAAGGCTTTTTATCACAGGACAAGAAATCAGCCCTCAAAAACGTAACCGGCGGAAAATATTTTTTTGAAAAAATCCCTAAGCCTCGGGGTCACAATTTCAGCAAAAATCTGACTTTTGGCAATTCACTCAAAAATGGTGCCAGCAGCTTGCAAATGATCCCCTGAAAGCTTTGGTGATGGAAACAGAAGGCTTTTTATCACAGGACAAGAAATCAGCCCTCAAAAACTTAACCGGCAGAATTTTTTTTTTTGAAAAAATCCGTAAGCCCCGGGGTCACAATTTCAGCAAAAATCTGACTTTTGGCAATTCACTCAAAAATGGTGCCAGAAGCTTGCAAATGATCCCCTGAAAGCTTTGGCGATGGAAACAGAAGGCTTTTTATCACAGGACAAGAAATCAGCCCTCAAAAACGTAACCAGCAGAAAATATTTTTTTGAAAAAATCCCTAAGCCAAAAATCTGACTTTTGGCAATTCACTCAAAAATGGTGCCAGAAGCTTGCAAATGATCCCCTGAAAGCTTTGGCGATGGAAACAGAAGGCTTTTTATCACAGGACAAGAAATCAGCCCTCAAAAACTTAACCGGCAGAAAATATTTTTTGAAAAAATCCCTAAGCCCCGGGGTCACAATTTCAGCAAAAATCTGACTTTTGGCAATTCACTCAAAAATGGTGCCAGAAGCTTGCAAATGATCCCCTGAAAGCTTTGGCGATGGAAACAGAAGGCTTTTTATCACAGGACAAGAAATCAGCCCTCAAAAACGTAACCGGCGGAAAATATTTTTTTGAAAAAATCCCTAAGCCTCAGGGTCACAATTTCAGCAAAAATCTGACTTTTGGCAATTCACTCAAAAATGGTGCCAGCAGCTTGCAAATGATCCCCTGAAAGCTTTGGTGATGGAAACAGAAGGCTTTTTATCACAGGACAAGAAATCAGCCCTCAAAAACGTAACCGGGAAAATTTTTTTTTTGAAAAAATCCCTAAGCCCCGGGGTCACAATTTCAGCAAAAATCTGACTTTTGGCAATTCACTCAAAAATGGTGCCAGAAGCTTGCAAATGATCCCCTGAAAGCTTTGGCGATGGAAACAGAAGGCTTTTGATCACAGGACAAGAAATCAGGCCTCAAAAACGTAACCGGCAGAAAATATTTTTTTGAAAAAACCCCTAAGCCCCGGGGTCACAATTTCAGCAAAAATCTGACTTTTGGCAATTCACTCAAAAATGGTGCCAGAAGCTTGCAAATGATCCCCTGAAAGCTTTGGCGATGGAAACAGAAGGCTTTTTATCACAGGACAAGAAATCAGCCCTCAAAAACGTAACCGGCAGAAAATATTTTTTTGAAAAAATCCCTAAGCCCCGGTGTCACAATTTCAGCAAAAATCTGACTTTTGGCAATTCACTCAAAAATGGTGCCAGAAGCTTGCAAATGATCCCCTGAAAGCTTTGGCGATGGAAACAGAAGGCTTTTTATCACAGGACAAGAAATCAGCCCTCAAAAACGTAACCGGCAGAAAATATTTTTTTGAAAAAATCCCTAGGCCCCGGGGTCACAATTTCAGCAAAAATCTGACTTTTGGCAATTCACTCAAAAATGGTGCCAGAAGCTTGCAAATGATCCCCTGAAAGCTTTGGCGATGGAAACAGAAGGCTTTTTATCACAGGACAAGAAATCAGCCCTCAAAAACGTAACCGGCAGAAAATATTTTTTTGAAAAAATCCCTAAGCCCCGGGGTCACAATTTCAGCAAAAATCTGACTTTTGGCAATTCACTCAAAAATGGTGCCAGAAGCTTGCAAATGATCCCCTGAAAGCTTTGGCGATGGAAACAGAAGGCTTTTTATCACAGGACAAGAAATCAGCCCTCAAAAACGTAACCAGCAGAAAATATTTTTTTGAAAAAATCCCTAAGCCAAAAATCTGACTTTTGGCAATTCACTCAAAAATGGTGCCAGAAGCTTGCAAATGATCCCCTGAAAGCTTTGGCGATGGAAACAGAAGGCTTTTTATCACAGGACAAGAAATCAGCCCTCAAAAACTTAACCGGCAGAAAATATTTTTTGAAAAAATCCCTAAGCCCCGGGGTCACAATTTCAGCAAAAATCTGACTTTTGGCAATTCACTCAAAAATGGTGCCAGAAGCTTGCAAATGATCCCCTGAAAGCTTTGGCGATGGAAACAGAAGGCTTTTTATCACAGGACAAGAAATCAGCCCTCAAAAACGTAACCGGCGGAAAATATTTTTTTGAAAAAATCCCTAAGCCTCGGGGTCACAATTTCAGCAAAAATCTGACTTTTGGCAATTCACTCAAAAATGGTGCCAGCAGCTTGCAAATGATCCCCTGAAAGCTTTGGTGATGGAAACAGAAGGCTTTTTATCACAGGACAAGAAATCAGCCCTCAAAAACTTAACCGGCAGAATTTTTTTTTTTGAAAAAATCCGTAAGCCCCGGGGTCACAATTTCAGCAAAAATCTGACTTTTGGCAATTCACTCAAAAATGGTGCCAGAAGCTTGCAAATGATCCCCTGAAAGCTTTGGCGATGGAAACAGAAGGCTTTTTATCACAGGACAAGAAATCAGCCCTCAAAAACGTAACCAGCAGAAAATATTTTTTTGAAAAAATCCCTAAGCCAAAAATCTGACTTTTGGCAATTCACTCAAAAATGGTGCCAGAAGCTTGCAAATGATCCCCTGAAAGCTTTGGCGATGGAAACAGAAGGCTTTTTATCACAGGACAAGAAATCAGCCCTCAAAAACTTAACCGGCAGAAAATATTTTTTGAAAAAATCCCTAAGCCCCGGGGTCACAATTTCAGCAAAAATCTGACTTTTGGCAATTCACTCAAAAATGGTGCCAGAAGCTTGCAAATGATCCCCTGAAAGCTTTGGCGATGGAAACAGAAGGCTTTTTATCACAGGACAAGAAATCAGCCCTCAAAAACGTAACCGGCGGAAAATATTTTTTTGAAAAAATCCCTAAGCCTCAGGGTCACAATTTCAGCAAAAATCTGACTTTTGGCAATTCACTCAAAAATGGTGCCAGCAGCTTGCAAATGATCCCCTGAAAGCTTTGGTGATGGAAACAGAAGGCTTTTTATCACAGGACAAGAAATCAGCCCTCAAAAACGTAACCGGGAAAATTTTTTTTTTGAAAAAATCCCTAAGCCCCGGGGTCACAATTTCAGCAAAAATCTGACTTTTGGCAATTCACTCAAAAATGGTGCCAGAAGCTTGCAAATGATCCCCTGAAAGCTTTGGCGATGGAAACAGAAGGCTTTTGATCACAGGACAAGAAATCAGGCCTCAAAAACGTAACCGGCAGAAAATATTTTTTTGAAAAAATCCCTAAGCCCCGGGGTCACAATTTCAGCAAAAATCTGACTTTTGGCAATTCACTCAAAAATGGTGCCAGAAGCTTGCAAATGATCCCCTGAAAGCTTTGGCGATGGAAACAGAAGGCTTTTTATCACAGGACAAGAAATCAGCCCTCAAAAACGTAACCGGCAGAAAATATTTTTTTGAAAAAATCCCTAAGCCCCGGGGTCACAATTTCAGCAAAAATCTGACTTTTGGCAATTCACTCAAAAATGGTGCCAGAAGCTTGCAAATGATCCCCTGAAAGCTTTGGCGATGGAAACAGAAGGCTTTTTATCACAGGACAAGAAATCAGCCCTCAAAAACGTAACCGGCAGAAAATATTTTTTTGAAAAAATCCCTAGGCCCCGGGGTCACAATTTCAGCAAAAATCTGACTTTTGGCAATTCACTCAAAAATGGTGCCAGAAGCTTGCAAATGATCCCCTGAAAGCTTTGGCGATGGAAACAGAAGGCTTTTTATCACAGGACAAGAAATCAGCCCTCAAAAACGTAACCAGCAGAAAATATTTTTTTGAAAAAATCCCTAAGCCAAAAATCTGACTTTTGGCAATTCACTCAAAAATGGTGCCAGAAGCTTGCAAATGATCCCCTGAAAGCTTTGGCGATGGAAACAGAAGGCTTTTGATCACAGGACAAGAAATCAGGCCTCAAAAACGTAACCGGCAGAAAATATTTTTTTGAAAAAATCCCTAAGCCCCGGGGTCACAATTTCAGCAAAAATCTGACTTTTGGCAATTCACTCAAAAATGGTGCCAGAAGCTTGCAAATGATCCCCTGAAAGCTTTGGCGATGGAAACAGAAGGCTTTTTATCACAGGACAAGAAATCAGCCCTCAAAAACGTAACCGGCAGAAAATATTTTTTTGAAAAAATCCCTAAGCCCCGGGGTCACAATTTCAGCAAAAATCTGACTTTTGGCAATTCACTCAAAAATGGTGCCAGAAGCTTGCAAATGATCCCCTGAAAGCTTTGGCGATGGAAACAGAAGGCTTTTTATCACAGGACAAGAAATCAGCCCTCAAAAACGTAACCAGCAGAAAATATTTTTTTGAAAAAATCCCTAAGCCAAAAATCTGACTTTTGGCAATTCACTCAAAAATGGTGCCAGAAGCTTGCAAATGATCCCCTGAAAGCTTTGACGATGGAAACAGAAGGCTTTTTATCACAGGACAAGAAATCAGCCCTCAAAAACGTAACCGGCAGAAAATATTTTTTTGAAAAAATCCCTAATCCCCGGGGTCACAATTTCAGCAAAAATCTGACTTTTGGCAATTCACTCAAAAATGGTGCCAGAAGCTTGCAAATGATCCCTAAGCCCTAATCTGACTTTTGGCAATTCACTCAAAAATGGTGCCAGAAGCTTGCAAATGATCCCCTGAAAGCTTTGGCGATGGAAACAGAAGGCTTTTTATCACAGGACAAGAAATCAGCCCTCAAAAACGTAACCGGCAGAAAATATTTTTTTGAAAAAATCCCTAATCCCCGGGGTCACAATTTCAGCAAAAATCTGACTTTTGGCAATTCACTCAAAAATGGTGCCAGAAGCTTGCAAATGATCCCCTGAAAGCTGTGGCGATGGAAACAGAAGGCTTTTTTATCACAGGACAAGAAATCAGCCCTCAAAAACATAACCGGCAGAAAATATTTTTTTGAAAAAATCCCTAAGTCCCGGGGTCACAATTTCAGCAAAAATCTGACTTTTGGCAATTCACTCAAAAATGGTGCCAGAAGCTTGCAAATGATCCCCTGAAAGCTTTGGCGATGGAAACAGAAGGCTTTTTATCACAGGACAAGAAATCAGCCCTCAAAAACTTAACCGGCAGAAAATATTTTTTTTGAAAAAATCCCTAAGCCCCGGGGTCACAATTTCAGCCAAAATCTGACTTTTGGCAATTCACTCAAAAATGGTGCCAGAAGCTTGCAAATGGTCCCCTGAAAGCTTTGGCGATGGAAACAGAAGGCTTTTTATCACAGGACAAGAAATCAGCCCTCAAAAACGTAACCAGCAGAAAATATTTTTTTGAAAAAATCCCTAAGCCAAAAATCTGACTTTTGGCAATTCACTCAAAAATGGTGCCAGAAGCTTGCAAATGATCCCCTGAAAGCTTTGGCGATGGAAACAGAAGGCTTTTTATCACAGGACAAGAAATCAGCCCTAAAAAACGTAACCGGCAGAATTTTTTTTTTGAAAAAATCCGTAAGCCTCGGGGTCACAATTTCAGCAAAAATCTGACTTTTGGCAATTCACTCAAAAATGGTGCCAGAAGCTTGCAAATGATCCCCTGAAAGCTTTGGCGATGGAAACAGAAGGCTTTTTATCACAGGACAAGAAATCAGCCCTCAAAAACGTAACCAGCAGAAAATATTTTTTTGAAAAAATCCCTAAGCCAAAAATCTGACTTTTGGCAATTCACTCAAAAATGGTCCAGAAGCTTGCAAATGATCCCCTGAAAGCTTTGGCGATGGAAACAGAAGGCTTTTTATCACAGGACAAGAAATCAGCCCTCAAAAACGTAACCGGCGGAAAATATTTTTTTGAAAAAATCCCTAAGGCTCGGGGTCACAATTTCAGCAAAAATCTGACTTTTGCAATTCACTCAAAAATGGTGCCAGCAGCTTGCAAATGATCCCCTGAAAGCTTTGGTGATGGAAACAGAAGGCTTTTTATCACAGGACAAGAAATCAGCCCTCAAAAACGTAACCGGCAAAATTTTTTTTTTGAAAAAATCCGTAAGCCCCGGAGTCACAATTTCAGGAAAAATCTGACTTTTGGCAATTCACTCAAAAATGGTGCCAGAAGCTTGCAAATGATCCCCTGAAAGCTTTGGCGATGGAAACAGAAGGCTTTTTATCACAGGACAAGAAATCAGCCCTCAAAAACGTAACCAGCAGAAAATATTTTTTGAAAAAATCCCTAAGCCCCGGGGTCACAATTTCAGCAAAAATCTGACTTTTGGCAATACACTCAAAAATGGTGCCAGAAGCTTGCAAATGATCCCCTGAAAGCTTTGGCGATGGAAACAGAAGGCTTTTTATCACAGGACAAGAAATCAGCCCTCAAAAACGTAACCGGCGGAAAATATTTTTTTGAAAAAATCCCTAAGCCTCGGGGTCACAATTTCAGCAAAAATCTGACTTTTGGCAATTCACTCAAAAATGGTGCCAGCAGCTTGCAAATGATCCCCTGAAAGCTTTGGTGATGGAAACAGAAGGCTTTTTATCACAGGACAAGAAATCAGCCCTCAAAAACTTAACCAGCAGAATTTTTTTTTTTGAAAAAATCCGTAAGCCCCGGGGTCACAATTTCAGCAAAAATCTGACTTTTGGCAATTCACTCAAAAATGGTGCCAGAAGCTTGCAAATGATCCCCTGAAAGCTTTGGCGATGGAAACAGAAGGCTTTTTATCACAGGACAAGAAATCAGCCCTCAAAAACGTAACCAGCAGAAAATATTTTTTTGAAAAAATCCCTAAGCCAAAAATCTGACTTTTGGCAATTCACTCAAAAATGGTGCCAGAAGCTTGCAAATGATCCCCTGAAAGCTTTGGCGATGGAAACAGAAGGCTTTTTATCACAGGACAAGAAATCAGCCCTCAAAAACTTAACCGGCAGAAAATATTTTTTGAAAAAATCCCTAAGCCCCGGGGTCACAATTTCAGCAAAAATCTGACTTTTGGCAATTCACTCAAAAATGGTGCCAGAAGCTTGCAAATGATCCCCTGAAAGCTTTGGCGATGGAAACAGAAGGCTTTTTATCACAGGACAAGAAATCAGCCCTCAAAAACGTAACCGGCGGAAAATATTTTTTTGAAAAAATCCCTAAGCCCCGGGGTCACAATTTCAGCAAAAATCTGACTTTTGGCAATTCACTCAAAAATGGTGCCAGAAGCTTGCAAATGATCCCCTGAAAGCTTTGGTGATGGAAACAGAAGGCTTTTTATCACAGGACAAGAAATCAGCCCTCAAAAACGTAACCGGGAAAATTTTTTTTTTGAAAAAATCCCTAAGCCCCGGGGTCACAATTTCAGCAAAAATCTGGCTTTTGGCAATTCACTCAAAAATGGTGCCAGAAGCTTGCAAATGATCCCCTGAAAGCTTTGGCGATGGAAACAGAAGGCTTTTTATCACAGGACAAGAAATCAGCCCTCAAAAACGTAACCGGCAGAAAATATTTTTTTGAAAAAATCCCTAAGCCCCGGGGTCACAATTTCAGCAAAAATCTGACTTTTGGCAATTCACTCAAAAATGGTGCCAGAAGCTTGCAAATGATCCCCTGAAAGCTTTGGCGATGGAAACAGAAGGCTTTTTATCACAGGACAAGAAATCAGCCCTCAAAAACGTAACCGGCAGAAAATATTTTTTTTGAAAAAATCCCTAGGCCCCGGGGTCACAATTTCAGCAAAAATCTGACTTTTGGCAATTCACTCAAAAATGGTGCCAGAAGCTTGCAAATGATCCCCTGAAAGCTTTGGCGATGGAAACAGAAGGCTTTTTATCACAGGACAAGAAATCAGCCCTCAAAAACGTAACCAGCAGAAAATATTTTTTTGAAAAAATCCCTAAGCCAAAAATCTGACTTTTGGCAATTCACTCAAAAATGGTGCCAGAAGCTTGCAAATGATCCCCTGAAAGCTTTGGCGATGGAAACAGAAGGCTTTTGATCACAGGACAAGAAATCAGGCCTCAAAAACGTAACCGGCAGAAAATATTTTTTTGAAAAAATCCCTAAGCCCCGGGGTCACAATTTCAGCAAAAATCTAACTTTTGGCAATTCACTCAAAAATGGTGCCAGAAGCTTGCAAATGATCCCCTGAAAGCTTTGGCGATGGAAACAGAAGGCTTTTTATCACAGGACAAGAAATCAGCCCTCAAAAACGTAACCGGCAGAAAATATTTTTTTGAAAAAATCCCTAAGCCCCGGGGTCACAATTTCAGCAAAAATCTGACTTTTGGCAATTCACTCAAAAATGGTGCCAGAAGCTTGCAAATGATCCCCTGAAAGCTTTGGCGATGGAAACAGAAGGCTTTTTATCACAGGACAAGAAATCAGCCCTCAAAAACGTAACCGGCAGAAAATATTTTTTTGAAAAAATCCCTAGGCCCCGGGGTCACAATTTCAGCAAAAATCTGACTTTTGGCAATTCACTCAAAAATGGTGCCAGAAGCTTGCAAATGATCCCCTGAAAGCTTTGGCGATGGAAACAGAAGGCTTTTTATCACAGGACAAGAAATCAGCCCTCAAAAACGTAACCAGCAGAAAATATTTTTTTGAAAAAATCCCTAAACCAAAAATCTGACTTTTGGCAATTCACTCAAAAATGGTGCCAGAAGCTTGCAAATGATCCCCTGAAAGCTTTGCCGATGGAAACAGAAGGCTTTTTATCACAGGACAAGAAATCAGCCCTCAAAAACGTAACCGGCAGAAAATATTTTTTTGAAAAAATCCCTAAGCCCCGGGGTCACAATTTCAGCAAAAATCTGACTTTTGGCATTTCACTCAAAAATGGTGCCAGAAGCTTGCAAATGATCCCTAAGCCCTAATCTGACTTTTGGCAATTCACTCAAAAATGGTGCCAGAAGCTTGCAAATGATCCCCTGAAAGCTTTGGCGATGGAAACAGAAGGCTTTTTATCACAGGACAAGAAATCAGCCCTCAAAAACGTAACCGGCAGAAAATATTTTTTTGAAAAAATCCCTAATCCCCGGGGTCACAATTTCAGCAAAAATCTGACTTTTGGCAATTCACTCAAAAATGGTGCCAGAAGCTTGCAAATGATCCCCTGAAAGCTGTGGCGATGGAAACAGAAGGCTTTTTTATCACAGGACAAGAAATCAGCCCTCAAAAACATAACCGGCAGAAAATATTTTTTTGAAAAAATCCCTAAGCCCCGGGGTCACAATTTCAGCAAAAATCTGACTTTTGGCAATTCACTCAAAAATGGTGCCAGAAGCTTGCAAATGATCCCCTGAAAACTTTGGCGATGGAAACAGAAGGCTTTTTATCACAGGACAAGAAATCAGCCCTCAAAAACTTAACCGGCAGAAAATATTTTTTTTGAAAAAATCCCTAAGCCCCGGGGTCACAATTTCAGCCAAAATCTGACTTTTGGCAATTCACTCAAAAATGGTGCCAGAAGCTTGCAAATGGTCCCCTGAAAGCTTTGGCGATGGAAACAGAAGGCTTTTTATCACAGGACAAGAAATCAGCCCTCAAAAACGTAACCAGCAGAAAATATTTTTTTGAAAAAATCCCTAAGCCAAAAATCTGACTTTTGGCAATTCACTCAAAAATGGTGCCAGAAGCTTGCAAATGATCCCCTGAAAGCTTTGGCGATGGAAACAGAAGGCTTTTTATCACAGGACAAGAAATCAGCCCTAAAAAACGTAACCGGCAGAATTTTTTTTTTGAAAAAATCCGTAAGCCTCGGCGTCACAATTTCAGCAAAAATCTGACTTTTGGCAATTCACTCAAAAATGGTGCCAGAAGCTTGCAAATGATCCCCTGAAAGCTTTGGCGATGGAAACAGAAGGCTTTTTATCACAGGACAAGAAATCAGCCCTCAAAAACGTAACCAGCAGAAAATATTTTTTTGAAAAAATCCCTAAGCCAAAAATCTGACTTTTGGCAATTCACTCAAAAATGGTGCCAGAAGCTTGCAAATGATCCCCTGAAAGCTTTGGCGATGGAAACAGAAGGCTTTTTATCACAGGACAAGAAATCAGCCCTCAAAAACTTAACCGGCAGAAAATATTTTTTTGAAAAAATCCCTAGGCCCCGGGGTCACAATTTCAGCAAAAATCTGACTTTTGGCAATTCACTCAAAAATGGTGCCAGAAGCTTGCAAATGATCCCCTGAAAGCTTTGGCGATGGAAATAGAAGGCTTTTTATCACAGGACAAGAAATCAGCCCTCAAAAACGTAACCGGCGGAAAATATTTTTTTGAAAAAATCCCTAAGCCTCGGGGTCACAATTTCAGCAAAAATCTGACTTTTGGCAATTCACTCAAAAATGGTGCCAGAAGCTTGCAAATGATCCCCTGAAAGCTTTGGCGATGGAAACAGAAGGCTTTTTATCACAGGACAAGAAATCAGCCCTCAAAAACTTAACCGGCAGAAAATATTTTTTGAAAAAATCCCTAAGCCCCGGGGTCACAATTTCAGCAAAAATCTGGCTTTTGGAAATTCACTCAAAAATGGTGCCAGAAGCTTGCAAATGATCCCCTGAAAGCTTTGGCGCTGGAAACAGAAGGCTTTTTATCACAGGACAAGAAATCAGCCCTCAAAAACGTAACCAGCAGAAAATATTTTTTTGAAAAAATCCTTAAGCCAAAAATCTGACTTTTGGCAATTCACTCAAAAATGGTGCCAGAAGCTTGCAAATGATCCCCTGAAAGCTTTGGCGATGGAAACAGAAGGCTTTTTATCACAGGACAAGAAATCAGCCCTCAAAAACTTAACCGGCAGAAAATATTTTTTTGAAAAAATCCCTAAGCCCCGGGGTCACAATTTCAGCAAAAATCTGACTTTTGGCAATTCACTCAAAAATGGTGCCAGAAGCTTGCAAATGATCCCCTGAAAGCTTTGGCGATGGAAACAGAAGGCTTTTTATCACAGGACAAGAAATCAGCCCTCAAAAACTTAACCGGCAGAAAATATTTTTTTTAAAAAATCCCTAAGCCCCGAGGTCACAATTTCAGCAAAAATCTGACTTTTGGCAGTTCACTCAAAAATGGTTCCAAGAGCTTAAAAATGATCCCCTGAAAGCTTTGGCGATGGAAACAGAAGGCTTTATATCACAGGACAAGAAATCAACCCTCAAAAACTTAACCGACAGAAAATATTTTTTTGAAAAAATCCCTAAGCCCCGGGGTCACAATTTCAGCAAAAATCTGACTTTTGGCAATTCACTCAAAAATGGTGCCAGAAGCTTGCAAATGATCCCCTGAAAGCTTTGGCGATGGAAACAGAAGGCTTTTTATCACAGGACAAGAAATCAGCCCTCAAAAACGTAACCGGCAGAAAATATTTTTTTGAAAAAATCCCTAAGCCCCGGGGTCACAATTTCAGCAAAAATCTGACTTTTGGCAATTCACTCAAAAATGGTGCCAGAAGCTTGCAAATGATCCCCTGAAAGCTTTGGCGATGGAAACAGAAGGCTTTTTATCACAGGACAAGAAATCAGCCCTCAAAAACGTAACCAGCAGAAAATCTTTTTTTGAAAAAATCCCTAAGCCAAAAATCTGACTTTTGGCAATTCACTCAAAAATGGTGCCAGAAGCTTGCAAATGATCCCCTGAAAGCTTTGGCGATGGAAACAGAAGGCTTTTTATCACAGGACAAGAAATCAGCCCTCAAAAACTTAACCGGCAGAAAATATTTTTTTGAAAAAATCCCTAAGCCCCGGGGTCACAATTTCAGCAAAAATCTGACTTTTGGCAATTCACTCAAAAATGGTGCCAGAAGCTTGCAAATGATCCCCTGAAAGCTTTGGCGATGGAAACAGAAGGCTTTTTATCACAGGACAAGAAATCAGCCCTCAAAAACGTAACCGGCGGAAAATATTTTTTTGAAAAAATCCCTAAGCCTCGGGGTCACAATTTCAGCAAAAATCTGACTTTTGGCAATTCACTCAAAAATGGTGCCAGAAGCTTGCAAATGATCCCCTGAAAGCTTTGGCGATGGAAACAGAAGGCTTTTTATCACAGGACAAGAAATCAGCCCTCAAAAACTTAACCGGCAGAAAATATTTTTTTGAAAAAATCCCTAGGCCCCGGGGTCACAATTTCAGCAAAAATCTGATTTTTGGCAATTCACTCAAAAAAGGTGCCAGCAGCTTGCAAATGATCCCCTGAAAGCTTTGGTGATGGAAACAGAAGGCTTTTTATCACAGGACAAGAAATCAGCCCTCAAAAACGTAACCGGCAGAAATTTTTTTTTAAAAAAATCCGTAAGCCCCGGGGTCACAATTTCAGCAAAAATCTGACTTTTGGCAATTCACTCAAAAATGGTGCCAGAAGCTTGCAAATGATCCCCTGAAAGCTTTGGCGATGGAAACAGAAGGCTTTTTATCACAGGACAAGAAATCAGCCCTCAAAAACGTAACCAGCAGAAAATATTTTTTTGAAAAAATCCCTAAGCCAAAAATCTGACTTTTGGCAATTCACTCAAAAATGGTGCCAGAAGCTTGCAAATGATCCCCTGAAAGCTTTGGCGATGGAAACAGAAGGCTTTTTATCACAGGACAAGAAATCAGCCCTCAAAAACTTAACCGGCAGAAAATATTTTTTGAAAAAATCCCTAAGCCCCGGGGTCACAATTTCAGCAAAAATCTGGCTTTTGGAAATTCACTCAAAAATGGTGCCAGAAGCTTGCAAATGATCCCCTGAAAGCTTTGGCGCTGGAAACAGAAGGCTTTTTATCACAGGACAAGAAATCAGCCCTCAAAAACGTAACCAGCAGAAAATATTTTTTTGAAAAAATCCTTAAGCCAAAAATCTGACTTTTGGCAATTCACTCAAAAATGGTGCCAGAAGCTTGCAAATGATCCCCTGAAAGCTTTGGCGATGGAAACAGAAGGCTTTTTATCACAGGACAAGAAATCAGCCCTCAAAAACTTAACCGGCAGAAAATATTTTTTTGAAAAAATCCCTAAGCCCCGGGGTCACAATTTCAGCAAAAATCTGACTTTTGGCAATTCACTCAAAAATGGTGCCAGAAGCTTGCAAATGATCCCCTGAAAGCTTTGGCGATGGAAACAGAAGGCTTTTTATCACAGGACAAGAAATCAGCCCTCAAAAACTTAACCGGCAGAAAATATTTTTTTGAAAAAATCCCTAAGCCCCGGGGTCACAATTTCAGCAAAAATCTGACTTTTGGCAGTTCACTCAAAAATGGTTCCAAGAGCTTAAAAATGATCCCCTGAAAGCTTTGGCGATGGAAACAGAAGGCTTTATATCACAGGACAAGAAATCAGCCCTCAAAAACTTAACCGACAGAAAATATTTTTTTGAAAAAATCCCTAAGCCCCGGGGTCACAATTTCAGCAAAAATCTGACTTTTGGCAATTCACTCAAAAATGGTGCCAGAAGCTTGCAAATGATCCCCTGAAAGCTTTGGCGATGGAAACAGAAGGCTTTTTATCACAGGACAAGAAATCAGCCCTCAAAAACGTAACCGGCAGAAAATATTTTTTTGAAAAAATCCCTAAGCCAAAAATCTGACTTTTGGCAATTCACTCAAAAATGGTGCCAGAAGCTTGCAAATGATCCCCTGAAAGCTTTGGCGATGGAAACAGAAGGCTTTTTATCACAGGACAAGAAATCAGCCCTCAAAAACTTAACCGGCAGAAAATATTTTTTTGAAAAAATCCCTAAGCCCCGGGGTCACAATTTCAGCAAAAATCTGACTTTTGGCAATTCACTCAAAAATGGTGCCAGAAGCTTGCAAATGATCCCCTGAAAGCTTTGGCGATGGAAACAGAAGGCTTTTTATCACAGGACAAGAAATCAGCCCTCAAAAACGTAACCGGCGGAAAATATTTTTTTGAAAAAATCCCTAAGCCTCGGGGTCACAATTTCAGCAAAAATCTGACTTTTGGCAATTCACTCAAAAATGGTGCCAGAAGCTTGCAAATGATCCCCTGAAAGCTTTGGCGATGGAAACAGAAGGCTTTTTATCACAGGACAAGAAATCAGCCCTCAAAAACTTAACCGGCAGAAAATATTTTTTTGAAAAAATCCCTAGGCCCCGGGGTCACAATTTCAGCAAAAATCTGACTTTTGGCAATTCACTCAAAAATGGTGCCAGAAGCTTGCAAATGATCCCCTGAAAGCTTTGGCGATGGAAATAGAAGGCTTTTTATCACAGGACAAGAAATCAGCCCTCAAAAATGTAACCGGCGGAAAATATTTTTTTGAAAAAATCCCTAAGCCTCGGGGTCACAATTTCAGCAAAAATCTGACTTTTGGCAATTCACTCAAAAATGGTGCCAGCAGCTTGCAAATGATCCCCTGAAAGCTTTGGTGATGGAAACAGAAGGCTTTTTATCACAGGACAAGAAATCAGCCCTCAAAAACGTAACCGGCAGAAATTTTTTTTTGAAAAAATCCGTAAGCCCCGGGGTCACAATTTCAGCAAAAATCTGACTTTTGGCAATTCACTCAAAAATGGTGCCAGAAGCTTGCAAATGATCCCCTGAAAGCTTTGGCGATGGAAACAGAAGGCTTTTTATCACAGGACAAGAAATCAGCCCTCAAAAACGTAACCAGCAGAAAATATTTTTTTGAAAAAATCCCTAAGCCAAAAATCTGACTTTTGGCAATTCACTCAAAAATGGTGCCAGAAGCTTGCAAATGATCCCCTGAAAGCTTTGACGATGGAAACAGAAGGCTTTTTATCACAGGACAAGAAATCAGCCCTAAAAAACGTAACCGGCAGAATTTTTTTTTGAAAAAATCCGTAAGCCCCGGGGTCACAATTTCAGCAAAAATCTGACTTTTGGCAATTCACTCAAAAATGGTGCCAGAAGCTTGCAAATGATCCCCTGAAAGCTTTGGCCATGGAAACAGAAGGCTTTTTATCACAGGACAAGAAATCAGCCCTCAAAAACGTAACCAGCAGAAAATATTTTTTTGAAAAAATCCCTAAGCCAAAAATCTGACTTTTGGCAATTCACTCAAAAATGGTGCCAGAAGCTTGCAAATGATCCCCTGAAAGCTTTGGCGATGGAAACAGAAGGCTTTTTATCACAGGACAAGAAATCAGCCCTCAAAAACTTAACCGGCAGAAAATATTTTTTGAAAAAATCCCTAAGCCCCGGGGTCACAATTTCAGCAAAAATCTGACTTTTGGCAATTCACTCAAAAATGGTGCCAGAAGCTTGCAAATGATCCCCTGAAAGCTTTGGCGATGGAAACAGAAGGCTTTTTATCACAGGACAAGAAATCAGCCCTCAAAAACGTAACCGGCGGAAAATATTTTTTTGAAAAAATCCCTAAGCCTCGGGGTCACAATTTCAGCAAAAATCTGACTTTTGGCAATTCACTCAAAAATGGTGCCAGCAGCTTGCAAATGATCCCCTGAAAGCTTTGGTGATGGAAACAGAAGGCTTTTTATCACAGGACAAGAAATCAGCCCTCAAAAACGTAACCGGCAGAATTTTTTTTTTGAAAAAATCCGTAAGCCCCGGGGTCACAATTTCAGCAAAAATCTGACTTTTGGCAATTCACTCAAAAATGGTGCCAGAAGCTTGCAAATGATCCCCTGAAAGCTTTGGCGATGGAAACAGAAGGCTTTTTATCACAGGACAAGAAATCAGCCCTCAAAAACGTAACCAGCAGAAAATATTTTTTTGAAAAAATCCCTAAGCCAAAAATCTGACTTTTGGCAATTCACTCAAAAATGGTGCCAGAAGCTTGCAAATGATCCCCTGAAAGCTTTGGCGATGGAAACAGAAGGCTTTTTATCACAGGACAAGAAATCAGCCCTCAAAAACTTAACCGGCAGAAAATATTTTTTGAAAAAATCCCTAATTTCAGCAAAAATCTGACTTTTGGCAATTCACTCACAAAAATCACAATTTCAGCAAAAAAAAATCACAATTTCAGCAAAAATCTGACTTTTGGCAATTCACTCAAAAATGGTGCCAGAAGCTTGCAAATGATCCCCTGAAAGCTTTGGCGATGGAAACAGAAGGCTTTTTATCACAGGACAAGAAATCAGCCCTCAAAAACGTAACCGGCGGAAAATATTTTTTTGAAAAAATCCCTAAGCCTCGGGGTCACAATTTCAGCAAAAATCTGACTTTTGGCAATTCACTCAAAAATGGTGCCAGCAGCTTGCAAATGATCCCCTGAAAGCTTTGGTGATGGAAACAGAAGGCTTTTTATCACAGGACAAGAAATCAGCCCTCAAAAACGTAACCGGCAGAATTTTTTTTTTGAAAAAATCCGTAAGCCCCGGGGTCACAATTTCAGCAAAAATCTGACTTTTGGCAATTCACTCAAAAATGGTGCCAGAAGCTTGCAAATGATCCCCTGAAAGCTTTGGCGATGGAAACAGAAGGCTTTTTATCACAGGACAAGAAATCAGCCCTCAAAAACGTAACCAGCAGAAAATATTTTTTTGAAAAAATCCCTAAGCCAAAAATCTGACTTTTGGCAATTCACTCAAAAATGGTGCCAGAAGCTTGCAAATGATCCCCTGAAAGCTTTGGCGATGGAAACAGAAGGCTTTTTATCACAGGACAAGAAATCAGCCCTCAAAAACTTAACCGGCAGAAAATATTTTTTGAAAAAATCCCTAAGCCCCGGGGTCACAATTTCAGCAAAAATCTGACTTTTGGCAATTCACTCAAAAATGGTGCCAGAAGCTTGCAAATGATCCCCTGAAAGCTTTGGCGATGGAAACAGAAGGCTTTTTATCACAGGACAAGAAATCAGCCCTCAAAAACGTAACCGGCGGAAAATATTTTTTTGAAAAAATCCCTAAGCCTCGGGGTCACAATTTCAGCAAAAATCTGACTTTTGGCAATTCACTCAAAAATGGTGCCAGCAGCTTGCAAATGATCCCCTGAAAGCTTTGGTGATGGAAACAGAAGGCTTTTTATCACAGGACAAGAAATCAGCCCTCAAAAACGTAACCGGCAGAATTTTTTTTTTGAAAAAATCCGTAAGCCCCGGGGTCACAATTTCAGCAAAAATCTGACTTTTGGCAATTCACTCAAAAATGGTGCCAGAAGCTTGCAAATGATCCCCTGAAAGCTTTGGCGATGGAAACAGAAGGCTTTTTATCACAGGACAAGAAATCAGCCCTCAAAAACGTAACCAGCAGAAAATATTTTTTTGAAAAAATCCCTAAGCCAAAAATCTGACTTTTGGCAATTCACTCAAAAATGGTGCCAGAAGCTTGCAAATGATCCCCTGAAAGCTTTGGCGATGGAAACAGAAGGCTTTTTATCACAGGACAAGAAATCAGCCCTCAAAAACTTAACCGGCAGAAAATATTTTTTGAAAAAATCCCTAAGCCCCGGGGTCACAATTTCAGCAAAAATCTGACTTTTGGCAATTCACTCAAAAATGGTGCCAGAAGCTTGCAAATGATCCCCTGAAAGCTTTGGCGATGGAAACAGAAGGCTTTTTATCACAGGACAAGAAATCAGCCCTCAAAAACGTAACCGGCGGAAAATATTTTTTTGAAAAAATCCCTAAGCCTCGGGGTCACAATTTCAGCAAAAATCTGACTTTTGGCAATTCACTCAAAAATGGTGCCAGCAGCTTGCAAGTGATCCCCTGAAAGCTTTGGTGATGGAAACAGAAGGCTTTTTATCACAGGACAAGAAATCAGCCCTCAAAAACGTAACCGGCAGAATTTTTTTTTTGAAAAAATCCCTAAGCCCCGGGGTCACAATTTCAGCAAAAATCTGACTTTTGGCAATTCACTCAAAAATGGTGCCAGAAGCTTGCAAATGATCCCCTGAAAGCTTTGACGATGGAAACAGAAGGCTTTTTATCACAGGACAAGAAATCAGCCCTAAAAAACGTAACCGGCAGAATTTTTTTTTTGAAAAAATCCGTAAGCCCCGGGGTCACAATTTCAGCAAAAATCTGACTTTTGGCAATTCACTCAAAAATGGTGCCAGAAGCTTGCAAATGATCCCCTGAAAGCTTTGGCGATGGAAACAGAAGGCTTTTTATCACAGGACAAGAAATCAGCCCTCAAAAACGTAACCAGCAGAAAATATTTTTTTGAAAAAATCCCTAAGCCAAAAATCTGACTTTTGGCAATTCACTCAAAAATGGTGCCAGAAGCTTGCAAATGATCCCCTGAAAGCTTTGGCGATGGAAACAGAAGGCTTTTTATCACAGGACAAGAAATCAGCCCTCAAAAACTTAACCGGCAGAAAATATTTTTTGAAAAAATCCCTAAGCCCCGGGGTCACAATTTCAGCAAAAATCTGACTTTTGGCAATTCACTCAAAAATGGTGCCAGAAGCTTGCAAATGATCCCCTGAAAGCTGTGGCGATGGAAACAGAAGGCTTTTTATCACAGGACAAGAAATCAGCCCTCAAAAACGTAACCGGCGGAAAATATTTTTTTGAAAAAATCCCTAAGCCTCGGGGTCACAATTTCAGCAAAAATCTGACTTTTGGCAATTCACTCAAAAATGGTGCCAGCAGCTTGCAAATGATCCCCTGAAAGCTTTGGTGATGGAAACAGAAGGCTTTTTATCACAGGACAAGAAATCAGCCCTCAAAAACGTAACCGGCAGAATTTTTTTTTTGAAAAAATCCGTAAGCCCCGGGGTCACAATTTCAGCAAAAATCTGACTTTTGGCAATTCACTCAAAAATGGTGCCAGAAGCTTGCAAATGATCCCCTGAAAGCTTTGGCGATGGAAACAGAAGGCTTTTTATCACAGGACAAGAAATCAGCCCTCAAAAACGTAACCAGCAGAAAATATTTTTTTGAAAAAATCCCTAAGCCAAAAATCTGACTTTTGGCAATTCACTCAAAAATGGTGCCAGAAGCTTGCAAATGATCCCCTGAAAGCTTTGGCGATGGAAACAGAAGGCTTTTTATCACAGGACAAGAAATCAGCCCTCAAAAACTTAACCGGCAGAAAATATTTTTTGAAAAAATCCCTAAGCCCCGGGGTCACAATTTCAGCAAAAATCTGACTTTTGGCAATTCACTCAAAAATGGTGCCAGAAGCTTGCAAATGATCCCCTGAAAGCTTTGGCGATGGAAACAGAAGGCTTTTTATCACAGGACAAGAAATCAGCCCTCAAAAACGTAACCGGCGGAAAATATTTTTTTGAAAAAATCCCTAAGCCTCGGGGTCACAATTTCAGCAAAAATCTGACTTTTGGCAATTCACTCAAAAATGGTGCCAGCAGCTTGCAAATGATCCCCTGAAAGCTTTGGTGATGGAAACAGAAGGCTTTTTATCACAGGACAAGAAATCAGCCCTCAAAAACGTAACCGGCAGAATTTTTTTTTTGAAAAAATCCCTAAGCCCCGGGGTCACAATTTCAGCAAAAATCTGACTTTTGGCAATTCACTCAAAAATGGTGCCAGAAGCTTGCAAATGATCCCCTGAAAGCTTTGGCGATGGAAACAGAAGGCTTTTGATCACAGGACAAGAAATCAGGCCTCAAAAACGTAACCGGCAGAAAATATTTTTTTGAAAAAATCCGTAAGCCCCGGGGTCACAATTTCAGCAAAAATCTGACTTTTGGCAATTCACTCAAAAATGGTGCCAGAAGCTTGCAAATGATCCCCTGAAAGCTTTGGCGATGGAAACAGAAGGCTTTTTATCACAGGACAAGAAATCAGCCCTCAAAAACGTAACCGGCAGAAAATATTTTTGTGAAAAAATCCCTAAGCCCCGGGGTCACAATTTCAGCAAAAATCTGACTTTTGGCAATTCACTCAAAAATGGTGCCAGAAGCTTGCAAATGATCCCCTGAAAGCTTTGGCGATGGAAACAGAAGGCTTTTTATCACAGGACAAGAAATCAGCCCTCAAAAACGTAACCAGAAGAAAATCTTTTTTTGAAAAAATCCCTAAGCCAAAAATCTGACTTTTGGCAATTCACTCAAAAATGGTGCCAGAAGCTTGCAAATGATCCCCTGAAAGCTTTGGCGATGGAAACAGAAGGCTTTTTATCACAGGACAAGAAATCAGCCCTAAAAAACGTAACCGGCAGAATTTTTTTTAAAAAAAAATCCGTAAGCCCCGGGGTCACAATTTCAGCAAAAATCTGACTTTTGGCCATTCACTCAAAAATGGTGCCAGAAGCTTGCAAATGATCCCCTGAAAGCTTTGGCGATGGAAACAGAAGGCTTTTTATCACAGGACAAGAAATCAGCCCTCAAAAACGTAACCAGCAGAAAATATTTTTTTGAAAAAATCCCTAAGCCAAAAATCTGACTTTTGGCAATTCACTCAAAAATGGTGCCAGAAGCTTGCAAATGATCCCCTGAAAGCTTTGGCGATGGAAACAGAAGGCTTTTTATCACAGGACAAGAAATCAGCCCTCAAAAACTTAACCGGCAGAAAATATTTTTTTGAAAAAATCCCTAGGCCCCGGGGTCACAATTTCAGCAAAAATCTGACTTTTGGCAATTCACTCAAAAATGGTGCCAGAAGCTTGCAAATGATCCCCTGAAAGCTTTGGCGATGGAAATAGAAGGCTTTTTATCACAGGACAAGAAATCAGCCCTCAAAAACGTAACCGGCGGAAAATATTTTTTTGAAAAAATCCCTAAGCCTCGGGGTCACAATTTCAGCAAAAATCTGACTTTTGGCAATTCACTCAAAAATGGTGCCAGCAGCTTGCAAATGATCCCCTGAAAGCTTTGGTGATGGAAACAGAAAGCTTTTTATCACAGGACAAGAAATCAGCCCTCAAAAACGTAACCGGCAGAAATTTTTTTTTGAAAAAATCCGTAAGCCCCGGGGTCACAATTTCAGCAAAAATCTGACTTTTGGCAATTCACTCAAAAATGGTGCCAGAAGCTTGCAAATGATCCCCTGAAAGCTTTGGCGATGGAAACAGAAGGCTTTTTATCACAGGACAAGAAATCAGCCCTCAAAAACGTAACCAGCAGAAAATATTTTTTTGAAAAAATACCTAAGCCAAAAATCTGACTTTTGGCAATTCACTCAAAAATGGTGCCAGCAGCTTGCAAATGATCCCCTGAAAGCTTTGGTGATGGAAACAGAAGGCTTTTTATCACAGGACAAGAAATCAGCCCTCAAAAACGTAACCGGCAGAATTTTTTTTTAAAAAAAATCCGTAAGCCCCGGGGTCACAATTTCAGCAAAAATCTGACTTTTGGCAATTCACTCAAAAATGGTGCCAGCAGCTTGCAAATGATCCCCTGAAAGCTTTGGCGATGGAAACAGAAGGCTTTTTATCACAGGACAAGAAATCAGCCCTCAAAAACTTAACCGGCAGAAAATATTTTTTGAAAAAAATCCCTAAGCCCCGGGGTCACAATTTCAGCAAAAATCTGACTTTTGGCAATTCACTCAAAAATGGTGCCAGAAGCTTGCAAATGATCCCCTGAAAGCTTTGGCGATGGAAACAGAAGGCTTTTTATCACAGGACAAGAAATCAGCCCTCAAAAACGTAACCAGAAGAAAATCTTTTTTTGAAAAAATCCCTAAGCCAAAAATCTGACTTTTGGCAATTCACTCAAAAATGGTGCCAGAAGCTTGCAAATGATCCCCTGAAAGCTTTGGCGATGGAAACAGAAGGCTTTTTATCACAGGACAAGAAATCAGCCCTAAAAAACGTAACCGGCAGAATTTTTTTTTTGAAAAAATCCGTAAGCCCCGGGGTCACAATTTCAGCAAAAATCTGACTTTTGGCCATTCACTCAAAAATGGTGCCAGAAGCTTGCAAATGATCCCCTGAAAGCTTTGGCGATGGAAACAGAAGGCTTTTTATCACAGGACAAGAAATCAGCCCTCAAAAACGTAACCAGCAGAAAATATTTTTTTGAAAAAATCCCTAAGCCAAAAATCTGACTTTTGGCAATTCACTCAAAAATGGTGCCAGAAGCTTGCAAATGATCCCCTGAAAGCTTTGGCGATGGAAACAGAAGGCTTTTTATCACAGGACAAGAAATCAGCCCTCAAAAACTTAACCGGCAGAAAATATTTTTTTGAAAAAATCCCTAGGCCCCGGGGTCACAATTTCAGCAAAAATCTGACTTTTGGCAATTCACTCAAAAATAGTGCCAGAAGCTTGCAAATGATCCCCTGAAAGCTTTGGCGATGGAAATAGAAGGCTTTTTATCACAGGACAAGAAATCAGCCCTCAAAAACGTAACCGGCGGAAAATATTTTTTTGAAAAAATCCCTAAGCCTCGGGGTCACAATTTCAGCAAAAATCTGACTTTTGGCAATTCACTCAAAAATGGTGCCAGCAGCTTGCAAATGATCCCCTGAAAGCTTTGGTGATGGAAACAGAAGGCTTTTTATCACAGGACAAGAAATCAGCCCTCAAAAACGTAACCGGCAGAAATTTTTTTTTGAAAAAATCCGTAAGCCCCGGGGTCACAATTTCAGCAAAAATCTGACTTTTGGCAATTCACTCAAAAATGGTGCCAGAAGCTTGCAAATGATCCCCTGAAAGCTTTGGCGATGGAAACAGAAGGCTTTTTATCACAGGACAAGAAATCAGCCCTCAAAAACGTAACCAGCAGAAAATATTTTTTTGAAAAAATCCCTAAGCCAAAAATCTGACTTTTGGCAATTCACTCAAAAATGGTGCCAGCAGCTTGCAAATGATCCCCTGAAAGCTTTGGTGATGGAAACAGAAGGCTTTTTATCACAGGACAAGAAATCAGCCCTCAAAAACGTAACCGGCAGAATTTTTTTTTTAAAAAAATCCGTAAGCCCCGGGGTCACAATTTCAGCAAAAATCTGACTTTTGGCAATTCACTCAAAAATGGTGCCAGCAGCTTGCAAATGATCCCCTGAAAGCTTTGGCGATGGAAACAGAAGGCTTTTTATCACAGGACAAGAAATCAGCCCTCAAAAACTTAACCGGCAGAAAATATTTTTTGAAAAAAATCCCTAAGCCCCGGGGTCACAATTTCAGCAAAAATCTGACTTTTGGCAATTCACTCAAAAATGGTGCCAGAAGCTTGCAAATGATCCCCTGAAAGCTTTGGCGATGGAAACAGAAGGCTTTTTATCACAGGACAAGAAATCAGCCCTCAAAAACGTAACCGACAGAAAATATTTTTTTGAAAAAATCCCTAAGCCCCGGGGTCACAATTTCAGCAAAAATCTGACTTTTGGCAATTCACTCAAAAATGGTGCCAGAAGCTTGCAAATGATCCCCTGAAAGCTTTGGCGATGGAAACAGAAGGCTTTTTATCACAGGACAAGAAATCAGCCCTCAAAAACTTAACCGGCTGAAAATTTTTTTGGAAAAAATCCTTAAGCCCCAGGGTCACAATTTCAGCAAAAATCTGACTTTTGGCAATTCACTCAAAAATGGTGCCAGAAGCTTGCAAATGATCCCCTGAAAATTTTGGCGATGGAAACAGAAGGCTTTTTATCACAGGGCAAGAAATCAGCCCTCAAAAACGTAACCGGCAGAAAATATTTTTTTGAAAAAATCCCTAAGCCCCGGGGTCACAATTTCAGCAAAAATCTGACTTTTGGCAATTCACTCAAAAATGGTGCCAGAAGCTTGCAAAGGATCCCCTGAAAGCTTTGGCGATGGAAACAGAAGGCTTTTTATCACAGGACAAGAAATCAGCCCTCAAAAACGTAACCGGCAGAAAATATTTTTTTGAAAAAATCCCTAAGCCCCGGGGTCACAATTTCAGCAAAAATCTGACTTTTGGCAATTCACTCAAAAATGGTGCCAGAAGCTTGCAAATGATCCCCTGAAAGCTTTGGCGATGGAAACAGAAGGCTTTTTATCACAGGACAAGAAATCAGCCCTCAAAAACTTAACCGGCAGAAATTTTTTTTTGAAAAAATCCTTAAGCCCCGGGGTCACAATTTCAGCAAAAATCTGACTTTTGGCAATTCACTCCAAAATGGTGCCAGAAGCTTTCAAATTATCCCCTGAAAGTTTTGGCGATGGAAACAGAAGGCTTTTTATCACAGGACAAGAAATCAGCCCTCAAAAACGTAACCGGCAGAAAATGTTTTTTTGAAAAAATCCCTAAGCCCCGGGGTCACAATTTCAGCAAAAATCTGACTTTTGGCAATTCACTCAAAAATGGTGAAAGAAACTTGCAAATGATCCCCTGAAAGCTTTGGCGATGGAAACAGAAGGCTTTTTATCACAGGACAAGAAATCAGCCCTAAAAACGTAACCGGCAGAATTTTTTTTTTTGAAAAAATCCCTAAGCCCCGGGGTCACAATTTCAGCAAAAATCTGACTTTTGGCAATTCACTCAAAAATGGTGCCAGAAGCTTGCAAATGATCCCCTGAAAGCTTTGGCGATGGAAACAGAAGGCTTTTTATCACAGGACAAGAAATCAGCCCTCAAAAACTTAACCGGCAGAAAATATTTTTTTGAAAAAATCCCTAAGCCCCGGGGTCACAATTTCAGCAAAAATCTGACTTTTGGCAATTCACTCAAAAATGGTGCCAGAAGCTTGCAAATGATCCCCTGAAAGCTTTGGCGATGGAAACAGAAGGCTTTTTATCACAGGACAAGAAATCAGCCCTCAAAAACTTAACCGGCAGAAATTTTTTTTGGAAAAAATCCTTAAGCCCCGGGGTCACAATTTCAGCAAAAATCTGACTTTTGGCAATTCACTCAAAAATGGTGCCAGAAGCTTGCAAATGATCCCCTGAAAGTTTTGGCGATGGAAACAGAAGGCTTTTTATCACAGGGCAAGAAATCAGCCCTCAAAAACGTAACCGGCAGAAAATATTTTTTTGAAAAAATCCCTAAGCCCCGGGGTCACAATTTCAGCAAAAATCTGACTTTTGGCAATTCACTCAAAAATGGTGCCAGAAGCTTGCAAAGGATCCCCTGAAAGCTTTGGCGATGGAAACAGAAGGCTTTTTATCACAGGACAAGAAATCAGCCCTCAAAAACTTAACAGGCAGAATTTTTTTTTTGAAAAAATCCTTAAGCCCCGGGGTCACAATTTCAGCAAAAATCTGACTTTTGGCAATTCACTCCAAAATGGTGCCAGAAGCTTTCAAATTATCCCCTGAAAGTTTTGGCGATGGAAACAGAAGGCTTTTTATCACAGGACAAGAAATCAGCCCTCAAAAACGTAACCGGCAGAAAATGTTTTTTTGAAAAAATCCCTAAGCCCCGGGGTCACAATTTCAGCAAAAATCTGACTTTTGGCAATTCACTCAAAAATGGTGAAAGAAACTTGCAAATGATCCCCTGAAAGCTTTGGCGATGGAAACAGAAGGCTTTTTATCACAGGACAAGAAATCAGCCCTAAAAACGTAACCGGCAGAATTTTTTTTTTTGAAAAAATCCCTAAGCCCCGGGGTCACAATTTCAGCAAAAATCTGACTTTTGGCAATTCACTCAAAAATGGTGCCAGAAGCTTGCAAATGATCCCCTGAAAGCTTTGGCGATGGAAACAGAAGGCTTTTTATCACAGGACAAGAAATCAGCCCTCAAAAACTTAACCGGCAGAAAATATTTTTTTGAAAAAATCCCTAAGCCCCGGGGTCACAATTTCAGCAAAAATCTGACTTTTGGCAATTCACTCAAAAATGGTGCCAGAAGCTTGCAAATGATCCCCTGAAAGCTTTGGCGATGGAAACAGAAGGCTTTTTATCACAGGACAAGAAATCAGCCCTCAAAAACGTAACCGACAGAAAATATTTTTTTGAAAAAATCCCTAAGCCCCGGGGTCACAATTTCAGCAAAAATCTGACTTTTGGCAATTCACTCAAAAATGGTGCCAGAAGCTTGCAAATGATCCCCTGAAAGCTTTGGCGATGGAAACAGAAGGCTTTTTATCACAGGACAAGAAATCAGCCCTCAAAAACTTAACCGGCAGAAATTTTTTTTGGAAAAAATCCTTAAGCCCCGGGGTCACAATTTCAGCAAAAATCTGACTTTTGGCAATTCACTCAAAAATGGTGCCAGAAGCTTGCAAATGATCCCCTGAAAGCTTTGGCGATGGAAACAGAAGGCTTTTTATCACAGGACAAGAAATCAGCCCTCAAAAACTTAACCGGCAGAAAATATTTTTTTGAAAAAATCCCTAAGCCCCGGGGTCACAATTTCAGCAAAAATCTGACTTTTGGCAATTCACTCAAAAATGGTGCCAGAAGCTTGCAAATGATCCCCTGAAAGCTTTGGCGATGGAAACAGAAGGCTTTTTATCACAGGACAAGAAATCAGCCCTCAAAAACGTAACCGACAGAAAATATTTTTTTGAAAAAATCCCTAAGCCCCGGGGTCACAATTTCAGCAAAAATCTGACTTTTGGCAATTCACTCAAAAATGGTGCCAGAAGCTTGCAAATGATCCCCTGAAAGCTTTGGCGATGGAAACAGAAGGCTTTTTATCACAGGACAAGAAATCAGCCCTCAAAAACTTAACCGGCAGAAATTTTTTTTGGAAAAAATCCTTAAGCCCCGGGGTCACAATTTCAGCAAAAATCTGACTTTTGGCAATTCACTCAAAAATGGTGCCAGAAGCTTGCAAATGATCCCCTGAAAGTTTTGGCGATGGAAACAGAAGGCTTTTTATCACAGGGCAAGAAATCAGCCCTCAAAAACGTAACCGGCAGAAAATATTTTTTTGAAAAAATCCCTAAGCCCCGGGGTCACAATTTCAGCAAAAATCTGACTTTTGGCAATTCACTCAAAAATGGTGCCAGAAGCTTGCAAAGGATCCCCTGAAAGCTTTGGCGATGGAAACAGAAGGCTTTTTATCACAGGACAAGAAATCAGCCCTCAAAAACTTAACAGGCAGAAATTTTTTTTTGAAAAAATCCTTAAGCCCCGGGGTCACAATTTCAGCAAAAATCTGACTTTTGGCAATTCACTCCAAAATGGTGCCAGAAGCTTTCAAATTATCCCCTGAAAGTTTTGGCGATGGAAACAGAAGGCTTTTTATCACAGGACAAGAAATCAGCCCTCAAAAACGTAACCGGCAGAAAATGTTTTTTTGAAAAAATCCCTAAGCCCCGGGGTCACAATTTCAGCAAAAATCTGACTTTTGGCAATTCACTCAAAAATGGTGAAAGAAACTTGCAAATGATCCCCTGAAAGCTTTGGCGATGGAAACAGAAGGCTTTTTATCACAGGACAAGAAATCAGCCCTAAAAACGTAACCGGCAGAATTTTTTTTTTTGAAAAAATCCCTAAGCCCCGGGGTCACAATTTCAGCAAAAATCTGACTTTTGGCAATTCACTCAAAAATGGTGCCAGAAGCTTGCAAATGATCCCCTGAAAGCTTTGGCGATGGAAACAGAAGGCTTTTTATCACAGGACAAGAAATCAGCCCTCAAAAACTTAACCGGCAGAAAATATTTTTTTGAAAAAATCCCTAAGCCCCGGGGTCACAATTTCAGCAAAAATCTGACTTTTGGCAATTCACTCAAAAATGGTGCCAGAAGCTTGCAAATGATCCCCTGAAAGCTTTGGCGATGGAAACAGAAGGCTTTTTATCACAGGACAAGAAATCAGCCCTCAAAAACGTAACCGACAGAAAATATTTTTTTGAAAAAATCCCTAAGCCCCGGGGTCACAATTTCAGCAAAAATCTGACTTTTGGCAATTCACTCAAAAATGGTGCCAGAAGCTTGCAAATGATCCCCTGAAAGCTTTGGCGATGGAAACAGAAGGCTTTTTATCACAGGACAAGAAATCAGCCCTCAAAAACTTAACCGGCAGAAATTTTTTTTGGAAAAAATCCTTAAGCCCCGGGGTCACAATTTCAGCAAAAATCTGACTTTTGGCAATTCACTCAAAAATGGTGCCAGAAGCTTGCAAATGATCCCCTGAAAGTTTTGGCGATGGAAACAGAAGGCTTTTTATCACAGGGCAAGAAATCAGCCCTCAAAAACGTAACCGGCAGAAAATATTTTTTTGAAAAAATCCCTAAGCCCCGGGGTCACAATTTCAGCAAAAATCTGACTTTTGGCAATTCACTCAAAAATGGTGCCAGAAGCTTGCAAAGGATCCCCTGAAAGCTTTGGCGATGGAAACAGAAGGCTTTTTATCACAGGACAAGAAATCAGCCCTCAAAAACGTAACCGGCAGAAATTTTTTTTTGAAAAAATCCTTAAGCCCCGGGGTCACAATTTCAGCAAAAATCTGACTTTTGGCAATTCACTCAAAAATGGTGCCAGAAGCTTTCAAATAATCCCCTGAAAGTTTTGGCGATGGAAACAGAAGGCTTTTTATCACAGGACAAGAAATCAGCCCTCAAAAACGTAACCGGCAGAAAATGTTTTTTTGAAAAAATCCCTAAGCCCCGGGGTCACAATTTCAGCAAAAATCTGACTTTTGGCAATTCACTCAAAAATGGTGAAAGAAACTTGCAAATGATCCCCTGAAAGCTTTGGCGATGGAAACAGAAGGCTTTTTATCACAGGACAAGAAATCAGCCCTAAAAACGTAACCGGCAGAATATTTTTTTTTGAAAAAATCCCTAAGCCCCGGGGTCACAATTTCAGCAAAAATCTGACTTTTGGCAATTCACTCAAAAATGGTGCCAGAAGCTTCCAAATGATCCCCTGAAAGCTTTGGTGATGGAAACAGAAGGCTTTTTATCACAGGACAAGAAATCAGCCCTCAAAAACGTAACCGGCAGAAAATATTTTTTTGAAAAAATCCCTAAGCCCCGGGGTCACAATTTCAGCAAAAATCTGACTTTTGGCAATTCACTCAAAAATGGTGCCAGAAGCTTGCAAATGATCCCCTGAAAGCTTTGGCGATGGAAACAGAAGGCTTTTTATCACAGGACAAGAAATCAGCCCTCAAAAACTTAACCGGCAGAAAATATTTTTTTGAAAAAATCCCTAAGCCCCGGGGTCACAATTTCAGCAAAAATCTGACTTTTGGCAATTCACTCAAAAATGGTGCCAGAAGCTTGCAAATGATCCCCTCAAAGCTTTGGCGATGGAAACAGAAGGCTTTTTATCACAGGACAAGAAATCAGCCCTCAAAAACTTAACCGGCAGAAAATATTTTTTGAAAAAAATCCCTAAGCCCCGGGGTCACAATTTCAGCAAAAATCTGACTTTTGGCAATTCACTCAAAAATGGTGCCAGAAGCTTGCAAATGATCCCCTGAAAGCTTTGGCGATGGAAACAGAAGGCTTTTTATCACAGGACAAGAAATCAGCCCTCAAAAACGTAACCGGCGGAAAATATTTTTTTGAAAAAATCCCTAAGCCTCGTGGTCACAATTTCAGCAAAAATCTGACTTTTGGCAATTCACTCAAAAATGGTGCCAGCAGCTTGCAAATGATCCCCTGAAAGCTTTGGTGATGGAAACAGAAGGCTTTTTATCACAGGACAAGAAATCAGCCCTCAAAAACGTAACCGGCAGAATTTTTTTTTTTGAAAAAATCCGTAAGCCCCGGGGTCACAATTTCAGCAAAAAACTGACTTTTGGCAATTCACTCAAAAATAGTGCCAGAAGCTTGCAAATTGATCCCCTGAAAGCTTTGGCGATGGAAACAGAAGGCTTTTATCACAGGACAAGAAATCAGCCCTCAAAAACTTAACCGGCAGAAAATATTTTTTTGAAAAAATCCCTAAGCCCCGGGGTCACAATTTCAGCAAAAATCTGACTTTTGGCAATTCACTCAAAAATGGTGCCAGAAGCTTGCAAATGATCCCCTGAAAGCTTTGGCGATGGAAACAGAAGGCTTTTTATCACAGGACAAGAAATCAGCCCTCAAAAACGTAACCGACAGAAAATATTTTTTTGAAAAAATCCCTAAGCCCCGGGGTCACAATTTCAGCCAAAATCTGACTTTTGGCAATTCACTCAAAAATGGTGCCAGAAGCTTGCAAATGATCCCCTGAAAGCTTTGGCGATGGAAACAGAAGGCTTTTTATCACAGGACAAGAAATCAGCCCTCAAAAACGTAACCGACAGAAAATATTTTTTTGAAAAAATCCCTAAGCCCCGGGGTCACAATTTCAGCCAAAATCTGACTTTTGGCAATTCACTCAAAAATGGTGCCAGAAGCTTGCAAATGATCCCCTGAAAGCTTTGGCGATGGAAACAGAAGGCTTTTTATCACAGGACAAGAAATCAGCCCTCAAAAACGTAACCGGCAGAAAATATTTTTTTGAAAAAATCCCTAAGCCCCGGGGTCACAATTTCAGCAAAAATCTGACTTTTGGCAATTCACTCAAAAATGGTGCCAGAAGCTTGCAAATGATCCCCTGAAAGCTTTGGCGATGGAAACAGAAGGCTTTTTATCACAGGACAAGAAATCAGCCCTCAAAAACTTAACCGGCAGAAAATATTTTTTTGAAAAAATCCCTAAGCCCCGGGGTCACAATTTCAGCAAAAATCTGACTTTTGGCAATTCACTCAAAAATGGTGCCAGAAGCTTGCAAATGATCCCCTCAAAGCTTTGGCGATGGAAACAGAAGGCTTTTTATCACAGGACAAGAAATCAGCCCTCAAAAACGTAACCGGCAGAAAATATTTTTTTGAAAAAATCCCTAAGCCCCGGGGTCACAATTTCAGCAAAAATCTGACTTTTGGCAATTCACTCAAAAATGGTGCCAGAAGCTTGCAAATGATCCCCTGAAAGCTTTGGCGATGGAAACAGAAGGCTTTTTATCACAGGACAAGAAATCAGCCCTCAAAAACGTAACCGACAGAAAATATTTTTTTGAAAAAATCCCTAAGCCCCGGGGTCACAATTTCAGCAAAAATCTGACTTTTGGCAATTCACTCAAACTGGTGCCAGAAGCTTGCAGATGATCCCCTGAAAGCTTTGGCGATGGAAACAGAATGCTTTTTATCACAGGACAAGAAATCAGCCCTCAAAAACGTAACCGGCAGAAAATATTTTTTTGAAAAAATCCCTAAGCCCCGGGGTCACAATTTCAGCAAAAATCTGACTTTTGGCAATTCACTCAAAAATGGTGCCAGAAGCTTGCAAATGATCCCCTGAAAGCTTTGGCGATGGAAACAGAAGGCTTTTTATCACAGGACAAGAAATCAGCCCTCAAAAACGTAACCGACAGAAAATATTTTTTTGAAAAAATCCCTAAGCCCCGGGGTCACAATTTCAGCCAAAATCTGACTTTTGGCAATTCACTCAAAAATGGTGCCAGAAGCTTGCAAATGATCCCCTGAAAGCTTTGGCGATGGAAACAGAAGGCTTTTTATCACAGGACAAGAAATCAGCCCTCAAAAACTTAACCGGCAGAATTTTTTTTTTGAAAAAATCCCTAAACCCCGGGGTCACAATTTCAGCCAAAATCTGACTTTTGGCAATTCACTCAAAAATGGTGCCAGAAGCTTGCAAAGGATCCCCTGAAAGCTTTGGCGATGGAAACAGAAGGCTTTTTATCACAGGACAAGAAATCAGCCCTCAAAAACTTAACAGGCAGAAATTTTTTTTTGAAAAAATCCTTAAGCCCCGGGGTCACAATTTCAGCAAAAATCTGACTTTTGGCAATTCACTCCAAAATGGTGCCAGAAGCTTTCAAATTATCCCCTGAAAGTTTTGGCGATGGAAACAGAAGGCTTTTTATCACAGGACAAGAAATCAGCCCTCAAAAACGTAACCGGCAGAAAATGTTTTTTTGAAAAAATCCCTAAGCCCCGGGGTCACAATTTCAGCAAAAATCTGACTTTTGGCAATTCACTCAAAAATGGTGAAAGAAACTTGCAAATGATCCCCTGAAAGCTTTGGCGATGGAAACAGAAGGCTTTTTATCACAGGACAAGAAATCAGCCCTAAAAACGTAACCGGCAGAATTTTTTTTTTTGAAAAAATCCCTAAGCCCCGGGGTCACAATTTCAGCAAAAATCTGACTTTTGGCAATTCACTCAAAAATGGTGCCAGAAGCTTGCAAATGATCCCCTGAAAGCTTTGGCGATGGAAACAGAAGGCTTTTTATCACAGGACAAGAAATCAGCCCTCAAAAACTTAACCGGCAGAAAATATTTTTTTGAAAAAATCCCTAAGCCCCGGGGTCACAATTTCAGCAAAAATCTGACTTTTGGCAATTCACTCAAAAATGGTGCCAGAAGCTTGCAAATGATCCCCTGAAAGCTTTGGCGATGGAAACAGAAGGCTTTTTATCACAGGACAAGAAATCAGCCCTCAAAAACGTAACCGACAGAAAATATTTTTTTGAAAAAATCCCTAAGCCCCGGGGTCACAATTTCAGCAAAAATCTGACTTTTGGCAATTCACTCAAAAATGGTGCCAGAAGCTTGCAAATGATCCCCTGAAAGCTTTGGCGATGGAAACAGAAGGCTTTTTATCACAGGACAAGAAATCAGCCCTCAAAAACTTAACCGGCAGAAATTTTTTTTGGAAAAAATCCTTAAGCCCCGGGGTCACAATTTCAGCAAAAATCTGACTTTTGGCAATTCACTCAAAAATGGTGCCAGAAGCTTGCAAATGATCCCCTGAAAGTTTTGGCGATGGAAACAGAAGGCTTTTTATCACAGGGCAAGAAATCAGCCCTCAAAAACGTAACCGGCAGAAAATATTTTTTTGAAAAAATCCCTAAGCCCCGGGGTCACAATTTCAGCAAAAATCTGACTTTTGGCAATTCACTCAAAAATGGTGCCAGAAGCTTGCAAAGGATCCCCTGAAAGCTTTGGCGATGGAAACAGAAGGCTTTTTATCACAGGACAAGAAATCAGCCCTCAAAAACGTAACCGGCAGAAATTTTTTTTTGAAAAAATCCTTAAGCCCCGGGGTCACAATTTCAGCAAAAATCTGACTTTTGGCAATTCACTCAAAAATGGTGCCAGAAGCTTTCAAATAATCCCCTGAAAGTTTTGGCGATGGAAACAGAAGGCTTTTTATCACAGGACAAGAAATCAGCCCTCAAAAACGTAACCGGCAGAAAATGTTTTTTTGAAAAAATCCCTAAGCCCCGGGGTCACAATTTCAGCAAAAATCTGACTTTTGGCAATTCACTCAAAAATGGTGAAAGAAACTTGCAAATGATCCCCTGAAAGCTTTGGCGATGGAAACAGAAGGCTTTTTATCACAGGACAAGAAATCAGCCCTAAAAACGTAACCGGCAGAATATTTTTTTTTGAAAAAATCCCTAAGCCCCGGGGTCACAATTTCAGCAAAAATCTGACTTTTGGCAATTCACTCAAAAATGGTGCCAGAAGCTTCCAAATGATCCCCTGAAAGCTTTGGTGATGGAAACAGAAGGCTTTTTATCACAGGACAAGAAATCAGCCCTCAAAAACGTAACCGGCAGAAAATATTTTTTTGAAAAAATCCCTAAGCCCCGGGGTCACAATTTCAGCAAAAATCTGACTTTTGGCAATTCACTCAAAAATGGTGCCAGAAGCTTGCAAATGATCCCCTGAAAGCTTTGGCGATGGAAACAGAAGGCTTTTTATCACAGGACAAGAAATCAGCCCTCAAAAACTTAACCGGCAGAAAATATTTTTTTGAAAAAATCCCTAAGCCCCGGGGTCACAATTTCAGCAAAAATCTGACTTTTGGCAATTCACTCAAAAATGGTGCCAGAAGCTTGCAAATGATCCCCTCAAAGCTTTGGCGATGGAAACAGAAGGCTTTTTATCACAGGACAAGAAATCAGCCCTCAAAAACTTAACCGGCAGAAAATATTTTTTGAAAAAAATCCCTAAGCCCCGGGGTCACAATTTCAGCAAAAATCTGACTTTTGGCAATTCACTCAAAAATGGTGCCAGAAGCTTGCAAATGATCCCCTGAAAGCTTTGGCGATGGAAACAGAAGGCTTTTTATCACAGGACAAGAAATCAGCCCTCAAAAACGTAACCGGCGGAAAATATTTTTTTGAAAAAATCCCTAAGCCTCGTGGTCACAATTTCAGCAAAAATCTGACTTTTGGCAATTCACTCAAAAATGGTGCCAGCAGCTTGCAAATGATCCCCTGAAAGCTTTGGTGATGGAAACAGAAGGCTTTTTATCACAGGACAAGAAATCAGCCCTCAAAAACGTAACCGGCAGAATTTTTTTTTTTGAAAAAATCCGTAAGCCCCGGGGTCACAATTTCAGCAAAAAACTGACTTTTGGCAATTCACTCAAAAATAGTGCCAGAAGCTTGCAAATGATCCCCTGAAAGCTTTGGCGATGGAAACAGAAGGCTTTTTATCACAGGACAAGAAATCAGCCCTCAAAAACTTAACCGGCAGAAAATATTTTTTTGAAAAAATCCCTAAGCCCCGGGGTCACAATTTCAGCAAAAATCTGACTTTTGGCAATTCACTCAAAAATGGTGCCAGAAGCTTGCAAATGATCCCCTGAAAGCTTTGGCGATGGAAACAGAAGGCTTTTTATCACAGGACAAGAAATCAGCCCTCAAAAACGTAACCGACAGAAAATATTTTTTTGAAAAAATCCCTAAGCCCCGGGGTCACAATTTCAGCCAAAATCTGACTTTTGGCAATTCACTCAAAAATGGTGCCAGAAGCTTGCAAATGATCCCCTGAAAGCTTTGGCGATGGAAACAGAAGGCTTTTTATCACAGGACAAGAAATCAGCCCTCAAAAACGTAACCGACAGAAAATATTTTTTTGAAAAAATCCCTAAGCCCCGGGGTCACAATTTCAGCCAAAATCTGACTTTTGGCAATTCACTCAAAAATGGTGCCAGAAGCTTGCAAATGATCCCCTGAAAGCTTTGGCGATGGAAACAGAAGGCTTTTTATCACAGGACAAGAAATCAGCCCTCAAAAACGTAACCGGCAGAAAATATTTTTTTGAAAAAATCCCTAAGCCCCGGGGTCACAATTTCAGCAAAAATCTGACTTTTGGCAATTCACTCAAAAATGGTGCCAGAAGCTTGCAAATGATCCCCTGAAAGCTTTGGCGATGGAAACAGAAGGCTTTTTATCACAGGACAAGAAATCAGCCCTCAAAAACTTAACCGGCAGAAAATATTTTTTTGAAAAAATCCCTAAGCCCCGGGGTCACAATTTCAGCAAAAATCTGACTTTTGGCAATTCACTCAAAAATGGTGCCAGAAGCTTGCAAATGATCCCCTCAAAGCTTTGGCGATGGAAACAGAAGGCTTTTTATCACAGGACAAGAAATCAGCCCTCAAAAACGTAACCGGCAGAAAATATTTTTTTGAAAAAATCCCTAAGCCCCGGGGTCACAATTTCAGCAAAAATCTGACTTTTGGCAATTCACTCAAAAATGGTGCCAGAAGCTTGCAAATGATCCCCTGAAAGCTTTGGCGATGGAAACAGAAGGCTTTTTATCACAGGACAAGAAATCAGCCCTCAAAAACGTAACCGACAGAAAATATTTTTTTGAAAAAATCCCTAAGCCCCGGGGTCACAATTTCAGCAAAAATCTGACTTTTGGCAATTCACTCAAACTGGTGCCAGAAGCTTGCAGATGATCCCCTGAAAGCTTTGGCGATGGAAACAGAATGCTTTTTATCACAGGACAAGAAATCAGCCCTCAAAAACGTAACCGGCAGAAAATATTTTTTTGAAAAAATCCCTAAGCCCCGGGGTCACAATTTCAGCAAAAATCTGACTTTTGGCAATTCACTCAAAAATGGTGCCAGAAGCTTGCAAATGATCCCCTGAAAGCTTTGGCGATGGAAACAGAAGGCTTTTTATCACAGGACAAGAAATCAGCCCTCAAAAACGTAACCGACAGAAAATATTTTTTTGAAAAAATCCCTAAGCCCCGGGGTCACAATTTCAGCCAAAATCTGACTTTTGGCAATTCACTCAAAAATGGTGCCAGAAGCTTGCAAATGATCCCCTGAAAGCTTTGGCGATGGAAACAGAAGGCTTTTTATCACAGGACAAGAAATCAGCCCTCAAAAACTTAACCGGCAGAATTTTTTTTTTGAAAAAATCCCTAAACCCCGGGGTCACAATTTCAGCCAAAATCTGACTTTTGGCAATTCACTCAAAAATGGTGCCAGAAGTTTGCAAATGATCCCCTGAAAGCTTTGGCGATGGAAACAGAAGGCTTTTTATCACAGGACAAGAAATCAGCCCTCAAAAACGTAACCGGCAGAAAATATTTTTTTGAAAAAATCCCTAAGCCCCGGGGTCACAATTTCAGCAAAAATCTGACTTTTGGCAATTCACTCAAAAATGGTGCCAGAAGCTTGCAAAGGATCCCCTGAAAGCTTTGGCGATGGAAACAGAAGGCTTTTTATCACAGGACAAGAAATCAGCCCTCAAAAACGTAACCGGCAGAAAATATTTTTTTGAAAAAATCCCTAAGCCCCGGGGTCACAATTTCAGCAAAAATCTGACTTTTGGCAATTCACTCAAAAATGGTGCCAGAAGCTTGCAAATGATCCCCTGAAAGCTTTGGCGATGGAAACAGAAGGCTTTTTATCACAGGACAAGAAATCAGCCCTCAAAAACTTAACCGGCAGAAATTTTTTTTTGAAAAAATCCTTAAGCCCCGGGGTCACAATTTCAGCAAAAATCTGACTTTTGGCAATTCACTCAAAAATGGTGCCAGAAGCTTTCAAATTATCCCCTGAAAGTTTTGGCGATGGAAACAGAAGGCTTTTTATCACAGGACAAGAAATCAGCCCTCAAAAACGTAACCGGCAGAAAATGTTTTTTTGAAAAAATCCCTAAGCCCCGGGGTCACAATTTCAGCAAAAATCTGACTTTTGGCAATTCACTCAAAAATGGTGAAAGAAACTTGCAAATGATCCCCTGAAAGCTTTGGCGATGGAAACAGAAGGCTTTTTATCACAGGACAAGAAATCAGCCCTAAAAACGTAACCGGCAGAATTTTTTTTTTGAAAAAATCCCTAAGCCCCGGGGTCACAATTTCAGCAAAAATCTGACTTTTGGCAATTCACTCAAAAATGGTGCCAGAAGCTTGCAAATGATCCCCTGAAAGCTTTGGTGATGGAAACAGAAGGCTTTTTATCACAGGACAAGAAATCAGCCCTCAAAAACGTAACCGGCAGAAAATATTTTTTTGAAAAAATCCCTAAGCCCCGGGGTCACAATTTCAGCAAAAATCTGACTTTTGGCAATTCACTCAAAAATGGTGCCAGAAGCTTGCAAATGATCCCCTGAAAGCTTTGGCGATGGAAACAGAAGGCTTTTTATCACAGGACAAGAAATCAGCCCTCAAAAACTTAACCGGCAGAAAATATTTTTTTGAAAAAATCCCTAAGCCCCGGGGTCACAATTTCAGCAAAAATCTGACTTTTGGCAATTCACTCAAAAATGGTGCCAGAAGCTTGCAAATGATCCCCTCAAAGCTTTGGCGATGGAAACAGAAGGCTTTTTATCACAGGACAAGAAATCAGCCCTCAAAAACTTAACCGGCAGAAAATATTTTTTTGAAAAAATCCCTAAGCCCCGGGGTCACAATTTCAGCAAAAATCTGACTTTTGGCAATTCACTCAAAAATGGTGCCAGAAGCTTGCAAATGATCCCCTCAAAGCTTTGGCGATGGAAACAGAAGGCTTTTTATCACAGGACAAGAAATCAGCCCTCAAAAACGTAACCGGCAGAAAATGTTCTTTTGAAAAAATCCCTAAGCCCCGGGGTCACAATTTCAGCAAAAATCTGACTTTTGGCAATTCACTCAAAAATGGTGCCAGAAGCTTGCAAATGATCCCCTGAAAGCTTTGGCGATGGAAACAGAAGGCTTTTTAAAACAGGACAAGAAATCAGCCCTCAAAAACGTAACCGACAGAAAATATTTTTTTGAAAAAATCCCTAAGCCCCGGGGTCACAATTTCAGCAAAAATCTGACTTTTGGCAATTCACTCAAAAATGGTGCCAGAAGCTTGCAAATGATCCCCTGAAAGCTTTGGCGATGGAAACAGAAGGCTTTTTATCACAGGACAAGAAATCAGCCCGCAAAAACTTAACCGGCAGAAAATATTTTTTTGAAAAAATCCCTAACCCCCGGGGTCACAATTTCAGCAAAAATCTGACTTTTGGCAATTCACTCAAAAATGGTGCCAGAAGCTTGCAAATGATCCCCTGAAAGCTTTAGCGATGGAAACAGAAGGCTTTTTATCACAGGACAAGAAATCAGCCCTCAAAAACGTAACCGACAGAAAATATTTTTTTGAAAAAATCCCTAAGCCCCGGGGTCACAATTTCAGCAAAAATCTGACTTTTGGCAATTCACTCAAAAATGGTGCCAGAAGCTTGCAAATGATCCCCTGAAAGCTTTGGCGATGGAAACAGAAGGCTTTTTATCACAGGACAAGAAATCAGCCCTCAAAAACGTAACCGGCGGAAAATATTTTTTTGAAAAAATCCCTAAGCCCCGGGGTCACAATTTCAGCAAAAATCTGACTTTTGGCAATTCACTCAAAAATGGTGCCAGAAGCTTGCAAATGATCCCCTGAAAGCTTTGGCGATGGAAACAGAAGGCTTTTTATCACAGGACAAGAAATCAGCCCGCAAAAACTTAACCGGCAGAAAATATTTTTTTGAAAAAATCCCTAACCCCCGGGGTCACAATTTCAGCAAAAATCTGACTTTTGGCAATTCACTCAAAAATGGTGCCAGAAGCTTGCAAATGATCCCCTGAAAGCTTTGGCGATGGAAACAGAAGGCTTTTTATCACAGGACAAGAAATCAGCCCTCAAAAACGTAACCGACAGAAAATATTTTTTTGAAAAAATCCCTAAGCCCCGGGGTCACAATTTCAGCAAAAATCTGACTTTTGGCAATTCACTCAAACTGGTGCCAGAAGCTTGCAGATGATCCCCTGAAAGCTTTGGCGATGGAAACAGAATGGTTTTTATCACAGGACAAGAAATCAGCCCTCAAAAACGTAACCGGCAGAAAATATTTTTTTGAAAAAATCCCTAAGCCCCGGGGTCACAATTTCAGCAAAAATCTGACTTTTGGCAATTCACTCAAAAATGGTGCCAGAAGCTTGCAAATGATCCCCTGAAAGCTTTGGCGATGGAAACAGAAGGCTTTTTATCACAGGACAAGAAATCAGCCCTCAAAAACGTAACCGGCAGAAAATATTTTTTTGAACAAATCCCTAAGCCCCGGGGTCACAATTTCAGCAAAAATCTGACTTTTGGCAATTCACTCAAACTGGTGCCAGAAGCTTGCAGATGATCCCCTGAAAGCTTTGGCGATGGAAACAGAATGCTTTTTATCACAGGACAAGAAATCAGCCCTCAAAAACGTAACCGGCAGAAAATATTTTTTTGAAAAAATCCCTAAGCCCCGGGGTCACAATTTCAGCAAAAATCTGACTTTTGGCAATTCACTCAAAAATGGTGCCAGAAGCTTGCAAATGATCCCCTGAAAGCTTTGGCGATGGAAACAGAAGGCTTTTTATCACAGGACAAGAAATCAGCCCTCAAAAACGTAACCGACAGAAAATATTTTTTTGAAAAAATCCCTAAGCCCCGGGGTCACAATTTCAGCAAAAATCTGACTTTTGGCAATTCACTCAAACTGGTGCCAGAAGCTTGCAGATGATCCCCTGAAAGCTTTGGCGATGGAAACAGAATGCTTTTTATCACAGGACAAGAAATCAGCCCTCAAAAACGTAACCGGCAGAAAATATTTTTTTGAAAAAATCCCTAAGCCCCGGGGTCACAATTTCAGCAAAAATCTGACTTTTGGCAATTCACTCAAAAATGGTGCCAGAAGCTTGCAAATGATCCCCTGAAAGCTTTGGCGATGGAAACAGAAGGCTTTTTATCACAGGACAAGAAATCAGCCCTCAAAAACGTAACCGACAGAAAATATTTTTTTGAAAAAATCCCTAAGCCCCGGGGTCACAATTTCAGCAAAAATCTGACTTTTGGCAATTCACTCAAAAATGGTGCCAGAAGCTTGCAAATGATCCCCTGAAAGCTTTGGCGATGGAAACAGAAGGCTTTTTATCACAGGACAAGAAATCAGCCCTCAAAAACTTAACCGGCAGAATTTTTTTTTTGAAAAAATCCTTAAGCCCCGGGGTCACAATTTCAGCAAAAATCTGACTTTTGGCAATTCACTCAAAAATGGTGCCAGAAGCTTGCAAATGATCCCCTGAAAGCTTTGGCGATGGAAACAGAAGGCTTTTTATCACAGGACAAGAAATCAGCCCTCAAAAACGTAACCGACAGAAAATATTTTTTGAAAAAATCCCTAAGCCCCGGGGTCACAATTTCAGCAAAAATCTGACTTTTGGCAATTCACTAAAAAATGGTGCCAGAAGCTTGCAAATGATCCCCTGAAAGCTTTGGCGATGGAAACAGAAGGCTTTTTATCACAGGACAAGAAATCAGCCCTCAAAAACGTAACCGGCAGAAAATGTTTTTTTGAAAAAATCCCTAAGCCCCGGGGTCTCAATTTCAGCAAAAATCTGACTTTTGGCAATTCACTCAAAAATGGTGCCAGAAGCTTGCAAATGATCCCCAGAAAGCTTTGGCGATGGAAACAGAAGGCTTTTTATCACAGGACAAGAAATCAGCCCTCAAAAACGTAACCGGCAGAAAATGTTTTTTTGAAAAAATCCCTAAGCCCCGGGGTCACAATTTCAGCAAAAATCTGACTTTTGGCAATTCACTCAAAAATGGTGCCAGAAGCTTGCAAATGATCCCCTGAAAGCTTTGGCGATGGAAACAGAAGGCTTTTTATCACAGGACAAGAAATCAGCCCTCAAAAACGTAACCAGCAGAAAATATTTTTTTGAAAAAACCCTAAGCCAAAAATCTGACTTTTGGCAATTCACTCAAAAATGGTGCCAGAAGCTTGCAAATGATCCCCTGAAAGCTTTGGCGATGGAAACAGAAGGCTTTTTATCACAGGACAAGAAATCAGCCCTCAAAAACTTAACCGGCAGAAAATATTTTTTTGAAAAAATCCCTAAGCCCCGGGGTCACAATTTCAGCAAAAATCTGACTTTTGGCAATTCACTCAAAAATGGTGCCAGAAGCTTGCAAATGATCCCCTGAAAGCTTTGGCGATGGAAACAGAAGGCTTTTTATCACGGGACAAGAAATCAGCCCTCAAAAACGTAACCGTCAGAAAATGTTTTTTTGAAAAAAATCCCTAAGCCCCGGGGTCACAATTTCAGCAAAAATCTGACTTTTGGCAATTCACTCAAAAATGGTGCCAGAAGCTTGCAAATGATCCCCTGAAATCTTTGGCGATGGAAACAGAAGGCTTTTTATCACAGGACAAGAAATCAGCCCTCAAAAACGTAACCGACAGAAAATATTTTTTTGAAAAAATCCCTAAGCCCCGGGGTCACAATTTCAGCAAAAATCTGGCTTTTGGCAATTCACTCAAAAATGGTGCCAGAAGCGTGCAAATGATCCCCTGAAAGCTTTGGCGATGGAAACAGAAGGCTTTTTATCACAGGACAAGAAATCAGCCCTCAAAAACGTAACCGGCAGAAAATATTTTTTTGAAAAAATCCCTAAGCCCCGGGGTCACAATTTCAGCAAAAATCTGACTTTTGGCAATTCACTAAAAAATGGTGCCAGAAGCTTGCAAATGATCCCTAAGCCCTAATCTGACTTTTGGCAATTCACTCAAAAATGGTGCCAGAAGCTTGCAAATGATCACCTGAAAGCTTTGGCGATGGAAACAGAAGGCTTTTTATCACAGGACAAGAAATCAGCCCTCAAAAACTTAACCGGCAGAAAATATTTTTTTGAAAAAATCCCTAAGCCCCGCGGTCACAATTTCAGCAAAAATCTGACTTCTGGCAATTCACTCAAAAATGGTGCCAGAAGCTTGCAAATGATCCCCTGAAAGCGTTGGCGATGGAAACAGAAGGCTTTTTATCACAGGAGAAGAAATCAGCCCTCAAAAACGTAACCGGCAGAAAATATTTTTTTGAAAAAATCCCTAAGCCCCGGGGTCACAATTTCAGCAAAAATCTGACTTTTGGCAATTCACTAAAAAATGGTGCCAGAAGCTTGCAAATGATCCCCTGAAAGCTTTGGCGATGGAAACAGAAGGCTTTTTATCACAGGACAAGAAATCAGCCCTCAAAAACGTAACCGGCAGAAAATGTTTTTTTGAAAAAATCCCTAAGCCCCGGGGTCTCAATTTCAGCAAAAATCTGACTTTTGGCAATTCACTCAAAAATGGTGCCAGAAGCTTGCAAATGATCCCCAGAAAGCTTTGGCGATGGAAACAGAAGGCTTTTTATCACAGGACAAGAAATCAGCCCTCAAAAACGTAACCGGCAGAAAATGTTTTTTTGAAAAAATCCCTAAACCCCGGGGTCACAATTTCAGCCAAAATCTGACTTTTGGAAATTCACTCAAAAATGGTGCCAGAAGCTTGCAAATGATCCCCTGAAAGCGTTGGCGATGGAAACAGAAGGCTTTTTATCACAGGAGAAGAAATCAGCCCTCAAAAACGTAACCAGCAGAAAATATTTTTTTGAAAAAATCCCTAAGCCCCGGGGTCACAATTTCAGCAAAAATCTGACTTTTGGCAATTCACTAAAAAATGGTGACAGAAGCTTGCAAATGATCCCCTGAAAGCTTTGGCAATGGAAACAGAAGGCTTTTTATCACAGGACAAGAAATCAGCCCTCAAAAACGTAACCGGCAGAAAATGTTTTTTTGAAAAAATCCCTAAGCCCCGGGGTCTCAATTTCAGCAAAAATCTGACTTTTGGCAATTCACTCAAAAATGGTGCCAGAAGCTTGCAAATGATCCCCAGAAAGCTTTGGCGATGGAAACAGAAGGCTTTTTATCACAGGACAAGAAATCAGCCCTCAAAAACGTAACCGGCAGAAAATGTTTTTTTGAAAAAATCCCTAAGCCCCGGGGTCACAATTTCAGCAAAAATCTGACTTTTGGCAATTCACTCAAAAATGGTGCCAGAAGCTTGCAAATGATCCCCTGAAAGCTTTGGCGATGGAAACAGAAGGCTTTTTATCACAGGACAAGAAATCAGCCCTCAAAAACGTAACCGGCAGAAAATGTTTTTTTGAAAAAATCCCTAAGCCCCGGGGTCACAATTTCAGCAAAAATCTGACTTTTGGCAATTCACTCAAAAATGGTGCCAGAAGCTTGCAAATGATCCCCAGAAAGCTTTGGCGATGGAAACAGAAGGCTTTTTATCACAGGACAAGAAATCAGCCCTCAAAAACGTAACCGGCAGAAAATATTTTTTTGAAAAAATCCCTAAACCCCGGGGTCACAATTTCAGCCAAAATCTGACTTTTGGCAATTCACTCAAAAATGGTGCCAGAAGCTTGCAAATGATCCCCTGAAAGCGTTGGCGATGGAAACAGAAGGCTTTTTATCACAGGAGAAGAAATCAGCCCTCAAAAACGTAACCGGCAGAAAATATTTTTTTGAAAAAATCCCTAAGCCCCGGGGTCACAATTTCAGCAAAAATCTGACTTTCGGCAATTCACTCAAAAATGGTGCCAGAAGCTTGCAAATGATCCCCTGAAAGCTTTGGTGATGGGAAACAGAAGGCTTTTTATCACAGGACAAGAAATCAGCCCTCAAAAACGTAACCGGCAGAAAATATTTTTTTGAAAAAATCCCTAAGCCCCGGGGTCACAATTTCAGCAAAAATCTGACTTTTGGCAATTCACTCAAAAATGGTGCCAGAAGCTTGCAAATGATGACCTGAAAGCTTTGGCGATGGAAACAGAAGGCTTTTTATCACAGGACAAGAAATCAGCCCTCAAAAACTTAACCGGCAGAAAATATTTTTTTGAAAAAATCCCTAAGCCCCGCGGTCACAATTTCAGCAAAAATCTGACTTTTGGCAATTCACTCAAAAATGGTGCCAGAAGCTTGCAAATGATCCCCTGAAAGCTTTGGCGATGGAAACAGAAGGCTTTTTATCACAGGACAAGAAATCAGCCCTCAAAAACTTTACCGGCAGAAAATATTTTTTTGAAAAAATCCCTAAGCCCCGGGGTCACAATTTCAGCAAAAATCTGACTTTTGGCAATTCACTCAAAAATGGTGCCAGAAGCTTGCAAATGATCCCCTGAAAGCTTTGGCGATGGAAACAGAAGGCTTTTTATCACAGGACAAGAAATCAGCCCTCAAAAACGTAACCGGCAGAAAATATTTTTTTGAAAAAATCCCTAAGCCCCGGGGTCACAATTTCAGCAAAAATCTGACTTTGGGCAATTCACTCAAAAATGGTGCCAGAAGCTTGCAAATGATCGCCTGAAAGCTTTGGTGATGGAAACAGAAGGCTTTTTATCACAGGACAAGAAATCAGCCCTCAAAAACGTAACCGGCAGAAAATATTTTTTTGAAAAAATCCCTAAGCCCCGGGGGTCACAATTTCAGCAAAAATCTGACTTTTGGCATTTCACTCAAAAATGGTGCCAGAAGCTTGCAAATGATCCCCTGAAAGCTTTGGCGATGGAAACAGAAGGCTTTTTATCACAGGACAAGAAATCAGCCCTCAAAAACTTTACCGGCAGAAAATATTTTTTTGAAAAAATCCCTAAGCCCCGGGGTCACAATTTCAGCCAAAATCTGACTTTTGGCAATTCACTCAAAAATGGTGCCAGAAGCTTGCAAATGATCCCCTGAAAGCTTTGGCGATGGAAACAGAAGGCTTTTTATCACAGGACAAGAAATCAGCCCTCAAAAACGTAACCGGCAGAAAATATTTTTTTGAAAAAATCCCTAAGCCCCGGGGTCACAATTTCAGCCAAAATCTGACTTTTGGCAATTCACTCAAAAATGGTGCCAGAAGCTTGCAAATGATCCCCTGAAAGCTTTGGTGATGGAAACAGAAGGCTTTTTATCACAGGACAAGAAATCAGCCCTCAAAAACGTAACCGGCAGAAAATATTTTTTTGAAAAAATCCCTAAGCCCCGGGGTCACAATTTCAGCCAAAATCTGACTTTTGGCAATTCACTCAAAAATGGTGCCAGAAGCTTGCAAATGATCCCCTGAAAGCTGTGGCGATGGAAACAGAAGGCTTTTTATCACAGGACAAGAAAACAGCCCTCAAAAACGTAACCGGCAGAAAATATTTTTTTGAAAAAATCCCTAAGCCCCGGGGTCACAATTTCAGCAAAAATCTGACTTTTGGCAATTCACTCAAAAATGGTGCCAGAAGCTTGCAAATGATCCCCTGAAAGCTTTGGCGATGGAAACAGAAGGCTTTTTATCACAGGACAAGAAATCAGCCCTCAAAAACTTAACCGGCAGAAAATATTTTTTTGAAAAAATCCCTAAGCCCCACGGTCACAATTTCAGCAAAAATCTGACTTTTGGCAATTCACTCAAAAATGGTGCCAGAAGCTTGCAAATGATCCCCTGAAAGCTTTGGCGATGGAAACAGAAGGCTTTTTATCACAGGACAAGAAATCAGCCCTCAAAAACGTAACCGGCAGAAAATATTTTTTTGAAAAAATCCCTAAGCCCCGGGGTCACAATTTCAGCCAAAATCTGACTTTGGGCAATTCACTCAAAAATGGTGCCAGAAGCTTGCAAATGATCGCCTGAAAGCTTTGGTGATGGAAACAGAAGGCTTTTTATCACAGGACAAGAAATCAGCCCTCAAAAACGTAACCGGCAGAAAATATTTTTTTGAAAAAATCCCTAAGCCCCGGGGTCACTATTTCAGCAAAAATCTGACTTTTTGCAATTCACTCAAAAATGGTGCCAGAAGCTTGCAAATGATCCCCTGAAAGCTTTGGTGATGGAAACAGAAGGCTTTTTATCACAGGACAAGAAATCAGCCCTCAAAAACGTAACCGGCAGAAAATATTTTTTTGAAAAAATCCCTAAGCCCCGGGGTCACAATTTCAGCAAAAATCTGACTTTTGGCAATTCACTCAAAAATGGTGCCAGAAGCTTGCAAATGATCCCCTGAAAGCTGTGGCGATGGAAACAGAAGGCTTTTTATCACAGGACAAGAAATCAGCCCTCAAAAACGTAACCGGCAGAAAATATTTTTTTGAAAAAATCCCTAAGCCCCGGGGGTCACAATTTCAGCAAAAATCTGACTTTTGGCATTTCACTCAAAAATGGTGCCAGAAGCTTGCAAATGATCCCCTGAAAGCTTTGGCGATGGAAACAGAAGGCTTTTTATCACAGGACAAGAAATCAGCCCTCAAAAACTTTACCGGCAGAAAATATTTTTTTGAAAAAATCCCTAAGCCCCGGGGTCACAATTTCAGCCAAAATCTGACTTTTGGCAATTCACTCAAAAATGGTGCCAGAAGCTTGCAAATGATCCCCTGAAAGCTTTGGCGATGGAAACAGAAGGCTTTTTATCACAGGACAAGAAATCAGCCCTCAAAAACGTAACCGGCAGAAAATATTTTTTTGAAAAAATCCCTAAGCCCCGGGGTCACAATTTCAGCCAAAATCTGACTTTTGGCAATTCACTCAAAAATGGTGCCAGAAGCTTGCAAATGATCCCCTGAAAGCTTTGGTGATGGAAACAGAAGGCTTTTTATCACAGGACAAGAAATCAGCCCTCAAAAACGTAACCGGCAGAAAATATTTTTTTGAAAAAATCCCTAAGCCCCGGGGTCACAATTTCAGCCAAAATCTGACTTTTGGCAATTCACTCAAAAATGGTGCCAGAAGCTTGCAAATGATCCCCTGAAAGCTGTGGCGATGGAAACAGAAGGCTTTTTATCACAGGACAAGAAAACAGCCCTCAAAAACGTAACCGGCAGAAAATATTTTTTTGAAAAAATCCCTAAGCCCCGGGGTCACAATTTCAGCAAAAATCTGACTTTTGGCAATTCACTCAAAAATGGTGCCAGAAGCTTGCAAATGATCCCCTGAAAGCTTTGGCGATGGAAACAGAAGGCTTTTTATCACAGGACAAGAAATCAGCCCTCAAAAACTTAACCGGCAGAAAATATTTTTTTGAAAAAATCCCTAAGCCCCGCGGTCACAATTTCAGCAAAAATCTGACTTTTGGCAATTCACTCAAAAATGGTGCCAGAAGCTTGCAAATGATCCCCTGAAAGCTTTGGCGATGGAAACAGAAGGCTTTTTATCACAGGACAAGAAATCAGCCCTCAAAAACGTAACCGGCAGAAAATATTTTTTTGAAAAAATCCCTAAGCCCCGGGGTCACAATTTCAGCCAAAATCTGACTTTTGGCAATTCACTCAAAAATGGTGCCAGAAGCTTGCAAATGATCCCCTGAAAGCTTTGGTGATGGAAACAGAAGGCTTTTTATCACAGGACAAGAAATCAGCCCTCAAAAACGTAACCGGCAGAAAATATTTTTTTGAAAAAATCCCTAAGCCCCGGGGTCACAATTTCAGCCAAAATCTGACTTTTGGCAATTCACTCAAAAATGGTGCCAGAAGCTTGCAAATGACCCCCTGAAAGCTGTGGCGATGGAAACAGAAGGCTTTTTATCACAGGACAAGAAAACAGCCCTCAAAAACGTAACCGGCAGAAAATATTTTTTTGAAAAAATCCCTAAGCCCCGGGGTCACAATTTCAGCAAAAATCTGACTTTTGGCAATTCACTCAAAAATGGTGCCAGAAGCTTGCAAATGATCCCCTGAAAGCTTTGGCGATGGAAACAGAAGGCTTTTTATCACAGGACAAGAAATCAGCCCTCAAAAACTTAACCGGCAGAAAATATTTTTTTGAAAAAATCCCTAAGCCCCGCGGTCACAATTTCAGCAAAAATCTGACTTTTGGCAATTCACTCAAAAATGGTGCCAGAAGCTTGCAAATGATCCCCTGAAAGCTGTGGCGATGGAAACAGAAGGCTTTTTATCACAGGACAAGAAATCAGCCCTCAAAAACGTAACCGGCAGAAAATATTTTTTTGAAAAAATCCCTAAGCCCCGGGGTCACAATTTCAGCAAAAATCTGACTTTTGGCAATTCACTCAAAAATGGTGCCAGAAGCTTGCAAATGATCCCATGAAAGCTGTGGCGATGGAAACAGAAGGCTTTTTATCACAGGACAAGAAATCAGCCCTCAAAAACGTAAACGGCAGAAAATATTTTTTTGAAAAAATCCCTAAGCCCCGGGGTCACAATTTCAGCCAAAATCTGACTTTTGGCAATTCACTCAAAAATGGTGCTAGAAGCTTGCAAATGATCCCCTGAAAGCTGTGGCGATGGAAACAGAAGGCTTTTTATCACAGGACAAGAAATCAGCCCTCAAAAACGTAACCGGCAGAAAATATTTTTTTGAAAAGATCCCTAAGCCCCGGGGTCACAATTTCAGCAAAAATCTGACTTTTGGCAATTCACTCAAAAATGGTGCCCGAAGCTTGCAAATGATCCCCTGAAAGCTTTGGCGATGGAAACAGAAGGCTTTTTATCACAGGACAAGAAATCAGCCCTCAAAAACTTAACCGGCAGAAAATATTTTTTTGAAAAAATCCCTAAGCCCCGGGGTCACAATTTCAGCAAAAATCTGACTTTTGGCAATTCACTCAAAAATGGTGCCAGAAGCTTGCAAATGATCCCCTGAAAGCTGTGGCGATGGAAACAGAAGGCTTTTTATCACAGGACAAGAAATCAGCCCTCAAAAACGTAAACGGCAGAAAATATTTTTTTGAAAAAATCCCTAAGCCCCGGGGTCACAATTTCAGCAAAAATCTGACTTTTGGCAATTCACTCAAAAATGGTGCCAGAAGCTTGCAAATGATCCCTAAGCCCTAATCTGACTTTTGGCAATTCACTCAAAAATGGTGCCAGAAGCTTGCAAATGATCCCCTGAAAGCTTTGGCGATGGAAACAGAAGGCTTTTTATCACAGGACAAGAAATCAGCCCTCAAAAACGTAACCGGCAGAAAATATTTTTTTGAAAAAATCCCTAAGCCCCGGGGTCACAATTTCAGCAAAAATCTGACTTTTGGCAATTCACTCAAAAATGGTGCCAGAAGCTTGCAAATGATCCCCTGAAAGCTTTGGCGATGGAAACAGAAGGCTTTTTATCACAGGACAAGAAATCAGCCCTCAAAAACGTAACCGGCAGAAAATGTTCTTTTGAAAAAATCCCTAAGCCCCGGGGTCACAATTTCAGCAAAAATCTGACTTTTGGCAATTCACTCAAAAATGGTGCCAGAAGCTTGCAAATGATCCCCTGAAAGCTTTGGCGATGGAAACAGAAGGCTTTTTAAAACAGGACAAGAAATCAGCCCTCAAAAACGTAACCGACAGAAAATATTTTTTTGAAAAAATCCCTAAGCCCCGGGGTCACAATTTCAGCAAAAATCTGACTTTTGGCAATTCACTCAAAAATGGTGCCAGAAGCTTGCAAATGATCCCCTGAAAGCTTTGGCGATGGAAACAGAAGGCTTTTTATCACAGGACAAGAAATCAGCCCTTAAAAACGTAACTGGCAGAAAATATTTTTTTGAAAAAATCCCTAAGCCCCGGGGTCACAATTTCAGCAAAAATCTGACTTTTGGCAATTCACTCAAAAATGGTGCCAGAAGCTTGCAAATGATCCCCTGAAAGCTGTGGCGATGGAAACAGAAGGCTTTTTATCACAGGACAAGAAATCAGCCCTCAAAAACGTAAACGGCAGAAAATATTTTTTTGAAAAAATCCCTAAGCCCCGGGGTCACAATTTCAGCCAAAATCTGACTTTTGGCAATTCACTCAAAAATGGTGCTAGAAGCTTGCAAATGATCCCCTGAAAGCTGTGGCGATGGAAACAGAAGGCTTTTTATCACAGGACAAGAAATCAGCCCTCAAAAACGTAACCGGCAGAAAATATTTTTTTGAAAAAATCCCTAAGCCCCGGGGTCACAATTTCAGCAAAAATCTGACTTTTGGCAATTCACTCAAAAATGGTGCCCGAAGCTTGCAAATGATCCCCTGAAAGCTTTGGCGATGGAAACAGAAGGCTTTTTATCACAGGACAAGAAATCAGCCCTCAAAAACTTAACCGGCAGAAAATATTTTTTTGAAAAAATCCCTAAGCCCCGGGGTCACAATTTCAGCAAAAATCTGACTTTTGGCAATTCACTCAAAAATGGTGCCAGAAGCTTGCAAATGATCCCCTGAAAGCTGTGGCGATGGAAACAGAAGGCTTTTTATCACAGGACAAGAAATCAGCCCTCAAAAACGTAACCGGCAGAAAATATTTTTTTGAAAAAATCCCTAAGCCCCGGGGTCACAATTTCAGCCAAAATCTGACTTTTGGCAATTCACTCAAAAATGGTGCCAGAAGCTTGCAAATGATCCCCTGAAACTTTGGCGATGGAAACAGAAGGCTTTTTATCACAGGACGAGAAATCAGCCCTCAAAAACGTAACCGGCAGAAAATATTTTTTTGAAAAAATCCCCAAGCCCCGGGGTCACAATTTCAGCAAAAATCTGACTTTTGGCAATTCACTCAAAAATGGTGCCAGAAGCTTGCAAATGATCCCCTGAAAGCTGTGGCGATGGAAACAGAAGGCTTTTTATCACAGGACAAGAAATCAGCCCTCAAAAACGTAAACGGCAGAAAATATTTTTTTGAAAAAATCCCTAAGCCCCGGGGTCACAATTTCAGCAAAAATCTGACTTTTGGCAATTCACTCAAAAATGGTGCCAGAAGCTTGCAAATGATCCCCAGAATGCTTTGGCGATGGAAACAGAAGGCTTTTTATCACAGGACAAGAAATCAGCCCTCAAAAACGTAACCGGCAGAAAATATTTTTTTGAAAAAATCTCTAAGCCCCGGGGTCACAATTTCAGCCAAAATCTGACTTTTGGCAATTCACTCAAAAATGGTGCCAGAAGCTTGCAAATGATCCCCTGAAAGCTTTGGTGATGGAAACAGAAGGCTTTTTATCACAGGACAAGAAATCAGCCCTCAAAAACGTAACCGGAAGAAAATATTTTTTTCAAAAAATCCCTAAGCCCCGGGGTCACTATTTCAGCAAAAATCTGACTTTTGGCAATTCACTCAAAAATGGTGCCAGAAGCTTGCAAATGATCCCCTGAAAGCTTTGGCGATGGAAACAGAAGGCTTTTTATCACAGGACAAGAAATCAGCCCTCAAAAACGTAACCGGCAGAAAATATTTTTTTGAAAAAATCCCTAAGCCCCGGGGTCACAATTTCAGCAAAAATCTGACTTTTGGCAATTCACTCAAAAATGGTGCCAGAAGCTTGCAAATGATCCCCTGAAAGCTTTGTCGATGGAAACAGAAGGCTTTTTATCACGGGACAAGAAATCAGCCCTCAAAAACGTAACCGGCAGAAAATATTTTTTTGAAAAAATCCCTAAGCCCCGGGGCCACAATTTCAGCCAAAATCTGACTTTTGGCAATTCACTCAAAAATGGTGCCAGAAGCTTGCAAATGATCCCCTGAAAGCTTTGGCGATGGAAACAGAAGGCTTTTTATCACAGGACAAGAAATCAGCCCTCAAAAACGTAACCGGCAGAAAATATTTTTTTGAAAAAATCCCTAAGCCCCGGGGTCACAATTTCAGCAAAAATGTGACTTTTGGCAATTCACTCAAAAATGGTGCCAGAAGCTTGCAACTGATCCCCTGAAACCTTTGGCGATGGAAACAGAAGGCTTTTTATCACAGGACAAGAAATCAGCCCTCAAAAACTTAACCGGCAGAAAATATTTTTTTGAAAAAATCCCTAAGCCCCGGGGTCACATTTTCAGCAAAAATCTGACTTTTGGCAATTCACTCAAAAATGGTGCCAGAAGCTTGCAAATGATCCCCAGAAAGCTTTGGCGATGGAAACAGAAGGCTTTTTATCACAGGACAAGAAATCAGCCCTCAAAAACTTTATCGGCAGAAAATATTTTTTTGAAAAAATCCCAAAGCCCCGGGGTCACAATTTCAGCAAAAATCTGACTTTTGGCAATTCACTCAAAAATGGTGCCAGAAGCTTGCAAATGATCCCCTGAAAGCTTTGGCGATGGAAACAGAAGGCTTTTTATCACAGGACAAGAAATCAGCCCTCAAAAACGTAACCGGCAGAAAATATTTTTTTGAAAAAATCCCTAAGCCCCGGGGTCACAATTTCAGCCAAAATCTGACTTTTGGCAATTCACTCAAAAATGGTGCCAGAAGCTTGCAAATGATCCCCTGAAAGCTTTGGTGATGGAAACAGAAGGCTTTTTATCACAGGACAAGAAATCAGCCCTCAAAAACGTAACCGGCAGAAAATATTTTTTTGAAAAAATCCCTAAGCCCCGGGGTCACAATTTCAGCAAAAATCTGACTTTTGGCAATTCACTCAAAAATGGTTCCAGAAGCTTGCAAATGATCCCCTGAAAGCTTTGGCGAAGGAAACAGAAGGCTTTTTATCACAGGACAAGAAATCAGCCCTCAAAAACGCAACCGGCAGAAAATATTTTTTTGAAAAAATCCCTAAGCCCCGGGGTCACAATTTCAGCCAAAATCTGACTTTTGGCAATTCACTCAAAAATGGTGCCAGAAGCTTGCAAATGATCCCCTGAAAGCTGTGGCGATGGAAACAGAAGGCTTTTTATCACAGGACAAGAAATCAGCCCTCAAAAACGTAACCGGCAGAAAATATTTTTTTGAAAAAATCCCTAAGCCCCGGGGTCACAATTTCAGCAAAAATCTGACTTTTGGCAATTCACTCAAAAATGGTGCCAGAAGCTTGCAAATGATCCCCTGAAAGCTTTGGCGATGGAAACAGAAGGCTTTTTATCACAGGACAAGAAATCAGCCCTCAAAAACGTAACCGGCAGAAAATATTTTTGTGAAAAAATCCCTAAGCCCCGGGGTCACTATTTCAGCAAAAATCTGACTTTTTGCAATTCACTCAAAAATGGTGCCAGAAGCTTGCAAATGATCCCCAGAAAGCTTTGGCGATGGAAACAGAAGGCTTTTTATCACAGGACAAGAAATCAGCCCTCAAAAACTTTATCGGCAGAAAATATTTTTTTGAAAAAATCCCAAAGCCCCGGGGTCACAATTTCAGCCTAAATCTGACTTTTGGCAATTCACTCAAAAATGGTGCCAGAAGCTTGCAAATGATCCCCTGAAAGCTTTGGCGATGGAAACAGAAGGCTTTTTATCACAGGACAAGAAATCAGCCCTCAAAAACGTAACCGGCAGAAAATATTTTTGTGAAAAAATCCCTAAGCCCCGGGGTCACTATTTCAGCAAAAATCTGACTTTTTGCAATTCACTCAAAAATGGTGCCAGAAGCTTGCAAATGATCCCCAGAAAGCTTTGGCGATGGAAACAGAAGGCTTTTTATCACAGGACAAGAAATCAGCCCTCAAAAACTTTATCGGCAGAAAATATTTTTTTGAAAAAATCCCTAAGCCCCGGGGTCACAATTTCAGCCAAAATCTGACTTTTGGCAATTCACTCAAAAATGGTGCCAGAAGCTTGCAAATGATCCCCTGAAAGCTTTGGCGATGGAAACAGAAGGCTTTTTATCACAGGACAAGAAATCAGCCCTCAAAAACGTAACCGGCAGAAAATATTTTTTTGAAAAAATCCCTAAGCCCCGGGGTCACAATTTCAGCAAAAATCTGACTTTTGGCAATTCACTCAAAAATGGTGCCAGAAGCTTGCAAATGATCCCCTGAAAGCTTTGGCGATGGAAACAGAAGGCTTTTTTATCACAGGACAAGAAATCAGCCCTCAAAAATTTAACCGGCAGAAAATATTTTTTTGAAAAAATCCCTAAGCCCCGGGGTCACAATTTCAGCAAAAATCTGACTTTTGGCAATTCACTCAAAAATGGTTCCAGAAGCTTGCAAATGATCCCCTGAAAGCTTTGGCGAAGGAAACAGAAGGCTTTTTATCACAGGACAAGAAATCAGCCCTCAAAAACGCAACCGACAGAAAATATTTTTTTGAAAAAATCCCTAAGCCCCGGGGTCACAATTTCAGCAAAAATCTGACTTTTGGCAATTCACTCAAAAATGGTGCCAGAAGCTTGCAAATGATCCCCAGAAAGCTTTGGCGATGGAAACAGAAGGCTTTTTATCACAGGACAAGAAATCAGCCCTCAAAAACTTTATCGGCAGAAAATATTTTTTTGAAAAAATCCCAAAGCCCCGGGGTCACAATTTCAGCCTAAATCTGACTTTTGGCAATTCACTCAAAAATGGTGCCAGAAGCTTGCAAATGATCCCCTGAAAGCTTTGGCGATGGAAACAGAAGGCTTTTTATCACAGGAGAAGAAATCAGCCCTCAAAAACGTAACCGGCAGAAAATATTTTTTTGAAAAAATCCCTAAGCCCCGGGGTCACAATTTCAGCCAAAATCTGACTTTTGGCAATTCACTCAAAAATGGTGCCAGAAGCTTGCAAATGATCCCCTGAAAGCTTTGGTGATGGAAACAGAAGGCTTTTTATCACAGGACAAGAAATCAGCCCTCAAAAACGTAACCGGCAGAAAATATTTTTTTGAAAAAATCCCTAAGCCCCGGGGTCACTATTTCAGCAAAAATCTGACTTTTTGCAATTCACTCAAAAATGGTGCCAGAAGCTTGCAAATGATCCCCTGAAAGCTTTGGTGATGGAAACAGAAGGCTTTTTATCACAGGACAAGAAATCAGCCCTCAAAAACGTAACCGGCAGAAAATATTTTTTTGAAAAAATCCCTAAGCCCCGGGGTCACAATTTCAGCCAAAATCTGACTTTTGGCAATTCACTCAAAAATGGTGCCAGAAGCTTGCAAATGATCCCCTGAAAGCTTTGGCGATGGAAACAGAAGGCTTTTTATCACAGGACAAGAAATCAGCCCTCAAAAATTTAACCGGCAGAAATTTTTTTTTGAAAAAATCCCTAAGCCCCGGGGTCACAATTTCAGCAAAAATCTGACTTTTGGCAATTCACTCAAAAATGGTTCCAGAAGCTTGCAAATGATCCCCTGAAAGCTTTGGCGAAGGAAACAGAAGGCTTTTTATCACAGGACAAGAAATCAGCCCTCAAAAACGCAACCGACAGAAAATATTTTTTTGAAAAAATCCCTAAGCCCCGGGGTCACAATTTCAGCAAAAATCTGACTTTTGGCAATTCACTCAAAAATGGTGCCAGAAGCTTGCAAATGATCCCCTGAAAGCTGTGGCGATGGAAACAGAAGGCTTTTTATCACGGGAGAAGAAATCAGCCCTCAAAAACGTAACCGGCAGAAAATATTTTTTTGAAAAAATCCCTAAGCCCCGGGGTCACAATTTCAGCCAAAATCTGACTTTTGGCAATTCACTCAAAAATGGTGCCAGAAGCTTGCAAATGATCCCCTGAAAGCTGTGGCGATGGAAACAGAAGGCTTTTTATCACAGGACAAGAAATCAGCCCTCAAAAACGTAACCGGCAGAAAATATTTTTTTGAAAAAATCCCTAAGCCCCGGGGTCACAATTTCAGCAAAAATCTGACTTTTGGCAATTCACTCAAAAATGGTGCCAGAAGCTTGCAAATGATCCCCTGAAAGCTTTGGCGATGGAAACAGAAGGCTTTTTATCACAGGACAAGAAATCAGCCCTCAAAAACGTAACCGGCAGAAAATATTTTTGTGAAAAAATCCCTAAGCCCCGGGGTCACTATTTCAGCAAAAATCTGACTTTTTGCAATTCACTCAAAAATGGTGCCAGAAGCTTGCAAATGATCCCCAGAAAGCTTTGGCGATGGAAACAGAAGGCTTTTTATCACAGGACAAGAAATCAGCCCTCAAAAACTTTATCGGCAGAAAATATTTTTTTGAAAAAATCCCAAAGCCCCGGGGTCACAATTTCAGCCTAAATCTGACTTTTGGCAATTCACTCAAAAATGGTGCCAGAAGCTTGCAAATGATCCCCTGAAAGCTTTGGCGATGGAAACAGAAGGCTTTTTATCACAGGACAAGAAATCAGCCCTCAAAAACGTAACCGGCAGAAAATATTTTTTTGAAAAAATCCCTAAGCCCCGGGGTCACAATTTCAGCCAAAATCTGACTTTTGGCAATTCACTCAAAAATGGTGCCAGAAGCTTGCAAATGATCCCCTGAAAGCTTTGGCGATGGAAACAGAAGGCTTTTTATCACAGGACAAGAAATCAGCCCTCAAAAATTTAACCGGCAGAAATTTTTTTTTGAAAAAATCCCTAAGCCCCGGGGTCACAATTTCAGCAAAAATCTGACTTTTGGCAATTCACTCAAAAATGGCTCCAGAAGCTTGCAAATGATCCCCTGAAAGCTTCGGCGAAGGAAACAGAAGGCTTTTTATCACAGGACAAGAAATCAGCCCTCAAAAACGCAACCGACAGAAAATATTTTTTTGAAAAAATCCCTAAGCCCCGGGGTCACAATTTCAGCAAAAATCTGACTTTTGGCAATTCACTCAAAAATGGTGCCAGAAGCTTGCAAATGATCCCCTGAAAGCTGTGGCGATGGAAACAGAAGGCTTTTTATCACAGGACAAGAAATCAGCCCTCAAAAACGTAACCGGCAGAAAATATTTTTTTGAAAAAATCCCTAAGCCCCGGGGTCACAATTTCAGCCAAAATCTGACTTTTGGCAATTCACTCAAAAATGGTGCCAGAAGCTTGCAAATGATCCCCTGAAAGCTGTGGCGATGGAAACAGAAGGCTTTTTATCCCAGGACAAGAAATCAGCCCTCAAAAACGTAACCGGCAGAAAATATTTTTTTGAAAAAATCCCTAAGCCCCGGGGTCACAATTTCAGCCAAAATCTGACTTTTGGCAATTCACTCAAAAATGGTGCCAGAAGCTTGCAAATGATCCCCTGAAAGCTTTGGCGATGGAAACAGAAGGCTTTTTATCACAGGACAAGAAATCAGCCCTCAAAAACGTAACCGGCAGAAAATATTTTTTTGAAAAAATCCCTAAGCCCCGAGGTCACAATTTCAGCAAAAATCTGACTTTTGGCAATTCACTCAAAAATGGTGCCAGAAGCTTGCAAATGATCCCCTGAAAGCTGTGGCGATGGAAACAGAAGGCTTTTTATCACAGGACAAGAAATCAGCCCTCAAAAACGTAACCGGCAGAAAATATTTTTTTGAAAAAATCCCTAAGCCCCGGGGTCACAATTTCAGCCAAAATCTGACTTTTGGCAATTCACTCAAAAATGGTGCCAGAAGCTTGCAAATGATCCCCTGAAAGCTTTGGCGATGGAAACAGAAGGCTTTTTATCACAGGACAAGAAATCAGCCCTCAAAAACGTAACCGGCAGAAAATATTTTTTTGAAAAAATCCCTAAGCCCCGGGGTCACAATTTCAGCCAAAATCTGACTTTTTGCAATTCACTCAAAAATGGTGCCAGAAGCTTGCAAATGATCCCCTGAAAGCTTTGGCGATGGAAACAGAAGGCTTTTTATCACAGGACAAGAAATCAGCCCTCAAAAACGTAACCGGCAGAAAATATTTTTTTGAAAAAATCCCTAAGCCCCGGGGTCACAATTTCAGCCAAAATCTGACTTTTGGCAATTCACTCAAAAATGGTGCCAGAAGCTTGCAAATGATCCCCTGAAAGCTTTGGCGATGGAAACAGAAGGCTTTTTATCACAGGACAAGAAATCAGCCCTCAAAAATTTAACCGGCAGAAATTTTTTTTTGAAAAAATCCCTAAGCCCCGGGGTCACAATTTCAGCAAAAATCTGACTTTTGGCAATTCACTCAAAAATGGTTCCAGAAGCTTGCAAATGATCCCCTGAAAGCTTTGGCGAAGGAAACAGAAGGCTTTTTATCACAGGACAAGAAATCAGCCCTCAAAAACGCAACCGACAGAAAATATTTTTTTGAAAAAATCCCTAAGCCCCGGGGTCACAATTTCAGCAAAAATCTGACTTTTGGCAATTCACTCAAAAATGGTGCCAGAAGCTTGCAAATGATCCCCTGAAAGCTTTGGCGATGGAAACAGAAGGCTTTTTATCACAGGACAAGAAATCAGCCCTCAAAAACTTAACCGGCAGAAAATATTTTTTTGAAAAAAATCCCTAAGCCCCGGGGTCACAATTTCAGCAAAAATCTGACTTTTGGCAATTCACTCAAAAATGGTGCCAGAAGCTTGCAAATGATCCCCAGAAAGCTTTGGCGATGGAAACAGAAGGCTTTTTATCACAGGACAAGAAATCAGCCCTCAAAAACGTAACCGGCAGAAAATATTTTTTTGAAAAAATCCCTAAGCCCCGGGGTCACAATTTCAGCCAAAATCTGACTTTTGGCAATTCACTCAAAAATGGTGCCAGAAGCTTGCAAATGATCCCCTGAAAGCTTTGGCGATGGAAACAGAAGGCTTTTTATCACAGGACAAGAAATCAGCCCTCAAAAATTTAACCGGCAGAAATTTTTTTTTGAAAAAATCCCTAAGCCCCGGGGTCACAATTTCAGCAAAAATCTGACTTTTGGCAATTCACTCAAAAATGGTTCCAGAAGCTTGCAAATGATCCCCTGAAAGCTTTGGCGAAGGAAACAGAAGGCTTTTTATCACAGGACAAGAAATCAGCCCTCAAAAACGCAACCGACAGAAAATATTTTTTTGAAAAAATCCCTAAGCCCCGGGGTCACAATTTCAGCAAAAATCTGACTTTTGGCAATTCAATCAAAAATGGTGCCAGAAGCTTGCAAATGATCCCCTGAAAGCTTTGGCGATGGAAACAGAAGGCTTTTTATCACAGGACAAGAAATCAGCCCTCAAAAACTTAACCGGCAGAAAATATTTTTTTGAAAAAATCCCTAAGCCCCGGGGTCACAATTTCAGCAAAAATCTGACTTTTGGCAATTCACTCAAAAATGGTGCCAGAAGCTTGCAAATGATCCCCAGAAAGCTTTGGCGATGGAAACAGAAGGCTTTTTATCACAGGACAAGAAATCAGCCCTCAAAAACGTAACCGGCAGAAAATATTTTTTTGAAAAAATCCCTAAGCCCCGGGGTCACAATTTCAGCCAAAATCTGACTTTTGGCAATTCACTCAAAAATGGTGCCAGAAGCTTGCAAATGATCCCCTGAAAGCTTTGGCGATGGAAACAGAAGGCTTTTTATCACAGGACAAGAAATCAGCCCTCAAAAATTTAACCGGCAGAAATTTTTTTTTGAAAAAATCCCTAAGCCCCGGGGTCACAATTTCAGCAAAAATCTGACTTTTGGCAATTCACTCAAAAATGGTTCCAGAAGCTTGCAAATGATCCCCTGAAAGCTTTGGCGAAGGAAACAGAAGGCTTTTTATCACAGGACAAGAAATCAGCCCTCAAAAACGCAACCGACAGAAAATATTTTTTTGAAAAAATCCCTAAGCCCCGGGGTCACAATTTCAGCAAAAATCTGACTTTTGGCAATTCACTCAAAAATGGTGCCAGAAGCTTGCAAATGATCCCCTGAAAGCTGTGGCGATGGAAACAGAAGGCTTTTTATCACGGGAGAAGAAATCAGCCCTCAAAAATGTAACCGGCAGAAAATATTTTTTTGAAAAAATCCCTAAGCCCCGGGGTCACAATTTCAGCCAAAATCTGACTTTTGGCAATTCACTCAAAAATGGTGCCAGAAGCTTGCAAATGATCCCCTGAAAGCTGTGGCGATGGAAACAGAAGGCTTTTTATCACAGGACAAGAAATCAGCCCTCAAAAACGTAACCGGCAGAAAATATTTTTTTGAAAAAATCCCTAAGCCCCGGGGTCACAATTTCAGCAAAAATCTGACTTTTGGCAATTCACTCAAAAATGGTGCCAGAAGCTTGCAAATGATCCCCTGAAAGCTTTGGCGATGGAAACAGAAGGCTTTTTATCACAGGACAAGAAATCAGCCCTCAAAAACGTAACCGGCAGAAAATATTTTTGTGAAAAAATCCCTAAGCCCCGGGGTCACTATTTCAGCAAAAATCTGACTTTTTGCAATTCACTCAAAAATGGTGCCAGAAGCTTGCAAATGATCCCCAGAAAGCTTTGGCGATGGAAACAGAAGGCTTTTTATCACAGGACAAGAAATCAGCCCTCAAAAACTTTATCGGCAGAAAATATTTTTTTGAAAAAATCCCAAAGCCCCGGGGTCACAATTTCAGCCTAAATCTGACTTTTGGCAATTCACTCAAAAATGGTGCCAGAAGCTTGCAAATGATCCCCTGAAAGCTTTGGCGATGGAAACAGAAGGCTTTTTATCACAGGACAAGAAATCAGCCCTCAAAAACGTAACCGGCAGAAAATATTTTTTTGAAAAAATCCCTAAGCCCCGGGGTCACAATTTCAGCCAAAATCTGACTTTTGGCAATTCACTCAAAAATGGTGCCAGAAGCTTGCAAATGATCCCCTGAAAGCTTTGGCGATGGAAACAGAAGGCTTTTTATCACAGGACAAGAAATCAGCCCTCAAAAATTTAACCGGCAGAAATTTTTTTTTGAAAAAATCCCTAAGCCCCGGGGTCACAATTTCAGCAAAAATCTGACTTTTGGCAATTCACTCAAAAATGGCTCCAGAAGCTTGCAAATGATCCCCTGAAAGCTTCGGCGAAGGAAACAGAAGGCTTTTTATCACAGGACAAGAAATCAGCCCTCAAAAACGCAACCGACAGAAAATATTTTTTTGAAAAAATCCCTAAGCCCCGGGGTCACAATTTCAGCAAAAATCTGACTTTTGGCAATTCACTCAAAAATGGTGCCAGAAGCTTGCAAATGATCCCCTGAAAGCTGTGGCGATGGAAACAGAAGGCTTTTTATCACAGGACAAGAAATCAGCCCTCAAAAACGTAACCGGCAGAAAATATTTTTTTGAAAAAATCCCTAAGCCCCGGGGTCACAATTTCAGCCAAAATCTGACTTTTGGCAATTCACTCAAAAATGGTGCCAGAAGCTTGCAAATGATCCCCTGAAAGCTGTGGCGATGGAAACAGAAGGCTTTTTATCCCAGGACAAGAAATCAGCCCTCAAAAACGTAACCGGCAGAAAATATTTTTTTGAAAAAATCCCTAAGCCCCGGGGTCACAATTTCAGCCAAAATCTGACTTTTGGCAATTCACTCAAAAATGGTGCCAGAAGCTTGCAAATGATCCCCTGAAAGCTTTGGCGATGGAAACAGAAGGCTTTTTATCACAGGACAAGAAATCAGCCCTCAAAAACGTAACCGGCAGAAAATATTTTTTTGAAAAAATCCCTAAGCCCCGAGGTCACAATTTCAGCAAAAATCTGACTTTTGGCAATTCACTCAAAAATGGTGCCAGAAGCTTGCAAATGATCCCCTGAAAGCTGTGGCGATGGAAACAGAAGGCTTTTTATCACAGGACAAGAAATCAGCCCTCAAAAACGTAACCGGCAGAAAATATTTTTTTGAAAAAATCCCTAAGCCCCGGGGTCACAATTTCAGCCAAAATCTGACTTTTGGCAATTCACTCAAAAATGGTGCCAGAAGCTTGCAAATGATCCCCTGAAAGCTTTGGCGATGGAAACAGAAGGCTTTTTATCACAGGACGAGAAATCAGCCCTCAAAAACGTAACCGGCAGAAAATATTTTTTTGAAAAAATCCCCAAGCCCCGGGGTCACAATTTCAGCAAAAATCTGACTTTTGGCAATTCACTCAAAAATGGTGCCACAAGCTTGCAAATGATCCCTAAGCCCTAATCTGACTTTTGGCAATTCACTCAAAAATGGTGCCAGAAGCTTGCAAATGATCCCCTGAAAGCTTTGGCGATGGAAACAGAAGGCTTTTTATCACAGGACAAGAAATCAGCCCTCAAAAACGTAACCGGCAGAAAATATTTTTTTGAAAAAATCCCTAAGCCCCAGGGTCACAATTTCAGCAAAAATCTGACTTTTGGCAATTCACTCAAAAATGGTGCCAGAAGCTTGCAAATGATCCCCTGAAAGCTTTGGCGATGGAAACAGAAGGCTTTTTATCACAGGACAAGAAATCAGCCCTCAAAAACTTAACCGGCAGAAAATATTTTTTTGAAAAAATCCCTAAGCCCCGGGGTCACAATTTCAGCCAAAATCTGACTTTTGGCATTTCACTCAAAAATGGTGCCAGAAGCTTGCAAATGATCCCCTGAAAGCTTTGGCGATGGAAACAGAAGGCTTTTTATCACAGGACAAGAAATCAGCCCTCAAAAACGTAACCGGCAGAAAATATTTTTTTGAAAAAATCCCTAAGCCCCGGGGTCACAATTTCAGCAAAAATCCGACTTTTGGCAATTCACTCAAAAATGGTGCCAGAAGCTTGCCAATGATCCCCTGAAAGCTTTGGTGATGGAAACAGAAGGCTTTTTATCACAGGACAAGAAATCAGCCCTCAAAAACGTAACCGGCAGAAAATATTTTTTTGAAAAAATCCCTAAGCCCCGGGGTCACAATTTCAGCAAAAATCTGACTTTTGGCAATTCACTCAAAAATGGTGCCAGAAGCTTTCAAATGATCCCCTGAAAGCTTTGGCGATGGAAACAGAAGGCTTTTTATCACAGGACAAGAAATCAGCCCTCAAAAACGTAACCGGCAGAAAATATTTTTTTGAAAAAATCCCCAAGCCCCGGGGTCACAATTTCAGCCAAAATCTGACTTTTGGCAATTCACTCAAAAATGGTGCCAGAAGCTTGCAAATGATCCCCTGAAAGCTTTGGTGATGGAAACAGAAGGCTTTTTATCACAGGACAAGAAATCAGCCCTCAAAAACGTAACCGGCAGAAAATATTTTTTTGAAAAAATCCCTAAGCCCCGGGGTCACAATTTCAGCCAAAATCTGACTTTTGGCAATTCACTCAAAAATGGTGCCAGAAGCTTGCAAATGATCCCCTGAAAGCTTTGGCGATGGAAACAGAAGGCTTTTTATCACAGGACAAGAAATCAGCCCTCAAAAACGTAACCGGCAGAAAATATTTTTTTGAAAAAATCCCTAAGCCCCGGGGTCACAATTTCAGCAAAAATCTGACTTTTGGCAATTCACTCAAAAATGGTGCCAGAAGCTTTCAAATGATCCCCTGAAAGCTTTGGCGATGGAAACAGAAGGCTTTTTATCACAGGACAAGAAATCAGCCCTCAAAAACGTAACCGGCAGAAAATATTTTTTTGAAAAAATCCCTAAGCCCCGGGGTCACAATTTCAGCCAAAATCTGACTTTTGGCAATTCACTCAAAAATGGTGCCAGAAGCTTGCAAATGATCCCCTGAAAGCTTTGGTGATGGAAACAGAAGGCTTTTTATCACGGGACAAGAAATCAGCCCTCAAAAACGTAACCGGCAGAAAATATTTTTTTGAAAAAATCCCTAAGCCCCGGGGTCACAATTTCAGCCAAAATCTGACTTTTGGCAATTCACTCAAAAATGGTGCCAGAAGCTTGCAAATGATCCCCTGAAAGCTTTGGTGATGGAAACAGAAGGCTTTTTATCACAGGACAAGAAATCAGCCCTCAAAAACGTAACCGGCAGAAAATATTTTTGTGAAAAAATCCCTAAGCCCCGGGGTCACTATTTCAGCAAAAATCTGACTTTTTGCAATTCACTCAAAAATGGTGCCAGAAGCTTCCAATGATCCCCAGAAAGCTTTGGCGATGGAAACAGAAGGCTTTTTATCACAGGACAAGAAATCAGCCCTCAAAAACTTTATCGGCAGAAAATATTTTTTTGAAAAAATCCCAAAGCCCCGGGGTCACAATTTCAGCAAAAATCTGACTTTTGGCAATTCACTCAAAAATGGTGCCAGAAGCTTGCAAATGATCCCCTGAAAGCTTTGGCGATGGAAACAGAAGGCTTTTTATCACAGGACAAGAAATCAGCCCTCAAAAACGTAACCGGCAGAAAATATTTTTTTGAAAAAATCCCTAAGCCCCGGGGTCACAATTTCAGCCAAAATCTGACTTTTGGCAATTCACTCAAAAATGGTGCCAGAAGCTTGCAAATGATCCCCTGAAAGCTTTGGCGATGGAAACAGAAGGCTTTTTATCACAGGACAAGAAATCAGCCCTCAAAAAGTTAACCGGCAGAAATTTTTTTTTGAAAAAATCCCTAAGCCCCGGGGTCACAATTTCAGCAAAAATCTGACTTTTGGCAATTCACTCAAAAATGGCTCCAGAAGCTTGCAAATGATCCCCTGAAAGCTTCGGCGAAGGAAACAGAAGGCTTTTTATCACAGGACAAGAAATCAGCCCTCAAAAACGCAACCGACAGAAAATATTTTTTTGAAAAAATCCCTAAGCCCCGGGGTCACAATTTCAGCAAAAATCTGACTTTTGGCAATTCACTCAAAAATGGTGCCAGAAGCTTGCAAATGATCCCCTGAAAGCTGTGGCGATGGAAACAGAAGGCTTTTTATCACAGGACAAGAAATCAGCCCTCAAAAACGTAACCGGCAGAAAATTTTTTTTTGAAAAAATCCCTAAGCCCCGGGGTCACAATTTCAGCCAAAATCTGACTTTTGGCAATTCACTCAAAAATGGTGCCAGAAGCTTGCAAATGATCCCCTGAAAGCTGTGGCGATGGAAACAGAAGGCTTTTTATCACAGGACAAGAAATCAGCCCTCAAAAACGTAACCGGCAGAAAATATTTTTTTGAAAAAATCCCTAAGCCCCGGGGTCACAATTTCAGCCAAAATCTGACTTTTGGCAATTCACTCAAAAATGGTGCCAGAAGCTTGCAAATGATCCCCTGAAAGCTTTGGCGATGGAAACAGAAGGCTTTTTATCACAGGACAAGAAATCAGCCCTCAAATACGTAACCGGCAGAAAATATTTTTTTGAAAAAATCCCTCAGCCCCGAGGTCACAATTTCAGCAAAAATCTGACTTTTGGCAATTCACTCAAAAATGGTGCCAGAAGCTTGCAAATGATCCCCTGAAAGCTGTGGCGATGGAAACAGAAGGCTTTTTATCACAGGACAAGAAATCAGCCCTCAAAAACGTAACCGGCAGAAAATATTTTTTTGAAAAAATCCCTAAGCCCCGGGGTCACAATTTCAGCCAAAATCTGACTTTTGGCAATTCACTCAAAAATGGTGCCAGAAGCTTGCAAATGATCCCCTGAAAGCTTTGGCGATGGAAACAGAAGGCTTTTTATCACAGGACGAGAAATCAGCCCTCAAAAACGTAACCGGCAGAAAATATTTTTTTGAAAAAATCCCCAAGCCCCGGGGTCACAATTTCAGCAAAAATCTGACTTTTGGCAATTCACTCAAAAATGGTGCCACAAGCTTGCAAATGATCCCTAAGCCCTAATCTGACTTTTGGCAATTCACTCAAAAATGGTGCCAGAAGCTTGCAAATGATCCCCTGAAAGCTTTGGCGATGGAAACAGAAGGCTTTTTATCACAGGACAAGAAATCAGCCCTCAAAAACGTAACCGGCAGAAAATATTTTTATGAAAAAATCCCTAAGCCCCGGGGTCACAATTTCAGCAAAAATCTGACTTTTGGCAATTCACTCAAAAATGGTGCCAGAAGCTTGCAAATGATCACCTGAAAGCTTTGGCGATGGAAACAGAAGGCTTTTTATCACAGAACAAGAAATCAGCCCTCAAAAACTTGACCGGCAGAAAATATTTTTTTGAAAAAATCCCTAAGCCCCGGGGTTACAATTTCAGCAAAAATCTGACTTTTGGCAATTCAATCCAAAATGGTGCCAAAAGCTTGAAAATGCTCTCCTGAAAGGTTTGGCACTCGAAACAGAAGGCTTTTTATCACAGGACAAGAAATCAGCCCTCAAAAACTTAACCGGCAGAAAATATTTTTTTGAAAAAATCCCTAAGCCCCAGGGTCACAATTTCAGCAAAAATCTGGCTTTTGGCAATTCACTCCAAAATGGTGCCAAAAGCTTGAAAATGCTCTCCTGAAAGGTTTGGCACTCGAAACAGAAGGCTTTTTATCACAGGACAAGAAATCAGCCCTCAAAAACTTAACCGGCAGAAAATATTTTTTTGAAAAAATCCCTAAGCCCCGGGGTCACAATTTCAGCAAAAATCTGACTTTTGGCAATTCACTCAAAAATGGTGCCAGAAGCTTGCAAATGATCCCCAGAAAGCTTTGGCGATGGAAACAGAAGGCTTTTTATCACAGGACAAGAAATCAGCCCTCAAAAACTTTATCGGCAGAAAATATTTTTTTGAAAAAATCCCTAAGCCCCGGGGTCACAATTTCAGCCAAAATCTGACTTTTGGCAATTCACTCAAAAATGGTGCCAGAAGCTTGCAAATGATCCCCTGAAAGCTTTGGCGATGGAAACAGAAGGCTTTTTATCACAGGACAAGAAATCAGCCCTCAAAAACGTAACCGGCAGAAAATATTTTTTTGAAAAAATCCCTAAGCCCCGGGGTCACAATTTCAGCCAAAATCTGACTTTTGGCAATTCACTCAAAAATGGTGCCAGAAGCTTGCAAATGATCCCCTGAAAGCTTTGGTGATGGAAACAGAAGGCTTTTTATCACAGGACAAGAAATCAGCCCTCAAAAACGTAACCGGCAGAAAATATTTTTTTGAAAAAATCCCTAAGCCCCGGGGTCACAATTTCAGCAAAAATCTGACTTTTGGCAATTCACTCAAAAATGGTGCCAGAAGCTTGCAAATGATCCCCTGAAAGCTTTGGCGTTGGAAACAGAAGGCTTTTTATCACAGGACAAGAAATCAGCCCTCAAAAACGTAACCGGCAGAAAATATTTTTGTGAAAAAATCCCTAAGCCCCGGGGTCACAATTTCAGCAAAAATCTGACTTTTGGCAATTCACTCAAAAATGGTGCCAGAAGCTTTCAAATGATCCCCTGAAAGCTTTGGCGATGGAAACAGAAGGCTTTTTATCACAGGACAAGAAATCAGCCCTCAAAAACGTAACCGGCAGAAAATATTTTTTTGAAAAAATCCCTAAGCCCCGGGGTCACAATTTCAGCAAAAATCTGACTTTTGGCAATTCACTCAAAAATGGTGCCAGAAGCTTGCAAATGATCCCCTGAAAGCTTTGGCGATGGAAACAGAAGGCTTTTTATCACAGGACAAGAAATCAGCCCTCAAAAACGTAACCGGCAGAAAATATTTTTGTGAAAAAATCCCTAAGCCCCGGGGTCACAATTTCAGCAAAAATCTGACTTTTGGCAATTCACTCAAAAATGGTGCCAGAAGCTTTCAAATGATCCCCTGAAAGCTTTGGCGATGGAAACAGAAGGCTTTTTATCACAGGACAAGAAATCAGCCCTCAAAAACGTAACCGGCAGAAAATATTTTTTTGAAAAAATCCCTAAGCCCCGCGGTCACAATTTCAGCAAAAATCTGACTTTTGGCAATTCACTCAAAAATGGTGCCAGAAGCTTGCAAATGATCCCCTGAAAGCTTTGGCGATGGAAACAGAAGGCTTTTTATCACAGGACAAGAAATCAGCCCTCAAAAACGTAACCGGCAGAAAATATTTTTTTGAAAAAATCCCTAAGCCCCGGGGTCACAATTTCAGCCAAAATCTGACTTTTGGCAATTCACTCAAAAATGGTGCCAGAAGCTTGCAAATGATCCCCTGAAAGCTGTGGCGATGGAAACAGAAGGCTTTTTATCACAGGACAAGAAATCAGCCCTCAAAAACTTAACCGGCAGAAAATATTTTTTTGAAAAAATCCCTAAGCCCCGGGGTCACAATTTCAGCAAAAATCTGACTTTTGGCAATTCACTCAAAAATGGTGCCAGAAGCTTGCAAATGATCCCCTGAAAGCTTTGGCGATGGAAACAGAAGGCTTTTTATCACAGGACAAGAAATCAGCCCTCAAAAACTTAACCGGCAGAAAATATTTTTTTGAAAAAATCCCTAAGCCCCGCGGTCACAATTTCAGCAAAAATCTGACTTTTGGCAATTCACTCAAAAATGGTGCCAGAAGCTTGCAAATGATCCCCTGAAAGCTGTGGCGATGGAAACAGAAGGCTTTTTATCACAGGACAAGAAATCAGCCCTCAAAAACGTAACCGGCAGAAAATATTTTTTTGAAAAAATCCCTAAGCCCCGGGGTCACAATTTCAGCAAAAATCTGACTTTTGGCAATTCACTCAAAAATGGTGCCAGAAGCTTGCAAATGATCCCCTGAAAGCTTTGGCGATGGAAACAGAAGGCTTTTTATCACAGGACGAGAAATCAGCCCTCAAAAAGGTAACAGGCAGAAAATATTTTTTTGAAAAAATCCCTAAGCCCCGGGGTCACAATTTCAGCAAAAATCTGACTTTTGGCAATTCACTCAAAAATGGTGCCAGAAGCTTGCAAATGATCCCCTGAAAGCTTTGGTGATGGAAACAGAAGGCTTTTTATCACAGGACAAGAAATCAGCCCTCAAAAACGTAACCGGCAGAAAATATTTTTTTGAAAAAATCCCTAAGCCCCGGGGTCACAATTTCAGCAAAAATCTGACTTTTGGCAATTCACTCAAAAATGGTGCCAGAAGCTTTCAAATGATCCCCTGAAAGCTTTGGCGATGGAAACAGAAGGCTTTTTATCACAGAAATCAGCCCCTCAAAAAACGTAACCGGCAGAAAATATTTTTTTGAAAAAATCCCTAAGCCCCGGGGTCACAATTTCAGCCAAAATCTGACTTTTGGCAATTCACTCAAAAATGGTGCCAGAAGCTTGCAAATGATCCCCTGAAAGCTTTGGTGATGGAAACAGAAGGCTTTTTATCACAGGACAAGAAATCAGCCCTCAAAAACGTAACCGGCAGAAAATATTTTTGTGAAAAAATCCCTAAGCCCCGGGGTCACAATTTCAGCAAAAATCTGACTTTTGGCAATTCACTCAAAAATGGTGCCAGAAGCTTTCAAATGATCCCCTGAAAGCTTTGGCGATGGAAACAGAAGGCTTTTTATCACAGGACAAGAAATCAGCCCTCAAAAACGTAACCGGCAGAAAATATTTTTTTGAAAAAATCCCTAAGCCCCGGGGTCACAATTTCAGCCAAAATCTGACTTTTGGCAATTCACTCAAAAATGGTGCCAGAAGCTTGCAAATGATCCCCTGAAAGCTTTGGTGATGGAAACAGAAGGCTTTTTATCACAGGACAAGAAATCAGCCCTCAAAAACGTAACCGGCAGAAAATATTTTTTTGAAAAAATCCCTAAGCCCCGGGGTCACTATTTCAGCAAAAATTTGACTTTTTGCAATTCACTCAAAAATGGTGCCAGAATCTTGCAATTGATCCCCTGAAAGCTTTGGCGATGGAAACAGAAGGCTTTTTATCACAGGACAAGAAATCAGCCCTCAAAAACGTAACCGGCAGAAAATATTTTTTTGAAAAAATCCCTAAGCCCCGGGGTCACAATTTCAGCAAAAATCTGACTTTTGGCAATTCACTCAAAAATGGTGCCAGAAGCTTGCAAATGATCCCCTGAAAGCTTTGGCGATGGAAACAGAAGGCTTTTTATCACAGGACAAGAAATCAGCCCTCAAAAACGTAACCGGCAGAAAATATTTTTTTGAAAAAATCCCTAAGCCCCGGGGTCACAATTTCAGCAAAAATCTGACTTTTTGCAATTCACTCAAAAATGGTGCCAGAAGCTTGCAAATGATCCCCTGAAAGCTTTGGCGATGGAAACAGAAGGCTTTTTATCACAGGACAAGAAATCAGCCCTCAAAAACGTAACCGGCAGAAAATATTTTTTTGAAAAAATCCCTAAGCCCCGGGGTCACAATTTCAGCAAAAATCTGACTTTTGGCAATTCACTCAAAAATGGTGCCAGAAGCTTTCAAATGATCCCCTGAAAGCTTTGGCGATGGAAACAGAAGGCTTTTTATCACAGGACAAGAAATCAGCCCTCAAAAACGTAACCGGCAGAAAATATTTTTATGAAAAAATCCCTAAGCCCCGGGGTCACAATTTCAGCAAAAATCTGACTTTTGGCAATTCACTCAAAAATGGTGCCAGAAGCTTGCAAATGATCACCTGAAAGCTTTGGCGATGGAAACAGAAGGCTTTTTATCACAGAACAAGAAATCTGCCCTCAAAAACTTAACCGGCAGAAAATATTTTTTTGAAAAAATCCCTAAGCCCCAGGGTCACAATTTCAGCAAAAATCTGGCTTTTGGCAATTCACTCCAAAATGGTGCCAAAAGCTTGAAAATGCTCTCCTGAAAGGTTTGGCACTCGAAACAGAAGGCTTTTTATCACAGGACAAGAAATCAGCCCTCAAAAACTTAACCGGCAGAAAATATTTTTTTGAAAAAATCCCGAAGCCCCGGGGTCACAATTTCAGCAAAAATCAGACTTTTGGCAATTCACTCAAAAATGGTGCCAGAAGCTTGCAAATGATCCCCAGAAAGCTTTGGCGATGGAAACAGAAGGCTTTTTATCACAGGACAAGAAATCAGCCCTCAAAAACTTTATCGGCAGAAAATATTTTTTTGAAAAAATCCCTAAGCCCCGGGGTCACAATTTCAGCCAAAATCTGACTTTTGGCAATTCACTCAAAAATGGTGCCAGAAGCTTGCAAATGATCCCCTGAAAGCTTTGGCGATGGAAACAGAAGGCTTTTTATCACAGGACAAGAAATCAGCCCTCAAAAACGTAACCGGCAGAAAATATTTTTTTGAAAAAATCCCTAAGCCCCGGGGTCACAATTTCAGCCAAAATCTGACTTTTGGCAATTCACTCAAAAATGGTGCCAGAAGCTTGCAAATGATCCCCTGAAAGCTTTGGTGATGGAAACAGAAGGCTTTTTATCACAGGACAAGAAATCAGCCCTCAAAAACGTAACCGGCAGAAAATATTTTTTTGAAAAAATCCCTAAGCCCCGGGGTCACAATTTCAGCAAAAATCTGACTTTTGGCAATTCACTCAAAAATGGTGCCAGAAGCTTGCAAATGATCCCCTGAAAGCTTAGGCGATGGAAACAGAAGGCTTTTTATCACAGGAGAAGAAATCAGCCCTCAAAAACGTAACCGGCAGAAAATATTTTTTGAAAAAATCCCTAAGCCCCGGGGTCACAATTTCAGCCAAAATCTGACTTTTGGCAATTCACTCAAAAATGGTGCCAGAAGCTTGCAAATGATCCCCTGAAAGCTTTGGTGATGGAAACAGAAGGCTTTTTATCACAGGACAAGAAATCAGCCCTCAAAAACGTAACCGGCAGAAAATATTTTTTTGAAAAAATCCCTAAGCCCCGGGGTCACAATTTCAGCAAAAATCTGACTTTTGGCAATTCACTCAAAAATGGTGCCAGAAGCTTTCAAATGATCCCCTGAAAGCTTTGGCGATGGAAACAGAAGGCTTTTTATCACAGGACAAGAAATCAGCCCTCAAAAACGTAACCGGCAGAAAATATTTTTTTGAAAAAATCCCTAAGCCCCGGGGTCACAATTTCAGCCAAAATCTGACTTTTGGCAATTCACTCAAAAATGGTGCCAGAAGCTTGCAAATGATCCCCTGAAAGCTTTGGTGATGGAAACAGAAGGCTTTTTATCACAGGACAAGAAATCAGCCCTCAAAAACGTAACCGGCAGAAAATATTTTTTTGAAAAAATCCCTAAGCCCCGGGGTCACTATTTCAGCAAAAATCTGACTTTTTGCAATTCACTCAAAAATGGTGCCAGAATCTTGCAAATGATCCCCTGAAAGCTTTGGCGATGGAAACAGAAGGCTTTTTATCACAAGACAAGAAATCAGCCCTCAAAAACGTAACCGGCAGAAAATATTTTTTTGAAAAAATCCCTAAGCCCCGGGGTCACAATTTCAGCAAAAATCTGACTTTTGGCAATTCACTCAAAAATGGTGCCAGAAGCTTGCAAATGATCCCCTGAAAGCTTTGGCGATGGAAACAGAAGGCTTTTTATCACAGGACAAGAAATCAGCCCTCAAAAACGTAACCGGCAGAAAATATTTTTTTGAAAAAATCCCTAAGCCCCGGGGTCACAATTTCAGCAAAAATCTGACTTTTTGCAATTCACTCAAAAATGGTGCCAGAAGCTTGCAAATGATCCCCTGAAAGCTTTGGCGATGGAAACAGAAGGCTTTTTATCACAGGACAAGAAATCAGCCCTCAAAAACGTAACCGGCAGAAAATATTTTTTTGAAAAAATCCCTAAGCCCCGGGGTCACAATTTCAGCAAAAATCTGACTTTTGGCAATTCACTCAAAAATGGTGCCAGAAGCTTGCAAATGATCCCCTGAAAGCTTTGGCGATGGAAACAGAAGGCTTTTTATCACAGGACAAGAAATCAGCCCTCAAAAACGTAACCGGCAGAAAATATTTTTATGAAAAAATCCCTAAGCCCCGGGGTCACAATTTCAGCAAAAATCTGACTTTTGGCAATTCACTCAAAAATGGTGCCAGAAGCTTGCAAATGATCACCTGAAAGCTTTGGCGATGGAAACAGAAGGCTTTTTATCACAGAACAAGAAATCAGCCCTCAAAAACTTGACCGGCAGAAAATATTTTTTTGAAAAAATCCCTAAGCCCCGGGGTTACAATTTCAGCAAAAATCTGACTTTTGGCAATTCAATCCAAAATGGTGCCAAAAGCTTGAAAATGCTCTCCTGAAAGGTTTGGCACTCGAAACAGAAGGCTTTTTATCACAGGACAAGAAATCAGCCCTCAAAAACTTAACCGGCAGAAAATATTTTTTTGAAAAAATCCCTAAGCCCCAGGGTCACAATTTCAGCAAAAATCTGGCTTTTGGCAATTCACTCCAAAATGGTGCCAAAAGCTTGAAAATGCTCTCCTGAAAGGTTTGGCACTCGAAACAGAAGGCTTTTTATCACAGGACAAGAAATCAGCCCTCAAAAACTTAACCGGCAGAAAATATTTTTTTGAAAAAATCCCTAAGCCCCGGGGTCACAATTTCAGCAAAAATCTGACTTTTGGCAATTCACTCAAAAATGGTGCAAGAAGCTTGCAAATGATCCCCAGAAAGCTTTGGCGATGGAAACAGAAGGCTTTTTATCACAGGACAAGAAATCAGCCCTCAAAAACTTTATCGGCAGAAAATATTTTTTTGAAAAAATCCCTAAGCCCCGGGGTCACAATTTCAGCCAAAATCTGACTTTTGGCAATTCACTCAAAAATGGTGCCAGAAGCTTGCAAATGCTCCCCTGAAAGCTTTGGCGATGGAAACAGAAGGCTTTTTATCACAGGACAAGAAATCAGCCCTCAAAAACGTAACCGGCAGAAAATATTTTTTTGAAAAAATCCCTAAGCCCCGGGGTCACAATTTCAGCCAAAATCTGACTTTTGGCAATTCACTCAAAAATGGTGCCAGAAGCTTGCAAATGATCCCCTGAAAGCTTTGGTGATGGAAACAGAAGGCTTTTTATCACAGGACAAGAAATCAGCCCTCAAAAACGTAACCGGCAGAAAATATTTTTTTGAAAAAATCCCTAAGCCCCGGGGTCACAATTTCAGCAAAAATCTGACTTTTGGCAATTCACTCAAAAATGGTGCCAGAAGCTTGCAAATGATCCCCTGAAAGCTTTGGCGATGGAAACAGAAGGCTTTTTATCACAGGACAAGAAATCAGCCCTCAAAAACGTAACCGGCAGAAAATATTTTTGTGAAAAAATCCCTAAGCCCCGGGGTCACAATTTCAGCAAAAATCTGACTTTTGGCAATTCACTCAAAAATGGTGCCAGAAGCTTTCAAATGATCCCCTGAAAGCTTTGGCGATGGAAACAGAAGGCTTTTTATCACAGGACAAGAAATCAGCCCTCAAAAACGTAACCGGCAGAAAATATTTTTTTGAAAAAATCCCTAAGCCCCGGGGTCACAATTTCAGCCAAAATCTGACTTTTGGCAATTCACTCAAAAATGGTGCCAGAAGCTTGCAAATGATCCCCTGAAAGCTTTGGCGATGGAAACAGAAGGCTTTTTATCACAGGACAAGAAATCAGCCCTCAAAAACGTAACCGGCAGAAAATATTTTTTTGAAAAAATCCCTAAGCCCCGGGGTCACAATTTCAGCCAAAATCTGACTTTTGGCAATTCACTCAAAAATGGTGCCAGAAGCTTGCAAATGATCCCCTGAAAGCTGTGGCGATGGAAACAGAAGGCTTTTTATCACAGGACAAGAAATCAGCCCTCAAAAACTTAACCGGCAGAAAATATTTTTTTGAAAAAATCCCTAAGCCCCGGGGTCACAATTTCAGCAAAAATCTGACTTTTGGCAATTCACTCAAAAATGGTGCCAGAAGCTTGCAAATGATCCCCTGAAAGCTTTGGCGATGGAAACAGAAGGCTTTTTATCACAGGACAAGAAATCAGCCCTCAAAAACTTAACCGGCAGAAAATATTTTTTTGAAAAAATCCCTAAGCCCCGCGGTCACAATTTCAGCAAAAATCTGACTTTTGGCAATTCACTCAAAAATGGTGCCAGAAGCTTGCAAATGATCCCCTGAAAGCTGTGGCGATGGAAACAGAAGGCTTTTTATCACAGGACAAGAAATCAGCCCTCAAAAACGTAACCGGCAGAAAATATTTTTTTGAAAAAATCCCTAAGCCCCGGGGTCACAATTTCAGCCAAAATCTGACTTTTGGCAATTCACTCAAAAATGGTGCCAGAAGCTTGCAAATGGTCCCCTGAAAGCTTTGGCGATGGAAACAGAAGGCTTTTTATCACAGGACAAGAAATCAGCCCTCAAAAACGTAACCGGCAGAAAATATTTTTGTGAAAAAATCCCTAAGCCCCGGGGTCACAATTTCAGCCAAAATCTGACTTTTGGCAATTCACTCAAAAATGGTGCCAGAAGCTTGCAAATGATCCCCTGAAAGCTTTGGCGATGGAAACAGAAGGCTTTTTATCACAGGACAAGAAATGAGCCCTCAAAAACGTAACCGGCAGAAAATATTTTTTTGAAAAAATCCCTAAGCCCCGGGGTCACAATTTCAGCCAAAATCTGACTTTTGGCAATTCACTCAAAAATGGTGCCAGAAGCTTGCAAATGATCACCTGAAAGCTTTGGCGATGGAAACAGAAGGCTTTTTATCACAGGACAAGAAATCAGCCCTCAAAAACTTAACCGGCAGAAAATATTTTTTTGAAAAAATCCCTAAGCCCCGGGGTCACAATTTCAGCAAAAATCTGACTTTTGGCAATTCACTCAAAAATGGTGCCAGAAGCTTGCAAATGATCCCCAGAAAGTTTTGGCGATGGAAACAGAAGGCTTTTTATCACAGGACAAGAAATCAGCCCTCAAAAACTTTATCGGCAGAAAATATTTTTTTGAAAAAATCCCTAAGCCCCGGGGTCACAATTTCAGCCAAAATCTGACTTTTGGCAATTCACTCAAAAATGGTGCCAGAAGCTTGCAAATGATCCCCTGAAAGCTTTGGCGATGGAAACAGAAGGCTTTTTATCACAGGACAAGAAATCAGCCCTCAAAAACATAACCGGCAGAAAATATTTTTTTGAAAAAATCCCTAAGCCCCGGGGTCACAATTTCAGCCAAAATCTGACTTTTGGCAATTCACTCAAAAATGGTGCCAGAAGCTTGCAAATGATCCCCTGAAAGCTTTGGTGATGGAAACAGAAGGCTTTTTATCACAGGACAAGAAATCAGCCCTCAAAAACGTAACCGGCAGAAAATATTTTTTTGAAAATATCCCTAAGCCCCGGGGTCACTATTTCAGCAAAAATCTGACTTTTTGCAATTCACTCAAAAATGGTGCCAGAAGCTTGCAAATGATCCCCTGAAAGCTTTGGTGATGGAAACAGAAGGCTTTTTATCACAGGACAAGAAATCAGCCCTCAAAAACGTAACCGGCAGAAAATATTTTTTTGAAAAAATCCCTAAGCCCCGGGGTCACAATTTCAGCAAAAATCTGACTTTTGGCAATTCACTCAAAAATGGTGCCAGAAGCTTGCAAATGATCCCCTGAAAGCTTTGGCGATGGAAACAGAAGGCTTTTTATCACAGGACAAGAAATCAGCCCTCAAAAACGTAACCGGCAGAAAATATTTTTTTGAAAAAATCCCTAAGCCCCGGGGTCACAATTTCAGCAAAAATCTGACTTTTTGCAATTCACTCAAAAATGGTGCCAGAAGCTTGCAAATGATCCCCTGAAAGCTTTGGCGATGGAAACAGAAGGCTTTTTATCACAGGACAAGAAATCAGCCCTCAAAAACGTAACCGGCAGAAAATATTTTTTTGAAAAAATCCCTAAGCCCCGGGGTCACAATTTCAGCAAAAATCTGACTTTTGGCAATTCACTCAAAAATGGTGCCAGAAGCTTGCAAATGATCCCCTGAAAGCTTTGGCGATGGAAACAGAAGGCTTTTTATCACAGGACAAGAAATCAGCCCTCAAAAACGTAACCGGCAGAAAATATTTTTATGAAAAAATCCCTAAGCCCCGGGGTCACAATTTCAGCAAAAATCTGACTTTTGGCAATTCACTCAAAAATGGTGCCAGAAGCTTGCAAATGATCACCTGAAAGCTTTGGCGATGGAAACAGAAGGCTTTTTATCACAGAACAAGAAATCAGCCCTCAAAAACTTGACCGGCAGAAAATATTTTTTTGAAAAAATCCCTAAGCCCCGGGGTTACAATTTCAGCAAAAATCTGACTTTTGGCAATTCAATCCAAAATGGTGCCAAAAGCTTGAAAATGCTCTCCTGAAAGGTTTGGCACTCGAAACAGAAGGCTTTTTATCACAGGACAAGAAATCAGCCCTCAAAAACTTAACCGGCAGAAAATATTTTTTTGAAAAAATCCCTAAGCCCCAGGGTCACAATTTCAGCAAAAATCTGGCTTTTGGCAATTCACTCCAAAATGGTGCCAAAAGCTTGAAAATGCTCTCCTGAAAGGTTTGGCACTCGAAACAGAAGGCTTTTTATCACAGGACAAGAAATCAGCCCTCAAAAACTTAACCGGCAGAAAATATTTTTTTGAAAAAATCCCTAAGCCCCGGGGTCACAATTTCAGCAAAAATCTGACTTTTGGCAATTCACTCAAAAATGGTGCAAGAAGCTTGCAAATGATCCCCAGAAAGCTTTGGCGATGGAAACAGAAGGCTTTTTATCACAGGACAAGAAATCAGCCCTCAAAAACTTTATCGGCAGAAAATATTTTTTTGAAAAAATCCCTAAGCCCCGGGGTCACAATTTCAGCCAAAATCTGTCTTTTGGCAATTCACTCAAAAATGGTGCCAGAAGCTTGCAAATGATCCCCTGAAAGCTTTGGCGATGGAAACAGAAGGCTTTTTATCACAGGACAAGAAATCAGCCCTCAAAAACGTAACCGGCAGAAAATATTTTTTTGAAAAAATCCCTAAGCCCCGGGGTCACAATTTCAGCCAAAATCTGACTTTTGGCAATTCACTCAAAAATGGTGCCAGAAGCTTGCAAATGATCCCCTGAAAGCTTTGGTGATGGAAACAGAAGGCTTTTTATCACAGGACAAGAAATCAGCCCTCAAAAACGTAACCGGCAGAAAATATTTTTTTGAAAAAATCCCTAAGCCCCGGGGTCACAATTTCAGCAAAAATCTGACTTTTTGCAATTCACTCAAAAATGGTGCCAGAAGCTTGCAAATGATCCCCTGAAAGCTTTGGCGATGGAAACAGAAGGCTTTTTATCACAGGACAAGAAATCAGCCCTCAAAAACGTAACCGGCAGAAAATATTTTTTTGAAAAAATCCCTAAGCCCCGGGGTCACAATTTCAGCAAAAATCTGACTTTTGGCAATTCACTCAAAAATGGTGCCAGAAGCTTGCAAATGATCCCCTGAAAGCTTTGGCGATGGAAACAGAAGGCTTTTTATCACAGGACAAGAAATCAGCCCTCAAAAACGTAACCGGCAGAAAATATTTTTATGAAAAAATCCCTAAGCCCCGGGGTCACAATTTCAGCAAAAATCTGACTTTTGGCAATTCACTCAAAAATGGTGCCAGAAGCTTGCAAATGATCACCTGAAAGCTTTGGCGATGGAAACAGAAGGCTTTTTATCACAGAACAAGAAATCAGCCCTCAAAAACTTGACCGGCAGAAAATATTTTTTTGAAAAAATCCCTAAGCCCCGGGGTTACAATTTCAGCAAAAATCTGACTTTTGGCAATTCAATCCAAAATGGTGCCAAAAGCTTGAAAATGCTCTCTTGAAAGGTTTGGCACTCGAAACAGAAGGCTTTTTATCACAGGACAAGAAATCAGCCCTCAAAAACTTAACCGGCAGAAAATATTTTTTTGAAAAAATCCCTAAGCCCCAGGGTCACAATTTCAGCAAAAATCTGGCTTTTGGCAATTCACTCCAAAATGGTGCCAAAAGCTTGAAAATGCTCTCCTGAAAGGTTTGGCACTCGAAACAGAAGGCTTTTTATCACAGGACAAGAAATCAGCCCTCAAAAACTTAACCGGCAGAAAATATTTTTTTGAAAAAATCCCTAAGCCCCGGGGTCACAATTTCAGCAAAAATCTGACTTTTGGCAATTCACTCAAAAATGGTGCAAGAAGCTTGCAAATGATCCCCAGAAAGCTTTGGCGATGGAAACAGAAGGCTTTTTATCACAGGACAAGAAATCAGCCCTCAAAAACTTTATCGGCAGAAAATATTTTTTTGAAAAAATCCCTAAGCCCCGGGGTCACAATTTCAGCCAAAATCTGACTTTTGGCAATTCACTCAAAAATGGTGCCAGAAGCTTGCAAATGATCCCCTGAAAGCTTTGGCGATGGAAACAGAAGGCTTTTTATCACAGGACAAGAAATCAGCCCTCAAAAACGTAACCGGCAGAAAATATTTTTTTGAAAAAATCCCTAAGCCCCGGGGTCACAATTTCAGCCAAAATCTGACTTTTGGCAATTCACTCAAAAATGGTGCCAGAAGCTTGCAAATGATCCCCTGAAAGCTTTGGTGATGGAAACAGAAGGCTTTTTATCACAGGACAAGAAATCAGCCCTCAAAAACGTAACCGGCAGAAAATATTTTTTTGAAAAAATCCCTAAGCCCCGGGGTCACAATTTCAGCAAAAATCTGACTTTTGGCAATTCACTCAAAAATGGTGCCAGAAGCTTGCAAATGATCCCCTGAAAGCTTTGGCGATGGAAACAGAAGGCTTTTTATCACAGGACAAGAAATCAGCCCTCAAAAACGTAACCGGCAGAAAATATTTTTGTGAAAAAATCCCTAAGCCCCGGGGTCACAATTTCAGCAAAAATCTGACTTTTGGCAATTCACTCAAAAATGGTGCCAGAAGCTTTCAAATGATCCCCTGAAAGCTTTGGCGATGGAAACAGAAGGCTTTTTATCACAGGACAAGAAATCAGCCCTCAAAAACGTAACCGGCAGAAAATATTTTTTTGAAAAAATCCCTAAGCCCCGGGGTCACAATTTCAGCCAAAATCTGACTTTTGGCAATTCACTCAAAAATGGTGCCAGAAGCTTGCAAATGATCCCCTGAAAGCTTTGGCGATGGAAACAGAAGGCTTTTTATCACAGGACAAGAAATCAGCCCTCAAAAACGTAACCGGCAGAAAATATTTTTTTGAAAAAATCCCTAAGCCCCGGGGTCACAATTTCAGCCAAAATCTGACTTTTGGCAATTCACTCAAAAATGGTGCCAGAAGCTTGCAAATGATCCCCTGAAAGCTGTGGCGATGGAAACAGAAGGCTTTTTATCACAGGACAAGAAATCAGCCCTCAAAAACTTAACCGGCAGAAAATATTTTTTTGAAAAAATCCCTAAGCCCCGGGGTCACAATTTCAGCAAAAATCTGACTTTTGGCAATTCACTCAAAAATGGTGCCAGAAGCTTGCAAATGATCCCCTGAAAGCTTTGGCGATGGAAACAGAAGGCTTTTTATCACAGGACAAGAAATCAGCCCTCAAAAACTTAACCGGCAGAAAATATTTTTTTGAAAAAATCCCTAAGCCCCGCGGTCACAATTTCAGCAAAAATCTGACTTTTGGCAATTCACTCAAAAATGGTGCCAGAAGCTTGCAAATGATCCCCTGAAAGCTGTGGCGATGGAAACAGAAGGCTTTTTATCACAGGACAAGAAATCAGCCCTCAAAAACGTAACCGGCAGAAAATATTTTTTTGAAAAAATCCCTAAGCCCCGGGGTCACAATTTCAGCCAAAATCTGACTTTTGGCAATTCACTCAAAAATGGTGCCAGAAGCTTGCAAATGGTCCCCTGAAAGCTTTGGCGATGGAAACAGAAGGCTTTTTATCACAGGACAAGAAATCAGCCCTCAAAAACGTAACCGGCAGAAAATATTTTTGTGAAAAAATCCCTAAGCCCCGGGGTCACAATTTCAGCCAAAATCTGACTTTTGGCAATTCACTCAAAAATGGTGCCAGAAGCTTGCAAATGATCCCCTGAAAGCTTTGGCGATGGAAACAGAAGGCTTTTTATCACAGGACAAGAAATGAGCCCTCAAAAACGTAACCGGCAGAAAATATTTTTTTGAAAAAATCCCTAAGCCCCGGGGTCACAATTTCAGCCAAAATCTGACTTTTGGCAATTCACTCAAAAATGGTGCCAGAAGCTTGCAAATGATCACCTGAAAGCTTTGGCGATGGAAACAGAAGGCTTTTTATCACAGGACAAGAAATCAGCCCTCAAAAACTTAACCGGCAGAAAATATTTTTTTGAAAAAATCCCTAAGCCCCGGGGTCACAATTTCAGCAAAAATCTGACTTTTGGCAATTCACTCAAAAATGGTGCCAGAAGCTTGCAAATGATCCCCAGAAAGCTTTGGCGATGGAAACAGAAGGCTTTTTATCACAGGACAAGAAATCAGCCCTCAAAAACTTTATCGGCAGAAAATATTTTTTTGAAAAAATCCCTAAGCCCCGGGGTCACAATTTCAGCCAAAATCTGACTTTTGGCAATTCACTCAAAAATGGTGCCAGAAGCTTGCAAATGATCCCCTGAAAGCTTTGGCGATGGAAACAGAAGGCTTTTTATCACAGGACAAGAAATCAGCCCTCAAAAACATAACCGGCAGAAAATATTTTTTTGAAAAAATCCCTAAGCCCCGGGGTCACAATTTCAGCCAAAATCTGACTTTTGGCAATTCACTCAAAAATGGTGCCAGAAGCTTGCAAATGATCCCCTGAAAGCTTTGGTGATGGAAACAGAAGGCTTTTTATCACAGGACAAGAAATCAGCCCTCAAAAACGTAACCGGCAGAAAATATTTTTTTGAAAATATCCCTAAGCCCCGGGGTCACTATTTCAGCAAAAATCTGACTTTTTGCAATTCACTCAAAAATGGTGCCAGAAGCTTGCAAATGATCCCCTGAAAGCTTTGGTGATGGAAACAGAAGGCTTTTTATCACAGGACAAGAAATCAGCCCTCAAAAACGTAACCGGCAGAAAATATTTTTTTGAAAAAATCCCTAAGCCCCGGGGTCACAATTTCAGCAAAAATCTGACTTTTGGCAATTCACTCAAAAATGGTGCCAGACGCTTGCAAATGATCCCCTGAAAGCTTTGGCGATGGAAACAGAAGGCTTTTTATCACAGGACAAGAAATCAGCCCTCAAAAACGTAACCGGCAGAAAATATTTTTGTGAAAAAATCCCTAAGCCCCGGGGTCACAATTTCAGCAAAAATCTGACTTTTGGCAATTCACTCAAAAATGGTGCCAGAAGCTTGCAAATGATCCCCAGAAAGCTTTGGCGATGGAAACAGAAGGCTTTTTATCACAGGACAAGAAATCAGCCCTCAAAAACTTTATCGGCAGAAAATATTTTTTTGAAAAAATCCCTAAGCCCCGGGGTCACAATTTCAGCCAAAATCTGACTTTTGGCAATTCACTCAAAAATGGTGCCAGAAGCTTGCAAATGATCCCCTGAAAGCTTTGGCGATGGAAACAGAAGGCTTTTTATCACAGGACAAGAAATCAGCCCTCAAAAACGTAACCGGCAGAAAATATTTTTTTGAAAAAATCCCTAAGCCCCGGGGTCACAATTTCAGCCAAAATCTGACTTTTGGCAATTCACTCAAAAATGGTGCCAGAAGCTTGCAAATGATCCCCTAAAAGCTTTGGTGATGGAAACAGAAGGCTTTTTATCACAGGACAAGAAATCAGCCCTCAAAAACGTAACCGGCAGAAAATATTTTTTTGAAAAAATCCCTAAGCCCCGGGGTCACTATTTCAGCAAAAATCTGACTTTTTGCAATTCACTCAAAAATGGTGCCAGAAGCTTGCAAATGATCCCCTGAAAGCTTTGGTGATGGAAACAGAAGACTTTTTATCACAGGACAAGAAATCAGCCCTCAAAAACGTAACCGGCAGAAAATATTTTTTTGAAAAAATCCCTAAGCCCCGGGGTCACAATTTCAGCAAAAATCTGACTTTTGGCAATTCACTCAAAAATGGTGCCAGAAGCTTGCAAATGATCCCCTGAAAGCTTTGGCGATGGAAACAGAAGGCTTTTTATCACAGGACAAGAAATCAGCCCTCAAAAACGTAACCGGCAGAAAATATTTTTTTGAAAAAATCCCTAAGCCCCGGGGTCACAATTTCAGCCAAAATCTGACTTTTGGCAATTCACTCAAAAATGGTGCCAGAAGCTTGCAAATGATCCCCTGAAAGCTTTGGCGATGGAAACAGAAGGCTTTTTATCACAGGACAAGAAATCAGCCCTCAAAAACGTAACCGGCAGAAAATATTTTTTTGAAAAAATCCCTAAGCCCCGGGGTCACAATTTCAGCCAAAATCTGACTTTTGGCAATTCACTCAAAAATGGTTCCAGAAGCTTGCAAATGATCCCCTGAAAGCTGTGGCGATGGAAACAGAAGGCTTTTTATCACAGGACAAGAAATCAGCCCTCAAACACTTTACCGGCAGAAAATATTTTTTTGAAAAAATCCCTAAGCCCCGGGGTCACAATTTCAGCAAAAATCTGACTTTTGGCAATTCACTCAAAAATGGTGCCAAAAGCTTGCAAATGATCCTCTGAAAGCTTTGGCGATGGAAACAGAAGGCTTTTTATCACAGGACAAGAAATCAGCCCTCAAAAACTTAACCGGCAGAAAATATTTTTTTGAAAAAATCCCTAAGCCCCGCGGTCACAATTTCAGCAAAAATCTGACTTTTGGCAATTCACTCAAAAATGGTGCCAGAAGCTTGCAAATGATCCCCTGAAAGCTGTGGCGATGGAAACAGAAGGCTTTTTATCACAGGACAAGAAATCAGCCCTCAAAAACGTAACCGGCAGAAAATATTTTTTTGAAAAAATCCCTAAGCCCCGGGGTCACAATTTCAGCCAAAATCTGACTTTTGGCAATTCACTCAAAAATGGTGCCAGAAGCTTGCAAATGGTCCCCTGAAAGCTTTGGCGATGGAAACAGAAGGCTTTTTATCACAGGACAAGAAATCAGCCCTCAAAAACGTAACCAGCAGAAAATATTTTTTTGAAAAAATCCCTAAGCCCCGGGGTCACAATTTCAGCCAAAATCTGACTTTTGGCAATTCACTCAAAAATGGTGCCAGAAGCTTGCAAATGATCCCCTGAAAGCTGTGGCGATGGAAACAGAAGGCTTTTTATCACAGGACAAGAAATCAGCCCTCAAAAACGTAACCGGCAGAAAATATTTTTTTGAAAAAGTCCCTAAGCCCCGGGGTCACAATTTCAGCAAAAATCTGACTTTTGGCAATTCACTCAAAAATGGTGCCAGAAGCTTGCAAATGATCCCCTGAAAGCTTTGGCGATGGAAACAGAAGGCTTTTTATCACAGGACAAGAAATCAGCCCTCAAAAACTTAACCAGCAGAAAATATTTTTTTGAAAAAATCCCTAAGCCCCGGGGTCACAATTTCAGCCAAAATCTGACTTTTGGCAATTCACTCAAAAATGGTGCCAGAAGCTTGCAAATGATCCCCTGAAAGCTTTGGCGATGGAAACAGAAGGCTTTTTATCACAGGACAAGAAATCAGCCCTCAAAGCGTAACCGGCAGAAAATATTTTTTTGAAAAAATCCCTAAGCCCCGGGGTCACAATTTCAGCCAAAATCTGACTTTTGGCAATTCACTCAAAAATGGTGCCAGAAGCTTGCAAATGATCCCCTGAAAGCTGTGGCGATGGAAACAGAAGGCTTTTTATCACAGGACAAGAAAAAAGCCCTCAAAAACGTAACCGGCAGAAAATATTTTTTTGAAAAAGTCCCTAAGCCCCGGGGTCACAATTTCAGCAAAAATCTGACTTTTGGCAATTCACTCAAAAATGGTGCCAGAAGCTTGCAAATGATCCCCTGAAAGCTTTGGCGATGGAAACAGAAGGCTTTTTATCACAGGACAAGAAATCAGCCCTCAAAAACTTAACCGGCAGAAAATATTTTTTTGAAAAAATCCCTAAGCCCCGGGGTCACAATTTCAGCAAAAATCTGACTTTTGGCAATTCACTCAAAAATGGTGCCAGAAGCTTGCAAATGATCCCCTGAAAGCTTTGGCGATGGAAACAGAAGGCTTTTTATCACAGGACGAGAAATCAGCCCTCAAAAACGTAACCGGCAGAAAATATTTTTTTGAAAAAATCCCTAAGCCCCGGGGTCACAATTTCAGCAAAAATCTGACTTTTGGCAATTCACTCAAAAATGGTGCCAGAAGCTTGCAAATGATCCCCTGAACGCTTTGGCGATGGAAACAGAAGGCTTTTTATCACAGGACAAGAAATCAGCCCTCAAAAACTTAACCGGCAGAAAATATTTTTTTGAAAAAATCCCTAAGCCCCGGGGTCTCAATTTCAGCAAAAATCTGACTTTTGGCAATTCACTCAAAAATGGTGCCAGAAGCTTGTAAATGATCTCCAGAAAGCTTTGGCGATGGAAACAGAAGGCTTTTTATCACAGGACAAGAAATCAGCCCTCAAAAACTTTACCGGCAGAAAATATTTTTTTGAAAAAATCCCTAAGCCCCGGGGTCACAATTTCAGCAAAAATCTGACTTTTGGCAATTCACTCAAAAATGGTGCCAGAAGCTTGCAAATGATCCCTAAGCCCTAATCTGACTTTTGGCAATTCACTCAAAAATGGTGCCAGAAGCTTGCAAATGATCCCCTGAAAGCTTTGGCGATGGAAACAGAAGGCTTTTTATCACAGGACGAGAAATCAGCCCTCAAAAAGGTAACAGGCAGAAAATATTTTTTTGAAAAAATCCCTAAGCCCCGGGGTCACAATTTCAGCCAAAATCTGACTTTTGGCAATTCACTCAAAAATGGTGCCAGAAGCTTGCAAATGATCCCCTGAAAGCTGTGGCGTTGGAAACAGAAGGCTTTTTATCACAGGACAAGAAATCAGCCCTCAAAAACGTAACCGGCAGAAAATATTTTTTTGAAAAAGTCCCTAAGCCCCGGGGTCACAATTTCAGCAAAAATCTGACTTTTGGCAATTCACTCAAAAATGGTGCCAGAAGCTTGCAAATGATCCCCTGAAAGCTTTGGCGATGGAAACAGAAGGCTTTTTATCACAGGACAAGAAATCAGCCCTCAAAAACTTAACCGGCAGAAAATATTTTTTTGAAAAAATCCCTAAGCCCCGGGGTCACAATTTCAGCAAAAATCTGACTTTTGGCAATTCACTCAAAAATGGTGCCAGAAGCTTGCAAATGATCCCCTGAAAGCTTTGGCGATGGAAACAGAAGGCTTTTTATCACAGGACGAGAAATCAGCCCTCAAAAACGTAACCGGCAGAAAATATTTTTTTGAAAAAATCCCTAAGCCCCGGGGTCACAATTTCAGCAAAAATCTGACTTTTGGCAATTCACTCAAAAATGGTGCCAGAAGCTTGCAAATGATCCCCTGAAAGCTTTGGCGATGGAAACAGAAGGCTTTTTATCACAGGACAAGAAATCAGCCCTCAAAAACTTAACCGGCAGAAAATATTTTTTTGAAAAAATCCCTAAGCCCCGGGGTCTCAATTTCAGCAAAAATCTGACTTTTGGCAATTCACTCAAAAATGGTGCCAGAAGCTTTTAAATGATCTCCAGAAAGCTTTGGCGATGGAAACAGAAGGCTTTTTATCACAGGACGAGAAATCAGCCCTCAAAAACTTTACCGGCAGAAAATATTTTTTTGAAAAAATCCCTAAGCCCCGGGGTCACAATTTCAGCAAAAATCTGACTTTTGGCAATTCACTCAAAAATGGTGCCAGAAGCTTGCAAATGATCCCTAAGCCCTAATCTGACTTTTGGCAATTCACTCAAAAATGGTGCCAGAAGCTTGCAAATGATCCCCTGAAAGCTTTGGCGATGGAAACAGAAGGCTTTTTATCACAGGACGAGAAATCAGCCCTCAAAAAGGTAACAGGCAGAAAATATTTTTTTGAAAAAATCCCTAAGCCCCGGGGTCACAATTTCAGCAAAAATCTGACTTTTGGCAATTCACTCAAAAATGGTGCCAGAAGCTTGCAAATGATCCCCTGAAAGCTTTGGCGATGGAAACAGAAGGCTTTTTATCACAGGACGAGAAATCAGCCCTCAAAAACTTTACCGGCAGAAAATATTTTTTTGAAAAAATCCCTAAGCCCCGGGGTCACAATTTCAGCAAAAATCTGACTTTTGGCAATTCACTCAAAAATGGTGCCAGAAGCTTGCAAATGATCCCTAAGCCCTAATCTGACTTTTGGCAATTCACTCAAAAATGGTGCCAGAAGCTTGCAAATGATCCCCTGAAAGCTTTGGCGATGGAAACAGAAGGCTTTTTATCACAGGATGAGAAATCAGCCCTCAAAAAGGTAACAGGCAGAAAATATTTTTTTGAAAAAATCCCTAAGCCCCGGGGTCACAATTTCAGCAAAAATCTGACTTTTGGCAATTCACTCAAAAATGGTGCCAGAAGCTTGCAAATGATCCCCTGAAAGCTTTGGCGATGGAAACAGAAGGCTTTTTATCACAGGACAAGAAATCAGCCCTCAAAAACTTAACCGGCAGAAAATATTTTTTTGAAAAAATCCCTAAGCCCCGGGGTCACAATTTCAGCAAAAATCTGACTTTTGGCAATTCATTGAAAAATGGTGCCAGAAGCTTGCAAATGATCCCCTGAAAGCTTTGGCGATGGAAACAGAAGGCTTTTTATCACAGGACGAGAAATCAGCCCTCAAAAACGTAACCGGCAGAAAATATTTTTTTGAAAAAATCCCTAAGCCCCGGGGTCACAATTTCAGCAAAAATCTGACTTTTGGCAATTCACTCAAAAATGGTGCCAGAAGCTTGCAAATGATCCCCTGAAAGCTTTGGCGATGGACACAGAAGGCTTTTTATCACAGGACAAGAAATCAGCCCTCAAAAACTTAACCGGCAGAAAATATTTTTTTGAAAAAATCCCTAAGCCCCGGGGTCACAATTTCAGCAAAAATCTGACTTTTGGCAATTCACTCAAAAATGGTGCGAGAAGCTTGCAAATGATCCCCAGAAAGCTTTGGCGATGGAAACAGAAGGCTTTTTATCACAGGACAAGAAATCAGCCCTCAAAAACTTTACCGGCAGAAAATATTTTTTTGAAAAAATCCCTAAGCCCCGGGGTCACAATTTCAGCAAAAATCTGACTTTTGGCAATTCACTCAAAAATGGTGCCAGAAGCTTGCAAATGATCCCCAGAAAGCTTTGGCGATGGAAACAGAAGGCTTTTTATCACAGGACAAGAAATCAGCCCTCAAAAACTTAACCGGCAGAAAATATTTTTTTGAAAAAATCCCTAAGCCCCGGGGTCACAATTTCAGCAAAAATCTGACTTTTGGCAATTCACTCAAAAATGGTGCGAGAAGCTTGCAAATGATCCCCAGAAAGCTTTGGCGATGGAAACAGAAGGCTTTTTATCACAGGACAAGAAATCAGCCCTCAAAAACTTTACCGGCAGAAAATATTTTTTTGAAAAAATCCCTAAGCCCCGGGGTCACAATTTCAGCAAAAATCTGACTTTTGGCAATTCACTCAAAAATGGTGCCAGAAGCTTGCAAATGATCCCCAGAAAGCTTTGGCGATGGAAAAAGAAGGCTTTTTATCACAGGACGAGAAATCAGCCCTCAAAAACGTAACCGGCAGAAAATATTTTTTTGAAAAAATCCCTAAGCCCCGGGGTCACAATTTCAGCAAAAATCTGACTTTTGGCAATTCACTCAAAAATGGTGCCAGAAGCTTGCAAATGACCCCCTGAAAGCTTTGGCGATGGAAACAGAAGGCTTTTTATCACAGGACAAGAAATCAGCCCTCAAAAACTTAACCGGCAGAAAATATTTTTTTGAAAAAATCCCTAAGCCCCGGGGTCACAATTTCAGCAAAAATCTGACTTTTGGCAATTCACTCAAAAATGGTGCCAGAAGCTTGCAAATGATCCCCAGAAAGCTTTGGCGATGGAAACAGAAGGCTTTTTATCACAGGACAAGAAATCAGCCCTCAAAAACTTTACCGGCAGAAAATATTTTTTTGAAAAAATCCCTAAGCCCCGGGGTCACAATTTCAGCAAAAATCTGACTTTTGGCATTTCACTCAAAAATGGTGCCAGAAGCTTGCAAATGATCCCCTGAAAGCTTTGGCGATGGAAACAGAAGGCTTTTTATCACAGGACGAGAAATCAGCCCTCAAAAACGTAACCGGCAGAAAATATTTTTTTGAAAAAATCCCTAAGCCCCGGGGTCACAATTTCAGCAAAAATCTGACTTTTGGCAATTCACTCAAAAATGGTGCCAGAAGCTTGCAAATGATCCCCTGAAAGCTTTGGCGATGGAAACAGAAGCCTTTTTATCACAGGACAAGAAATCAGCCCTCAAAAACTTAACCGGCAGAAAATATTTTTTTGAAAAAATCCCTAAGCCCCGGGGTCACAATTTCAGCAAAAATCTGACTTTTGGCAATTCACTCAAAAATGGTGCCAGAAGCTTGCAAATGATCCCCAGAAAGCTTTGGCGATGGAAACAGAAGGCTTTTTATCACAGGACAAGAAATCAGCCCTCAAAAACTTTACCGGCAGAAAATATTTTTTTGAAAAAATCCCTAAGCCCCGGGGTCACAATTTCAGCAAAAATCTGACTTTTGGCATTTCACTCAAAAATGGTGCCAGAAGCTTGCAAATGATCCCCTGAAAGCTTTGGCCATGGAAACAGAAGGCTTTTTATCACAGGACGAGAAATCAGCCCTCAAAAACGTAACCGGCAGAAAATATTTTTTTGAAAAAATCCCTAAGCCCCGGGGTCACAATTTCAGCAAAAATCTGACTTTTGGCAATTCACTCAAAAATGGTGCCAGAAGCTTGCAAATGATCCCCTGAAAGCTTTGGCGATGGAAACAGAAGCCTTTTTATCACAGGACAAGAAATCAGCCCTCAAAAACTTTACCGGCAGAAAATATTTTTTTGAAAAAATCCCTAAGCCCCGGGGTCACAATTTCAGCAAAAATCTGACTTTTGGCAATTCACTCAAAAATGGTGCCAGAAGCTTGCAAATGATCCCCTGAAAGCTTTGGCGATGGAAACAGAAGGCTTTTTATCACAGGACAAGAAATCAGCCCTCAAAAACTTAACCGGCAGAAAATATTTTTTTGAAAAAATCCCTAAGCCCCGGGGTCACAATTTCAGCAAAAATCTGACTTTTGGCAATTCACTCAAAAATGGTGCCAGAAGCTTGCAAATGATCCCCAGAAAGCTTTGGCGATGGAAACAGAAGGCTTTTTATCACAGGACGAGAAATCAGCCCTCAAAAACGTAACCGGCAGAAAATATTTTTTTGAAAAAATCCCTAAGCCCCGGGGTCACAATTTCAGCAAAAATCTGACTTTTGGCAATTCACTCAAAAATGGTGCCAGAAGCTTGCAAATGATCCCCTGAAAGCTTTGGCGATGGAAACAGAAGCCTTTTTATCACAGGACCAGAAATCAGCCCTCAAAAACTTAACCGGCAGAAAATATTTTTTTGAAAAAATCCCTAAGCCCCGGGGTCACAATTTCAGCAAAAATCTGACTTTTGGCAATTCACTCAAAAATGGTGCCAGAAGCTTGCAAATGATCCCCTGAAAGCTTTGGCGATGGAAACAGAAGGCTTTTTATCACAGGACGAGAAATCAGCCCTCAAAAACGTAACCGGCAGAAAATATTTTTTTGAAAAAATCCCTAAGCCCCGGGGTCACAATTTCAGCCAAAATCTGACTTTTGGCAATTCACTCAAAAATCGTGCCAGAAGCTTGCAAATGATCCCCTGAAAGCTTTGGCGATGGAAACAGAAGGCTTTTTATCACAGGACAAGAAATCAGCCCTCAAAAACGTAACCGGCAGAAAATATTTTTTTGAAAAAATCCCTAAGCCCCGGGGTCTCAATTTCAGCAAAAATCTGACTTTTGGCATTTCACTCAAAAATGGTGCCAGAAGCTTGCAAATGATCCCCTGAAAGCTTTGGCGATGGAAACAGAAGGCTTTTTATCACAGGACGAGAAATCAGCCCTCAAAAACGTAACCGGCAGAAAATATTTTTTTGAAAAAATCCCTAAGCCCCGGGGTCACAATTTCAGCAAAAATCTGACTTTTGGCAATTCACTCAAAAATGGTGCCAGAAGCTTGCAAATGATCCCCAGAAAGCTTTGGCGATGGAAACAGAAGGCTTTTTATCACAGGACGAGAAATCAGCCCTCAAAAACTTTACCGGCAGAAAATATTTTTTTGAAAAAATCCCTAAGCCCCGGGGTCACAATTTCAGCAAAAATCTGACTTTTGGCATTTCACTCAAAAATGGTGCCAGAAGCTTGCAAATGATCCCCTGAAAGCTTTGGCGATGGAAACAGAAGGCTTTTTATCACAGGACGAGAAATCAGCCCTCAAAAACGTAACCGGCAGAAAATATTTTTTTGAAAAAATCCCTAAGCCCCGGGGTCACAATTTCAGCAAAAATCTGACTTTTGGCAATTCACTCAAAAATGGTGCCAGAAGCTTGCAAATGATCCCCTGAAAGCTTTGGCGATGGACACAGAAGGCTTTTTATCACAGGACAAGGAATCAGCCCTCAAAAACTTAACCGGCAGAAAATATTTTTTTGAAAAAATCCCTAAGCCCCGGGGTCACAATTTCAGCAAAAATCTGACTTTTGGCAATTCACTCAAAAATGGTGCCAGAAGCTTGCAAATGATCCCCAGAAAGCTTTGGCGATGGAAACAGAAGGCTTTTTATCACAGGACAAGAAATCAGCCCTCAAAAACTTTACCGGCAGAAAATATTTTTTTGAAAAAATCCCTAAGCCCCGGGGTCACAATTTCAGCAAAAATCTGACTTTTGGCAATTCACTCAAAAATGGTGTCGGAAGCTTGCAAATGATCCCCTGAAAGCTTTGGCGATGGAAACAGAAGGCTTTTTATCACAGGACAAGAAATCAGCCCTCAAAAACTTAACCGGCAGAAAATATTTTTTTGAAAAAATCCCTAAGCCCCGGGGTCACAATTTCAGCAAAAATCTGACTTTTGGCAATTCACTCAAAAATGGTGCCAGAAGCTTGCGAATGATCCCCAGAAAGCTTTGGCGATGGAAACAGAAGGCTTTTTATCACAGGACAAGAAATCAGCCCTCAAAAACGTAACCGGCAGAAAATATTTTTTTGAAAAAATCCCTAAGCCCCGGGGTCACAATTTCAGCAAAAATCTGACTTTTGGCATTTCACTCAAAAATGGTGCCAGAAGCTTGCAAATGATCCCCTGAAAGGTTTGGCGATGGAAACAGAAGGCTTTTTATCACAGGACAAGAAATCAGCCCTCAAAAACTTAACCGGCAGAAAATATTTTTTTGAAAAAATCCCTAAGCCCCGGGGTCACAATTTCAGCAATAATCTGACTTTTGGCAATTCACTCAAAAATGGTGCCAGAAGCTTGCAAATGATCCCCAGAAAGCTTTGGCGATGGAAACAGAAGGCTTTTTATCACAGGACAAGAAATCAGCCCTCAAAAACGTAACCGGCAGAAAATATTTTTTTGAAAAAATCCCTAAGCCCCGGGGTCACAATTTCAGCAAAAATCTGACTTTTGGCAATTCACTCAAAAATGGTGCCAGAAGCTTGCAAATGATCCCTAAGCCCTAATCTGACTTTTGGCAATTCACTCAAAAATGGTGCCAGAAGCTTGCAAATGATCCCCTGAAACCTTTGGCGATGGAAACAGAAGGCTTTTTATCACAGGACAAGAAATCAGCCCTCAAAAACGTAACCGGCAGAAAATATTTTTTTGAAAAAATCCCTAAGCCCCGGGGTCACAATTTCAGCAAAAATCTGACTTTTGGCATTTCACTCAAAAATGGTGCCAGAAGCTTGCAAATGATCCCCTGAAAGCTTTGGCGATGGAAACAGAAGGCTTTTTATCACAGGACAAGAAATCAGCCCTCAAAAACGTAACCGGCAGAAAATATTTTTTTGAAAAAATCCCTAAGCCCCGGGGTCACAATTTCAGCCATAATCTGACTTTTAGCAATTCACTCAAAAATGGTGCCAGAAGCTTGCAAATGATCCCCTGAAAGCTGTGGCGATGGAAACAGAAGGCTTTTTATCACAGGACAAGAAATCAGCCCTCAAAAACGTAACCGGCAGAAAATATTTTTTTGAAAAAATCCCTAAGCCCCGGGGTCACAATTTCAGCAAAAATCTGACTTTTGGCAATTCACTCAAAAATGGTGCCAGAAGCTTGCAAATGATCCCTAAGCCCTAATCTGACTTTTGGCAATTCACTCAAAAATGGTGCCAGAAGCTTGCAAATGATCCCCTGAAAGCTTTGGCGATGGAAACAGAAGGCTTTTTATCACAGGACAAGAAATCAGCCCTCAAAAACGTAACCGGCAGAAAATATTTTTTTGAAAAAATCCCTAAGCCCCGGGGTCACAATTTCAGCAAAAATCTGACTTTTGGCAATTCACTCAAAAATGGTGCCAGAAGCTTGCAAATGATCCCTAAGCCCTAATCTGACTTTTGGCAATTCACTCAAAAATGGTGCCAGAAGCTTGCAAATGATCCCCTGAAAGCTTTGGCGATGGAAACAGAAGGCTTTTTATCACAGGACAAGAAATCAGCCCTCAAAAACGTAACCGGCAGAAAATATTTTTTTGAAAAAATCCCTAAGCCCCGCGGTCACAATTTCAGCAAAAATCTGACTTTTGGCAATTCACTCAAAAATGGTGCCAGAAGCTTGCAAATGATCCCCTGAAAGCTGTGGCGATGGAAACAGAAGGCTTTTTATCACAGGACAAAAAATCAGCCCTCAAAAACGTAACCGGCAGAAAATATTTTTTTGAAAAAATCCCTAAGCCCCGGGGTCACAATTTCAGCAAAAATCTGACTTTTGGCAATTCACTCAAAAATGGTGCCAGAAGCTTGCAAATGACCCCTAAGCCCTAATCTGACTTTTGGCAATTCACTCAAAAATGGTGCCAGAAGCTTGCAAATGATCCCCTGAAACCTTTGGCGATGGAAACAGAAGGCTTTTTATCACAGGACAAGAAATCAGCCCTCAAAAACGTAACCGGCAGAAAATATTTTTTTGAAAAAATCCCTAAGCCCCGGGGTCTCAATTTCAGCAAAAATCTGACTTTTGGCATTTCACTCAAAAATGGTGCCAGAAGCTTGCAAATGATCCCCTGAAAGCTTTGGCGATGGAAACAGAAGGCTTTTTATCACAGGACGAGAAATCAGCCCTCAAAAACGTAACCGGCAGAAAATATTTTTTTGAAAAAATCCCTAAGCCCCGGGGTCACAATTTCAGCAAAAATCTGACTTTTGGCAATTCACTCAAAAATGGTGCCAGAAGCTTGCAAATGATCCCCTGAAAGCTTTGGAGATGGAAACAGAAGGCTTTTTATCACAGGACAAGAAATCAGCCCTCAAAAACTTAACCGGCAGAAAATATTTTTCTGAAAAAATCCCTAAGCCCCGGGGTCACAATTTCAGCAAAAATCTGACTTTTGGCAATTCACTCAAAAATGGTGCCAGAAGCTTGCAAATGATACCCTGAAAGCTTTGGCGATGGAAACAGAAGGCTTTTTATCACAGGACGAGAAATCAGCCCTCAAAAACGTAACTGGCAGAAAATATTTTTTTGAAAAAATCCCTAAGCCCCGGGGTCACAATTTCAGCAAAAATCTGACTTTTGGCAATTCACTCAAAAATGGTGCCAGAAGCTTGCAAATGATCCCCTGAAAGCTTTGGCGATGGAAACAGAAGGCTTTTTATCACAGGACAAGAAATCAGCCCTCAAAAACTTAACCGGCAATAAATATTTTTCTGAAAAAATCCCTAAGCCCCGGGGTCACAATTTCAGCAAAAATCTGACTTTTGGCAATTCACTCAAAAATGGTGCCAGAAGCTTGCAAATGATCCCCAGAAAGCTTTGGCGATGGAAACAGAAGGCTTTTTATCACAGGACGAGAAATCAGCCCTCAAAAACTTTACCGGCAGAAAATATTTTTTTGAAAAAATCCCTAAGCCCCGGGGTCACAATTTCAGCAAAAATCTGACTTTTGGCATTTCACTCAAAAATGGTGCCAGAAGCTTGCAAATGATCCCAAGAAAGCTTTGGCGATGGAAACAGAAGGCTTTTTATCACAGGACAAGAAATCAGCCCTCAAAAACGTAACCGGCAGAAAATATTTTTTTGAAAAAATCCCTAAGCCCCGGGGTCACAATTTCAGCAAAAATCTGACTTTTGGCAATTCACTCAAAAATGGTGTCAGAAGCTTGCAAATGATCCCTAAGCCCTCATCTGACTTTTGGCAATTCACTCAAAAATTGTGCCAGAAGCTTGCAAATGATCCCCTGAAACCTTTGGCGATGGAAACAGAAGGCTTTTTATCACAGGACAAGAAATCAGCCCTCAAAAACTTTACCGGCAGAAAATATTTTTTTGAAAAAATCCCTAAGCCCCGGGGTCACAATTTCAGCAAAAATCTGACTTTTGGCAATTCACTCAAAAATGGTGCCAGAAGCTTGCAAATGATACCCTGAAAGCTTTGGCGATGGAAACAGAAGGCTTTTTATCACAGGACGAGAAATCAGCCCTCAAAAACGTAACCGGCAGAAAATATTTTTTTGAAAAAATCCCTAAGCCCCGGGGTCACAATTTCAGCAAAAATCTGACTTTTGGCAATTCACTCAAAAATGGTGCCAGAAGCTTGCAAATGATCCCCAGAAAGCTTTGGCGATGGAAACAGAAGGCTTTTTATCACAGGACGAGAAATCAGCCCTCAAAAACTTTACCGGCAGAAAATATTTTTTTGAAAAAATCCCTAAGCCCCGGGGTCACAATTTCAGCAAAAATCTGACTTTTGGCATTTCACTCAAAAATGGTGCCAGAAGCTTGCAAATGATCCCCTGAAAGCTTTGGCGATGGAAACAGAAGGCTTTTTATCACAGGACGAGAAATCAGCCCTCAAAAACGTAACCGGCAGAAAATATTTTTTTGAAAAAATCCCTAAGCCCCGGGGTCACAATTTCAGCAAAAATCTGACTTTTGGCAATTCACTCAAAAATGGTGCCAGAAGCTTGCAAATGATCCCCTGAAAGCTTTGGCGATGGAAATAGAAGGCTTTTTATCACAGGACAAGAAATCAGCCCTCAAAAACTTAACCGGCAGAAAATATTTTTTTGAAAAAATCCCTAAGCCCCGGGGTCACAATTTCAGCAAAAATCTGACTTTTGGCAATTCACTCAAAAATGGTGCCAGAAGCTTGCAAATGATCCCAAGAAAGCTTTGGCGATGGAAACAGAAGGCTTTTTATCACAGGACAAGAAATCAGCCCTCAAAAACGTAACCGGCAGAAAATATTTTTTTGAAAAAATCCCTAAGCCCCGGGGTCACAATTTCAGCAAAAATCTGACTTTTGGCAATTCACTCAAAAATGGTGTCAGAAGCTTGCAAATGATCCCTAAGCCCTCATCTGACTTTTGGCAATTCACTCAAAAATTGTGCCAGAAGCTTGCAAATGATCCCCTGAAACCTTTGGCGATGGAAACAGAAGGCTTTTTATCACAGGACAAGAAATCAGCCCTCAAAAACTTTACCGGCAGAAAATATTTTTTTGAAAAAATCCCTAAGCCCCGGGGTCACAATTTCAGCAAAAATCTGACTTTTGGCAATTCACTCAAAAATGGTGCCAGAAGCTTGCGAATGATCCCCAGAAAGCTTTGGCGATGGAAACAGAAGGCTTTTTATCACAGGACAAGAAATCAGCCCTCAAAAACTTTACCGGCAGAAAATATTTTTTTGAAAAAATCCCTAAGCCCCGGGGTCAAAATTTCAGCAAAAATCTGACTTTTGGCAATTCACTCAAAAAGGGTGCCAGAAGCTTGCAAATGATCCCCAGAAAGCTTTGGCGATGGAAACAGAAGGCTTTTTATCACAGGACAAGAAATCAGCCCTCAAAAACTTTACCGGCAGAAAATATTTTTTTGAAAAAATCCCTAAGCCCCGGGGTCACAATTTCAGCAAAAATCTGACTTTTGGCATTTCACTCAAAAATGGTGCCAGAAGCTTGCAAATGATCCCCTGAAAGCTTTGGCGATGGAAACAGAAGGCTTTTTATCACAGGACAAGAAATCAGCCCTCAAAAACTTAACCGGCAGAAAATATTTTTTTGAAAAAATCCCTAAGCCCCGGGGTCACAATTTCAGCAAAAATCTAACTTTTGGCAATTCACTCAAAAATGGTGCCAGAAGCTTGCAAATGATCCCCAGAAAGCTTTGGCGATGGAAACAGAAGGCTTTTTATCACAGGACAAGAAATCAGCCCTCAAAAACGTAACCGGCAGAAAATATTTTTTTGAAAAAATCCCTAAGCCCCGGGGTCACAATTTCAGCAAAAATCTGACTTTTGGCAATTCACTCAAAAATGGTGCCAGAAGCTTGCAAATGATCCCTAAGCCCTAATCTGACTTTTGGCAATTCACTCAAAAATGGTGCCAGAAGCTTGCAAATGATCCCCTGAAACCTTTGGCGATGGAAACAGAAGGCTTTTTATCACAGGACAAGAAATCAGCCCTCAAAAACTTAACCGGCAGAAAATATTTTTTTGAAAAAATCCCTAAGCCCCGGGGTCACAATTTCAGCAAAAATCTGACTTTTGGCAATTCACTCAAAAATGGTGCCAGAAGCTTGCAAATGATCCCAAGAAAGCTTTGGCGATGGAAACAGAAGGCTTTTTATCACAGGACAAGAAATCAGCCCTCAAAAACGTAACCGGCAGAAAATATTTTTTTGCAAAAATTCCTAAGCCCCGGGGTCACAATTTCAGCAAAAATCTGACTTTTGGCAATTCACTCAAAAATGGTGTCAGAAGCTTGCAAATGATCCCTAAGCCCTCATCTGACTTTTGGCAATTCACTCAAAAATTGTGCCAGAAGCTTGCAAATGATCCCCTGAAACCTTTGGCGATGGAAACAGAAGGCTTTTTATCACAGGACAAGAAATCAGCCCTCAAAAACTTTACCGGCAGAAAATATTTTTTTGAAAAAATCCCTAAGCCCCGGGGTCACAATTTCAGCAAAAATCTGACTTTTGGCAATTCACTCAAAAATGGTGCCAGAAGCTTGCGAATGATCCCCAGAAAGCTTTGGCGATGGAAACAGAAGGCTTTTTATCACAGGACAAGAAATCAGCCCTCAAAAACTTTACCGGCAGAAAATATTTTTTTGAAAAAATCCCTAAGCCCCGGGGTCAAAATTTCAGCAAAAATCTGACTTTTGGCAATTCACTCAAAAAGGGTGCCAGAAGCTTGCAAATGATCCCCAGAAAGCTTTGGCGATGGAAACAGAAGGCTTTTTATCACAGGACAAGAAATCAGCCCTCAAAAACTTTACCGGCAGAAAATATTTTTTTGAAAAAATCCCTAAGCCCCGGGGTCACAATTTCAGCAAAAATCTGACTTTTGGCATTTCACTCAAAAATGGTGCCAGAAGCTTGCAAATGATCCCCTGAAAGCTTTGGCGATGGAAACAGAAGGCTTTTTATCACAGGACAAGAAATCAGCCCTCAAAAACTTAACCGGCAGAAAATATTTTTTTGAAAAAATCCCTAAGCCCCGGGGTCACAATTTCAGCAAAAATCTAACTTTTGGCAATTCACTCAAAAATGGTGCCAGAAGCTTGCAAATGATCCCCAGAAAGCTTTGGCGATGGAAACAGAAGGCTTTTTATCACAGGACAAGAAATCAGCCCTCAAAAACGTAACCGGCAGAAAATATTTTTTTGAAAAAATCCCTAAGCCCCGGGGTCACAATTTCAGCAAAAATCTGACTTTTGGCAATTCACTCAAAAATGGTGCCAGAAGCTTGCAAATGATCCCTAAGCCCTAATCTGACTTTTGGCAATTCACTCAAAAATGGTGCCAGAAGCTTGCAAATGATCCCCTGAAACCTTTGGCGATGGAAACAGAAGGCTTTTTATCACAGGACAAGAAATCAGCCCTCAAAAACGTAACCGGCAGAAAATATTTTTTTGAAAAAATCCCTAAGCCCCGGGGTCACAATTTCAGCAAAAATCTGACTTTTGGCATTTCACTCAAAAATGGTGCCAGAAGCTTGCAAATGATCCCCTGAAAGCTTTGGCGATGGAAACAGAAGGCTTTTTATCACAGGACAAGAAATCAGCCCTCAAAAACGTAACCGGCAGAAAATATTTTTTTGAAAAAATCCCTAAGCCCCGGGGTCACAATTTCAGCTAAAATCTGACTTTTGGCAATTCACTCAAAAATGGTGCCAGAAGCTTGCAAATGATCCCCTGAAAGCTGTGGCGATGGAAACAGAAGGCTTTTTATCACAGGACAAGAAATCAGCCCTCAAAAACGTAACCGGCAGAAAATATTTTTTTGAAAAAATCCCTAAGCCCCGGGGTCACAATTTCAGCAAAAATCTGACTTTTGGCAATTCACTCAAAAATGGTGCCAGAAGCTTGCAAATGATCCCTAAGCCCTAATCTGACTTTTGGCAATTCACTCAAAAATGGTGCCAGAAGCTTGCAAATGATCCCCTGAAAGCTTTGGCGATGGAAACAGAAGGCTTTTTATCACAGGACAAGAAATCAGCCCTCAAAAACGTAACCGGCAGACAATATTTTTTTGAAAAAATCCCTAAGCCCCGCGGTCACAATTTCAGCAAAAATCTGACTTTTGGCAATTCACTCAAAAATGGTGCCAGAAGCTTGCAAATGATCCCCTGAAAGCTGTGGCGATGGAAACAGAAGGCTTTTTATCACAGGACAAAAAATCAGCCCTCAAAAACGTAACCGGCAGAAAATATTTTTTCGAAAAAATCCCTAAGCCCCGGGGTCACAATTTCAGCAAAAATCTGACTTTTGGCAATTCACTCAAAAATGGTGCCAGAAGCTTGCAAATGATCCCTAAGCCCTAATCTGACTTTTGGCAATTCACTCAAAAATGGTGCCAGAAGCTTGCAAATGATCCCCTGAAACCTTTGGCGATGGAAACAGAAGGCTTTTTATCACAGGACAAGAAATCAGCCCTCAAAAACGTAACCGGCAGAAAATATTTTTTTGAAAAAATCCCTAAGCCCCGGGGTCTCAATTTCAGCAAAAATCTGACTTTTGGCATTTCACTCAAAAATGGTGCCAGAAGCTTGCAAATGATCCCCTGAAAGCTTTGGCGATGGAAACAGAAGGCTTTTTATCACAGGACGAGAAATCAGCCCTCAAAAACGTAACCGGCAGAAAATATTTTTTTGAAAAAATCCCTAAGCCCCGGGGTCACAATTTCAGCAAAAATCTGACTTTTGGCAATTCACTCAAAAATGGTGCCAGAAGCTTGCAAATGATCCCCTGAAAGCTTTGGCGATGGAAACAGAAGGCTTTTTATCACAGGACAAGAAATCAGCCCTCAAAAACTTAACCGGCAGAAAATATTTTTCTGAAAAAATCCCTAAGCCCCGGGGTCACAATTTCAGCAAAAATCTGACTTTTGGCATTTCACTCAAAAATGGTGCCAGAAGCTTGCAAATGATCCCCTGAAAGCTTTGGCAATGGAAACAGAAGGCTTTTTATCACAGGACGAGAAATCAGCCCTCAAAAACGTAACCGGCAGAAAATATTTTTTTGAAAAAATCCCTAAGCCCCGGGGTCACAATTTCAGCAAAAATCTGACTTTTGGCAATTCACTCAAAAATGGTGCCAGAAGCTTGCAAATGATCCCCTGAAAGCTTTGGCGATGGAAATAGAAGGCTTTTTATCACAGGACAAGAAATCAGCCCTCAAAAACTTAACCGGCAGAAAATATTTTTTTGAAAAAATCCCTAAGCCCCGGGGTCACAATTTCAGCAAAAATCTGACTTTTGGCAATTCACTCAAAAATGGTGCCAGAAGCTTGCAAATGATCCCAAGAAAGCTTTGGCGATGGAAACAGAAGGCTTTTTATCACAGGACAAGAAATCAGCCCTCAAAAACGTAACCGGCAGAAAATATTTTTTTGAAAAAATCCCTAAGCCCCGGGGTCACAATTTCAGCAAAAATCTGACTTTTGGCAATTCACTCAAAAATGGTGTCAGAAGCTTGCAAATGATCCCTAAGCCCTCATCTGACTTTTGGCAATTCACTCAAAAATGGTGCCAGAAGCTTGCAAATGATCCCCTGAAACCTTTGGCGATGGAAACAGAAGGCTTTTTATCACAGGACAAGAAATCAGCCCTCAAAAACTTTACCGGCAGAAAATATTTTTTTGAAAAAATCCCTAAGCCCCGGGGTCACAATTTCAGCAAAAATCTGACTTTTGGCAATTCACTCAAAAATGGTGTCAGAAGCTTGCAAATGATCCCCTGAAAGCTTTGGCGATGGAAACAGAAGGCTTTTTATCACAGGACAAGAAATCAGCCCTCAAAAACTTAACCGGCAGAAAATATTTTTTTGAAAAAATCCCTAAGCCCCGGGGTCACAATTTCAGCAAAAATCTGACTTTTGGCAATTCACTCAAAAATGGTGCCAGAAGCTTGCAAATGATCCCCTGAAAGCTTTGGTGATGGAAACAGAAGGCTTTTTATCACAGGACGAGAAATCAGCCCTCAAAAACGTAACCGGCAGAAAATATTTTTTTGAAAAAATCCCTAAGCCCCGGGGTCACAATTTCAGCAAAAATCTGACTTTTGGCAATTCACTCAAAAATGGTGCCAGAAGCTTGCAAATGATCCCCTGAAAGCTTTGGCGATGGAAACAGAAGGCTTTTTATCACAGGACAAAAAATCAGCCCTCAAAAACTTAACCGGCAGAAAATATTTTTTTGAAAAAATCCCTAAGCCCCGGGGTCACAATTTCAGCAAAAATCTGACTTTTGGCAATTCACTCAAAAATGGTGCCAGAAGCTTGCAAATGATCCCCTGAAAGCTTCGGCGATGGAAACAGAAGGCTTTTTATCACAGGACGAGAAATCAGCCCTCAAAAACGTAACCGGCAGAAAATATTTTTTTGAAAAAATCCCTAAGCCCCGGGGTCACAATTTCAGCAAAAATCTGACTTTTGGCAATTCACTCAAAAATGGTGCCAGAAGCTTGCAAATGATCCCTAAGCCCTCATCTGACTTTTGGCAATTCACTCAAAAATGGTGCCAGAAGCTTGCAAATGATCCCCAGAAAGCTTTGGCGATGGAAACAGAAGGCTTTTTATCACAGGACGAGAAATCAGCCCTCAAAAACTTTACCGGCAGCAAATATTTTTTTGAAAAAATCCCTAAGCCCCGGGGTCACAATTTCAGCAAAAATCTGACTTTTGGCAATTCACTCAAAAATGGTGTCAGAAGCTTGCAAATGATCCCCTGAAAGCTTTGGCGATGGAAACAGAAGGCTTTTTATCACAGGACAAGAAATCAGCCCTCAAAAACTTAACGGGCAGAAAATATTTTTTTGAAAAAATCCCTAAGCCCCGGGGTCACAATTTCAGCAAAAATCTGACTTTTGGCAATTCACTCAAAAATGGTGCCAGAAGCTTGCAAATGATCCCCTGAAAGCTTTGGCGATGGAAACAGAAGGCTTTTTATCACAGGACGAGAAATCAGCCCTCAAAAACGTAACCGGCAGAAAATATTTTTTTGAAAAAATCCCTAAGCCCCGGGGTCACAATTTCAGCAAAAATCTGACTTTTGGCAATTCACTCAAAAATGGTGCCAGAAGCTTGCAAATGATCCCCTGAAAGCTTTGGCGATGGAAACAGAAGGCTTTTTTACCACAGGACAAGAAATCAGCCCTCAAAAACGTAACCGGCAGAAAATAATTTTTTGAAAAAATCCCTAAGCCCCGGGGTCACAATTTCAGCAAAAATCTGACTTTTGGCATTTCACTCAAAAATGGTGCCAGAAGCTTGCAAATGATCCCCTGAAAGCTTTGGCGATGGAAACAGAAGGCTTTTTATCACAGGACAAGAAATCAGCCCTCAAAAACGTAACTGGCAGAAAATATTTTTTTGAAAAAATCCCTAAGCCCCGGGGTCACAATTTCAGCCAAAATCTGACTTTTGGCAATTCACTCAAAAATGGTGCCAGAAGCTTGCAAATGATCCCCTGAAAGCTGTGGCGATGGAAACAGAAGGCTTTTTATCACAGGACAAGAAATCAGCCCTCAAAAACGTAACCGGCAGAAAATATTTTTTTGAAAAAATCCCTAAGCCCCGGGGTCACAATTTCAGCAAAAATCTGACTTTTGGCAATTCACTCAAAAATGGTGCCAGAAGCTTGCAAATGATCCCTAAGCCCTAATCTGACTTTTGGCAATTCACTCAAAAATGGTGCCAGAAGCTTGCAAATGATCCCCTGAAACCTTTGGCGATGGAAACAGAAGGCTTTTTATCACAGGACAAGAAATCAGCCCTCAAAAACGTAACCGGCAGAAAATATTTTTTTGAAAAAATCCCTAAGCCCCGGGGTCACAATTTCAGGAAAAATCTGACTTTTGGCAATTCACTCAAAAATGGTGCCAGAAGCTTGCAAATGATCCCTAAGCCCTAATCTGACTTTTGGCAATTCACTCAAAAATGGTGCCAGAAGCTTGCAAATGATCCCCTGAAACCTTTGGCGGTGGAAACAGAAGGCTTTTTATCACAGGACAAGAAATCAGCCCTCAAAAACGTAACCGGCAGAAAATATTTTTTTGAAAAAATCCCTAAGCCCCGGGGTCACAATTTCAGCAAAAATCTGACTTTTGGCAATTCACTCAAAAATGGTGCCAGAAGCTTGCAAATGATCCCTAAGCCCTCATCTGACTTTTGGCAATTCACTCAAAAATGGTGCCAGAAGCTTGCAAATGATCCCCAGAAAGCTTTGGCGATGGAAACAGAAGGCTTTTTATCACAGGACGAGAAATCAGCCCTCAAAAACGTAACCGGCAGAAATTTTTTTTTGAAAAAATCCCTAAGCCCCGGGGTCACAATTTCAGCAAAAATCTGACTTTTGGCAATTCACTCAAAAATGGTGCCAGAAGCTTGCAAATGATCCCTAAGCCCTCATCTGACTTTTGGCAATTCACTCAAAAATGGTGCCAGAAGCTTGCAAATGATCCCCTGAAACCTTTGGCGATGGAAACAGAAGGCTTTTTATCACAGGACAAGAAATCAGCCCTCAAAAACGTAACCGGCAGAAAATATTTTTTTGAAAAAATCCCTAAGCCCCGGGGTCACAATTTCAGCAAAAATCTGACTTTTGGCAATTCACACAAAAATGGTGTCAGAAGCTTGCAAATGATCCCCTGAAAGCTTTGGCGATGGAAACAGAAGGCTTTTTATCACAGGACAAGAAATCAGCCCTCAAAAACTTAACGGGCAGAAAATATTTTTTTGAAAAAATCCCTAAGCCCCGGGGTCACAATTTCAGCAAAAATCTGACTTTTGGCAATTCACTCAAAAATGGTGCCAGAAGCTTGCAAATGATCCCCTGAAAGCTTTGGCGATGGAAACAGAAGGCTTTTTATCACAGGACGAGAAATCAGCCCTCAAAAACGTAACCGGCAGAAAATATTTTTTTGAAAAAATCCCTAAGCCCCGGGGTCACAATTTCAGCAAAAATCTGACTTTTGGCAATTCACTCAAAAATGGTGCCAGAAGCTTGCAAATGATCCCCTGAAAGCTTTGGCGATGGAAACAGAAGGCTTTTTTATCACAGGACAAGAAATCAGCCCTCAAAAACGTAACCGGCAGAAAATAATTTTTTGAAAAAATCCCTAAGCCCCGGGGTCACAATTTCAGCAAAAATCTGACTTTTGGCATTTCACTCAAAAATGGTGCCAGAAGCTTGCAAATGATCCCCTGAAAGCTTTGGCGATGGAAACAGAAGGCTTTTTATCACAGGACAAGAAATCAGCCCTCAAAAACGTAACCGGCAGAAAATATTTTTTTGAAAAAATCCCTAAGCCCCGGGGTCACAATTTCAGCCAAAATCTGACTTTTGGCAATTCACTCAAAAATGGTGCCAGAAGCTTGCAAATGATCCCCTGAAAGCTGTGGCGATGGAAACAGAAGGCTTTTTATCACAGGACGAGAAATCAGCCCTCAAAAACGTAACCGGCAGAAAATATTTTTTTGAAAAAATCCCTAAGCCCCGGGGTCACAATTTCAGCAAAAATCTGACTTTTGGCAATTCACTCAAAAATGGTGCCAGAAGCTTGCAAATGATCCCTAAGCCCTTATCTGACTTTTGGCAATTCACTCAAAAATTGTGCCAGAAGCTTGCAAATGATCCCCTGAAACCTTTGGCGATGGAAACAGAAGGCTTTTTATCACAGGACAAGAAATCAGCCCTCAAAAACGTAACCGGCAGAAAATATTTTTTTGAAAAAATCCCTAAGCCCCGCGGTCACAATTTCAGCAAAAATCTGACTTTTGGCAATTCACTCAAAAATGGTGCCAGAAGCTTGCAAATGATCCCCTGAAAGCTGTGGCGATGGAAACAGAAGGCTTTTTATCACAGGACAAAAAATCAGCCCTCAAAAACGTAACCGGCAGAAAATATTTTTTTGAAAAAATCCCTAAGCCCCGGGGTCACAATTTCAGCAAAAATCTGACTTTTGGCAATTCACTCAAAAATGGTGCCAGAAGCTTGCAAATGATCCCTAAGCCCTAATCTGACTTTTGGCAATTCACTCAAAAATGGTGCCAGAAGCTTGCAAATGATCCCCTGAAACCTTTGGCGATGGAAACAGAAGGCTTTTTATCACAGGACAAGAAATCAGCCCTCAAAAACGTAACCGGCAGAAAATATTTTTTTGAAAAAATCCCTAAGCCCCGGGGTCTCAATTTCAGCAAAAATCTGACTTTTGGCATTTCACTCAAAAATGGTGCCAGAAGCTTGCAAATGATCCCCTGAAAGCTTTGGCGATGGAAACAGAAGGCTTTTTATCACAGGACGAGAAATCAGCCCTCAAAAACGTAACCGGCAGAAAATATTTTTTTGAAAAAATCCCTAAGCCCCGGGGTCACAATTTCAGCAAAAATCTGACTTTTGGCAATTCACTCAAAAATGGTGCCAGAAGCTTGCAAATGATCCCCTGAAAGCTTTGGCGATGGAAACAGAAGGCTTTTTATCACAGGACAAGAAATCAGCCCTCAAAAACTTAACCGGCAGAAAATATTTTTCTGAAAAAATCCCTAAGCCCCGGGGTCACAATTTCAGCAAAAATCTGACTTTTGGCAATTCACTCAAAAATTGTGCCAGAAGCTTGCAAATGATACCCTGAAAGCTTTGGCGATGGAAACAGAAGGCTTTTTATCACAGGACGAGAAATCAGCCCTCAAAAACGTAACCGGCAGAAAATATTTTTTTGAAAAAATCCCTAAGCCCCGGGGTCACAATTTCAGCAAAAATCTGACTTTTGGCAATTCACTCAAAAATGGTGCCAGAAGCTTGCAAATGATCCCCTGAAAGCTTTGGCGATGGAAACAGAAGGCTTTTTATCACAGGACAAGAAATCAGCCCTCGAAAACTTAACCGGCAGAAAATATTTTTTTGAAAAAATCCCTAAGCCCCGGGGTCACAATTTCAGCAAAAATCTGACTTTTGGCAATTCACTCAAAAATGGTGCCAGAAGCTTGCAAATGATCCCTAAGCCCTTATCTGACTTTTGGCAATTCACTCAAAAATGGTGCCAGAAGCTTGCAAATGATCCCCTGAAACCTTTGGCGATGGAAACAGAAGGCTTTTTATCACAGGACAAGAAATCAGCCCTCAAAAACGTAACCGGCAGAAAATATTTTTTTGAAAAAATCCCTAAGCCCCGCGGTCACAATTTCAGCAAAAATCTGACTTTTGGCAATTCACTCAAAAATGGTGCCAGAAGCTTGCAAATGATCCCCTGAAAGCTGTGGCGATGGAAACAGAAGGCTTTTTATCACAGGACAAAAAATCAGCCCTCAAAAACGTAACCGGCAGAAAATATTTTTTTGAAAAAATCCCTAAGCCCCGGGGTCACAATTTCAGCAAAAATCTGACTTTTGGCAATTCACTCAAAAATGGTGCCAGAAGCTTGCAAATGATCCCTAAGCCCTAATCTGACTTTTGGCAATTCACTCAAAAATGGTGCCAGAAGCTTGCAAATGATCCCCTGAAACCTTTGGCGATGGAAACAGAAGGCTTTTTATCACAGGACAAGAAATCAGCCCTCAAAAACGTAACCGGCAGAAAATATTTTTTTGAAAAAATCCCTAAGCCCCGGGGTCTCAATTTCAGCAAAAATCTGACTTTTGGCATTTCACTCAAAAATGGTGCCAGAAGCTTGCAAATGATCCCCTGAAAGCTTTGGCGATGGAAACAGAAGGCTTTTTATCACAGGACGAGAAATCAGCCCTCAAAAACGTAACCGGCAGAAAATATTTTTTTGAAAAAATCCCTAAGCCCCGGGGTCACAATTTCAGCAAAAATCTGACTTTTGGCAATTCACTCAAAAATGGTGCCAGAAGCTTGCAAATGATCCCCTGAAAGCTTTGGCGATGGAAACAGAAGGCTTTTTATCACAGGACAAGAAATCAGCCCTCAAAAACTTAACCGGCAGAAAATATTTTTCTGAAAAAATCCCTAAGCCCCGGGGTCACAATTTCAGCAAAAATCTGACTTTTGGCAATTCACTCAAAAATTGTGCCAGAAGCTTGCAAATGATACCCTGAAAGCTTTGGCGATGGAAACAGAAGGCTTTTTATCACAGGACGAGAAATCAGCCCTCAAAAACGTAACCGGCAGAAAATATTTTTTTGAAAAAATCCCTAAGCCCCGGGGTCACAATTTCAGCAAAAATCTGACTTTTGGCAATTCACTCAAAAATGGTGCCAGAAGCTTGCAAATGATCCCCTGAAAGCTTTGGCGATGGAAACAGAAGGCTTTTTATCACAGGACAAGAAATCAGCCCTCGAAAACTTAACCGGCAATAAATATTTTTCTGAAAAAATCCCTAAGCCCCGGGGTCACAATTTCAGCAAAAATCTGACTTTTGGCAATTCACTCAAAAATGGTGCCAGAAGCTTGCAAATGATCCCCAGAAAGCTTTGGCGATGGAAACAGAAGGCTTTTTATCACAGGACGAGAAATCAGCCCTCAAAAACTTTACCGGCAGAAAATATTTTTTTGAAAAAATCCCTAAGCCCCGGGGTCACAATTTCAGCAAAAATCTGACTTTTGGCATTTCACTCAAAAATGGTGCCAGAAGCTTGCAAATGATACCCTGAAAGCTTTGGCGATGGAAACAGAAGGCTTTTTATCACAGGACGAGAAATCAGCCCTCAAAAACGTAACCGGCAGAAAATATTTTTTTGAAAAAATCCCTAAGCCACGGGGTCACAATTTCAGCAAAAATCTGACTTTTGGCATTTCACTCAAAAATGGTGCCAGAAGCTTGCAAATGATCCCCTGAAAGCTTTGGCGATGGAAACAGAAGGCTTTTTATCACAGGACGAGAAATCAGCCCTCAAAAACGTAACCGGCAGAAAATATTTTTTTGAAAAAATCCCTAAGCCCCGGGGTCACAATTTCAGCAAAAATCTGACTTTTGGCAATTCACTCAAAAATGGTGCCAGAAGCTTGCAAATGATCCCCTGAAAGCTTTGGCGATGGAAACAGAAGGCTTTTTATCACAGGACAAGAAATCAGCCCTCAAAAACTTAACCGGCAGAAAATATTTTTCTGAAAAAATCCCTAAGCCCCGGGGTCACAATTTCAGCAAAAATCTGACTTTTGGCAATTCACTCAAAAATTGTGCCAGAAGCTTGCAAATGATACCCTGAAAGCTTTGGCGATGGAAACAGAAGGCTTTTTATCACAGGACGAGAAATCAGCCCTCAAAAACGTAACCGGCAGAAAATATTTTTTTGAAAAAATCCCTAAGCCCCGGGGTCACAATTTCAGCAAAAATCTGACTTTTGGCAATTCACTCAAAAATGGTGCCAGAAGCTTGCAAATGATCCCCTGAAAGCTTTGGCGATGGAAACAGAAGGCTTTTTATCACAGGACAAGAAATCAGCCCTCAAAAACTTAACCGGCAATAAATATTTTTTTGAAAAAATCCCTAAGCCCCGGGGTCACAATTTCAGCAAAAATCTGACTTTTGGCAATTCACTCAAAAATGGTGCCAGAAGCTTGCAAATGATCCCCAGAAAGCTTTGGCGATGGAAACAGAAGGCTTTTTATCACAGGACGAGAAATCAGCCCTCAAAAACTTTACCGGCAGAAAATATTTTTTTGAAAAAATCCCTAAGCCCCGGGGTCACAATTTCAGCAAAAATCTGACTTTTGGCATTTCACTCAAAAATGGTGCCAGAAGCTTGCAAATGATCCCCTGAAAGCTTTGGCGATGGAAACAGAAGGCTTTTTATCACAGGACGAGAAATCAGCCCTCAAAAACGTAACCGGCAGAAAATATTTTTTTGAAAAAATCCCTAAGCCCCGGGGTCACAATTTCAGCAAAAATCTGACTTTTGGCAATTCACTCAAAAATGGTGCCAGAAGCTTGCAAATGATCCCCTGAAAGCTTTGGCGATGGAAATAGAAGGCTTTTTATCACAGGACAAGAAATCAGCCCTCAAAAACTTAACCAGCAGAAAATATTTTTTTGAAAAAATCCCTAAGCCCCGGGGTCACAATTTCAGCAAAAATCTGACTTTTGGCAATTCACTCAAAAATGGTGCCAGAAGCTTGCAAATGATCCCAAGAAAGCTTTGGCGATGGAAACAGAAGGCTTTTTATCACAGGACAAGAAATCAGCCCTCAAAAACGTAACCAGCAGAAAATATTTTTTTGAAAAAATCCCTAAGCCCCGGGGTCACAATTTCAGCAAAAATCTGACTTTTGGCAATTCACTCAAAAATGGTGTCAGAAGCTTGCAAAAGATCCCTAAGCCCTCATCTGACTTTTGGCAATTCACTCAAAAATGGTGCCAGAAGCTTGCAAATGATCCCCTGAAACCTTTGGCGATGGAAACAGAAGGCTTTTTATCACAGGACAAGAAATCAGCCCTCAAAAACTTTACCGGCAGAAAATATTTTTTTGAAAAAATCCCTAAGCCCCGGGGTCACAATTTCAGCAAAAATCTCACTTTTGGCAATTCACTCAAAAATGGTGTCAGAAGCTTGCAAATGATCCCCTGAAAGCTTTGGCGATGGAAACAGAAGGCTTTTTATCACAGGACAAGAAATCAGCCCTCAAAAACTTAACCGGCAGAAAATATTTTTTTGAAAAAATCCCTAAGCCCCGGGGTCACAATTTCAGCAAAAATCTGACTTTTGGCAATTCACTCAAAAATGGTGCCAGAAGCTTGCAAATGATCCCCTGAAAGCTTTGGTGATGGAAACAGAAGGCTTTTTATCACAGGACGAGAAATCAGCCCTCAAAAACGTAACCGGCAGAAAATATTTTTTTGAAAAAATCCCTAAGCCCCGGGGTCACAATTTCAGCAAAAATCTGACTTTTGGCAATTCACTCAAAAATGGTGCCAGAAGCTTGCAAATGATCCCCTGAAAGCTTTGGCGATGGAAACAGAAGGCTTTTTATCACAGGACAAAAAATCAGCCCTCAAAAACTTAACCGGCAGAAAATATTTTTTTGAAAAAATCCCTAAGCCCCGGGGTCACAATTTCAGCAAAAATCTGACTTTTGGCAATTCACTCAAAAATGGTGCCAGAAGCTTGCAAATGATCCCCTGAAAGCTTTGGCGATGGAAACAGAAGGCTTTTTATCACAGGACGAGAAATCAGCCCTCAAAAACGTAACCGGCAGAAAATATTTTTTTGAAAAAATCCCTAAGCCCCGGGGTCACAATTTCAGCAAAAATCTGACTTTTGGCAATTCACTCAAAAATGGTGCCAGAAGCTTGCAAATGATCCCTAAGCCCTCATCTGACTTTTGGCAATTCACTCAAAAATGGTGCCAGAAGCTTGCAAATGATCCCCAGAAAGCTTTGGCGATGGAAACAGAAGGCTTTTTATCACAGGACGAGAAATCAGCCCTCAAAAACTTTACCGGCAGCAAATTTTTTTTTGAAAAAATCCCTAAGCCCCGGGGTCACAATTTCAGCAAAAATCTGACTTTTGGCAATTCACTCAAAAATGGTGCCAGAAGCTTGCAAATGATCCCTAAGCCCTCATCTGACTTTTGGCAATTCACTCAAAAATGGTGCCAGAAGCTTGCAAATGATCCCCTGAAACCTTTGGCGATGGAAACAGAAGGCTTTTTATCACAGGACAAGAAATCAGCCCTCAAAAACTTTACCGGCAGAAAATATTTTTTTGAAAAAATCCCTAAGCCCCGGGGTCACAATTTCAGCAAAAATCTGACTTTTGGCAATTCACTCAAAAATGGTGTCAGAAGCTTGCAAATGATCCCCTGAAAGCTTTGGCGATGGAAACAGAAGGCTTTTTATCACAGGACAAGAAATCAGCCCTCAAAAACTTAACCGGCAGAAAATATTTTTTTGAAAAAATCCCTAAGCCCCGGGGTCACAATTTCAGCAAAAATCTGACTTTTGGCAATTCACTCAAAAATGGTGCCAGAAGCTTGCAAATGATCCCCTGAAAGCTTTGGCGATGGAAACAGAAGGCTTTTTATCACAGGACGAGAAATCAGCCCTCAAAAACGTAACCGGCAGAAAATATTTTTTTGAAAAAATCCCTAAGCCCCGGGGTCACAATTTCAGCAAAAATCTGACTTTTGGCAATTCACTCAAAAATGGTGCCAGAAGCTTGCAAATGATCCCCTGAAAGCTTTGGCGATGGAAACAGAAGGCTTTTTTATCACAGGACAAGAAATCAGCCCTCAAAAACGTAACCGGCAGAAAATAATTTTTTGAAAAAATCCCTAAGCCCCGGGGTCACAATTTCAGCAAAAATCTGACTTTTGGCAATTCACTCAAAAATGGTGCCAGAAGCTTGCAAATGATCCCCTGAAAGCTTTGGCGATGGAAACAGAAGGCTTTTTATCACAGGACAAGAAATCAGCCCTCAAAAACGTAACGGGCAGAAAATATTTTTTTGAAAAAATCCCTAAGCCCCGGGGTCACAATTTCAGCAAAAATCTGACTTTTGGCAATTCACTCAAAAATGGTGCCAGAAGCTTGCAAATGATCCCCTGAAAGCTGTGGCGATGGAAACAGAAGGCTTTTTATCACAGGACAAAAAATCAGCCCTCAAAAACGTAACCGGCAGAAAATATTTTTTTGAAAAAATCCCTAAGCCCCGGGGTCACAATTTCAGCAAAAATCTGACTTTTGGCAATTCACTCAAAAATGGTGCCAGAAGCTTGCAAATGATCCCTAAGCCCTAATCTGACTTTTGGCAATTCACTCAAAAATGGTGCCAGAAGCTTGCAAATGATCCCCTGAAACCTTTGGCGATGGAAACAGAAGGCTTTTTATCACAGGACAAGAAATCAGCCCTCAAAAACTTAACCGGCAGAAAATATTTTTCTGAAAAAAATCCCTAAGCCCCGGGGTCACAATTTCAGCAAAAATCTGACTTTTGGCAATTCACTCAAAAATGGTGCCAGAAGCTTGCAAATGATACCCTGAAAGCTTTGGCGATGGAAACAGAAGGCTTTTTATCACAGGACGAGAAATCAGCCCTCAAAAACGTAACCGGCAGAAAATATTTTTTTGAAAAAATCCCTAAGCCCCGGGGTCACAATTTCAGCAAAAATCTGACTTTTGGCATTTCACTCAAAAATGGTGCCAGAAGCTTGCAAATGATCCCCTGAAAGCTTTGGCGATGGAAACAGAAGGCTTTTTATCACAGGACAAGAAATCAGCCCTCAAAAACTTAACCGGCAATAAATATTTTTCTGAAAAAATCCCTAAGCCCCGGGGTCACAATTTCAGCAAAAATCTGACTTTTGGCAATTCACTCAAAAATGGTGCCAGAAGCTTGCAAATGATCCCCAGAAAGCTTTGGCGATGGAAACAGAAGGCTTTTTATCACAGGACGAGAAATCAGCCCTCAAAAACGTAACCGGCAGAAAATATTTTTTTGAAAAAATCCCTAAGCCCCGGGGTCACAATTTCAGCAAAAATCTGACTTTTGGCAATTCACTCAAAAATGGTGCCAGAAGCTTGCAAATGATCCCAAGAAAGCTTTGGCGATGGAAACAGAAGGCTTTTTATCACAGGACAAGAAATCAGCCCTCAAAAACGTAACCGGCAGAAAATATTTTTTTGAAAAAATCCCTAAGCCCCGGGGTCACAATTTCAGCAAAAATCTGACTTTTGGCAATTCACTCAAAAATGGTGTCAGAAGCTTGCAAAAGATCCCTAAGCCCTCATCTGACTTTTGGCAATTCACTCAAAAATGGTGCCAGAAGCTTGCAAATGATCCCCTGAAACCTTTGGCGATGGAAACAGAAGGCTTTTTATCACAGGACGAGAAATCAGCCCTCAAAAACTTTACCGGCAGCAAATTTTTTTTTGAAAAAATCCCTAAGCCCCGGGGTCACAATTTCAGCAAAAATCTGACTTTTGGCAATTCACTCAAAAATGGTGCCAGAAGCTTGCAAATGATCCCTAAGCCCTCATCTGACTTTTGGCAATTCACTCAAAAATGGTGCCAGAAGCTTGCAAATGATCCCCTGAAACCTTTGGCGATGGAAACAGAAGGCTTTTTATCACAGGACAAGAAATCAGCCCTCAAAAACTTTACCGGCAGAAAATATTTTTTTGAAAAAATCCCTAAGCCCCGGGGTCACAATTTCAGCAAAAATCTGACTTTTGGCAATTCACTCAAAAATGGTGTCAGAAGCTTGCAAATGATCCCCTGAAAGCTTTGGCGATGGAAACAGAAGGCTTTTTATCACAGGACAAGAAATCAGCCCTCAAAAACTTAACCGGCAGAAAATATTTTTTTGAAAAAATCCCTAAGCCCCGGGGTCACAATTTCAGCAAAAATCTGACTTTTGGCAATTCACTCAAAAATGGTGCCAGAAGCTTGCAAATGATCCCCTGAAAGCTTTGGCGATGGAAACAGAAGGCTTTTTATCACAGGACGAGAAATCAGCCCTCAAAAACGTAACCGGCAGAAAATATTTTTTTGAAAAAATCCCTAAGCCCCGGGGTCACAATTTCAGCAAAAATCTGACTTTTGGCAATTCACTCAAAAATGGTGCCAGAAGCTTGCAAATGATCCCCTGAAAGCTTTGGCGATGGAAACAGAAGGCTTTTTTATCACAGGACAAGAAATCAGCCCTCAAAAACGTAACCGGCAGAAAATAATTTTTTGAAAAAATCCCTAAGCCCCGGGGTCACAATTTCAGCAAAAATCTGACTTTTGGCAATTCACTCAAAAATGGTGCCAGAAGCTTGCAAATGATCCCCTGAAAGCTTTGGCGATGGAAACAGAAGGCTTTTTATCACAGGACAAGAAATCAGCCCTCAAAAACGTAACGGGCAGAAAATATTTTTTTGAAAAAATCCCTAAGCCCCGGGGTCACAATTTCAGCAAAAATCTGACTTTTGGCAATTCACTCAAAAATGGTGCCAGAAGCTTGCAAATGATCCCCTGAAAGCTGTGGCGATGGAAACAGAAGGCTTTTTATCACAGGACAAAAAATCAGCCCTCAAAAACGTAACCGGCAGAAAATATTTTTTTGAAAAAATCCCTAAGCCCCGGGGTCACAATTTCAGCAAAAATCTGACTTTTGGCAATTCACTCAAAAATGGTGCCAGAAGCTTGCAAATGATCCCTAAGCCCTAATCTGACTTTTGGCAATTCACTCAAAAATGGTGCCAGAAGCTTGCAAATGATCCCCTGAAACCTTTGGCGATGGAAACAGAAGGCTTTTTATCACAGGACAAGAAATCAGCCCTCAAAAACTTAACCGGCAGAAAATATTTTTCTGAAAAAAATCCCTAAGCCCCGGGGTCACAATTTCAGCAAAAATCTGACTTTTGGCAATTCACTCAAAAATGGTGCCAGAAGCTTGCAAATGATACCCTGAAAGCTTTGGCGATGGAAACAGAAGGCTTTTTATCACAGGACGAGAAATCAGCCCTCAAAAACGTAACCGGCAGAAAATATTTTTTTGAAAAAATCCCTAAGCCCCGGGGTCACAATTTCAGCAAAAATCTGACTTTTGGCATTTCACTCAAAAATGGTGCCAGAAGCTTGCAAATGATCCCCTGAAAGCTTTGGCGATGGAAACAGAAGGCTTTTTATCACAGGATGAGAAATCAGCCCTCAAAAACTTTACCGGCAGAAAATATTTTTTTGAAAAAATCCCTAAGCCCCGGGGTCACAATTTCAGCAAAAATCTGACTTTTGGCATTTCACTCAAAAATGGTGCCAGAAGCTTGCAAATGATCCCCTGAAAGCTTTGGCGATGGAAACAGAAGGCTTTTTATCACAGGACGAGAAATCAGCCCTCAAAAACGTAACCGGCAGAAAATATTTTTTTGAAAAAATCCCTAAGCCCTGGGGTCACAATTTCAGCAAAAATCTGACTTTTGGCAATTCACTCAAAAATGGTGCCAGAAGCTTGCAAATGATCCCAAGAAAGCTTTGGCGATGGAAACAGAAGGCTTTTTATCACAGGACAAGAAATCAGCCCTCAAAAACGTAACCGGCAGAAAATATTTTTTTGAAAAAATCCCTAAGCCCCGGGGTCACAATTTCAGCAAAAATCTGACTTTTGGCAATTCACTCAAAAATGGTGTCAGAAGCTTGCAAAAGATCCCTAAGCCCTCATCTGACTTTTGGCAATTCACTCAAAAATGGTGCCAGAAGCTTGCAAATGATCCCCTGAAACCTTTGGCGATGGAAACAGAAGGCTTTTTATCACAGGACAAGAAATCAGCCCTCAAAAACTTTACCGGCAGAAAATATTTTTTTGAAAAAATCCCTAAGCCCCGGGGTCACAATTTCAGCAAAAATCTCACTTTTGGCAATTCACTCAAAAATGGTGTCAGAAGCTTGCAAATGATCCCCTGAAAGCTTTGGCGATGGAAACAGAAGGCTTTTTATCACAGGACAAGAAATCAGCCCTCAAAAACTTAACCGGCAGAAAATATTTTTTTGAAAAAATCCCTAAGCCCCGGGGTCACAATTTCAGCAAAAATCTGACTTTTGGCAATTCACTCAAAAATGGTGCCAGAAGCTTGCAAATGATCCCCTGAAAGCTTTGGTGATGGAAACAGAAGGCTTTTTATCACAGGACGAGAAATCAGCCCTCAAAAACGTAACCGGCAGAAAATATTTTTTTGAAAAAATCCCTAAGCCCCGGGGTCACAATTTCAGCAAAAATCTGACTTTTGGCAATTCACTCAAAAATGGTGCCAGAAGCTTGCAAATGATCCCCTGAAAGCTTTGGCGATGGAAACAGAAGGCTTTTTATCACAGGACAAAAAATCAGCCCTCAAAAACTTAACCGGCAGAAAATATTTTTTTGAAAAAATCCCTAAGCCCCGGGGTCACAATTTCAGCAAAAATCTGACTTTTGGCAATTCACTCAAAAATGGTGCCAGAAGCTTGCAAATGATACCCTGAAAGCTTTGGCGATGGAAACAGAAGGCTTTTTATCACAGGACGAGAAATCAGCCCTCAAAAACGTAACCGGCAGAAAATATTTTTTTGAAAAAATCCCTAAGCCCCGGGGTCACAATTTCAGCAAAAATCTGACTTTTGGCATTTCACTCAAAAATGGTGCCAGAAGCTTGCAAATGATCCCCTGAAAGCTTTGGCGATGGAAACAGAAGGCTTTTTATCACAGGACAAGAAATCAGCCCTCAAAAACTTAACCGGCAATAAATATTTTTCTGAAAAAATCCCTAAGCCCCGGGGTCACAATTTCAGCAAAAATCTGACTTTTGGCAATTCACTCAAAAATGGTGCCAGAAGCTTGCAAATGATCCCCAGAAAGCTTTGGCGATGGAAACAGAAGGCTTTTTATCACAGGATGAGAAATCAGCCCTCAAAAACTTTACCGGCAGAAAATATTTTTTTGAAAAAATCCCTAAGCCCCGGGGTCACAATTTCAGCAAAAATCTGACTTTTGGCATTTCACTCAAAAATGGTGCCAGAAGCTTGCAAATGATCCCCTGAAAGCTTTGGCGATGGAAACAGAAGGCTTTTTATCACAGGACGAGAAATCAGCCCTCAAAAACGTAACCGGCAGAAAATATTTTTTTGAAAAAATCCCTAAGCCCCGGGGTCACAATTTCAGCAAAAATCTGACTTTTGGCAATTCACTCAAAAATGGTGCCAGAAGCTTGCAAATGATCCCAAGAAAGCTTTGGCGATGGAAACAGAAGGCTTTTTATCACAGGACAAGAAATCAGCCCTCAAAAACGTAACCGGCAGAAAATATTTTTTTGAAAAAATCCCTAAGCCCCGGGGTCACAATTTCAGCAAAAATCTGACTTTTGGCAATTCACTCAAAAATGGTGTCAGAAGCTTGCAAAAGATCCCTAAGCCCTCATCTGACTTTTGGCAATTCACTCAAAAATGGTGCCAGAAGCTTGCAAATGATCCCCTGAAACCTTTGGCGATGGAAACAGAAGGCTTTTTATCACAGGACAAGAAATCAGCCCTCAAAAACTTTACCGTCAGAAAATATTTTTTTGAAAAAATCCCTAAGCCCCGGGGTCACAATTTCAGCAAAAATCTCACTTTTGGCAATTCACTCAAAAATGGTGTCAGAAGCTTGCAAATGATCCCCTGAAAGCTTTGGCGATGGAAACAGAAGGCTTTTTATCACAGGACAAGAAATCAGCCCTCAAAAACTTAACCGGCAGAAAATATTTTTTTGAAAAAATCCCTAAGCCCCGGGGTCACAATTTCAGCAAAAATCTGACTTTTGGCAATTCACTCAAAAATGGTGCCAGAAGCTTGCAAATGATCCCCTGAAAGCTTTGGTGATGGAAACAGAAGGCTTTTTATCACAGGACGAGAAATCAGCCCTCAAAAACGTAACCGGCAGAAAATATTTTTTTGAAAAAATCCCTAAGCCCCGGGGTCACAATTTCAGCAAAAATCTGACTTTTGGCAATTCACTCAAAAATGGTGCCAGAAGCTTGCAAATGATCCCCTGAAAGCTTTGGCGATGGAAACAGAAGGCTTTTTATCACAGGACAAAAAATCAGCCCTCAAAAACTTAACCGGCAGAAAATATTTTTTTGAAAAAATCCCTAAGCCCCGGGGTCACAATTTCAGCAAAAATCTGACTTTTGGCAATTCACTCAAAAATGGTGCCAGAAGCTTGCAAATGATCCCCTGAAAGCTTTGGCGATGGAAACAGAAGGCTTTTTATCACAGGACGAGAAATCAGCCCTCAAAAACGTAACCGGCAGAAAATATTTTTTTGAAAAAATCCCTAAGCCCCGGGGTCACAATTTCAGCAAAAATCTGACTTTTGGCAATTCACTCAAAAATGGTGCCAGAAGCTTGCAAATGATCCCCTGAAAGCTTTGGCGATGGAAACAGAAGGCTTTTTTATCACAGGACAAGAAATCAGCCCTCAAAAACGTAACCGGCAGAAAATAATTTTTTGAAAAAATCCCTAAGCCCCGGGGTCACAATTTCAGCAAAAATCTGACTTTTGGCAATTCACTCAAAAATGGTGCCAGAAGATTGCAAATGATCCCCTGAAAGCTTTGGCGATGGAAACAGAAGGCTTTTTATCACAGGACAAGAAATCAGCCCTCAAAAACGTAACGGGCAGAAAATATTTTTTTGAAAAAATCCCTAAGCCCCGGGGTCACAATTTCAGCAAAAATCTGACTTTTGGCAATTCACTCAAAAATGGTGCCAGAAGCTTGCAAATGATCCCCTGAAAGCTGTGGCGATGGAAACAGAAGGCTTTTTATCACAGGACAAAAAATCAGCCCTCAAAAACGTAACCGGCAGAAAATATTTTTTTGAAAAAATCCCTAAGCCCCGGGGTCACAATTTCAGCAAAAATCTGACTTTTGGCAATTCACTCAAAAATGGTGCCAGAAGCTTGCAAATGATCCCTAAGCCCTAATCTGACTTTTGGCAATTCACTCAAAAATGGTGCCAGAAGCTTGCAAATGATCCCCTGAAACCTTTGGCGATGGAAACAGAAGGCTTTTTATCACAGGACAAGAAATCAGCCCTCAAAAACTTAACCGGCAGAAAATATTTTTCTGAAAAAAATCCCTAAGCCCCGGGGTCACAATTTCAGCAAAAATCTGACTTTTGGCAATTCACTCAAAAATGGTGCCAGAAGCTTGCAAATGATACCCTGAAAGCTTTGGCGATGGAAACAGAAGGCTTTTTATCACAGGACGAGAAATCAGCCCTCAAAAACGTAACCGGCAGAAAATATTTTTTTGAAAAAATCCCTAAGCCCCGGGGTCACAATTTCAGCAAAAATCTGACTTTTGGCATTTCACTCAAAAATGGTGCCAGAAGCTTGCAAATGATCCCCTGAAAGCTTTGGCGATGGAAACAGAAGGCTTTTTATCACAGGACAAGAAATCAGCCCTCAAAAACTTAACCGGCAATAAATATTTTTCTGAAAAAATCCCTAAGCCCCGGGGTCACAATTTCAGCAAAAATCTGACTTTTGGCAATTCACTCAAAAATGGTGCCAGAAGCTTGCAAATGATCCCCAGAAAGCTTTGGCGATGGAAACAGAAGGCTTTTTATCACAGGATGAGAAATCAGCCCTCAAAAACTTTACCGGCAGAAAATATTTTTTTGAAAAAATCCCTAAGCCCCGGGGTCACAATTTCAGCAAAAATCTGACTTTTGGCATTTCACTCAAAAATGGTGCCAGAAGCTTGCAAATGATCCCCTGAAAGCTTTGGCGATGGAAACAGAAGGCTTTTTATCACAGGACGAGAAATCAGCCCTCAAAAACGTAACCGGCAGAAAATATTTTTTTGAAAAAATCCCTAAGCCCCGGGGTCACAATTTCAGCAAAAATCTGACTTTTGGCAATTCACTCAAAAATGGTGCCAGAAGCTTGCAAATGATCCCCTGAAAGCTTTGGCGATGGAAATAGAAGGCTTTTTATCACAGGACAAGAAATCAGCCCTCAAAAACTTAACTGGCAGAAAATATTTTTTTGAAAAAATCCCTAAGCCCCAGGGTCACAATTTCAGCAAAAATCTGACTTTTGGCAATTCACTCAAAAATGGTGCCAGAAGCTTGCAAATGATCCCAAGAAAGCTTTGGCGATGGAAACAGAAGGCTTTTTATCACAGGACAAGAAATCAGCCCTCAAAAACTTAACCGGCAGAAAATATTTTTTTGAAAAAATCCCTAAGCCCCGGGGTCACAATTTCAGCAAAAATCTGACTTTTGGCAATTCACTCAAAAATGGTGCCAGAAGCTTGCAAATGATCCCCTGAAAGCTTTGGCGATGGAAACAGAAGGCTTTTTATCACAGGACAAAAAATCAGCCCTCAAAAACTTAACCGGCAGAAAATATTTTTTTGAAAAAATCCCTAAGCCCCGGGGTCACAATTTCAGCAAAAATCTGACTTTTGGCAATTCACTCAAAAATGGTGCCAGAAGCTTGCAAATGATCCCCTGAAAGCTTTGGCGATGGAAACAGAAGGCTTTTTATCACAGGACGAGAAATCAGCCCTCAAAAACGTAACCGGCAGAAAATATTTTTTTGAAAAAATCCCTAAGCCCCGGGGTCACAATTTCAGCAAAAATCTGACTTTTGGCAATTCACTCAAAAATGGTGCCAGAAGCTTGCAAATGATCCCCTGAAAGCTTTGGCGATGGAAACAGAAGGCTTTTTTATCACAGGACAAGAAATCAGCCCTCAAAAACGTAACCGGCAGAAAATAATTTTTTGAAAAAATCCCTAAGCCCCTGGGTCACAATTTCAGCAAAAATCTGACTTTTGGCAATTCACTCAAAAATGGTGCCAGAAGCTTGCAAATGATCCCCTGAAAGCTTTGGCGATGGAAACAGAAGGCTTTTTATCACAGGACAAGAAATCAGCCCTCAAAAACGTAACGGGCAGAAAATATTTTTTTGAAAAAATCCCTAAGCCCCGGGGTCACAATTTCAGCAAAAATCTGACTTTTGGCAATTCACTCAAAAATGGTGCCAGAAGCTTGCAAATGATCCCCTGAAAGCTTTGGCGATGGAAACAGAAGGCTTTTTTATCACAGGACAAGAAATCAGCCCTCAAAAACGTAACCGGCAGAAAATAATTTTTTGAAAAAATCCCTAAGCCCCGGGGTCACAATTTCAGCAAAAATCTGACTTTTGGCAATTCACTCAAAAATGGTGCCAGAAGCTTGCAAATGATCCCCTGAAAGCTTTGGCGATGGAAACAGAAGGCTTTTTATCACAGGACAAGAAATCAGCCCTCAAAAACGTAACAGGCAGAAAATATTTTTTTGAAAAAATCCCTAAGCCCCGGGGTCACAATTTCAGCAAAAATCTGACTTTTGGCAATTCACTCAAAAATGGTGCCAGAAGCTTGCAAATGATCCCCTGAAAGCTGTGGCGATGGAAACAGAAGGCTTTTTATCACAGGACAAAAAATCAGCCCTCAAAAACGTAACCGGCAGAAAATATTTTTTTGAAAAAATCCCTAAGCCCCGGGGTCACAATTTCAGCAAAAATCTGACTTTTGGCAATTCACTCAAAAATGGTGCCAGAAGCTTGCAAATGATCCCTAAGCCCTAATCTGACTTTTGGCAATTCACTCAAAAATGGTGCCAGAAGCTTGCAAATGATCCCCTGAAACCTTTGGCGATGGAAACAGAAGGCTTTTTATCACAGGACAAGAAATCAGCCCTCAAAAACTTAACCGGCAGAAAATATTTTTCTGAAAAAAATCCCTAAGCCCCGGGGTCACAATTTCAGCAAAAATCTGACTTTTGGCAATTCACTCAAAAATGGTGCCAGAAGCTTGCAAATGATACCCTGAAAGCTTTGGCGATGGAAACAGAAGGCTTTTTATCACAGGACGAGAAATCAGCCCTCAAAAACGTAACCGGCAGAAAATATTTTTTTGAAAAAATCCCTAAGCCCCGGGGTCACAATTTCAGCAAAAATCTGACTTTTGGCATTTCACTCAAAAATGGTGCCAGAAGCTTGCAAATGATCCCCTGAAAGCTTTGGCGATGGAAACAGAAGGCTTTTTATCACAGGACAAGAAATCAGCCCTCAAAAACTTAACCGGCAATAAATATTTTTCTGAAAAAATCCCTAAGCCCCGGGGTCACAATTTCAGCAAAAATCTGACTTTTGGCAATTCACTCAAAAATGGTGCCAGAAGCTTGCAAATGATCCCCAGAAAGCTTTGGCGATGGAAACAGAAGGCTTTTTATCACAGGATGAGAAATCAGCCCTCAAAAACTTTACCGGCAGAAAATATTTTTTTGAAAAAATCCCTAAGCCCCGGGGTCACAATTTCAGCAAAAATCTGACTTTTGGCATTTCACTCAAAAATGGTGCCAGAAGCTTGCAAATGATCCCCTGAAAGCTTTGGCGATGGAAACAGAAGGCTTTTTATCACAGGACGAGAAATCAGCCCTCAAAAACGTAACCGGCAGAAAATATTTTTTTGAAAAAATCCCTAAGCCCCGGGGTCACAATTTCAGCAAAAATCTGACTTTTGGCAATTCACTCAAAAATGGTGCCAGAAGCTTGCAAATGATCCCCTGAAAGCTTTGGCGATGGAAATAGAAGGCTTTTTATCACAGGACAAGAAATCAGCCCTCAAAAACTTAACTGGCAGAAAATATTTTTTTGAAAAAATCCCTAAGCCCCAGGGTCACAATTTCAGCAAAAATCTGACTTTTGGCAATTCACTCAAAAATGGTGCCAGAAGCTTGCAAATGATCCCAAGAAAGCTTTGGCGATGGAAACAGAAGGCTTTTTATCACAGGACAAGAAATCAGCCCTCAAAAACGTAACCGGCAGAAAATATTTTTTTGAAAAAATCCCTAAGCCCCGGGGTCACAATTTCAGCAAAAATCTGACTTTTGGCAATTCACTCAAAAATGGTGCCAGAAGCTTGCAAATGATCCCCTGAAAGCTTTGGCGATGGAAACAGAAGGCTTTTTATCACAGGACAAAAAATCAGCCCTCAAAAACTTAACCGGCAGAAAATATTTTTTTGAAAAAATCCCTAAGCCCCGGGGTCACAATTTCAGCAAAAATCTGACTTTTGGCAATTCACTCAAAAATGGTGCCAGAAGCTTGCAAATGATCCCCTGAAAGCTTTGGCGATGGAAACAGAAGGCTTTTTATCACAGGACGAGAAATCAGCCCTCAAAAACGTAACCGGCAGAAAATATTTTTTTGAAAAAATCCCTAAGCCCCGGGGTCACAATTTCAGCAAAAATCTGACTTTTGGCAATTCACTCAAAAATGGTGCCAGAAGCTTGCAAATGATCCCCTGAAAGCTTTGGCGATGGAAACAGAAGGCTTTTTTATCACAGGACAAGAAATCAGCCCTCAAAAACGTAACCGGCAGAAAATAATTTTTTGAAAAAATCCCTAAGCCCCGGGGTCACAATTTCAGCAAAAATCTGACTTTTGGCAATTCACTCAAAAATGGTGCCAGAAGCTTGCAAATGATCCCCTGAAAGCTTTGGCGATGGAAACAGAAGGCTTTTTATCACAGGACAAGAAATCAGCCCTCAAAAACGTAACGGGCAGAAAATATTTTTTTGAAAAAATCCCTAAGCCCCGGGGTCACAATTTCAGCAAAAATCTGACTTTTGGCAATTCACTCAAAAATGGTGCCAGAAGCTTGCAAATGATCCCCTGAAAGCTGTGGCGATGGAAACAGAAGGCTTTTTATCACAGGACAAAAAATCAGCCCTCAAAAACGTAACCGGCAGAAAATATTTTTTTGAAAAAATCCCTAAGCCCCGGGGTCACAATTTCAGCAAAAATCTGACTTTTGGCAATTCACTCAAAAATGGTGCCAGAAGCTTGCAAATGATCCCTAAGCCCTAATCTGACTTTTGGCAATTCACTCAAAAATGGTGCCAGAAGCTTGCAAATGATCCCCTGAAACCTTTGGCGATGGAAACAGAAGGCTTTTTATCACAGGACAAGAAATCAGCCCTCAAAAACTTAACCGGCAGAAAATATTTTTCTGAAAAAAATCCCTAAGCCCCGGGGTCACAATTTCAGCAAAAATCTGACTTTTGGCAATTCACTCAAAAATGGTGCCAGAAGCTTGCAAATGATACCCTGAAAGCTTTGGCGATGGAAACAGAAGGCTTTTTATCACAGGACGAGAAATCAGCCCTCAAAAACGTAACCGGCAGAAAATATTTTTTTGAAAAAATCCCTAAGCCCCGGGGTCACAATTTCAGCAAAAATCTGACTTTTGGCATTTCACTCAAAAATGGTGCCAGAAGCTTGCAAATGATCCCCTGAAAGCTTTGGCGATGGAAACAGAAGGCTTTTTATCACAGGACAAGAAATCAGCCCTCAAAAACTTAACCGGCAATAAATATTTTTCTGAAAAAATCCCTAAGCCCCGGGGTCACAATTTCAGCAAAAATCTGACTTTTGGCAATTCACTCAAAAATGGTGCCAGAAGCTTGCAAATGATCCCCAGAAAGCTTTGGCGATGGAAACAGAAGGCTTTTTATCACAGGATGAGAAATCAGCCCTCAAAAACTTTACCGGCAGAAAATATTTTTTTGAAAAAATCCCTAAGCCCCGGGGTCACAATTTCAGCAAAAATCTGACTTTTGGCATTTCACTCAAAAATGGTGCCAGAAGCTTGCAAATGATCCCCTGAAAGCTTTGGCGATGGAAACAGAAGGCTTTTTATCACAGGACGAGAAATCAGCCCTCAAAAACGTAACCGGCAGAAAATATTTTTTTGAAAAAATCCCTAAGCCCCGGGGTCACAATTTCAGCAAAAATCTGACTTTTGGCAATTCACTCAAAAATGGTGCCAGAAGCTTGCAAATGATCCCCTGAAAGCTTTGGCGATGGAAATAGAAGGCTTTTTATCACAGGACAAGAAATCAGCCCTCAAAAACTTAACTGGCAGAAAATATTTTTTTGAAAAAATCCCTAAGCCCCAGGGTCACAATTTCAGCAAAAATCTGACTTTTGGCAATTCACTCAAAAATGGTGCCAGAAGCTTGCAAATGATCCCAAGAAAGCTTTGGCGATGGAAACAGAAGGCTTTTTATCACAGGACAAGAAATCAGCCCTCAAAAACGTAACCGGCAGAAAATATTTTTTTGAAAAAATCCCTAAGCCCCGGGGTCACAATTTCAGCAAAAATCTGACTTTTGGCAATTCACTCAAAAATGGTGTCAGTAGCTTGCAAATGATCCCTAAGCCCTCATCTGACTTTTGGCAATTCACTCAAAAATGGTGCCAGAAGCTTGCAAATGATCCCCTGAAACCTTTGGCGATGGAAACAGAAGGCTTTTTATCACAGGACAAGAAATCAGCCCTCAAAAACTTTACCGGCAGAAAATATTTTTTTGAAAAAATCCCTAAGCCCCGGGGTCACAATTTCAGCAAAAATCTGACTTTTGGCAATTCACTCAAAAATGGTGCCAGAAGCTTGCAAATGATCCCTAAGCCCTCATCTGACTTTTGGCAATTCACTCAAAAATGGTGCCAGAAGCTTGCAAATGATCCCCTGAAACCTTTGGCGATGGAAACAGAAGGCTTTTTATCACAGGACAAGAAATCAGCCCTCAAAAACTTTACCGGCAGAAAATATTTTTTTGAAAAAATCCCTAAGCCCCGGGGTCACAATTTCAGCAAAAATCTGACTTTTGGCAATTCACTCAAAAAGGGTGCCAGAAGCTTGCAAATGATCCCCAGAAAGCTTTGGCGATGGAAACAGAAGGCTTTTTATCACAGGACAAGAAATCAGCCCTCAAAAACTTTACCGGCAGAAAATATTTTTTTGAAAAAATCCCTAAGCCCCGGGGTCACAATTTCAGCAAAAATCTGACTTTTGGCATTTCACTCAAAAATGGTGCCAGAAGCTTGCAAATGATCCCCTGAAAGCTTTGGCGATGGAAACAGAAGGCTTTTTATCACAGGACAAGAAATCAGCCCTCAAAAACTTAACCGGCAGAAAATATTTTTTTGAAAAAATCCCTAAGCCCCGGGGTCACAATTTCAGCAAAAATCTAACTTTTGGCAATTCACTCAAAAATGGTGCCAGAAGCTTGCAAATGATCCCCAGAAAGCTTTGGCGATGGAAATAGAAGGCTTTTTATCACAGGACAAGAAATCAGCCCTCAAAAACGTAACCGGCAGAAAATATTTTTTTGAAAAAATCCCTAAGCCCCGGGGTCACAATTTCAGCAAAAATCTGACTTTTGGCAATTCACTCAAAAATGGTGCCAGAAGCTTGCAAATGATCCCTAAGCCCTAATCTGACTTTTGGCAATTCACTCAAAAATGGTGCCAGAAGCTTGCAAATGATCCCCTGAAACCTTTGGCGATGGAAACAGAAGGCTTTTTATCACAGGACAAGAAATCAGCCCTCAAAAACGTAACCGGCAGAAAATATTTTTTTGAAAAAATCCCTAAGCCCCGGGGTCACAATTTCAGCAAAAATCTGACTTTTGGCATTTCACTCAAAAATGGTGCCAGAAGCTTGCAAATGATCCCCTGAAAGCTTTGGCGATGGAAACAGAAGGCTTTTTATCACAGGACAAGAAATCAGCCCTCAAAAACGTAACCGGCAGAAAATATTTTTTTGAAAAAATCCCTAAGCCCCGGGGTCACAATTTCAGCCAAAATCTGACTTTTGGCAATTCACTCAAAAATGGTGCCAGAAGCTTGCAAATGATACCCTGAAAGCTTTGGCGATGGAAACAGAAGGCTTTTTATCACAGGACGAGAAATCAGCCCTCAAAAACGTAACCGGCAGAAAATATTTTTTTGAAAAAATCCCTAAGCCCCGGGGTCACAATTTCAGCAAAAATCTGACTTTTGGCATTTCACTCAAAAATGGTGCCAGAAGCTTGCAAATGATCCCCTGAAAGCTTTGGCGATGGAAACAGAAGGCTTTTTATCACAGGACAAGAAATCAGCCCTCAAAAACTTAACCGGCAATAAATATTTTTCTGAAAAAATCCCTAAGCCCCGGGGTCACAATTTCAGCAAAAATCTGACTTTTGGCAATTCACTCAAAAATGGTGCCAGAAGCTTGCAAATGATCCCCAGAAAGCTTTGGCGATGGAAACAGAAGGCTTTTTATCACAGGATGAGAAATCAGCCCTCAAAAACTTTACCGGCAGAAAATATTTTTTTGAAAAAATCCCTAAGCCCCGGGGTCACAATTTCAGCAAAAATCTGACTTTTGGCATTTCACTCAAAAATGGTGCCAGAAGCTTGCAAATGATCCCCTGAAAGCTTTGGCGATGGAAACAGAAGGCTTTTTATCACAGGACGAGAAATCAGCCCTCAAAAACGTAACCGGCAGAAAATATTTTTTTGAAAAAATCCCTAAGCCCCGGGGTCACAATTTCAGCAAAAATCTGACTTTTGGCAATTCACTCAAAAATGGTGCCAGAAGCTTGCAAATGATCCCCTGAAAGCTTTGGCGATGGAAATAGAAGGCTTTTTATCACAGGACAAGAAATCAGCCCTCAAAAACTTAACTGGCAGAAAATATTTTTTTGAAAAAATCCCTAAGCCCCAGGGTCACAATTTCAGCAAAAATCTGACTTTTGGCAATTCACTCAAAAATGGTGCCAGAAGCTTGCAAATGATCCCAAGAAAGCTTTGGCGATGGAAACAGAAGGCTTTTTATCACAGGACAAGAAATCAGCCCTCAAAAACGTAACCGGCAGAAAATATTTTTTTGAAAAAATCCCTAAGCCCCGGGGTCACAATTTCAGCAAAAATCTGACTTTTGGCAATTCACTCAAAAATGGTGTCAGTAGCTTGCAAATGATCCCTAAGCCCTCATCTGACTTTTGGCAATTCACTCAAAAATGGTGCCAGAAGCTTGCAAATGATCCCCTGAAACCTTTGGCGATGGAAACAGAAGGCTTTTTATCACAGGACAAGAAATCAGCCCTCAAAAACTTTACCGGCAGAAAATATTTTTTTGAAAAAATCCCTAAGCCCCGGGGTCACAATTTCAGCAAAAATCTGACTTTTGGCAATTCACTCAAAAATGGTGCCAGAAGCTTCCAAATGATCCCTAAGCCCTCATCTGACTTTTGGCAATTCACTCAAAAATGGTGCCAGAAGCTTGCAAATGATCCCCTGAAACCTTTGGCGATGGAAACAGAAGGCTTTTTATCACAGGACAAGAAATCAGCCCTCAAAAACTTTACCGGCAGAAAATATTTTTTTGAAAAAATCCCTAAGCCCCGGGGTCACAATTTCAGCAAAAATCTGACTTTTGGCAATTCACTCAAAAAGGGTGCCAGAAGCTTGCAAATGATCCCCAGAAAGCTTTGGCGATGGAAACAGAAGGCTTTTTATCACAGGACAAGAAATCAGCCCTCAAAAACTTTACCGGCAGAAAATATTTTTTTGAAAAAATCCCTAAGCCCCGGGGTCACAATTTCAGCAAAAATCTGACTTTTGGCATTTCACTCAAAAATGGTGCCAGAAGCTTGCAAATGATCCCCTGAAAGCTTTGGCGATGGAAACAGAAGGCTTTTTATCACAGGACAAGAAATCAGCCCTCAAAAACTTAACCGGCAGAAAATATTTTTTTGAAAAAATCCCTAAGCCCCGGGGTCACAATTTCAGCAAAAATCTAACTTTTGGCAATTCACTCAAAAATGGTGCCAGAAGCTTGCAAATGATCCCCAGAAAGCTTTGGCGATGGAAATAGAAGGCTTTTTATCACAGGACAAGAAATCAGCCCTCAAAAACGTAACCGGCAGAAAATATTTTTTTGAAAAAATCCCTAAGCCCCGGGGTCACAATTTCAGCAAAAATCTGACTTTTGGCAATTCACTCAAAAATGGTGCCAGAAGCTTGCAAATGATCCCTAAGCCCTAATCTGACTTTTGGCAATTCACTCAAAAATGGTGCCAGAAGCTTGCAAATGATCCCCTGAAACCTTTGGCGATGGAAACAGAAGGCTTTTTATCACAGGACAAGAAATCAGCCCTCAAAAACGTAACCGGCAGAAAATATTTTTTTGAAAAAATCCCTAAGCCCCGGGGTCACAATTTCAGCAAAAATCTGACTTTTGGCATTTCACTCAAAAATGGTGCCAGAAGCTTGCAAATGATCCCCTGAAAGCTTTGGCGATGGAAACAGAAGGCTTTTTATCACAGGACAAGAAATCAGCCCTCAAAAACGTAACCGGCAGAAAATATTTTTTTGAAAAAATCCCTAAGCCCCGGGGTCACAATTTCAGCCAAAATCTGACTTTTGGCAATTCACTCAAAAATGGTGCCAGAAGCTTGCAAATGATCCCCTGAAAGCTGTGGCGATGGAAACAGAAGGCTTTTTATCACAGGACAAGAAATCAGCCCTCAAAAACGTAACCGGCAGAAAATATTTTTTTGAAAAAATCCCTAAGCCCCGGGGTCACAATTTCAGCAAAAATCTGACTTTTGGCAATTCACTCAAAAATGGTGCCAGAAGCTTGCAAATGATCCCTAAGCCCTAATCTGACTTTTGGCAATTCACTCAAAAATGGTGCCAGAAGCTTGCAAATGATCCCCTGAAACCTTTGGCGATGGAAACAGAAGGCTTTTTATCACAGGACAAGAAATCAGCCCTCAAAAACGTAACCGGAAGAAAATATTTTTTTGAAAAAATCCCTAAGCCCCGGGGTCACAATTTCAGCAAAAATCTGACTTTTGGCAATTCACTCAAAAATGGTGCCAGAAGCTTGCAAATGATCCCTAAGCCCTAATCTGACTTTTGGCAATTCACTCAAAAATGGTGCCAGAAGCTTGCAAATGATCCCCTGAAACCTTTGGCGATGGAAACAGAAGGCTTTTTATCACAGGACAAGAAATCAGCCCTCAAAAACGTAACCGGCAGAAAATATTTTTTTGAAAAAATCCCTAAGCCCCGGGGTCACAATTTCAGCAAAAATCTGACTTTTGGCATTTCACTCAAAAATGGTGCCAGAAGCTTGCAAATGATCCCCTGAAAGCTTTGGCGATGGAAACAGAAGGCTTTTTATCACAGGACAAGAAATCAGCCCTCAAAAACGTAACCGGCAGAAAATATTTTTTTGAAAAAATCCCTAAGCCCCGGGGTCACAATTTCAGCCAAAATCTGACTTTTGGCAATTCACTCAAAAATGGTGCCAGAAGCTTGCAAATGATCCCCTGAAAGCTGTGGCGATGGAAACAGAAGGCTTTTTATCACAGGACAAGAAATCAGCCCTCAAAAACGTAACCGGCAGAAAATATTTTTTTGAAAAAATCCCTAAGCCCCGGGGTCACAATTTCAGCAAAAATCTGACTTTTGGCAATTCACTCAAAAATGGTGCCAGAAGCTTGCAAATGATCCCTAAGCCCTAATCTGACTTTTGGCAATTCACTCAAAAATGGTGCCAGAAGCTTGCAAATGATCCCCTGAAACCTTTGGCGATGGAAACAGAAGGCTTTTTATCACAGGACAAGAAATCAGCCCTCAAAAACGTAACCGGAAGAAAATATTTTTTTGAAAAAATCCCTAAGCCCCGGGGTCACAATTTCAGCAAAAATCTGACTTTTGGCAATTCACTCAAAAATGGTGCCAGAAGCTTGCAAATGATCCCTAAGCCCTAATCTGACATTTGGCAATTCACTCAAAAATGGTGCCAGAAGCTTGCAAATGATCCCCTGAAAGCTTTGGCGATGGAAACAGAAGGCTTTTTATCACAGGACAAGAAATCAGCCCTCAAAAACTTCACCGGCAGAAAATATTTTTTTGAAAAAATCCCTAAGCCCCGGGGTCACAATTTCAGCAAAAATCTGACTTTTGGCAATTCACTCAAAAATGGTGCCAGAAGCTTGCAAATGATCCCCCAGAAAGCTTTGGCGATGGAAACAGAAGGCTTTTTATCACAGGACAAGAAATCAGCCCTCAAAAACGTAACCGGCAGAAAATATTTTTTTGAAAAAATCCCTAAGCCCCGGGGTCACAATTTCAGCAAAAATCTGACTTTTGGCAATTCACTCAAAAATGGTGCCAGAAGCTTGCAAATGATCCCTACGCCCTAATCTGACTTTTGGCAATTCACTCAAAAATGGTGCCAGAAGCTTGCAAATGATCCCCTGAAACCTTTGGCGATGGAAACAGAAGGCTTTTTATCACAGGACAAGAAATCAGCCCTCAAAAACGTAACCGGCAGAAAATATTTTTTTGAAAAAATCCCTAAGCCCCGGGGTCACAATTTCAGCAAAAATCTGACTTTTGGCATTTCACTCAAAAATGGTGCCAGAAGCTTGCAAATGATCCCCTGAAAGCTTTGGCGATGGAAACAGAAGGCTTTTTATCACAGGACAAGAAATCAGCCCTCAAAAACGTAACCGGCAGAAAATATTTTTTTGAAAAAATCCCTAAGCCCCGGGGTCACAATTTCAGCCAAAATCTGACTTTTCGCAATTCACTCAAAAATGGTGCCAGAAGCTTGCAAATGATCCCCTGAAAGCTGTGGCGATGGAAACAGAAGGCTTTTTATCACAGGACAAGAAATCAGCCCTCAAAAACGTAACCGGCAGAAAATATTTTTTTGAAAAAATCCCTAAGCCCCGGGGTCACAATTTCAGCAAAAATCTGACTTTTGGCAATTCACTCAAAAATGGTGCCAGAAGCTTGCAAATGATCCCTAAGCCCTAATCTGACTTTTGGCAATTCACTCAAAAATGGTGCCAGAAGCTTGCAAATGATCCCCTGAAACCTTTGGCGATGGAAACAGAAGGCTTTTTATCACAGGACAAGAAATCAGCCCTCAAAAACGTAACCGGCAGAAAATATTTTTTTGAAAAAATCCCTAAGCCCCGCGGTCACAATTTCAGCAAAAATCTGACTTTTGGCAATTCACTCAAAAATGGTGCCAGAAGCTTGCAAATGATCCCCTGAAAGCTGTGGCGATGGAAACAGAAGGCTTTTTATCACAGGACAAAAAATCAGCCCTCAAAAACGTAACCGGCAGAAAATATTTTTTTGAAAAAATCCCTAAGCCCCGGGGTCACAATTTCAGCAAAAATCTGACTTTTGGCAATTCACTCAAAAATGGTGCCAGAAGCTTGCAAATGATCCCTAAGCCCTAATATGACTTTTGGCAATTCACTCAAAAATGGTGCCAGAAGCTTGCAAATGATCCCCTGAAACCTTTGGCGATGGAAACAGAAGGCTTTTTATCACAGGACAAGAAATCAGCCCTCAAAAACGTAACCGGCAGAAAATATTTTTTTGAAAAAATCCCTAAGCCCCGGGGTCACAATTTCAGCAAAAATCTGACTTTTGGCATTTCACTCAAAAATGGTGCCAGAAGCTTGCAAATGATCCCCTGAAAGCTTTGGCGATGGAAACAGAAGGCTTTTTATCACAGGACGAGAAATCAGCCCTCAAAAACGTAACCGGCAGAAAATATTTTTTTGAAAAAATCCCTAAGCCCTGGGGTCACAATTTCAGCAAAAATCTGACTTTTGGCAATTCACTCAAAAATGGTGCCAGAAGCTTGCAAATGATCCCCTGAAAGCTTTGGCGATGGAAACAGAAGGCTTTTTATCACAGGACAAGAAATCAGCCCTCAAAAACTTAACCGGCAGAAAATATTTTTCTGAAAAAATCCCTAAGCCCCGGGGTCACAATTTCAGCAAAAATCTGACTTTTGGCAATTCACTCAAAAATGGTGCCAGAAGCTTGCAAATGATACCCTGAAAGCTTTGGCGATGGAAACAGAAGGCTTTTTATCACAGGACGAGAAATCAGCCCTCAAAAACGTAACCGGCAGAAAATATTTTTTTGAAAAAATCCCTAAGCCCCGGGGTCACAATTTCAGCAAAAATCTGACTTTTGGCAATTCACTCAAAAATGGTGCCAGAAGCTTGCAAATGATCCCCTGAAAGCTTTGGCGATGGAAACAGAAGGCTTTTTATCACAGGACAAGAAATCAGCCCTCAAAAACTTAACCGGCAATAAATATTTTTCTGAAAAAATCCCTAAGCCCCGGGGTCACAATTTCAGCAAAAATCTGACTTTTGGCAATTCACTCAAAAATGGTGCCAGAAGCTTGCAAATGATCCCCAGAAAGCTTTGGCGATGGAAACAGAAGGCTTTTTATCACAGGACGAGAAATCAGCCCTCAAAAACTTTACCGGCAGAAAATATTTTTTTGAAAAAATCCCTAAGCCCCGGGGTCACAATTTCAGCAAAAATCTGACTTTTGGCATTTCACTCAAAAATGGTGCCAGAAGCTTGCAAATGATCCCCTGAAAGCTTTGGCGATGGAAACAGAAGGCTTTTTATCACAGGACGAGAAATCAGCCCTCAAAAACGTAACCGGCAGAAAATATTTTTTTGAAAAAATCCCTAAGCCCCGGGGTCACAATTTCAGCAAAAATCTGACTTTTGGCAATTCACTCAAAAATGGTGCCAGAAGCTTGCAAATGATCCCTAAGCCCTCATCTGACTTTTGGCAATTCACTCAAAAATGGTGCCAGAAGCTTGCAAATGATCCCCAGAAAGCTTTGGCGATGGAAACAGAAGGCTTTTTATCACAGGACGAGAAATCAGCCCTCAAAAACTTTACCGGCAGCAAATATTTTTTTGAAAAAATCCCTAAGCCCCGGGGTCACAATTTCAGCAAAAATCTGACTTTTGGCATTTCACTCAAAAATGGTGCCAGAAGCTTGCAAATGATCCCCTGAAAGCTTTGGCGATGGAAACAGAAGGCTTTTTATCACAGGACGAGAAATCAGCCCTCAAAAACTTAACCGGCAGAATTTTTTTTTTTGAAAAAATCCCTAAGCCCCGGGGTCACAATTTCAGCAAAAATCTGACTTTTGGCAATTCACTCAAAAATGGTGCCAGAAGCTTGCAAATGATCCCTAAGCCCTCATCTGACTTTTGGCAATTCACTCAAAAATGGTGCCAGAAGCTTGCAAATGATCCCCTGAAACCTTTGGCGATGGAAACAGAAGGCTTTTTATCACAGGACAAGAAATCAGCCCTCAAAAACTTTACCGGCAGAAAATATTTTTTTGAAAAAATCCCTAAGCCCCGGGGTCACAATTTCAGCAAAAATCTGACTTTTGGCAATTCACTCAAAAATGGTGTCAGAAGCTTGCAAATGATCCGCTGAAAGCTTTGGCGATGGAAACAGAAGGCTTTTTATCACAGGACAAGAAATCAGCCCTCAAAAACTTAACCGGCAGAAAATATTTTTTTGAAAAAATCCCTAAGCCCCGGGGTCACAATTTCAGCAAAAATCTGACTTTTGGCAATTCACTCAAAAATGGTGCCAGAAGCTTGCAAATGATCCCCTGAAAGCTTTGGCGATGGAAACAGAAGGCTTTTTATCACAGGACAAGAAATCAGCCCTCAAAAACTTAACCGGCAGAAAATATTTTTTTGAAAAAATCCCTAAGCCCCGGGGTCACAATTTCAGCAAAAATCTGACTTTTGGCAATTCACTCAAAAATGGTGCCAGAAGCTTGCAAATGATCCACTGAAAGCTTTGGCGATGGAAACAGAAGGCTTTTTATCACAGGACAAGAAATCAGCCCTCAAAAACTTAACCGGCAGAAAATATTTTTTTGAAAAAATCCCTAAGCCCCGGGGTCACAATTTCAGCAAAAATCTGACTTTTGGCAATTCACTCAAAAATGGTGCCAGAAGCTTGCAAATGATCCCCTGAAAGCTTTGGCGATGGAAACAGAAGGCTTTTTATCACAGGACGAGAAATCAGCCCTCAAAAACGTAACCGGCAGAAAATATTTTTTTGAAAAAATCCCTAAGCCCCGGGGTCACAATTTCAGCAAAAATCTGACTTTTGGCAATTCACTCAAAAATGGTGCCAGAAGCTTGCAAATGATCCCCTGAAAGCTTTGGCGATGGAAACAGAAGGCTTTTTATCACAGGACAAGAAATCAGCCCTCAAAAACTTAACCGGCAGAAAATATTTTTTTGAAAAAATCCCTAAGCCCCGGGGTCACAATTTCAGCAAAAATCTGACTTTTGGCAATTAACTCAAAAATGGTGCCAGAAGCTTGCAAATGATCCCTAAGCCCTAATCTGACTTTTGGCAATTCACTCAAAAATGGTGCCAGAAGCTTGCAAATGATCCCCTGAAACCTTTGGCGATGGAAAGAGAAGGCTTTTTATCACAGGACAAGAAATCAGCCCTCAAAAACGTAACCGGCAGAATTTTTTTTTTGAAAAAATCCCTAAGCCCCGGGGTCTCAATTTCAGCAAAAATCTGACTTTTGGCATTTCACTCAAAAATGGTGCCAGAAGCTTGCAAATGATCCCCTGAAAGCTTTGGCGATGGAAACAGAAGGCTTTTTATCACAGGACGAGAAATCAGCCCTCAAAAAGGTAACAGGCAGAAAATATTTTTTTGAAAAAATCCCTAAGCCCCGGGGTCACAATTTCAGCAAAAATCTGACTTTTGGCAATTCACTCAAAAATGGTGCCAGAAGCTTGCAAATGATCCCCTGAAAGCTTTGGCGATGGAAACAGAAGGCTTTTTATCACAGGACAAGAAATCAGCCCTCAAAAACTTAACCGGCAGAAAATATTTTTTTGAAAAAATCCCTAAGCCCCGGGGTCACAATTTCAGCAAAAATCTGACTTTTGGCAATTCATTGAAAAATGGTGCCAGAAGCTTGCAAATGATCCCCTGAAAGCTTTGGCGATGGAAACAGAAGGCTTTTTATCACAGGACGAGAAATCAGCCCTCAAAAACGTAACCGGCAGAAAATATTTTTTTTGAAAAAATCCGTAAGCCCCGGGGTCACAATTTCAGCAAAAATCTGACTTTTGGCAATTCACTCAAAAATGGTGCCAGAAGCTTGCAAATGATCCCCTGAAAGCTTTGGCGATGGACACAGAAGGCTTTTTATCACAGGACAAGAAATCAGCCCTCAAAAACTTAACCGGCAGAAAATATTTTTTTGAAAAAATCCCTAAGCCCCGGGGTCACAATTTCAGCAAAAATCTGACTTTTGGCAATTCACTCAAAAATGGTGCGAGAAGCTTGCAAATGATCCCCAGAAAGCTTTGGCGATGGAAACAGAAGGCTTTTTATCACAGGACAAGAAATCAGCCCTCAAAAACTTTACCGGCAGAAAATATTTTTTTGAAAAAATCCCTAAGCCCCGGGGTCACAATTTCAGCAAAAATCTGACTTTTGGCAATTCACTCAAAAATGGTGCCAGAAGCTTGCAAATGATCCCCAGAAAGCTTTGGCGATGGAAACAGAAGGCTTTTTATCACAGGACAAGAAATCAGCCCTCAAAAACGTAACCGGCAGAAAATATTTTTTTGAAAAAATCCCTAAGCCCCGGGGTCACAATTTCAGCAAAAATCTGACTTTTGGCAATTCACTCAAAAATGGTGCCAGAAGCTTGCAAATGATCCCTAAGCCCTCATCTGACTTTTGGCAATTCACTCAAAAATGGTGCCAGAAGCTTGCAAATGATCCCCTGAAAGCTTTGGCGATGGAAACAGAAGGCTTTTTATCACAGGACAAGAAATCAGCCCTCAAAAACTTTACCGGCAGAAAATATTTTTTTGAAAAAATCCCTAAGCCCCGGGGTCACAATTTCAGCAAAAATCTGACTTTTGGCAATTCACTCAAAAATGGTGTCAGAAGCTGGCAAATGATCCCCTGAAAGCTTTGGCGATGGAAACAGAAGGCTTTTTATCACAGGACAAGAAATCAGCCCTCAAAAACTTAACCGGCAGAAAATATTTTTTTGAAAAAATCCCTAAGCCCCGGGGTCACAATTTCAGCAAAAATCTGACTTTTGGCAATTCACTCAAAAATGGTGCCAGAAGCTTGCAAATGATCCCCAGAAAGCTTTGGCGATGGAAACAGAAGGCTTTTTATCACAGGACAAGAAATCAGCCCTCAAAAACTTTACCGGCAGAAAATATTTTTTTGAAAAAATCCCTAAGCCCCAGGGACACAATTTCAGCCAAAATCTGACTTTTGGCAATTCACTCAAAAATGGTGCCAGAAGCTTGCAAATGATCCCCTGAAAGCTTTGGCGATGGAAACAGAAGGCTTTTTATCACAGGACAAGAAATCAGCCCTCAAAAACGTAACCGGCAGAAAATATTTTTTTGAAAAAATCCCTAAGCCCCGGGGTCACAATTTCAGCAAAAATCTGACTTTTGGCAATTCACTCAAAAATGGTGCCAGAAGCTTGCAAATGATCCCTAAGCCCTCATCTGACTTTTGGCAATTCACTCAAAAATGGTGCCAGAAGCTTGCAAATGATCCCCTGAAAGCTTTGGCGATGGAAACAGAAGGCTTTTTATCACAGGACAAGAAATCAGCCCTCAAAAACTTTACCGGCAGAAAATATTTTTTTGAAAAAATCCCTAAGCCCCGGGGTCACAATTTCAGCCAAAATCTGACTTTTGGCAATTCACTCAAAAATGGTGCCAGAAGCTTGCAAATGATCCCTAAGCCCTAATCTGACTTTTGGCAATTCACTCAAAAATGGTGCCAGAAGCTTGCAAATGATCCCCTGAAAGCTTTGGCGATGGAAACAGAAGGCTTTTTATCACAGGACAAGAAATCAGCCCTCAAAAACGTAACCCGCAGAAAATATTTTTTTGAAAAAATCCCTAAGCCCCGGGGTCACAATTTCAGCAAAAATCTGACTTTTGGCAATTCACTCAAAAATGGTGCCAGAAGCTTGCAAATGACCCCCTGAAAGCTTTGGCGATGGAAACAGAAGGCTTTTTATCACAGGACAAGAAATCAGCCCTCAAAAACTTAACCGGCAGAAAATATTTTTTTGAAAAAATCCCTAAGCCCCGGGGTCACAATTTCAGCAAAAATCTGACTTTTGGCAATTCACTCAAAAATGGTGCCAGAAGCTTGCAAATGATCCCCAGAAAGCTTTGGCGATGGAAACAGAAGGCTTTTTATCACAGGACAAGAAATCAGCCCTCAAAAACTTTACCGGCAGAAAATATTTTTTTGAAAAAATCCCTAAGCCCCGGGGTCACAATTTCAGCAAAAATCTGACTTTTGGCATTTCACTCAAAAATGGTGCCAGAAGCTTGCAAATGTTCCCTGAAAGCTTTGGCGATGGAAACAGAAGGCTTTTTATCACAGGACGAGAAATCAGCCCTCAAAAACGTAACCGGCAGAAAATATTTTTTTGAAAAAATCCCTAAGCCCCGAGGTCACAATTTCAGCAAAAATCTGACTTTTGGCAATTCACTCAAAAATGGTGCCAGAAGCTTGCAAATGATCCCCTGAAAGCTTTGGCGATGGAAACAGAAGCCTTTTTATCACAGGACAAGAAATCAGCCCTCAAAAACTTAACCGGCAGAAAATATTTTTTTGAAAAAATCCCTAAGCCCCGGGGTCACAATTTCAGCAAAAATCTGACTTTTGGCAATTCACTCAAAAATGGTGCCAGAAGCTTGCAAATGATCCCCAGAAAGCTTTGGCGATGGAAACAGAAGGCTTTTTATCACAGGACAAGAAATCAGCCCTCAAAAACTTTACCGGCAGAAAATATTTTTTTGAAAAAATCCCTAAGCCCCGGGGTCACAATTTCAGCAAAAATCTGACTTTTGGCATTTCACTCAAAAATGGTGCCAGAAGCTTGCAAATGATCCCCTGAAAGCTTTGGCCATGGAAACAGAAGGCTTTTTATCACAGGACGAGAAATCAGCCCTCAAAAACGTAACCGGCAGAAAATATTTTTTTGAAAAAATCCCTAAGCCCCGGGGTCACAATTTCAGCAAAAATCTGACTTTTGGCAATTCACTCAAAAATGGTGCCAGAAGCTTGCAAATGATCCCCTGAAAGCTTTGGCGATGGAAACAGAAGCCTTTTTATCACAGGACAAGAAATCAGCCCTCAAAAACTTTACCGGCAGAAAATATTTTTTTGAAAAAATCCCTAAGCCCCGGGGTCACAATTTCAGCAAAAATCTGACTTTTGGCAATTCACTCAAAAATGGTGCCAGAAGCTTGCAAATGATCCCCTGAAAGCTTTGGCGATGGAAACAGAAGGCTTTTCATCACAGGACAAGAAATCAGCCCTCAAAAACTTAACCGGCAGAAAATATTTTTTTGAAAAAATCCCTAAGCCCCGGGGTCACAATTTCAGCAAAAATCTGACTTTTGGCAATTCACTCAAAAATGGTGCCAGAAGCTTGCAAATGATCCCCTGAAAGCTTTGGCGATGGAAACAGAAGCCTTTTTATCACAGGACAAGAAATCAGCCCTCAAAAACTTAACCGGCAGAAAATATTTTTTTGAAAAAATCCCTAAGCCCCGGGGTCACAATTTCAGCAAAAATCTGACTTTTGGCAATTCACTCAAAAATGGTGCCAGAAGCTTGCAAATGATCCCCAGAAAGCTTTGGCGATGGAAACAGAAGGCTTTTTATCACAGGACAAGAAATCAGCCCTCAAAAACTTTACCGGCAGAAAATATTTTTTTGAAAAAATCCCTAAGCCCCGGGGTCACAATTTCAGCAAAAATCTGACTTTTGGCATTTCACTCAAAAATGGTGCCAGAAGCTTGCAAATGATCCCCTGAAAGCTTTGGCCATGGAAACAGAAGGCTTTTTATCACAGGACGAGAAATCAGCCCTCAAAAACGTAACCGGCAGAAAATATTTTTTTGAAAAAATCCCTAAGCCCCGGGGTCACAATTTCAGCAAAAATCTGACTTTTGGCAATTCACTCAAAAATGGTGCCAGAAGCTTGCAAATGATCCCCTGAAAGCTTTGGCGATGGAAACAGAAGCCTTTTTATCACAGGACAAGAAATCAGCCCTCAAAAACTTTACCGGCAGAAAATATTTTTTTGAAAAAATCCCTAAGCCCCGGGGTCACAATTTCAGCAAAAATCTGACTTTTGGCAATTCACTCAAAAATGGTGCCAGAAGCTTGCAAATGATCCCCTGAAAGCTTTGGCGATGGAAACAGAAGGCTTTTCATCACAGGACAAGAAATCAGCCCTCAAAAACTTAACCGGCAGAAAATATTTTTTTGAAAAAATCCCTAAGCCCCGGGGTCACAATTTCAGCAAAAATCTGACTTTTGGCAATTCACTCAAAAATGGTGCCAGAAGCTTGCAAATGATCCCCAGAAAGCTTTGGCGATGGAAACAGAAGGCTTTTTATCACAGGACGAGAAATCAGCCCTCAAAAACGTAACCGGCAGAAAATATTTTTTTGAAAAAATCCCTAAGCCCCGGGGTCACAATTTCAGCAAAAATCTGACTTTTGGCAATTCACTCAAAAATGGTGCCAGAAGCTTGCAAATGATCCCCTGAAAGCTTTGGCGATGGAAACAGAAGCCTTTTTATCACAGGACAAGAAATCAGCCCTCAAAAACTTAACCGGCAGAAAATATTTTTTTGAAAAAATCCCTAAGCCCCGGGGTCACAATTTCAGCAAAAATCTGACTTTTGGCAATTCACTCAAAAATGGTGCCAGAAGCTTGCAAATGATCCCCTGAAAGCTTTGGCGATGGAAACAGAAGGCTTTTTATCACAGGACGAGAAATCAGCCCTCAAAAACTTTACCGGCAGAAAATATTTTTTTGAAAAAATCCCTAAGCCCCGGGGTCACAATTTCAGCCAAAATCTGACTTTTGGCAATTCACTCAAAAATGGTGCCAGAAGCTTGCAAATGATCCCCTGAAAGCTTTGGCGATGGAAACAGAAGGCTTTTTATCACAGGACAAGAAATCAGCCCTCAAAAACTTAACCGGCAGAAAATATTTTTTTGAAAAAATCCCTAAGCCCCGGGGTCACAATTTCAGCAAAAATCTGACTTTTGGCAATTCACTCAAAAATGGTGCCAGAAGCTTGCAAATGATCCCCTGAAAGCTTTGGCGATGGAAACAGAAGGCTTTTTATCACAGGACAAGAAATCAGCCCTCAAAAACGTAACCGGCAGAAAATATTTTTTTGAAAAAATCCCTAAGCCCCGGGGTCTCAATTTCAGCAAAAATCTGACTTTTGGCATTTCACTCAAAAATGGTGCCAGAAGCTTGCAAATGATCCCCTGAAAGCTTTGGCGATGGAAACAGAAGGCTTTTTATCACAGGACGAGAAATCAGCCCTCAAAAACGTAACCGGCAGAAAATATTTTTTTGAAAAAATCCCTAAGCCCCGGGGTCACAATTTCAGCAAAAATCTGACTTTTGGCAATTCACTCAAAAATGGTGCCAGAAGCTTGCAAATGATCCCCTGAAAGCTTTGGCGATGGAAACAGAAGGCTTTTTATCACAGGACAAGAAATCAGCCCTCAAAAACTTAACCGGCAGAAAATATTTTTTTGAAAAAATCCCTAAGCCCCGGGGTCACAATTTCAGCAAAAATCTGACTTTTGGCAATTCATTGAAAAATGGTGCCAAAAGCTTGCAAATGATCCCCTGAAAGCTTTGGCGATGGAAACAGAAGGCTTTTTATCACAGGACGAGAAATCAGCCCTCAAAAACGTAACTGGCAGAAAATATTTTTTTGAAAAAATCCCTAAGCCCCGGGGTCACAATTTCAGCAAAAATCTGACTTTTGGCAATTCACTCAAAAATGGTGCCAGAAGCTTGCAAATGATCCCATGAAAGCTTTGGCGATGGACACAGAAGGCTTTTTATCACAGGACAAGAAATCAGCCCTCAAAAACTTAACCGGCAGAAAATATTTTTTTGAAAAAATCCCTAAGCCCCGGGGTCACAATTTCAGCAAAAATCTGACTTTTGGCAATTCACTCAAAAATGGTGCCAGAAGCTTGCAAATGATCCCCAGAAAGCTTTGGCGATGGAAACAGAAGGCTTTTTATCACAGGACAAGAAATCAGCCCTCAAAAACTTTACCGGCAGAAAATATTTTTTTGAAAAAATCCCTAAGCCCCGGGGTCACAATTTCAGCAAAAATCTGACTTTTGGCAATTCACTCAAAAATGGTGCCAGAAGCTTGCAAATGATCCCCAGAAAGCTTTGGCGATGGAAACAGAAGGCTTTTTATCACAGGACAAGAAATCAGCCCTCAAAAACGTAACCGGCAGAAAATATTTTTTTGAAAAAATCCCTAAGCCCCGGGGTCACAATTTCAGCAAAAATCTGACTTTTGGCAATTCACTCAAAAATGGTGCCAGAAGCTTGCAAATGATCCCTAAGCCCTCATCTGACTTTTGGCAATTCACTCAAGAATGGTGCCAGAAGCTTGCAAATGATCCCCTGAAAGCTTTGGCGATGGAAACAGAAGGCTTTTTATCACAGGACAAGAAATCAGCCCTCAAAAACTTTACCGGCAGAAAATATTTTTTTGAAAAAAATCCCTAAGCCCCGGGGTCACAATTTCAGCAAAAATCTGACTTTTGGCAATTCACTCAAAAATGGTGCCGGAAGCTTGCAAATGATCCCCTGAAAGCTTTGGCGATGGAAACAGAAGGCTTTTTATCACAGGACGAGAAATCAGCCCTCAAAAACGTAACCGGCAGAAAATATTTTTTTGAAAAAATCCCTAAGCCCCGGGGTCACAATTTCAGCAAAAATCTGACTTTTGGCAATTCACTCAAAAATGGTGCCAGAAGCTTGCGAATGATCCCCAGAAAGCTTTGGCGATGGAAACATAAGGCTTTTTATCACAGGACAAGAAATCAGCCCTCAAAAACTTTACCGGCAGAAAATATTTTTTTGAAAAAATCCCTAAGCCCCGGGGTCACAATTTCAGCAAAAATCTGACTTTTGGCAATTCACTCAAAAATGGTGCCAGAAGCTTGCAAATGATCCCCTGAAAGCTTTGGCGATGGAAACAGAAGGCTTTTTATCACAGGACGAGAAATCAGCCCTCAAAAACGTAACCGGCAGAAAATATTTTTTTGAAAAAATCCCTAAGCCCGGGGTCACAATTTCAGCAAAAATCTGACTTTTGGCAATTCACTCAAAAATGGTGCCAGAAGCTTGCAAATGATCCCCAGAAAGCTTTGGCGATGGAAACAGAAGGCTTTTTATCACAGGACAAGAAATCAGCCCTCAAAAACTTTACCGGCAGAAAATATTTTTTTGAAAAAATCCCTAAGCCCCGGGGTCACAATTTCAGCAAAAATCTGACTTTTGGCAATTCACTCAAAAATGGTGCCAGAAGCTTGCAAATGATCCCTAAGCCCTAATCTGACTTTTGGCAATTCACTCAAAAATGGTGCCAGAAGCTTGCAAATGATCCCCTGAAAGCTTTGGCGATGGAAACAGAAGGCTTTTTATCACAGGACAAGAAATCAGCCTTCAAAAACGTAACCGGCAGAAAATATTTTTTTGAAAAAATCCCTAAGCCCCGGGGTCACAATTTCAGCAAAAATCTGACTTTTGGCAATTCACTCAAAAATGGTGCCAGAAGCTTGCAAATGATCCCCTGAAAGCGTTGGCGATGGAAATAGAAGCCTTTTTATGACAGGACAAGAAATCAGCCCTCAAAAACTTAACCGGCAGAAAATATTTTTTTGAAAAAATCCCTAAGCCCCGGGGTCACAATTTCAGCAAAAATCTGACTTTTGGCAATTCACTCAAAAATGGTGCCAGAAGCTTGCAAATGATCCCCAGAAAGCTTTGGCGATGGAAACAGAAGGCTTTTTATCACAGGACGAGAAATCAGCCCTCAAAAACTTTACCGGAAGAAAATATTTTTTTGAAAAAATCCCTAAGCCCCGGGGTCACAATTTCAGAAAAAATCTGACTTTTGGCAATTCACTCAAAAATGGTGCCAGAAGCTTGCAAATGATCCCCAGAAAGCTTTGGCGATGGAAACAGAAGGCTTTTTATCACAGGACAAGAAATCAGCCCTCAAAAACGTAACCGGCAGAAAATATTTTTTTGAAAAAATCCCTAAGCCCCGGGGTCACAATTTCAGCAAAAATCTGACTTTTGGCAATTCACTCAAAAATGGTGCCAGAAGCTTGCAAATGATCCCTAAGCCCTAATCTGACTTTTGGCAATTCACTCAAAAATGGTGCCAGAAGCTTGCAAATGATCCCCTGAAACCTTTGGCGATGGAAACAGAAGGCTTTTTATCACAGGACAAGAAATCAGCCCTCAAAAACGTAACCGGCAGAAAATATTTTTTTGAAAAAATCCCTAAGCCCCGGGGTCACAATTTCAGCAAAAATCTGACTTTTGGCATTTCACTCAAAAATGGTGCCAGAAGCTTGCAAATGATCCCCTGAAAGCTTTGGCGATGGAAACAGAAGGCTTTTTATCACAGGACGAGAAATCAGCCCTCAAAAACGTAACCGGCAGAAAATATTTTTTTGAAAAAATCCCTAAGCCCCGGGGTCACAATTTCAGCAAAAATCTGACTTTTGCTAATTCACTCAAAAATGGTGCCAGAAGCTTGCAAATGATCCCCTGAAAGCTTTGGCGATGGAAACAGAAGGCTTTTTATCACAGGACAGGAAATCAGCCCTCAAAAACTTTACCGGCAGAAAATATTTTTTTGAAAAAATCCCTAAGCCCCGGGGTCACAATTTCAGCAAAAATCTGACTTTTGGCATTTCACTCAAAAATGGTGCCAGAAGCTTGCAAATGATCCCCTGAAAGCTTTGGCGATGGAAACAGAAGGCTTTTTATCACAGGACGAGAAATCAGCCCTCAAAAACGTAACCAGCAGAAAATATTTTTTTGAAAAAATCCCTAAGCCCCGGGGTCACAATTTCAGCAAAAATCTGACTTTTGGCAATTCACTCAAAAATGGTGCCAGAAGCTTGCAAATGATCCCCTGAAAGCTTTGGCGATGGAAACAGAAGGCTTTTTATCACAGGACAAGAAATCAGCCCTCAAAAACTTAACCGGCAGAAAATATTTTTTTGAAAAAATCCCTAAGCCCCGGGGTCACAATTTCAGCAAAAATCTGACTTTTGGCAATTCATTGAAAAATGGTGCCAGAAGCTTGCAAATGATCCCCTGAAAGCTTTGGCGATGGAAACAGAAGGCTTTTTATCACAGGACAAGAAATCAGCCCTCAAAAACTTTACCGGCAGAAAATATTTTTTTGAAAAAATCTCTAAGCCCCGGGGTCACAATTTCAGCCAAAATCTGACTTTTGGCAATTCACTCAAAAATGGTGCCAGAAGCTTGCAAATGATCCCTAAGCCCTAATCTGACTTTTGGCAATTCACTCAAAAATGGTGCCAGAAGCTTGCAAATGATTCCCTGAAACCTTTGGCGATGGAAACAGAAGGCTTTTTATCACAGGACAAGAAATCAGCCCTCAAAAACTTTACCGGCAGAAAATATTTTTTTGAAAAAATCCCTAAGCCCCGGGGTCACAATTTCAGCAAAAATCTGACTTTTGGCAATTCACTCAAAAATGGTGCCAGAAGCTTGCAAATGATCCCTAAGCCCTAATCTGACTTTTGGCAATTCACTCAAAAATGGTGCCAGAAGCTTGCAAATGATCCCCTGAAAGCTTTGGCGATGGAAACAGAAGGCTTTTTATCACAGGACAAGAAATCAGCCTTCAAAAACGTAACCGGCAGAAAATATTTTTTTGAAAAAATCCCTAAGCCCCGGGGTCACAATTTCAGCAAAAATCTGACTTTTGGCAATTCACTCAAAAATGGTGCCAGAAGCTTGCAAATGATCCCCTGAAAGCGTTGGCGATGGAAATAGAAGCCTTTTTATGACAGGACAAGAAATCAGCCCTCAAAAACTTAACCGGCAGAAAATATTTTTTTGAAAAAATCCCTAAGCCCCGGGGTCACAATTTCAGCAAAAATCTGACTTTTGGCAATTCACTCAAAAATGGTGCCAGAAGCTTGCAAATGATCCCCAGAAAGCTTTGGCGATGGAAACAGAAGGCTTTTTATCACAGGACGAGAAATCAGCCCTCAAAAACTTTACCGGAAGAAAATATTTTTTTGAAAAAATCCCTAAGCCCCGGGGTCACAATTTCAGAAAAAATCTGACTTTTGGCAATTCACTCAAAAATGGTGCCAGAAGCTTGCAAATGATCCCCAGAAAGCTTTGGCGATGGAAACAGAAGGCTTTTTATCACAGGACAAGAAATCAGCCCTCAAAAACGTAACCGGCAGAAAATATTTTTTTGAAAAAATCCCTAAGCCCCGGGGTCACAATTTCAGCAAAAATCTGACTTTTGGCAATTCACTCAAAAATGGTGCCAGAAGCTTGCAAATGATCCCTAAGCCCTAATCTGACTTTTGGCAATTCACTCAAAAATGGTGCCAGAAGCTTGCAAATGATCCCCTGAAACCTTTGGCGATGGAAACAGAAGGCTTTTTATCACAGGACAAGAAATCAGCCCTCAAAAACGTAACCGGCAGAAAATATTTTTTTGAAAAAATCCCTAAGCCCCGGGGTCACAATTTCAGCAAAAATCTGACTTTTGGCATTTCACTCAAAAATGGTGCCAGAAGCTTGCAAATGATCCCCTGAAAGCTTTGGCGATGGAAACAGAAGGCTTTTTATCACAGGACGAGAAATCAGCCCTCAAAAACGTAACCGGCAGAAAATATTTTTTTGAAAAAATCCCTAAGCCCCGGGGTCACAATTTCAGCAAAAATCTGACTTTTGGCAATTCACTCAAAAATGGTGCCAGAAGCTTGCAAATGATCCCCTGAAAGCTTTGGCGATGGAAACAGAAGGCTTTTTATCACAGGACAAGAAATCAGCCCTCAAAAACTTTACCGGCAGAAAATATTTTTTTGAAAAAATCCCTAAGCCCCGGGGTCACAATTTCAGCAAAAATCTGACTTTTGGCATTTCACTCAAAAATGGTGCCAGAAGCTTGCAAATGATCCCCTGAAAGCTTTGGCGATGGAAACAGAAGGCTTTTTATCACAGGACGAGAAATCAGCCCTCAAAAACGTAACCAGCAGAAAATATTTTTTTGAAAAAATCCCTAAGCCCCGGGGTCACAATTTCAGCAAAAATCTGACTTTTGGCAATTCACTCAAAAATGGTGCCAGAAGCTTGCAAATGATCCCCTGAAAGCTTTGGCGATGGAAACAGAAGGCTTTTTATCACAGGACAAGAAATCAGCCCTCAAAAACTTAACCGGCAGAAAATATTTTTTTGAAAAAATCCTAAGCCCCGGGGTCACAATTTCAGCAAAAATCTGACTTTTGGCATTTCACTCAAAAATGGTGCCAGAAGCTTGCAAATGATCCCCTGAAAGCTTTGGCGATGGAAACAGAAGGCTTTTTATCACAGGACGAGAAATCAGCCCTCAAAAACGTAACCGGCAGAAAATATTTTTTTGAAAAAATCCCTAAGCCCCGGGGTCACAATTTCAGCAAAAATCTGACTTTTGGCAATTCACTCAAAAATGGTGCCAGAAGCTTGCAAATGATCCCCTGAAAGCTTTGGCGATGGAAACAGAAGGCTTTTTATCACAGGACAAGAAATCAGCCCTCAAAAACTTAACCGGCAGAAAATATTTTTTTGAAAAAATCCCTAAGCCCCGGGGTCACAATTTCAGCAAAAATCTGACTTTTGGCAATTCATTGAAAAATGGTGCCAGAAGCTTGCAAATGATCCCCTGAAAGCTTTGGCGATGGAAACAGAAGGCTTTTTATCACAGGACAAGAAATCAGCCCTCAAAAACTTTACCGGCAGAAAATATTTTTTTGAAAAAATCTCTAAGCCCCGGGGTCACAATTTCAGCCAAAATCTGACTTTTGGCAATTCACTCAAAAATGGTGCCAGAAGCTTGCAAATGATCCCTAAGCCCTAATCTGACTTTTGGCAATTCACTCAAAAATGGTGCCAGAAGCTTGCAAATGATCCCCTGAAAGCTTTGGCGATGGAAACAGAAGGCTTTTTATCACAGGACAAGAAATCAGCCCTCAAAAACGTAACTGGCAGAAAATATTTTTTTGAAAAAATCCCTAAGCCCCGGGGTCACAATTTCAGCAAAAATCTGACTTTTGGCAATTCACTCAAAAATGGTGCCAGAAGCTTGCAAATGATCCCCAGAAAGCTTTGGCGATGGAAACAGAAGGCTTTTTATCACAGGACAAGAAATCAGCCCTCAAAAACGTAACCGGCAGAAAATATTTTTTTGAAAAAATCCCTAAGCCCCGGGGTCACAATTTCAGCAAAAATCTGACTTTTGGCAATTCACTCAAAAATGGTGCCAGAAGCTTGCAAATGATCCCTAAGCCCTAATCTGACTTTTGGCAATTCACTCAAAAATGGTGCCAGAAGCTTGCAAATGATCCCCTGAAACCTTTGGCGATGGAAACAGAAGGCTTTTTATCACAGGACAAGAAATCAGCCCTCAAAAACGTAACCGGCAGAAAATATTTTTTTGAAAAAATCCCTAAGCCCCGGGGTCACAATTTCAGCAAAAATCTGACTTTTGGCATTTCACTCAAAAATGGTGCCAGAAGCTTGCAAATGATCCCCTGAAAGCTTTGGCGATGGAAACAGAAGGCTTTTTATCACAGGACGAGAAATCAGCCCTCAAAAACGTAACCGGCAGAAAATATTTTTTTGAAAAAATCCCTAAGCCCCGGGGTCACAATTTCAGCAAAAATCTGACTTTTGGCATTTCACTCAAAAATGGTGCCAGAAGCTTGCAAATGATCCCCTGAAAGCGTTGGCGATGGAAACAGAAGGCTTTTTATCACAGGACGAGAAATCAGCCCTCAAAAACTTTACCGGCAGAAAATATTTTTTTGAAAAAATCCCTAAGCCCCGGGGTCACAATTTCAGCCAAAATCTGACTTTTGGCAATTCACTCAAAAATGGTGCCAGAAGCTTGCAAATGATCCCCTGAAAGCTTTGGCGATGGAAACAGAAGGCTTTTTATCACAGGACAATAAATCAGCCCTCAAAAACTTAACCGGCAGAAAATATTTTTTTGAAAAAATCCTAAGCCCCGGGGTCACAATTTCAGCAAAAATCTGACTTTTGGCATTTCACTCAAAAATGGTGCCAGAAGCTTGCAAATGATCCCCTGAAAGCTTTGGCGATGGAAACAGAAGGCTTTTTATCACAGGACGAGAAATCAGCCCTCAAAAACGTAACCGGCAGAAAATATTTTTTTGAAAAAATCCCTAAGCCCCGGGGTCACAATTTCAGCAAAAATCTGACTTTTGGCAATTCACTCAAAAATGGTGCCAGAAGCTTGCAAATGATCCCCTGAAAGCTTTGGCGATGGAAACAGAAGGCTTTTTATCACAGGACAAGAAATCAGCCCTCAAAAACTTAACCGGCAGAAAATATTTTTTTGAAAAAATCCCTAAGCCCCGGGGTCACAATTTCAGCAAAAATCTGACTTTTGGCAATTCACTCAAAAATGGTGCCAGAAGCTTGCAAATGATCCCCAGAAAGCTTTGGCGATGGAAACAGAAGGCTTTTTATCACAGGACAAGAAATCAGCCCTCAAAAAAATTACCGGCAGAAAATATTTTTTTGAAAAAATCCCTAAGCCCCGGGGTCACAATTTCAGCAAAAATCTGACTTTTGGCAATTCACTCAAAAATGGTGCCAGAAGCTTGCAAATGATCCCCAGAAAGCTTTGGCAATGGAAACAGAAGGCATTTTTTCACAGGACAAGAAATCAGCCCTCAAAAACGTAACCGGCAGAAAATATTTTTTTGAAATAATCCCTAAGCCCCGGGGTCACAATTTCAGCAAAAATCTGACTTTTGGCAATTCACTCAAAAATGGTGCCAGAAGCTTGCAAATGATCCCCAGAAAGCTTTGGCGATGGAAACAGAAGGCTTTTTATCACAGGACAAGAAATCAGCCCTCAAAAACGTAACCGGCAGAAAATATTTTTTTGAAAAAATCCCTAAGCCCCGGGGGTCACAATTTCAGCAAAAATCTGACTTTTGGCAATTCACTGAAAAATGGTGCCAGAAGCTTGCAAATGATCCCATGAAAACTGTGGCGATGGAAACAGAAGGCTTTTTATCACAGGACAAGAAATCAGCCCTCAAAAACATAACCGGCAGAAAATATTTTTTTGAAAAAATCCCTAAGCCCCGGGGTCACAATTTCAGCAAAAATCTGACTTTTGGCAATTCACTCAAAAATGGTGCCAGAAGCTTGCAAATGATCCCTAAGCCCTAATCTGACTTTTGGCAATTCACTCAAAAATGGTGCCAGAAGCTTGCAAATGATCCCCTGAAACCTTTGGCGATGGAAACAGAAGGCTTTTTATCACAGGACAAGAAATCAGCCCTCAAAAACGTAACCGGCAGAAAATATTTTTTTGAAAAAATCCCTAAGCCCCGGGGTAACAATTTCAGCAAAAATCTGACTTTTGGCAATTCACTCAAAAATGGTGCCAGAAGCTTGCAAATGATCCCCTGAAAGCTTTGGTGATGGAAACAGAAGGCTTTTTATCACAGGACAAGAAATCAGCCCTCAAAAACTTAACCGGCAGAAAATATTTTTTTGAAAAAATCCCTAAGCCCCGGGGTCACAATTTCAGCAAAAATCTGACTTTTGGCAATTCACTCAAAAATGGTGCCAGAAGCTTGCAAATGATCCCCTGAAAGCTTTGGCGATGGAAACAGAAGGCTTTTTATCACAGCACAAGAAATCAGCCCTCAAAAACTTAACCGGCAGAAAATATTTTTTTGAAAAAATCCCTAAGACCCGGGGTCACAATCTCAGCAAAAATCTGACTTTTGGCAATTCACTCAAAAATGGTGCAAGAAGCTTGCAAATGATCCCCAGAAAGCTTTGGCGATGGAAACAGAAGGCTTTTTATCACAGGACAAGAAATCAGCCCTCAAAAACTTTACCGGCAGAAAATATTTTTTTGAAAAAATCCCTAAGCCCCGGGGTCACAATTTCAGCAAAAATCTGACTTTTGGCATTTCACTCAAAAATGGTGCCAGAAGCTTGCAAATGATCCCCTGTAAGCTTTGGCGATGGAAACAGAAGGCTTTTTATCACAGGACGAGAAATCAGCCCTCAAAAACGTAACCGGCAGAAAATATTTTTTTGAAAAAATCCCTAAGCCCCGGGGTCACAATTTCAGCCAAAATCTGACTTTTGGCAATTCACTCAAAAATGGTGCCAGAAGCTTGCAAATGATCCCCTGAAAGCTTTGGCGATGGAAACAGAAGGCTTTTTATCACAGGACAAGAAATCAGCCCTCAAAAACTTTACCGGCAGAAAATATTTTTTTGAAAAAATCCCTAAGCCCCGGGGTCACAATTTCAGCAAAAATCTGACTTTTGGCAATTCACTCAAAAATGGTGCCAGAAGCTTGCAAATGATCCCCAGAAAGCTTTGGCGATGGAAACAGAAGGCTTTTTATCACAGGACAAGAAATCAGCCCTCAAAAACTTTACCGGCAGAAAATATTTTTTTGAAAAAATCCCTAAGCCCCGGGGTCACAATTTCAGCAAAAATCTGACTTTTGGCAATTAACTCAAAAATGGTGCCAGAAGCTTGCAAATGATCCCCAGAAAGCTTTGGCGATGGAAACAGAAGGCTTTTTATCACAGGACAAGAAATCAGCCCTCAAAAACGTAACCGGCAGAAAATATTTTTTTGAAAAAATCCCTAAGCCCCGGGGTCACAATTTCATCAAAAATTTGACTTTTGGCAATTCACTCAAAAATGGTGCCAGAAGCTTGCAAATGATCCCTAAGCCCTAATCTGACTTTTGACAATTCACTCAAAAATGGTGCCAGAAGCTTGCAAATGATCCCCTGAAACCTTTGGTGATGGAAACAGAAGGCTTTTTATCACAGGACGAGAAATCAGCCCTCAAAAACGTAACCGGCAGAAAATATTTTTTTGAAAAAATCCCTAAGCCTCGGGGTCACAATTTCAGCAAAAATCTGACTTTTGGCAATTCACTCAAAAATGGTGCCAGAAGCTTGCAAATGATCCCCAGAAAGCTTTGGCGATGGAAACAGAAGGCTTTTTATCACAGGACAAGAAATCAGCCCTCTAAAACTTTACCGGCAGAAAATATTTTTTTGAAAAAATCCCTAAGCCCCGGGGTCACAATTTCAGCAAAAATCTGACTTTTGGCAATTCACTCAAAAATGGTGTCAGAAGCTTGCAAATGATCCCTAAGCCCTCATCTGACTTTTGGCAATTCACTCAAAAATGGTGCCAGAAGCTTGCAAATGATCCCCTGAAACCTTTGGCGATGGAAACAGAAGGCTTTTTATCACAGGACAAGAAATCAGCCCTCAAAAACTTTACCGGCAGAAAATATTTTTTTGAAAAAATCCCTAAGCCCCGGGGTCACAATTTCAGCAAAAATCTGACTTTTGGCAATTCACTCAAAAATGGTGTCAGAAGCTTGCAAATGATCCCCTGAAAGCTTTGGCGATGGAAACAGAAGGCTTTTTATCACAGGACAAGAAATCAGCCCTCAAAAACTTAACCGGCAGAAAATATTTTTTTGAAAAAATCCCTAAGCCCCGGGGTCACAATTTCAGCAAAAATCTGACTTTTGGCAATTCACTCAAAAATGGTGCCAGAAGCTTGCAAATGATCCCCTGAAAGCTTTGGTGATGGAAACAGAAGGCTTTTTATCACAGGACGAGAAATCAGCCCTCAAAAACGTAACCGGCAGAAAATATTTTTTTGAAAAAATCCCTAAGCCCCGGGGTCACAATTTCAGCAAAAATCTGACTTTTGGCAATTCACTCAAAAATGGTGCCAGAAGCTTGCAAATGATCCCTAAGCCCTAATCTGACTTTTGGCAATTCACTCAAAAATGGTGCCAGAAGCTTGCAAATGATCCCCTGAAAGCTTTGGCGATGGAAACAGAAGGCTTTTTATCACAGGACAAGAAATCAGCCCTCAAAAACTTCACCGGCAGAAAATATTTTTTTTGAAAAAATCCCTAAGCCCCGGGGTCACAATTTCAGCAAAAATCTGACTTTTGGCAATTCACTCAAAAATGGTGCCAGAAGCTTGCAAATGATCCCTAAGCCCTAATCTGACTTTTGGCAATTCACTCAAAAATGGTGCCAGAAGCTTGCAAATGATCCCCTGAAAGCTTTGGCGATGGAAACAGAAGGCTTTTTATCACAGGACGAGAAATCAGCCCTCAAAAACGTAACCGGCAGAAAATATTTTTTTGAAAAAATCCCTAAGCCCCGGGGTCACAATTTCAGCCAAAATCTGACTTTTGGCAATTCACTCAAAAATGGTGCCAGAAGCTTGCAAATGATCCCCTGAAAGCTTTGGCGATGGAAACAGAAGGCTTTTTATCACAGGACGAGAAATCAGCCCTCAAAAACGTAACCGGCAGAAAATATTTTTTTGAAAAAATCCCTAAGCCCCGGGGTCACAATTTCAGCCAAAATCTGACTTTTGGCAATTCACTCAAAAATGGTGCCAGAAGCTTGCAAATGATCCCCTGAAAGCTTTGGCGATGGAAACAGAAGGCTTTTTATCACAGGACAAGAAATCAGCCCTCAAAAACTTTACCGGCAGAAAATATTTTTTTGAAAAAATCCCTAAGCCCCGGGGTCACAATTTCAGCAAAAATCTGACTTTTGGCATTTCACTCGAAAATGGTGCCAGAAGCTTGCAAATGATCCCCTGAAAGCTTTGGCGATGGAAACAGAAGGCTTTTTATCACAGGACGAGAAATCAGCCCTCAAAAACGTAACCGGCAGAAAATATTTTTTTGAAAAAATCCCTAAGCCCCCGGGGTCACAATTTCAGCCAAAATCTGACTTTTGGCAATTCACTCAAAAATGGTGCCAGAAGCTTGCAAATGATCCCCTGAAAGCTTTGGCGATGGAAACAGAAGGCTTTTTATCACAGGACAAGAAATCAGCCCTCAAAAACGTAGCCGGCAGAAAATATTTTTTTGAAAAAATCCCTAAGCCCCGGGGTCACAATTTCAGCAAAAATCTGACTTTTGGCAATTCACTCAAAAATGGTGCCAGAAGCTTGCAAATGATCCCTAAGCCCTAATCTGACTTTTGGCAATTCACTCAAAAATGGTGCCAGAAACTTACAAATGATCCCCTGAAAGCTTTGGCGATGGAAACAGAAGGCTTTTTATCACAGGACAAGAAATCAGCCCTCAAAAACTTCACCGGCAGAAAATATTTTTTTGAAAAAATCCCTAAGCCCCGGGGTCACAATTTCAGCAAAAATCTGACTTTTGGCAATTCACTCAAAAATGGTGCCAGAAGCTTGCAAATGATCCCCTGAAAGCTTTGGCAATGGAAACAGAAGGCTTTTTATCACAGGACAAGAAATCAGCCCTCAAAAACGTAACCGGCAGAAAATATTTTTTTGAAAAAATCCCTAAGCCCCGGGGTCACAATTTCAGCAAAAATCTGACTTTTGGCAATTCACTCAAAAATGGTGCCAGAAGCTTGCAAATGATCCCCTGAAAGCTTTGGCGATGGAAACAGAAGGCTTTTTATCACAGGACAAGAAATCAGCCCTCAAAAACTTAACCGGCAGAAAATATTTTTTTGAAAAAATCCCTAAGCCCCGGGGTCACAATTTCAGCAAAAATCTGACTTTTGGCAATTCACTCAAAAATGGTGCCAGAAGCTTGCAAATGATCCCCAGAAAGCTTTGGCGATGGAAACAGAAGGCTTTTTATCACAGGACAAGAAATCAGCCCTCAAAAACTTTACCGGCAGAAAATATTTTTTTGAAAAAATCCCTAAGCCCCGGGGTCACAATTTCAGCAAAAATCTGACTTTTGGCAATTCACTCAAAAATGGTGCCAGAAGCTTGCAAATGATCCCCTGAAAGCTTTGGCGATGGAAACAGAAGGCTTTTTATCACAGGACAAGAAATCAGCCCTCAAAAACTTTACCGGCAGAAAATATTTTTTTGAAAAAATCCCTAAGCCCCGGGGTCACAATTTCAACAAAAATCTGACTTTTGGCATTTCACTCGAAAATGGTGCCAGAAGCTTGCAAATGATCCCCTGAAAGCTTTGGCGATGGAAACAGAAGGCTTTTTATCACAGGACGAGAAATCAGCCCTCAAAAACGTAACCGGCAGAAAATATTTTTTTGAAAAAATCCCTAAGCCCCGGGGTCACAATTTCAGCCAAAATCTGACTTTTGGCAATTCACTCAAAAATGGTGCCAGAAGCTTGCCAATGATCCCTAAGCCCTAATCTGACTTTTGGCAATTCACTCAAAAATGGTGCCAGAAGCTTGCAAATGATCCCCTGAAAGCTTTGGCGATGGAAACAGAAGGCTTTTTATCACAGGACAAGAAATCAGCCCTCAAAAACCTCACCGGCAGAAAATATTTTTTTGAAAAAATCCCTAAGCCCCGGGGTCACAATTTCAGCAAAAATCTGACTTTTGGCAATTCACTCAAAAATGGTGCCAGAAGCTTGCAAATGATCCCTAAGCCCTAATCTGACTTTTGGCAATTCACTCAAAAATGGTGCCAGAAACTTACAAATGATCCCCTGAAAGCTTTGGCGATGGAAACAGAAGGCTTTTTATCACAGGACAAGAAATCAGCCCTCAAAAACGTAACCGGCAGAAAATATTTTTTTGAAAAAATCCCTAAGCCCCGGGGTCACAATTTCAGCCAAAATCTGACTTTTGGCAATTCACTCAAAAATGGTGCCAGAAGCTTGCAAATGATCCCCTGAAAGCTTTGGCAATGGAAACAGAAGGCTTTTTATCACAGGACAAGAAATCAGCCCTCAAAAACGTAACCGGCAGAAAATATTTTTTTGAAAAAATCCCTAAGCCCCGGGGTCACAATTTCAGCAAAAATCTGACTTTTGGCAATTCACTCAAAAATGGTGCCAGAAGCTTGCAAATGATCCCCTGAAAGCTTTGGCGATGGAAACAGAAGGCTTTTTATCACAGGACGAGAACTCAGCCCTCAAAAACGTAACCGGCAGAAAATATTTTTTTGAAAAAATCCCTAAGCCCCGGGGTCACAATTTCAGCCAAAATCTGACTTTTGGCAATTCACTCAAAAATGGTGCCAGAAGCTTGCAAATGATCCCCTGAAAGCTTTGGCGATGGAAACAGAAGGCTTTTTATCACAGGACAAGAAATCAGCCCTCAAAAACTTTACCGGCAGAAAATATTTTTTTGAAAAAATCCCTAAGCCCCGGGGTCACAATTTCAGCCAAAATCTGACTTTTGGCAATTCACTCAAAAATGGTGCCAGAAGCTTGCAAATGATCCCCTGAAACCTTTGGTGATGGAAACAGAAGGCTTTTTATCACAGGACAAGAAATCAGCCCTCAAAAACGTAACCGGCAGAAAATATTTTTTTGAAAAAATCCCTAAGCCCCGGGGTCACAATTTCAGCAAAAATCTGACTTTTGGCAATTCACTCAAAAATGGTGCCAGAAGCTTGCAAATGATCCCTAAGCCCTAATCTGACTTTTGGCAATTCACTCAAAAATGGTGCCAGAAGCTTGCAAATGATCCCCTGAAAGCTTTGGCGATGGAAACAGAAGGCTTTTTATCACAGGACAAGAAATCAGCCCTCAAAAACTTCACCGGCAGAAAATATTTTTTTGAAAAAATCCCTAAGCCCCGGGGTCACAATTTCAGCCAAAATCTGACTTTTGGCAATTCACTCAAAAATGGTGCCAGAAGCTTGCAAATGATCCCTAAGCCCTAATCTGACTTTTGGCAATTCACTCAAAAATGGTGCCAGAAGCTTGCAAATGATCCCCTGAAAGCTTTGGCGATGGAAACAGAAGGCTTTTTATCACAGGAGAAGAAATCAGCCCTCAAAAACTTCACCGGCAGAAAATATTTTTTTGAAAAAATCCCTAAGCCCCGGGGTCACAATTTCAGCAAAAATCTGACTTTTGGCAATTCACTCAAAAATGGTGCCAGAAGCTTGCAAATGATCCCCTGAAAGCTTTGGCAATGGAAACAGAAGGCTTTTTATCACAGGACAAGAAATCAGCCCTCAAAAACGTAACCGGCAGAAAATATTTTTTTGAAAAAATCCCTAAGCCCCGGGGTCACAATTTCAGCCAAAATCTGACTTTTGGCAATTCACTCAAAAATGGTGCCAGAAGCTTGCAAATGATCCCCTGAAAGCTTTGGTGATGGAAACAGAAGGCTTTTTATCACAGGACAAGAAATCAGCCCTCAAAAACGTAACCGGCAGAAAATATTTTTTTGAAAAAATCCCTAAGCCCCGGGGTCACAATTTCAGCAAAAATCTGACTTTTGGCAATTCACTCAAAAATGGTGCCAGAAGGTTGCAAATGATCCCCAGAAAGCTTTGGCGATGGAAACAGAAGGCTTTTTATCACAGGACAAGAAATCAGCCCTCAAAAACTTTACCGGCAGAAAATATTTTTTTGAAAAAATCCCTAAGTCACAATTTCAGCAAAAATCTGACTTTTGGCATTTCACTCGAAAATGGTGCCAGAAGCTTGCAAATGATCCCCTGAAAGCTTTGGCGATGGAAACAGAAGGCTTTTTATCACAGGACGAGAAATCAGCCCTCAAAAACGTAACCGGCAGAAAATATTTTTTTGAAAAAATCCCTAAGCCCCGGGGTCACAATTTCAGCCAAAATCTGACGTTTGGCAATTCACTCAAAAATGGTGCCAGAAGCTTGCAAATGATCCCCTGAAAGCTTTGGCGATGGAAACAGAAGGCTTTTTATCACAGGACAAGAAATCAGCCCTCAAAAACGTAACCGGCAGAAAATATTTTTTTGAAAAAATCCCTAAGCCCCGGGGTCACAATTTCAGCCAAAATCTGACTTTTGGCAATTCACTCAAAAATGGTGCCAGAAGCTTGCAAATGATCCCCTGAAAGCTTTGGTGATGGAAACAGAAGGCTTTTTATCACAGGACAAGAAATCAGCCCTCAAAAACGTAACCGGCAGAAAATATTTTTTTGAAAAAATCCCTAAGCCCCGGGGTCACAATTTCAGCAAAAATCTGACTTTTGGCAATTCACTCAAAAATGGTGCCAGAAGCTTGCAAATGATCCCTAAGCCCTAATCTGACTTTTGGCAATTCACTCAAAAATGGTGCCAGAAGCTTGCAAATGATCCCCTGAAAGCTTTGGCGATGGAAACAGAAGGCTTTTTATCACAGGACAAGAAATCAGCCCTCAAAAACTTCACCGGCAGAAAATATTTTTTTGAAAAAATCCCTAAGCCCCGGGGTCACAATTTCAGCAAAAATCTGACTTTTGGCAATTCACTCAAAAATGGTGCCAGAAGCTTGCAAATGATCCCCTGAAAGCTTTGGCAATGGAAACAGAAGGCTTTTTATCACAGGACAAGAAATCAGCCCTCAAAAACGTAACCGGCAGAAAATATTTTTTTGAAAAAATCCCTAAGCCCCGGGGTCACAATTTCAGCCAAAATCTGACTTTTGGCAATTCACTCAAAAATGGTGCCAGAAGCTTGCAAATGATCCCCTGAAAGCTTTGGTGATGGAAACAGAAGGCTTTTTATCACAGGACAAGAAATCAGCCCTCAAAAACGTAACCGGCAGAAAATATTTTTTTGAAAAAAACCCTAAGCCCCGGGGTCACAATTTCAGCAAAAATCTGACTTTTGGCAATTCACTCAAAAATGGTGCCAGAAGCTTGCAAATGATCCCCTGAAAGCTTTGAAGATGGAAACAGAAGGCTTTTTATCACAGGACAAGAAATCAGCCCTCAAAAACTTAACCGGCAGAAAATATTTTTTTGAAAAAATCCCTAAGCCCCGGGGTCACAATTTCAGCAAAAATCTGACTTTTGGCAATTCACTCAAAAATGGTGCCAGAAGCTTGCAAATGATCCCCAGAAAGCTTTGGCGATGGAAACAGAAGGCTTTTTATCACAGGACAAGAAATCAGCCCTCAAAAACTTTACCGGCAGAAAATATTTTTTTGAAAAAATCCCTAAGCCCCGGGGTCACAATTTCAGCCAAAATCTGACTTTTGGCAATTCACTCAAAAATGGTGCCAGAAGCTTGCAAATGATCCCCTGAAAGCTTTGGCGATGGAAACAGAAGGCTTTTTATCACAGGACAAGAAATCAGCCCTCAAAAACGTAACCGGCAGAAAATATTTTTTTGAAAAAATCCCTAAGCCCCGGGGTCACAATTTCAGCAAAAATCTGACTTTTGGCAGTTCACTCAAAAATGGTGCCAGAAGCTTGCAAATGATCCCTAAGCCCTAATCTGACTTTTGGCAATTCACTCAAAAATGGTGCCAGGAGCTTGCAAATGATCCCCTGAAAGGTTTGGCGATGGAAACAGAAGGCTTTTTATCACAGGACAAGAAATCAGCCCTCAAAAACGTAACCGGCAGAAAATATTTTTTTGAAAAAATCCCTAAGCCCCGGGGTCACAATTTCAGCAAAAATCTGACTTTTGGCAATTCACTCAAAAATGGTGCCAAAAGCTTGCAAATGATCCCCTGAAAGCTTTGGCGATGGAAACAGAAGGCTTTTTATCACAGGACAAGAAATCAGCCCTCAAAAACTTAACCGGCAGAAAATATTTTTTTGAAAAAATCCCTAAGCCCCGGGGTCACAATTTCAGCAAAAATCTGACTTTTGGCAATTCACTCAAAAATGGTGCCAGAAGCTTGCAAATGATCCCCAGAAAGCTTTGGCGATGGAAACAGAAGGCTTTTTATCACAGGACAAGAAATCAGCCCTCAAAAACTTTACCGGCAGAAAATATTTTTTTGAAAAAATCCCTAAGCCCCGGGGTCACAATTTCAGCAAAAATCTGACTTTTGGCATTTCACTCGAAAATGGTGCCAGAAGCTTGCAAATGATCCCCTGAAAGCTTTGGCGATGGAAACAGAAGGCTTTTTATCACAGGACGAGAAATCAGCCCTCAAAAACGTAACCGGCAGAAAATATTTTTTTGGAAAAATCCCTAAGCCCCGGGGTCACAATTTCAGCCAAAATCTGACTTTTGGCAATTCACTCAAAAATGGTGCCAGAAGCTTGCAAATGATCCCCTGAAAGCTTTGGCGATGGAAACAGAAGGCTTTTTATCACAGGACAAGAAATCAGCCCTCAAAAACGTAACCGGCAGAAAATATTTTTTTGAAAAAATCCCTAAGCCCCGGGGTCACAATTTCAGCAAAAATCTGACTTTTGGCAATTCACTCAAAAATGGTGCCAGAAGCTTGCAAATGATCCCCAGAAAGCTTTGGCGATGGAAACAGAAGGCTTTTTATCACAGGACAAGAAATCAGCCCTCAAAAACTTTACCGGCAGAAAATATTTTTTTGAAAAAATCCCTAAGCCCCGGGGTCACAATTTCAGCAAAAATCTGACTTTTGGCAATTCACTCAAAAATGGTGCCAGAAGCTTGCAAATGATCCCCAGAAAGCTTTGGCGATGGAAACAGAAGGCTTTTTATCACAGGACAAGAAATCAGCCCTCAAAAACTTTACCGGCAGAAAATATTTTTTTGAAAAAATCCCTAAGCCCCGGGGTCACAATTTCAGCCAAAATCTGACTTTTGGCAATTCACTCAAAAATGGTGCCAGAAGCTTGCAAATGATCCCCTGAAAGCTTTGGCGATGGAAACAGAAGGCTTTTTATCACAGGACAAGAAATCAGCCCTCAAAAACGTAACCAGCAGAAAATATTTTTTTGAAAAAATCCCTAAGCCCCGGGGTCACAATTTCAGCCAAAATCTGACTTTTGGCAATTCACTCAAAAATGGTGCCAGAAGCTTGCAAATGATCCCCTGAAAGCTTTGGTGATGGAAACAGAAGGCTTTTTATCACAGGACAAGAAATCAGCCCTCAAAAACGTAACCGGCAGAAAATATTTTTTTGAAAAAATCCCTAAGCCCCGGGGTCACAATTTCAGCAAAAATCTGACTTTTGGCAATTCACTCAAAAATGGTGCCAGAAGCTTGCAAATGATCCCTAAGCCCTAATCTGACTTTTGGCAATTCACTCAAAAATGGTGCCAGAAGCTTGCAAATGATCCCCTGAAAGCTTTGGCGATGGAAACAGAAGGCTTTTTATCACAGGACAAGAAATCAGCCCTCAAAAACTTCACCGGCAGAAAATATTTTTTTGAAAAAATCCCTAAGCCCCGGGGTCACAATTTCAGCCAAAATCTGACTTTTGTCAATTCACTCAAAAATGGTGCCAGAAGCTTGCAAATGATCCCTAAGCCCTAATCTGACTTTTGGCAATTCACTCAAAAATGGTGCCAGAAGCTTGCAAATGATCCCCTGAAAGCTTTGGCGATGGAAACAGAAGGCTTTTTATCACAGGACAAGAAATCAGCCCTCAAAAACGTAACCGGCAGAAAATATTTTTTTGAAAAAATCCCTAAGCCCCGGGGTCACAATTTCAGCCAAAATCTGACTTTTGGCAATTCACTCAAAAATGGTGCCAGAAGCTTGCAAATGATCCCCTGAAAGCTTTGGTGATGGAAACAGAAGGCTTTTTATCACAGGACAAGAAATCAGCCCTCAAAAACGTAACCGGCAGAAAATATTTTTTTGAAAAAATCCCTAAGCCCCGGGGTCACAATTTCAGCAAAATTCTGACTTTTGGCAATTCACTCAAAAATGGTGCCAGAAGCTTGCAAATGATCCCCTGAAAGCTTTGAAGATGGAAACAGAAGGCTTTTTATCACAGGACAAGAAATCAGCCCTCAAAAACTTAACCGGCAGAAAATATTTTTTTGAAAAAATCCCTAAGCCCCGGGGTCACAATTTCAGCAAAAATCTGACTTTTGGCAATTCACTCAAAAATGGTGCCAGAAGCTTGCAAATGATCCCCAGAAAGCTTTGGCGATGGAAACAGAAGGCTTTTTATCACAGGACAAGAAATCAGCCCTCAAAAACGTAACCGGCAGAAAATATTTTTTTGAAAAAATCCCTAAGCCCCGGGGTCACAATTTCAGCAAAAATCTGACTTTTGGCATTTCACTCGAAAATGGTGCCAGAAGCTTGCAAATGATCCCCTGAAAGCTTTGGCGATGGAAACAGAAGGCTTTTTATCACAGGACGAGAAATCAGCCCTCAAAAACGTAACCGGCAGAAAATATTTTTTTGAAAAAATCCCTAAGCCCCGGGGTCACAATTTCAGCCAAAATCTGACTTTTGGCAATTCACTCAAAAATGGTGCCAGAAGCTTGCAAATGATCCCCTGAAAGCTTTGGCGATGGAAACAGAAGGCTTTTTATCACAGGACAAGAAATCAGCCCTCAAAAACGTAACCGGCAGAAAATATTTTTTTGAAAAAATCCCTAAGCCCCGGGGTCACAATTTCAGCCAAAATCTGACTTTTGGCAATTCACTCAAAAATGGTGCCAGAAGCTTGCAAATGATCCCCTGAAAGCTTTGGTGATGGAAACAGAAGGCTTTTTATCACAGGAAAAGAAATCAGCCCTCAAAAACGTAACCGGCAGAAAATATTTTTTTGAAAAAATCCCTAAGCCCCGGGGTCACAATTTCAGCAAAAATCTGACTTTTGGCAATTCACTCAAAAATGGTGCCAGAAGCTTGCAAATGATCCCCTGAAAGCTTTGGCGATGGAAACAGAAGGCTTTTTATCACAGGACAAGAAATCAGCCCTCAAAAACTTAACCGGCAGAAAATATTTTTTTGAAAAAATCCCTAAGCCCCGGGGTCACAATTTCAGCAAAAATCTGACTTTTGGCAATTCACTCAAAAATGGTGCCAGAAGTTTGCAAATGATCCCCTGAAAGCTTTGGCGATGGAAACAGAAGGCTTTTTATCACAGGACAAGAAATCAGCCCTCAAAAACGTAACCGGCAGAAAATATTTTTTTGAAAAAATCCCTAAGCCCCGGGGTCACAATTTCAGCAAAAATCTGACTTTTGGCAATTCACTCAAAAATGGTGCCAGAAGCTTGCAAATGATCCCTAAGCCCTAATCTGACTTTTGGCAATTCACTCAAAAATGGTGCCAGAAGCTTGCAAATGATCCCCTGAAAGCTTTGGCGATGGAAACAGAAGGCTTTTTATCACAGGACAAGAAATCAGCCCTCAAAAACTTCACCGGCAGAAAATATTTTTTTGAAAAAATCCCTAAGCCCCGGGGTCACAATTTCAGCCAAAATCTGACTTTTGTCAATTCACTCAAAAATGGTGCCAGAAGCTTGCAAATGATCCCTAAGCCCTAATCTGACTTTTGGCAATTCACTCAAAAATGGTGCCAGAAGCTTGCAAATGATCCCCTGAAAGCTTTGGCGATGGAAACAGAAGGCTTTTTATCACAGGACAAGAAATCAGCCCTCAAAAACGTAACCGGCAGAAAATATTTTTTTGAAAAAATCCCTAAGCCCCGGGGTCACAATTTCAGCCAAAATCTGACTTTTGGCAATTCACTCAAAAATGGTGCCAGAAGCTTGCAAATGATCCCCTGAAAGCTTTGGTGATGGAAACAGAAGGCTTTTTATCACAGGACAAGAAATCAGCCCTCAAAAACGTAACCGGCAGAAAATATTTTTTTGAAAAAATCCCTAAGCCCCGGGGTCACAATTTCAGCAAAAATCTGACTTTTGGCAATTCACTCAAAAATGGTGCCAGAAGCTTGCAAATGATCCCCTGAAAGCTTTGAAGATGGAAACAGAAGGCTTTTTATCACAGGACAAGAAATCAGCCCTCAAAAACTTAACCGGCAGAAAATATTTTTTTGAAAAAATCCCTAAGCCCCGGGGTCACAATTTCAGCAAAAATCTGACTTTTGGCAATTCACTCAAAAATGGTGCCAGAAGCTTGCAAATGATCCCCAGAAAGCTTTGGCGATGGAAACAGAAGGCTTTTTATCACAGGACAAGAAATCAGCCCTCAAAAACGTAACCGGCAGAAAATATTTTTTTGAAAAAATCCCTAAGCCCCGGGGTCACAATTTCAGCAAAAATCTGACTTTTGGCATTTCACTCGAAAATGGTGCCAGAAGCTTGCAAATGATCCCCTGAAAGCTTTGGCGATGGAAACAGAAGGCTTTTTATCACAGGACGAGAAATCAGCCCTCAAAAACGTAACCGGCAGAAAATATTTTTTTGAAAAAATCCCTAAGCCCCGGGGTCACAATTTCAGCCAAAATCTGACTTTTGGCAATTCATTCAAAAATGGTGCCAGAAGCTTGCAAATGATCCCCTGAAAGCTTTGGCGATGGAAACAGAAGGCTTTTTATCACAGGACGAGAAATCAGCCCTCAAAAACGTAACCGGCAGAAAATATTTTTTTGAAAAAATCCCTAAGCCCCGGGGTCACAATTTCAGCAAAAATCTGACTTTTGGCAATTCACTCAAAAATGGTGCCAGAAGCTTGCAAATGATCCCCTGAAAGCTTTGAAGATGGAAACAGAAGGCTTTTTATCACAGGACAAGAAATCAGCCCTCAAAAACTTAACCGGCAGAAAATATTTTTTTGAAAAAATCCCTAAGCCCCGGGGTCACAATTTCAGCAAAAATCTGACTTTTGGCAATTCACTCAAAAATGGTGCCAGAAGCTTGCAAATGATCCCCAGAAAGCTTTGGCGATGGAAACAGAAGGCTTTTTATCACAGGACAAGAAATCAGCCCTCAAAAACGTAACCGGCAGAAAATATTTTTTTGAAAAAATCCCTAAGCCCCGGGGTCACAATTTCAGCAAAAATCTGACTTTTGGCATTTCACTCGAAAATGGTGCCAGAAGCTTGCAAATGATCCCCTGAAAGCTTTGGCGATGGAAACAGAAGGCTTTTTATCACAGGACGAGAAATCAGCCCTCAAAAACGTAACCGGCAGAAAATATTTTTTTGAAAAAATCCCTAAGCCCCGGGGTCACAATTTCAGCCAAAATCTGACTTTTGGCAATTCATTCAAAAATGGTGCCAGAAGCTTGCAAATGATCCCCTGAAAGCTTTGGCGATGGAAACAGAAGGCTTTTTATCACAGGACGAGAAATCAGCCCTCAAAAACGTAACCGGCAGAAAATATTTTTTTGAAAAAATCCCTAAGCCCCGGGGTCACAATTTCAGCCAAAATCTGACTTTTGGCAATTCATTCAAAAATGGTGCCAGAAGCTTGCAAATGATCCCCTGAAAGCTTTGGCGATGGAAACAGAAGGCTTTTTATCACAGGACAAGAAATCAGCCCTCAAAAACGTAACCGGCAGAAAATATTTTTTTGAAAAAATCCCTAAGCCCCGGGGTCACAATTTCAGCCAAAATCTGACTTTTGGCAATTCACTCAAAAATGGTGCCAGAAGCTTGCAAATGATCCCCTGAAAGCTTTGGTGATGGAAACAGAAGGCTTTTTATCACAGGAAAAGAAATCAGCCCTCAAAAACGTAACCGGCAGAAAATATTTTTTTGAAAAAATCCCTAAGCCCCGGGGTCACAATTTCAGCAAAAATCTGACTTTTGGCAATTCACTCAAAAATGGTGCCAGAAGCTTGCAAATGATCCCCTGAAAGCTTTGGCGATGGAAACAGAAGGCTTTTTATCACAGGACAAGAAATCAGCCCTCAAAAACTTAACCGGCAGAAAATATTTTTTTGAAAAAATCCCTAAGCCCCGGGGTCACAATTTCAGCAAAAATCTGACTTTTGGCAATTCACTCAAAAATGGTGCCAGAAGTTTGCAAATGATCCCCTGAAAGCTTTGGTGATGGAAACAGAAGGCTTTTTATCACAGGAAAAGAAATCAGCCCTCAAAAACGTAACCGGCAGAAAATATTTTTTTGAAAAAATCCCTAAGCCCCGGGGTCACAATTTCAGCAAAAATCTGACTTTTGGCAATTCACTCAAAAATGGTGCCAGAAGCTTGCAAATGATCCCCTGAAAGCTTTGGCGATGGAAACAGAAGGCTTTTTATCACAGGACAAGAAATCAGCCCTCAAAAACTTAACCGGCAGAAAATATTTTTTTGAAAAAATCCCTAAGCCCCGGGGTCACAATTTCAGCAAAAATCTGACTTTTGGCAATTCACTCAAAAATGGTGCCAGAAGTTTGCAAATGATCCCCTGAAAGCTTTGGCGATGGAAACAGAAGGCTTTTTATCACAGGACAAGAAATCAGCCCTCAAAAACGTAACCGGCAGAAAATATTTTTTTGAAAAAATCCCTAAGCCCCGGGGTCACAATTTCAGCAAAAATCTGACTTTTGGCAATTCACTCAAAAATGGTGCCAGAAGCTTGCAAATGATCCCCTGAAAGCTTTGGCGATGGAAACAGAAGGCTTTTTATCACAGGACAAGAAATCAGCCCTCAAAAACTTAACCGGCAGAAAATATTTTTTTGAAAAAATCCCTAAGCCCCGGGGTCACAATTTCAGCAAAAATCTGACTTTTGGCAATTCACTCAAAAATGGTGCCAGAAGCTTGCAAATGATCCCCAGAAAGCTGTGGCGATGGAAACAGAAGGCTTTTTATCACAGGACAAGAAATCAGCCCTCAAAAACTTTACCGGCAGAAAATATTTTTTTGAAAAAATCCCTAAGCCCCGGGGTCACAATTTCAGCAAAAATCTGACTTTTGGCATTTCACTCGAAAATGGTGCCAGAAGCTTGCAAATGATCCCCTGAAAGCTTTGGCGATGGAAACAGAAGGCTTTTTATCACAGGACGAGAAATCAGCCCTCAAAAACGTAACCGGCAGAAAATATTTTTTTGGAAAAATCCCTAAGCCCCGGGGTCACAATTTCAGCCAAAATCTGACTTTTGGCAATTCACTCAAAAATGGTGCCAGAAGCTTGCAAATGATCCCCTGAAAGCTTTGGCGATGGAAACAGAAGGCTTTTTATCACAGGACAAGAAATCAGCCCTCAAAAACGTAACCGGCAGAAAATATTTTTTTGAAAAAATCCCTAAGCCCCGGGGTCACAATTTCAGCAAAAATCTGACTTTTGGCAGTTCACTCAAAAATGGTGCCAGAAGCTTGCAAATGATCCCTAAGCCCTAATCTGACTTTTGGCAATTCACTCAAAAATGGTGCCAGAAGCTTGCAAATGATCCCCAGAAAGCTTTGGCGATGGAAACAGAAGGCTTTTTATCACAGGACAAGAAATCAGCCCTCAAAAACTTTACCGGCAGAAAATATTTTTTTGAAAAAATCCCTAAGCCCCGGGGTCACAATTTCAGCAAAAATCTGACTTTTGGCAATTCACTCAAAAATGGTGCCAGAAGCTTGCAAATGATCCCCAGAAAGCTTTGGCGATGGAAACAGAAGGCTTTTTATCACAGGACAAGAAATCAGCCCTCAAAAACTTTACCGGCAGAAAATATTTTTTTGAAAAAATCCCTAAGCCCCGGGGTCACAATTTCAACCAAAATCTGACTTTTGGCAATTCACTCAAAAATGGTGCCAGAAGCTTGCAAATGATCCCCTGAAAGCTTTGGCGATGGAAACAGAAGGCTTTTTATCACAGGACAAGAAATCAGCCCTCAAAAACGTAACCGGCAGAAAATATTTTTTTGAAAAAATCCCTAAGCCCCGGGGTCACAATTTCAGCCAAAATCTGACTTTTGGCAATTCACTCAAAAATGGTGCCAGAAGCTTGCAAATGATCCCCTGAAAGCTTTGGTGATGGAAACAGAAGGCTTTTTATCACAGGACAAGAAATCAGCCCTCAAAAACGTAACCGGCAGAAAATGTTTTTTTGAAAAAATCCCTAAGCCCCGGGGTCACAATTTCAGCAAAAATCTGACTTTTGGCAATTCACTCAAAAATGGTGCCAGAAGCTTGCAAATGATCCCCAGAAAGCTTTGGCGATGGAAACAGAAGGCTTTTTATCACAGGACAAGAAATCAGCCCTCAAAAACTTTACCGGCAGAAAATATTTTTTTGAAAAAATCCCTAAGCCCCGGGGTCACAATTTCAGCAAAAATCTGACTTTTGGCATTTCACTCGAAAATGGTGCCAGAAGCTTGCAAATGATCCCCTGAAAGCTTTGGCGATGGAAACAGAAGGCTTTTTATCACAGGACGAGAAATCAGCCCTCAAAAACGCAACCGGCAGAAAATATTTTTTTGGAAAAATCCCTAAGCCCCGGGGTCACAATTTCAGCAAAAATCTGACTTTTGGCAATTCACTCAAAAATGGTGCCAGAAGCTTGCAAATGATCCCCTGAAAGCTTTGACGATGGAAACAGAAGGCTTTTTATCACAGGACAAGAAATCAGCCCTCAAAAACTTAACCGGCAGAAAATATTTTTTTGAAAAAATCCCTAAGCCCCGGGGTCACAATTTCAGCAAAAATCTGACTTTTGGCAATTCACTCAAAAATGGTGCCAGAAGCTTGCAAATGATCCCCAGAAAGCTTTGGCGATGGAAACAGAAGGCTTTTTATCACAGGACAAGAAATCAGCCCTCAAAAACTTTACCGGCAGAAAATATTTTTTTGAAAAAATCCCTAAGCCCCGGGGTCACAATTTCAGCAAAAATCTGACTTTTGGCAATTCACTCAATAATGGTGCCAGAAGCTTGCAAATGATCCCCAGAAAGCTTTGGCGATGGAAACAGAAGGCTTTTTATCACAGGACAAGAAATCAGCCCTCAAAAACTTTACCGGCAGAAAATATTTTTTTGAAAAAATCCCTAAGCCCCGGGGTCACAATTTCAGCAAAAATCTGACTTTTGGCATTTCACTCGAAAATGGTGCCAGAAGCTTGCAAATGATCCCCTGAAAGCTTTGGCGATGGAAACAGAAGGCTTTTTATCACAGGACGAGAAATCAGCCCTCAAAAACGCAACCGGCAGAAAATATTTTTTTGGAAAAATCCCTAAGCCCCGGGGTCACAATTTCAGCCAAAATCTGACTTTTGGCAATTCACTCAAAAATGGTGCCAGAAGCTTGCAAATGATCCCCTGAAAGCTTTGGCGATGGAAACAGAAGGCTTTTTATCACAGGACAAGAAATCAGCCCTCAAAAACGTAACCGGCAGAAAATATTTTTTTGAAAAAATCCCTAAGCCCCGGGGTCACAATTTCAGCAAAAATCTGACTTTTGGCAGTTCACTCAAAAATGGTGCCAGAAGCTTGCAAATGATCCCTAAGCCCTAATCTGACTTTGGCAATTCACTCAAAAATGGTGCCAGAAGCTTGCAAATGATCCCCTGAAAGCTTTGGCGATGGAAACAGAAGGCTTTTTATCACAGGACAAGAAATCAGCCCTCAAAAACGTAACCGGCAGAAAATATTTTTTTGAAAAAATCCCTAAGCCCCGGGGTCACAATTTCAGCAAAAATCTGACTTTTGGCAGTTCACTCAAAAATGGTGCCAGAAGCTTGCAAATGATCCCTAAGCCCTAATCTGACTTTGGCAATTCACTCAAAAATGGTGCCAGAAGCTTGCAAATGATCCCCTGAAAGCTTTGGCGATGGAAACAGAAGGCTTTTTATCACAGGACAAGAAATCAGCCCTCAAAAACGTAACCGGCAGAAAATATTTTTTTGAAAAAATCCCTAAGCCCCGGGGTCACAATTTCAGCCAAAATCTGACTTTTGGCAATTCACTCAAAAATGGTGCCAGAAGCTTGCAAATGATCCCCTGAAAGCTTTGGTGATGGAAACAGAAGGCTTTTTATCACAGGACAAGAAATCAGCCCTCAAAAACGTAACCGGCAGAAAATGTTTTTTTGAAAAAATCCCTAAGCCCCGGGGTCACAATTTCAGCAAAAATCTGACTTTTGGCAATTCACTCAAAAATGGTGCCAGAAGCTTGCAAATGATCCCCAGAAAGCTTTGGCGATGGAAACAGAAGGCTTTTTATCACAGGACAAGAAATCAGCCCTCAAAAACTTTACCGGCAGAAAATATTTTTTTGAAAAAATCCCTAAGCCCCGGGGTCACAATTTCAGCAAAAATCTGACTTTTGGCATTTCACTCGAAAATGGTGCCAGAAGCTTGCAAATGATCCCCTGAAAGCTTTGGCGATGGAAACAGAAGGCTTTTTATCACAGGACGAGAAATCAGCCCTCAAAAACGCAACCGGCAGAAAATATTTTTTTGGAAAAATCCCTAAGCCCCGGGGTCACAATTTCAGCAAAAATCTGACTTTTGGCAATTCACTCAAAAATGGTGCCAGAAGCTTGCAAATGATCCCCTGAAAGCTTTGGCGATGGAAACAGAAGGCTTTTTATCACAGGACAAGAAATCAGCCCTCAAAAACTTTACCGGCAGAAAATATTTTTTTGAAAAAATCCCTAAGCCCCGGGGTCACAATTTCAGCAAAAATCTGACTTTTGGCAATTCACTCAAAAATGGTGCCAGAAGCTTGCAAATGATCCCCAGAAAGCTTTGGCGATGGAAACAGAAGGCTTTTTATCACAGGACAAGAAATCAGCCCTCAAAAACTTAACCGGCAGAAAATATTTTTTTGAAAAAATCCCTAAGCCCCGGGGTCACAATTTCAACCAAAATCTGACTTTTGGCAATTCACTCAAAAATGGTGCCAGAAGCTTGCAAATGATCCCCTGAAAGCTTTGGCGATGGAAACAGAAGGCTTTTTATCACAGGACAAGAAATCAGCCCTCAAAAACGTAACCGGCAGAAAATATTTTTTTGAAAAAATCCCTAAGCCCCGGGGTCACAATTTCAGCCAAAATCTGACTTTTGGCAATTCACTCAAAAATGGTGCCAGAAGCTTGCAAATGATCCCCTGAAAGCTTTGGCGATGGAAACAGAAGGCTTTTTATCACAGGACAAGAAATCAGCCCTCAAAAACTTAACCGGCAGAAAATATTTTTTTGAAAAAATCCCTAAGCCCCGGGGTCACAATTTCAGCAAAAATCTGACTTTTGGCAATTCACTCAAAAATGGTGCCAGAAGCTTGCAAATGATCCCCTGAAAGCTTTGGCGATGGAAACAGAAGGCTTTTTATCACAGGACAAGAAATCAGCCCTCAAAAACGTAACCGGCAGAAAATATTTTTTTGAAAAAATCCCTAAGCCCCGGGGTCACAATTTCAGCAAAAATCTGACTTTTGGCAGTTCACTCAAAAATGGTGCCAGAAGCTTGCAAATGATCCCTAAGCCCTAATCTGACTTTGGCAATTCACTCAAAAATGGTGCCAGAAGCTTGCAAATGATCCCCTGAAAGCTTTGGCGATGGAAACAGAAGGCTTTTTATCACAGGACAAGAAATCAGCCCTCAAAAACGTAACCGGCAGAAAATATTTTTTTGAAAAAATCCCTAAGCCCCGGGGTCACAATTTCAGCAAAAATCTGACTTTTGGCAATTCACTCAAAAATGGTGCCAAAAGCTTGCAAATGATCCCCTGAAAGCTTTGGCGATGGAAACAGAAGGCTTTTTATCACAGGACAAGAAATCAGCCCTCAAAAACTTAACCGGCAGAAAATATTTTTTTGAAAAAATCCCTAAGCCCCGGGGTCACAATTTCAGCAAAAATCTGACTTTTGGCAATTCACTCAAAAATGGTGCCAGAAGCTTGCAAATGATCCCCAGAAAGCTTTGGCGATGGAAACAGAAGGCTTTTTATCACAGGACAAGAAATCACCCCTCAAAAACTTTACCGGCAGAAAATATTTTTTTGAAAATATCCCTAAGCCCCGGGGTCACAATTTCAGGAAAAATCTGACTTTTGGCATTTCACTCGAAAATGGTGCCAGAAGCTTGCAAATGATCCCCTGAAAGCTTTGGCGATGGAAACAGAAGGCTTTTTATCACAGGACGAGAAATCAGCCCTCAAAAACGTAACCGGCAGAAAATATTTTTTTGAAAAAATCCCTAAGCCCCGGGGTCACAATTTCAGCCAAAATCTGACTTTTGGCAATTCACTCAAAAATGGTGCCAGAAGCTTGCAAATGATCCCTAAGCCCTAATCTGACTTTTGGCAATTCACTCAAAAATGGTGCCAGAAGCTTGCAAATGATCCCCTGAAAGCTTTGGCGATGGAAACAGAAGGCTTTTTATCACAGGACAAGAAATCAGCCCTCAAAAACGTAACCGGCAGAAAATATTTTTTTGAAAAAATCCCTAAGCCCCGGGGTCACAATTTCAGCAAAAATCTGACTTTTGGCAGTTCACTCAAAAATGGTGCCAGAAGCTTGCAAATGATCCCTAAGCCCTAATCTGACTTTTGGCAATTCACTCAAAAATGGTGCCAGAAGCTTGCAAATGATCCCCTGAAAGCTTTGGCGATGGAAACAGAAGGCTTTTTATCACAGGACAAGAAATCAGCCCTCAAAAACGTAACCGGCAGAAAATATTTTTTTGAAAAAATCCCTAAGCCCCGGGGTCACAATTTCAGCAAAAATCTGACTTTTGGCAATTCACTCAAAAATGGTGCCAAAAGCTTGCAAATGATCCCCTGAAAGCTTTGGCGATGGAAACAGAAGGCTTTTTATCACAGGACAAGAAATCAGCCCTCAAAAACTTAACCGGCAGAAAATATTTTTTTGAAAAAATCCCTAAGCCCCGGGGTCACAATTTCAGCAAAAATCTGACTTTTGGCAATTCACTCAAAAATGGTGCCAGAAGCTTGCAAATGATCCCCAGAAAGCTTTGGCGATGGAAACAGAAGGCTTTTTATCACAGGACAAGAAATCACCCCTCAAAAACTTTACCGGCAGAAAATATTTTTTTGAAAAAATCCCTAAGCCCCGGGGTCACAATTTCAGGAAAAATCTGACTTTTGGCATTTCACTCAAAAATGGTGCCAGAAGCTTGCAAATGATCCCCTGAAAGCTTTGGCGATGGAAACAGAAGGCTTTTTATCACAGGACGAGAAATCAGCCCTCAAAAACGTAACCGGCAGAAAATATTTTTTTGAAAAAATCCCTAAGCCCCGGGGTCACAATTTCAGCCAAAATCTGACTTTTGGCAATTCACTCAAAAATGGTGCCAGAAGCTTGCAAATGATCCCTAAGCCCTAATCTGACTTTTGGCAATTCACTCAAAAATGGTGCCAGAAGCTTGCAAATGATCCCCTGAAAGCTTTGGCGATGGAAACAGAAGGCTTTTTATCACAGGACAAGAAATCAGCCCTCAAAAACTTCACCGGCAGAAAATATTTTTTTGAAAAAATCCCTAAGCCCCGGGGTCACAATTTCAGCAAAAATCTGACTTTTGGCAATTCACTCAAAAATGGTGCCAGAAGCTTGCAAATGATCCCCAGAAAGCTTTGGCGATGGAAACAGAAGGCTTTTTATCACAGGACAAGAAATCAGCCCTCAAAAACTTTACCGGCAGAAAATATTTTTTTGAAAAAATCCCTAAGCCCCGGGGTCACAATTTCAACCAAAATCTGACTTTTGGCAATTCACTCAAAAATGGTGCCAGAAGCTTGCAAATGATCCCCTGAAAGCTTTGGCGATGGAAACAGAAGGCTTTTTATCACAGGACAAGAAATCAGCCCTCAAAAACGTAACCGGCAGAAAATATTTTTTTGAAAAAATCCCTAAGCCCCGGGGTCACAATTTCAGCCAAAATCTGACTTTTGGCAATTCACTCAAAAATGGTGCCAGAAGCTTGCAAATGATCCCCTGAAAGCTTTGGTGATGGAAACAGAAGGCTTTTTATCACAGGACAAGAAATCAGCCCTCAAAAACGTAACCGGCAGAAAATATTTTTTTGAAAAAATCCCTAAGCCCCGGGGTCACAATTTCAGCAAAAATCTGACTTTTGGCAATTCACTCAAAAATGGTGCCAGAAGCTTGCAAATGATCCCCTGAAAGCTTTGGCGATGGAAACAGAAGGCTTTTTATCACAGGACAAGAAATCAGCCCTCAAAAACTTTACCGGCAGAAAATATTTTTTTGAAAAAATCCCTAAGCCCCGGGGTCACAATTTCAGCAAAAATCTGACTTTTGGCATTTCACTCGAAAATGGTGCCAGAAGCTTGCAAATGATCCCCTGAAAGCTTTGGCGATGGAAACAGAAGGCTTTTTATCACAGGACGAGAAATCAGCCCTCAAAAACGCAACCGGCAGAAAATATTTTTTTGGAAAAATCCCTAAGCCCCGGGGTCACAATTTCAGCCAAAATCTGACTTTTGGCAATTCACTCAAAAATGGTGCCAGAAGCTTGCAAATGATCCCCTGAAAGCTTTGGCGATGGAAACAGAAGGCTTTTTATCACAGGACAAGAAATCAGCCCTCAAAAACGTAACCGGCAGAAAATATTTTTTTGAAAAAATCCCTAAGCCCCGGGGTCACAATTTCAGCAAAAATCTGACTTTTGGCAGTTCACTCAAAAATGGTGCCAGAAGCTTGCAAATGATCCCTAAGCCCTAATCTGACTTTGGCAATTCACTCAAAAATGGTGCCAGAAGCTTGCAAATGATCCCCTGAAAGCTTTGGCGATGGAAACAGAAGGCTTTTTATCACAGGACAAGAAATCAGCCCTCAAAAACGTAACCGGCAGAAAATATTTTTTTGAAAAAATCCCTAAGCCCCGGGGTCACAATTTCAGCAAAAATCTGACTTTTGGCAATTCACTCAAAAATGGTGCCAGAAGCTTGCAAATGATCCCCAGAAAGCTTTGGCGATGGAAACAGAAGGCTTTTTATCACAGGACAAGAAATCAGCCCTCAAAAACTTTACCGGCAGAAAATATTTTTTTGAAAAAATCCCTAAGCCCCGGGGTCACAATTTCAGCAAAAATCTGACTTTTGGCATTTCACTCGAAAATGGTGCCAGAAGCTTGCAAATGATCCCCTGAAAGCTTTGGCGATGGAAACAGAAGGCTTTTTATCACAGGACGAGAAATCAGCCCTCAAAAACGCAACCGGCAGAAAATATTTTTTTGGAAAAATCCCTAAGCCCCGGGGTCACAATTTCAGCCAAAATCTGACTTTTGGCAATTCACTCAAAAATGGTGCCAGAAGCTTGCAAATGATCCCCTGAAAGCTTTGGCGATGGAAACAGAAGGCTTTTTATCACAGGACAAGAAATCAGCCCTCAAAAACGTAACCGGCAGAAAATATTTTTTTGAAAAAATCCCTAAGCCCCGGGGTCACAATTTCAGCAAAAATCTGACTTTTGGCAGTTCACTCAAAAATGGTGCCAGAAGCTTGCAAATGATCCCTAAGCCCTAATCTGACTTTGGCAATTCACTCAAAAATGGTGCCAGAAGCTTGCAAATGATCCCCTGAAAGCTTTGGCGATGGAAACAGAAGGCTTTTTATCACAGGACAAGAAATCAGCCCTCAAAAACGTAACCGGCAGAAAATATTTTTTTGAAAAAATCCCTAAGCCCCGGGGTCACAATTTCAGCAAAAATCTGACTTTTGGCAATTCACTCAAAAATGGTGCCAAAAGCTTGCAAATGATCCCCTGAAAGCTTTGGCGATGGAAACAGAAGGCTTTTTATCACAGGACAAGAAATCAGCCCTCAAAAACTTAACCGGCAGAAAATATTTTTTTGAAAAAATCCCTAAGCCCCGGGGTCACAATTTCAGCAAAAATCTGACTTTTGGCAATTCACTCAAAAATGGTGCCAGAAGCTTGCAAATGATCCCCAGAAAGCTTTGGCGATGGAAACAGAAGGCTTTTTATCACAGGACAAGAAATCACCCCTCAAAAACTTTACCGGCAGAAAATATTTTTTTGAAAAAATCCCTAAGCCCCGGGGTCACAATTTCAGGAAAAATCTGACTTTTGGCATTTCACTCAAAAATGGTGCCAGAAGCTTGCAAATGATCCCCTGAAAGCTTTGGCGATGGAAACAGAAGGCTTTTTATCACAGGACGAGAAATCAGCCCTCAAAAACGTAACCGGCAGAAAATATTTTTTTGAAAAAATCCCTAAGCCCCGGGGTCACAATTTCAGCCAAAATCTGACTTTTGGCAATTCACTCAAAAATGGTGCCAGAAGCTTGCAAATGATCCCTAAGCCCTAATCTGACTTTTGGCAATTCACTCAAAAATGGTGCCAGAAGCTTGCAAATGATCCCCTGAAAGCTTTGGCGATGGAAACAGAAGGCTTTTTATCACAGGACAAGAAATCAGCCCTCAAAAACTTCACCGGCAGAAAATATTTTTTTGAAAAAATCCCTAAGCCCCGGGGTCACAATTTCAGCAAAAATCTGACTTTTGGCAATTCACTCAAAAATGGTGCCAGAAGCTTGCAAATGATCCCCAGAAAGCTTTGGCGATGGAAACAGAAGGCTTTTTATCACAGGACAAGAAATCAGCCCTCAAAAACTTTACCGGCAGAAAATATTTTTTTGAAAAAATCCCTAAGCCCCGGGGTCACAATTTCAACCAAAATCTGACTTTTGGCAATTCACTCAAAAATGGTGCCAGAAGCTTGCAAATGATCCCCTGAAAGCTTTGGCGATGGAAACAGAAGGCTTTTTATCACAGGACAAGAAATCAGCCCTCAAAAACGTAACCGGCAGAAAATATTTTTTTGAAAAAATCCCTAAGCCCCGGGGTCACAATTTCAGCCAAAATCTGACTTTTGGCAATTCACTCAAAAATGGTGCCAGAAGCTTGCAAATGATCCCCTGAAAGCTTTGGTGATGGAAACAGAAGGCTTTTTATCACAGGACAAGAAATCAGCCCTCAAAAACGTAACCGGCAGAAAATATTTTTTTGAAAAAATCCCTAAGCCCCGGGGTCACAATTTCAGCAAAAATCTGACTTTTGGCAATTCACTCAAAAATGGTGCCAGAAGCTTGCAAATGATCCCCTGAAAGCTTTGGCGATGGAAACAGAAGGCTTTTTATCACAGGACAAGAAATCAGCCCTCAAAAACTTAACCGGCAGAAAATATTTTTTTGAAAAAATCCCTAAGCCCCGGGGTCACAATTTCAGCAAAAATCTGACTTTTGGCAATTCACTCAAAAATGGTGCCAGAAGCTTGCAAATGATCCCCAGAAAGCTTTGGCGATGGAAACAGAAGGCTTTTTATCACAGGACAAGAAATCAGCCCTCAAAAACTTTACCGGCAGAAAATATTTTTTTGAAAAAATCCCTAAGCCCCGGGGTCACAATTTCAGCAAAAATCTGACTTTTGGCATTTCACTCGAAAATGGTGCCAGAAGCTTGCAAATGATCCCCTGAAAGCTTTGGCGATGGAAACAGAAGGCTTTTTATCACAGGACGAGAAATCAGCCCTCAAAAACGCAACCGGCAGAAAATTTTTTTTGGAAAAATCCCTAAGCCCCGGGGTCACAATTTCAGCAAAAATCTGACTTTTGGCAGTTCACTCAAAAATGGTGCCAGAAGCTTGCAAATGATCCCTAAGCCCTAATCTGACTTTGGCAATTCACTCAAAAATGGTGCCAGAAGCTTGCAAATGATCCCCTGAAAGCTTTGGCGATGGAAACAGAAGGCTTTTTATCACAGGACAAGAAATCAGCCCTCAAAAACGTAACCGGCAGAAAATATTTTTTTGAAAAAATCCCTAAGCCCCGGGGTCACAATTTCAGCAAAAATCTGACTTTTGGCATTTCACTCGAAAATGGTGCCAGAAGCTTGCAAATGATCCCCTGAAAGCTTTGGCGATGGAAACAGAAGGCTTTTTATCACAGGACAAGAAATCAGCCCTCAAAAACGTAACCGGCAGAAAATATTTTTTTGAAAAAATCCCTAAGCCCCGGGGTCACAATTTCAGCAAAAATCTGACTTTTGGCAGTTCACTCAAAAATGGTGCCAGAAGCTTGCAAATGATCCCTAAGCCCTAATCTGACTTTGGCAATTCACTCAAAAATGGTGCCAGAAGCTTGCAAATGATCCCCTGAAAGCTTTGGCGATGGAAACAGAAGGCTTTTTATCACAGGACAAGAAATCAGCCCTCAAAAACGTAACCGGCAGAAAATATTTTTTTGAAAAAATCCCTAAGCCCCGGGGTCACAATTTCAGCAAAAATCTGACTTTTGGCAATTCACTCAAAAATGGTGCCAGAAGCTTGCAAATGATCCCCAGAAAGCTTTGGCGATGGAAACAGAAGGCTTTTTATCACAGGACAAGAAATCAGCCCTCAAAAACTTTACCGGCAGAAAATATTTTTTTGAAAAAATCCCTAAGCCCCGGGGTCACAATTTCAGCAAAAATCTGACTTTTGGCATTTCACTCGAAAATGGTGCCAGAAGCTTGCAAATGATCCCCTGAAAGCTTTGGCGATGGAAACAGAAGGCTTTTTATCACAGGACGAGAAATCAGCCCTCAAAAACGCAACCGGCAGAAAATATTTTTTTGGAAAAATCCCTAAGCCCCGGGGTCACAATTTCAGCCAAAATCTGACTTTTGGCAATTCACTCAAAAATGGTGCCAGAAGCTTGCAAATGATCCCCTGAAAGCTTTGGCGATGGAAACAGAAGGCTTTTTATCACAGGACAAGAAATCAGCCCTCAAAAACGTAACCGGCAGAAAATATTTTTTTGAAAAAATCCCTAAGCCCCGGGGTCACAATTTCAGCAAAAATCTGACTTTTGGCAGTTCACTCAAAAATGGTGCCAGAAGCTTGCAAATGATCCCTAAGCCCTAATCTGACTTTGGCAATTCACTCAAAAATGGTGCCAGAAGCTTGCAAATGATCCCCTGAAAGCTTTGGCGATGGAAACAGAAGGCTTTTTATCACAGGACAAGAAATCAGCCCTCAAAAACGTAACCGGCAGAAAATATTTTTTTGAAAAAATCCCTAAGCCCCGGGGTCACAATTTCAGCAAAAATCTGACTTTTGGCAATTCACTCAAAAATGGTGCCAAAAGCTTGCAAATGATCCCCTGAAAGCTTTGGCGATGGAAACAGAAGGCTTTTTATCACAGGACAAGAAATCAGCCCTCAAAAACTTAACCGGCAGAAAATATTTTTTTGAAAAAATCCCTAAGCCCCGGGGTCACAATTTCAGCAAAAATCTGACTTTTGGCAATTCACTCAAAAATGGTGCCAGAAGCTTGCAAATGATCCCCAGAAAGCTTTGGCGATGGAAACAGAAGGCTTTTTATCACAGGACAAGAAATCACCCCTCAAAAACTTTACCGGCAGAAAATATTTTTTTGAAAAAATCCCTAAGCCCCGGGGTCACAATTTCAGGAAAAATCTGACTTTTGGCATTTCACTCGAAAATGGTGCCAGAAGCTTGCAAATGATCCCCTGAAAGCTTTAGCGATGGAAACAGAAGGCTTTTTATCACAGGACGAGAAATCAGCCCTCAAAAACGTAACCGGCAGAAAATATTTTTTTGAAAAAATCCCTAAGCCCCGGGGTCACAATTTCAGCCAAAATCTGACTTTTGGCAATTCACTCAAAAATGGTGCCAGAAGCTTGCAAATGATCCCCTGAAAGCTTTGGCGATGGAAACAGAAGGCTTTTTATCACAGGACAAGAAATCAGCCCTCAAAAACGTAACCGGCAGAAAATATTTTTTTGAAAAAATCCCTAAGCCCCGGGGTCACAATTTCAGCAAAAATCTGACTTTTGGCAGTTCACTCAAAAATGGTGCCAGAAGCTTGCAAATGATCCCTAAGCCCTAATCTGACTTTTGGCAATTCACTCAAAAATGGTGCCAGAAGCTTGCAAATGATCCCCTGAAAGCTTTGGCGATGGAAACAGAAGGCTTGTTATCACAGGACAAGAAATCAGCCCTCAAAAACGTAACCGGCAGAAAATATTTTTTTGAAAAAATCCCTAAGCCCCGGGGTCACAATTTCAGCAAAAATCTGACTTTTGGCAATTCACTCAAAAATGGTGCCAAAAGCTTGCAAATGATCCCCTGAAAGCTTTGGCGATGGAAACAGAAGGCTTTTTATCACAGGACAAGAAATCAGCCCTCAAAAACTTAACCGGCAGAAAATATTTTTTTGAAAAAATCCCTAAGCCCCGGGGTCACAATTTCAGCAAAAATCTGACTTTTGGCAGTTCACTCAAAAATGGTGCCAGAAGCTTGCAAATGATCCCTAAGCCCTAATCTGACTTTGGCAATTCACTCAAAAATGGTGCCAGAAGCTTGCAAATGATCCCCTGAAAGCTTTGGCGATGGAAACAGAAGGCTTTTTATCACAGGACAAGAAATCAGCCCTCAAAAACGTAACCGGCAGAAAATATTTTTTTGAAAAAATCCCTAAGCCCCGGGGTCACAATTTCAGCAAAAATCTGACTTTTGGCAATTCACTCAAAAATGGTGCCAGAAGCTTGCAAATGATCCCCTGAAAGCTTTGGCGATGGAAACAGAAGGCTTTTTATCACAGGACAAGAAATCAGCCCTCAAAAACGTAACCGGCAGAAAATATTTTTTTGAAAAAATCCCTAAGCCCCGGGGTCACAATTTCAGCAAAAATCTGACTTTTGGCAATTCACTCAAAAATGGTGCCAGAAGCTTGCAAATGATCCCCTGAAAGCTTTGGCGATGGAAACAGAAGGCTTTTTATCACAGGACAAGAAATCAGCCCTCAAAAACTTAACCGGCAGAAAATATTTTTTTGAAAAAATCCCTAAGCCCCGGGGTCACAATTTCAGCAAAAATCTGACTTTTGGCAATTCACTCAAAAATGGTGCCAGAAGCTTGCAAATGATCCCCAGAAAGCTTTGGCGATGGAAACAGAAGGCTTTTTATCACAGGACAAGAAATCAGCCCTCAAAAACTTTACCGGCAGAAAATATTTTTTTGAAAAAATCCCTAAGCCCCGGGGTCACAATTTCAGCAAAAATCTGACTTTTGGCATTTCACTCGAAAATGGTGCCAGAAGCTTGCAAATGATCCCCTGAAAGCTTTGGCGATGGAAACAGAAGGCTTTTTATCACAGGACGAGAAATCAGCCCTCAAAAACGCAACCGGCAGAAAATATTTTTTTGGAAAAATCCCTAAGCCCCGGGGTCACAATTTCAGCCAAAATCTGACTTTTGGCAATTCACTCAAAAATGGTGCCAGAAGCTTGCAAATGATCCCCTGAAAGCTTTGGCGATGGAAACAGAAGGCTTTTTATCACAGGACAAGAAATCAGCCCTCAAAAACGTAACCGGCAGAAAATATTTTTTTGAAAAAATCCCTAAGCCCCGGGGTCACAATTTCAGCAAAAATCTGACTTTTGGCAGTTCACTCAAAAATGGTGCCAGAAGCTTGCAAATGATCCCTAAGCCCTAATCTGACTTTGGCAATTCACTCAAAAATGGTGCCAGAAGCTTGCAAATGATCCCCTGAAAGCTTTGGCGATGGAAACAGAAGGCTTTTTATCACAGGACAAGAAATCAGCCCTCAAAAACGTAACCGGCAGAAAATATTTTTTTGAAAAAATCCCTAAGCCCCGGGGTCACAATTTCAGCAAAAATCTGACTTTTGGCAATTCACTCAAAAATGGTGCCAAAAGCTTGCAAATGATCCCCTGAAAGCTTTGGCGATGGAAACAGAAGGCTTTTTATCACAGGACAAGAAATCAGCCCTCAAAAACTTAACCGGCAGAAAATATTTTTTTGAAAAAATCCCTAAGCCCCGGGGTCACAATTTCAGCAAAAATCTGACTTTTGGCAATTCACTCAAAAATGGTGCCAGAAGCTTGCAAATGATCCCCAGAAAGCTTTGGCGATGGAAACAGAAGGCTTTTTATCACAGGACAAGAAATCACCCCTCAAAAACTTTACCGGCAGAAAATATTTTTTTGAAAAAATCCCTAAGCCCCGGGGTCACAATTTCAGGAAAAATCTGACTTTTGGCATTTCACTCGAAAATGGTGCCAGAAGCTTGCAAATGATCCCCTGAAAGCTTTGGCGATGGAAACAGAAGGCTTTTTATCACAGGACGAGAAATCAGCCCTCAAAAACGTAACCGGCAGAAAATATTTTTTTGAAAAAATCCCTAAGCCCCGGGGTCACAATTTCAGCCAAAATCTGACTTTTGGCAATTCACTCAAAAATGGTGCCAGAAGCTTGCAAATGATCCCCTGAAAGCTTTGGCGATGGAAACAGAAGGCTTTTTATCACAGGACAAGAAATCAGCCCTCAAAAACGTAACCGGCAGAAAATATTTTTTTGAAAAAATCCCTAAGCCCCGGGGTCACAATTTCAGCAAAAATCTGACTTTTGGCAGTTCACTCAAAAATGGTGCCAGAAGCTTGCAAATGATCCCTAAGCCCTAATCTGACTTTTGGCAATTCACTCAAAAATGGTGCCAGAAGCTTGCAAATGATCCCCTGAAAGCTTTGGCGATGGAAACAGAAGGCTTGTTATCACAGGACAAGAAATCAGCCCTCAAAAACGTAACCGGCAGAAAATATTTTTTTGAAAAAATCCCTAAGCCCCGGGGTCACAATTTCAGCAAAAATCTGACTTTTGGCAATTCACTCAAAAATGGTGCCAAAAGCTTGCAAATGATCCCCTGAAAGCTTTGGCGATGGAAACAGAAGGCTTTTTATCACAGGACAAGAAATCAGCCCTCAAAAACTTAACCGGCAGAAAATATTTTTTTGAAAAAATCCCTAAGCCCCGGGGTCACAATTTCAGCAAAAATCTGACTTTTGGCAGTTCACTCAAAAATGGTGCCAGAAGCTTGCAAATGATCCCTAAGCCCTAATCTGACTTTGGCAATTCACTCAAAAATGGTGCCAGAAGCTTGCAAATGATCCCCTGAAAGCTTTGGCGATGGAAACAGAAGGCTTTTTATCACAGGACAAGAAATCAGCCCTCAAAAACGTAACCGGCAGAAAATATTTTTTTGAAAAAATCCCTAAGCCCCGGGGTCACAATTTCAGCAAAAATCTGACTTTTGGCAATTCACTCAAAAATGGTGCCAAAAGCTTGCAAATGATCCCCTGAAAGCTTTGGCGATGGAAACAGAAGGCTTTTTATCACAGGACAAGAAATCAGCCCTCAAAAACTTAACCGGCAGAAAATATTTTTTTGAAAAAATCCCTAAGCCCCGGGGTCACAATTTCAGCAAAAATCTGACTTTTGGCAATTCACTCAAAAATGGTGCCAGAAGCTTGCAAATGATCCCCAGAAAGCTTTGGCGATGGAAACAGAAGGCTTTTTATCACAGGACAAGAAATCACCCCTCAAAAACTTTACCGGCAGAAAATATTTTTTTGAAAAAATCCCTAAGCCCCGGGGTCACAATTTCAGGAAAAATCTGACTTTTGGCATTTCACTCGAAAATGGTGCCAGAAGCTTGCAAATGATCCCCTGAAAGCTTTGGCGATGGAAACAGAAGGCTTTTTATCACAGGACGAGAAATCAGCCCTCAAAAACGTAACCGGCAGAAAATATTTTTTTGAAAAAATCCCTAAGCCCCGGGGTCACAATTTCAGCCAAAATCTGACTTTTGGCAATTCACTCAAAAATGGTGCCAGAAGCTTGCAAATGATCCCCTGAAAGCTTTGGCGATGGAAACAGAAGGCTTTTTATCACAGGACAAGAAATCAGCCCTCAAAAACGTAACCGGCAGAAAATATTTTTTTGAAAAAATCCCTAAGCCCCGGGGTCACAATTTCAGCAAAAATCTGACTTTTGGCAGTTCACTCAAAAATGGTGCCAGAAGCTTGCAAATGATCCCTAAGCCCTAATCTGACTTTTGGCAATTCACTCAAAAATGGTGCCAGAAGCTTGCAAATGATCCCCTGAAAGCTTTGGCGATGGAAACAGAAGGCTTGTTATCACAGGACAAGAAATCAGCCCTCAAAAACGTAACCGGCAGAAAATATTTTTTTGAAAAAATCCCTAAGCCCCGGGGTCACAATTTCAGCAAAAATCTGACTTTTGGCAATTCACTCAAAAATGGTGCCAAAAGCTTGCAAATGATCCCCTGAAAGCTTTGGCGATGGAAACAGAAGGCTTTTTATCACAGGACAAGAAATCAGCCCTCAAAAACTTAACCGGCAGAAAATATTTTTTTGAAAAAATCCCTAAGCCCCGGGGTCACAATTTCAGCAAAAATCTGACTTTTGGCAGTTCACTCAAAAATGGTGCCAGAAGCTTGCAAATGATCCCTAAGCCCTAATCTGACTTTGGCAATTCACTCAAAAATGGTGCCAGAAGCTTGCAAATGATCCCCTGAAAGCTTTGGCGATGGAAACAGAAGGCTTTTTATCACAGGACAAGAAATCAGCCCTCAAAAACGTAACCGGCAGAAAATATTTTTTTGAAAAAATCCCTAAGCCCCGGGGTCACAATTTCAGCAAAAATCTGACTTTTGGCAATTCACTCAAAAATGGTGCCAAAAGCTTGCAAATGATCCCCTGAAAGCTTTGGCGATGGAAACAGAAGGCTTTTTATCACAGGACAAGAAATCAGCCCTCAAAAACTTAACCGGCAGAAAATATTTTTTTGAAAAAATCCCTAAGCCCCGGGGTCACAATTTCAGCAAAAATCTGACTTTTGGCAATTCACTCAAAAATGGTGCCAGAAGCTTGCAAATGATCCCCAGAAAGCTTTGGCGATGGAAACAGAAGGCTTTTTATCACAGGACAAGAAATCACCCCTCAAAAACTTTACCGGCAGAAAATATTTTTTTGAAAAAATCCCTAAGCCCCGGGGTCACAATTTCAGGAAAAATCTGACTTTTGGCATTTCACTCGAAAATGGTGCCAGAAGCTTGCAAATGATCCCCTGAAAGCTTTGGCGATGGAAACAGAAGGCTTTTTATCACAGGACGAGAAATCAGCCCTCAAAAACGTAACCGGCAGAAAATATTTTTTTGAAAAAATCCCTAAGCCCCGGGGTCACAATTTCAGCCAAAATCTGACTTTTGGCAATTCACTCAAAAATGGTGCCAGAAGCTTGCAAATGATCCCCTGAAAGCTTTGGCGATGGAAACAGAAGGCTTTTTATCACAGGACAAGAAATCAGCCCTCAAAAACGTAACCGGCAGAAAATATTTTTTTGAAAAAATCCCTAAGCCCCGGGGTCACAATTTCAGCAAAAATCTGACTTTTGGCAGTTCACTCAAAAATGGTGCCAGAAGCTTGCAAATGATCCCTAAGCCCTAATCTGACTTTTGGCAATTCACTCAAAAATGGTGCCAGAAGCTTGCAAATGATCCCCTGAAAGCTTTGGCGATGGAAACAGAAGGCTTGTTATCACAGGACAAGAAATCAGCCCTCAAAAACGTAACCGGCAGAAAATATTTTTTTGAAAAAATCCCTAAGCCCCGGGGTCACAATTTCAGCAAAAATCTGACTTTTGGCAATTCACTCAAAAATGGTGCCAAAAGCTTGCAAATGATCCCCTGAAAGCTTTGGCGATGGAAACAGAAGGCTTTTTATCACAGGACAAGAAATCAGCCCTCAAAAACTTAACCGGCAGAAAATATTTTTTTGAAAAAATCCCTAAGCCCCGGGGTCACAATTTCAGCAAAAATCTGACTTTTGGCAATTCACTCAAAAATGGTGCCAGAAGCTTGCAAATGATCCCCTGAAAGCTTTGGCGATGGAAACAGAAGGCTTTTTATCACAGGACAAGAAATCACCCCTCAAAAACTTTACCGGCAGAAAATATTTTTTTGAAAAAATCCCTAAGCCCCGGGGTCACAATTTCAGCAAAAATCTGACTTTTGGCATTTCACTCGAAAATGGTGCCAGAAGCTTGCAAATGATCCCCTGAAAGCTTTGGCGATGGAAACAGAAGGCTTTTTATCACAGGACGAGAAATCAGCCCTCAAAAACGTAACCGGCAGAAAATATTTTTTTGAAAAAATCCCTAAGCCCCGGGGTCACAATTTCAGCCAAAATCTGACTTTTGGCAATTCACTCAAAAATGGTGCCAGAAGCTTGCAAATGATCCCTAAGCCCTAATCTGACTTTTGGCAATTCACTCAAAAATGGTGCCAGAAGCTTGCAAATGATCCCCTGAAAGCTTTGGCGATGGAAACAGAAGGCTTTTTATCACAGGACAAGAAATCAGCCCTCAAAAACGTAACCGGCAGAAAATATTTTTTTGAAAAAATCCCTAAGCCCCGGGGTCACAATTTCAGCAAAAATCTGACTTTTGGCAATTCACTCAAAAATGGTGCCAGAAGCTTGCAAATGATCCCTAAGCCCTAATCTGACTTTTGGCAATTCACTCAAAAATGGTGCCAGAAGCTTGCAAATGATCCCCTGAAAGCTTTGGCGATGGAAACAGAAGGCTTTTTATCACAGGACAAGAAATCAGCCCTCAAAAACTTCACCGGCAGAAAATATTTTTTTGAAAAAATCCCTAAGCCCCGGGGTCACAATTTCAGCAAAAATCTGACTTTTGGCAATTCACTCAAAAATGGTGCCAGAAGCTTGTAAATGATCCCCTGAAAGCTTTGGCAATGGAAACAGAAGGCTTTTTTATCACAGGACAAGAAATCAGCCCTCAAAAACGTAACCGGCAGAAAATATTTTTTTGAAAAAATCCCTAAGCCCCGGGGTCACAATTTCAGCAAAAATATGACTTTTGGCAATTCACTCAAAAATGGTGCCAGAAGCTTGCAAATGATCCCCTGAAAGCTTTGGCGATGGAAACAGAAGGCTTTTTTATCACAGGACAAGAAATCAGCCCTCAAAAACGTAACCGGCAGAAAATATTTTTTTGAAAAAATCCCTAAGCCCCGGGGTCACAATTTCAGCAAAAATCTGACTTTTGGCAATTCACTCAAAAATGGTGCCAGAAGCTTGCAAATGATCCCCTGAAAGCTTTGGCGATGGAAACAGAAGGCTTTTTATCACAGGACAATAAATCAGCCCTCAAAAACGTAACCGGCAGAAAATATTTTTTTGAAAAAATCCCTAAGCCCCGGGGTCACAATTTCAGCAAAAATCTGACTTTTGGCAATTCACTCAAAAATGGTGCCAGAAGCTTGCAAATGATCCCCTGAAAGCTTTGGCGATGGAAACAGAAGGCTTTTTACCATAGGACAAGAAATCCGCTCTCAAAAACTTAACCGGCAGAAAATATTTTTTTGAAAAAATCCCTAAGCCCCGGGGTCACAATTTCAGCAAAAATCTGACTTTTGGCAATTCACTCAAAAATGGTGCCTGAAGCTTGCAAATGATCCCTAAGCCCTAATCTGACTTTTGGCAATTCATTCAAAAATGGTGCCAGAAGCTTGCAAATGATCCCCTGAAAGCTTTGGCGATGGAAACAGAAGGCTTTTTATCACAGGACAAGAAATCAGCCCTCAAAAACTTAACCGGCAGAAAATATTTTTTTGAAAAAATCCCTAAGCCCCGGGGTCACAATTTCAGCAAAAATCTGACTTTTGGCAATTCACTCAAAAATGGTGCCAGAAGCTTGCAAATGATCCCCTGAAAGCTGTGGCGATGGAAACAGAAGGCTTTTTATCACAGGACAAGAAATCAGCCCTCAAAAACGTAACCGGCAGAAAATATTTTTTTGAAAAAATCCCTAAGCCCCGGGGTCACAATTTCAGCAAAAATCTGACTTTTGGCAGTTCACTCAAAAATGGTGCCAGAAGCTTGCAAATGATCCCTAAGCCCTAATCTGACTTTTGGCAATTCACTCAAAAATGGTGCCAGAAGCTTGCAAATGATCCGCTGAAAGCTTTGGCGATGGAAACAGAAGGCTTTTTATCACAGGACAAGAAATCAGCCCTCAAAAACGTAACCGGCAGAAAATATTTTTTTGAAAAAATCCCTAAGCCCCGGGGTCACAATTTCAGCAAAAATCTGACTTTTGGCAATTCACTCAAAAATGGTGCCAAAAGCTTGCAAATGATCCCCTGAAAGCTTTGGCGATGGAAACAGAAGGCTTTTTATCACAGGACAAGAAATCAGCCCTCAAAAACTTAACCGGCAGAAAATATTTTTTTGAAAAAATCCCTAAGCCCCGGGGCCACAATTTCAGCAAAAATCTGACTTTTGGCAATTCACTCAAAAATCGTGCCAGAAGCTTGCAAATGATCCCCAGAAAGCTTTGGCGATGGAAACAGAAGGCTTTTTATCACAGGACAAGAAATCACCCCTCAAAAACTTTACCGGCAGAAAATATTTTTTTGAAAAAATCCCTAAGCCCCGGGGTCACAATTTCAGGAAAAATCTGACTTTTGGCATTTCACTCGAAAATGGTGCCAGAAGCTTGCAAATGATCCCCTGAAAGCTTTGGCGATGGAAACAGAAGGCTTTTTATCACAGGACGAGAAATCAGCCCTCAAAAACGTAACCGGCAGAAAATATTTTTTTGAAAAAATCCCTAAGCCCCGGGGTCACAATTTCAGCCAAAATCTGACTTTTGGCAATTCACTCAAAAATGGTGCCAGAAGCTTGCAAATGATCCCTAAGCCCTAATCTGACTTTTGGCAATTCACTCAAAAATGGTGCCAGAAGCTTGCAAATGATCCCCTGAAAGCTTTGGCGATGGAAACAGAAGGCTTTTTATCACAGGACAAGAAATCAGCCCTCAAAAACGTAACCGGCAGAAAATATTTTTTTGAAAAAATCCCTAAGCCCCGGGGTCACAATTTCAGCAAAAATCTGACTTTTGGCAGTTCACTCAAAAATGGTGCCAGAAGCTTGCAAATGATCCCTAAGCCCTAATCTGACTTTTGGCAATTCACTCAAAAATGGTGCCAGAAGCTTGCAAATGATCCCCTGAAAGCTTTGGCGATGGAAACAGAAGGCTTTTTATCACAGGACAAGAAATCAGCCCTCAAAAACGTAACCGGCAGAAAATATTTTTTTGAAAAAATCCCTAAGCCCCGGGGTCACAATTTCAGCAAAAATCTGACTTTTGGCAATTCACTCAAAAATGGTGCCAAAAGCTTGCAAATGATCCCCTGAAAGCTTTGGCGATGGAAACAGAAGGCTTTTTATCACAGGACAAGAAATCAGCCCTCAAAAACTTAACCGGCAGAAAATATTTTTTTGAAAAAATCCCTAAGCCCCGGGGTCACAATTTCAGCAAAAATCTGACTTTTGGCAATTCACTCAAAAATGGTGCCAGAAGCTTGCAAATGATCCCCAGAAAGCTTTGGCGATGGAAACAGAAGGCTTTTTATCACAGGACAAGAAATCACCCCTCAAAAACTTTACCGGCAGAAAATATTTTTTTGAAAAAATCCCTAAGCCCCGGGGTCACAATTTCAGGAAAAATCTGACTTTTGGCATTTCACTCGAAAATGGTGCCAGAAGCTTGCAAATGATCCCCTGAAAGCTTTGGCGATGGAAACAGAAGGCTTTTTATCACAGGACGAGAAATCAGCCCTCAAAAACGTAACCGGCAGAAAATATTTTTTTGAAAAAATCCCTAAGCCCCGGGGTCACAATTTCAGCCAAAATCTGACTTTTGGCAATTCACTCAAAAATGGTGCCAGAAGCTTGCAAATGATCCCTAAGCCCTAATCTGACTTTTGGCAATTCACTCAAAAATGGTGCCAGAAGCTTGCAAATGATCCCCTGAAAGCTTTGGCGATGGAAACAGAAGGCTTTTTATCACAGGACAAGAAATCAGCCCTCAAAAACGTAACCGGCAGAAAATATTTTTTTGAAAAAATCCCTAAGCCCCGGGGTCACAATTTCAGCAAAAATCTGACTTTTGGCAATTCACTCAAAAATGGTGCCAGAAGCTTGCAAATGATCCCTAAGCCCTAATCTGACTTTTGGCAATTCACTCAAAAATGGTGCCAGAAGCTTGCAAATGATCCCCTGAAAGCTTTGGCGATGGAAACAGAAGGCTTTTTATCACAGGACAAGAAATCAGCCCTCAAAAACTTCACCGGCAGAAAATATTTTTTTGAAAAAATCCCTAAGCCCCGGGGTCACAATTTCAGCAAAAATCTGACTTTTGGCAATTCACTCAAAAATGGTGCCAGAAGCTTGTAAATGATCCCCTGAAAGCTTTGGCAATGGAAACAGAAGGCTTTTTTATCACAGGACAAGAAATCAGCCCTCAAAAACGTAACCGGCAGAAAATATTTTTTTGAAAAAATCCCTAAGCCCCGGGGTCACAATTTCAGCAAAAATCTGACTTTTGGCAATTCACTCAAAAATGGTGCCAGAAGCTTGCAAATGATCCCCTGAAAGCTTTGGCGATGGAAACAGAAGGCTTTTTACCATAGGACAAGAAATCCGCGCTCAAAAACTTAACCGGCAGAAAATATTTTTTTGAAAAAATCCCTAAGCCCCGGGGTCACAATTTCAGCAAAAATCTGACTTTTGGCAATTCACTCAAAAATGGTGCCTGAAGCTTGCAAATGATCCCTAAGCCCTAATCTGACTTTTGGCAATTCATTCAAAAATGGTGCCAGAAGCTTGCAAATGATCCCCTGAAAGCTTTGGCGATGGAAACAGAAGGCTTTTTATCACAGGACAAGAAATCAGCCCTCAAAAACGTAACCGGCAGAAAATATTTTTTTGAAAAAATCCCTAAGCCCCGGGGTCACAATTTCAGCAAAAATCTGACTTTTGGCAATTCACTCAAAAATGGTGCCAGAAGCTTGCAAATGATCCCCTGAAAGCTTTGGCGATGGAAACAGAAGGCTTTTTTATCACAGGACAAGAAATCAGCCCTCAAAAACGTAACCGGCAGAAAATATTTTTTTGAAAAAATCCCTAAGCCCCGGGGTCACAATTTCAGCAAAAATCTGACTTTTGGCAATTCACTCAAAAATGGTGCCAGAAGCTTGCAAATGATCCCCTGAAAGCTTTGGCGATGGAAACAGAAGGCTTTTTATCACAGGACAATAAATCAGCCCTCAAAAACGTAACCGGCAGAAAATATTTTTTTGAAAAAATCCCTAAGCCCCGGGGTCACAATTTCAGCAAAAATCTGACTTTTGGCAATTCACTCAAAAATGGTGCCTGAAGCTTGCAAATGATCCCTAAGCCCTAATCTGACTTTTGGCAATTCATTCAAAAATGGTGCCAGAAGCTTGCAAATGATCCCCTGAAAGCTTTGGCGATGGAAACAGAAGGCTTTTTATCACAGGACAAGAAATCAGCCCTCAAAAACTTAACCGGCAGAAAATATTTTTTTGAAAAAATCCCTAAGCCCCGGGGTCACAATTTCAGCAAAAATCTGACTTTTGGCAATTCACTCAAAAATGGTGCCAGAAGCTTGCAAATGATCCCCTGAAAGCTTTGGCGATGGAAACAGAAGGCTTTTTATCACAGGACAAGAAATCAGCCCTCAAAAACGTAACCGGCAGAAAATATTTATTTGAAAAAATCCCTAAGCCCCGGGGTCACAATTTCAGCCAAAATCTGACTTTTGGCAATTCACTCAAAAATGGTGCCAGAAGCTTGCAAATGATCCCCTGAAAGCTGTGGCGATGGAAACAGAAGGCTTTTTATCACAGGACAAGAAATCAGCCCTCAAAAACGTAACCGGCAGAAAATATTTTTGGAAAAAATCCCTAAGCCCCGGGGTCACAATTTCAGCCAAAATCTGACTTTTGGCAATTGACTCAAAAATGGTGCCAGAAGCTTGCAAATGATCCCTAAGCCCTAATCTGACTTTTGGCAATTCACTCAAAAATGGTGCCAGAAGCTTGCAAATGATTCCCTGAAACCTTTGGCGATGGAAACAGAAGGCTTTTTATCACAGGACAAGAAATCAGCCCTCAAAAACGTAACCGGCAGAAAATGTTTTTTTGAAAAAATCCCTAAACCCCGGGGTCACAATTTCAGCAAAAATCTGACTTTTGGCAATTCACTCAAAAATGGTGCCAGAAGCTTGCAAATGATCCCCTGAAAGCTTTGGCGATGGAAACAGAAGGCTTTTTATCACAGGACAAGAAATCAGCCCTCAAAAACGTAACCGGCAGAAATTTTTTTTTGAAAAAATCCCTAAGCCCCGGGGTCACAATTTCAGCAAAAATCTGACTTTTGGAAATTCACTCAGAAATGGTGCCAGAAGCTTGCAAATGATCCCTAAGCCCTAATCTGACTTTTGGCAATTCACTCAAAAATGGTGCAAGAAGCTTGCAAATGATCCCCTGAAAGCTTTGGCGATGGAAACAGAAGGCTTTTTATCACAGGACAAGAAATCAGCCCTCAAAAACTTAACCGGCAGAAAATATTTTTTTGAAAAAATCCGTAAGCCCCGGGGTCACAATTTCAGCAAAAATCTGACATCTGGCAATTCACTCAAAAATGGTGCCAGAAGCTTGCAAATGATCCCCTGAAAGCTTTGGCGATGGAAACAGAAGGCTTTTTATCACAGGAAAAGAAATCTGCCCTCAAAAACTTAACCGGCAGAAAATATTTTTTTGAAAAAATCCCTAAGCCCCGGGGTCACAATTTCAGCAAAAATCTGACTTTTGGCAATTCACTCAAAAATGGTGCCAGAAGCTTGCAAATGATCCCTAAGCCCTAATCTGACTTTTGGCAATTCACTCAAAAATGGTGCCAGAAGCTTGCAAATGATCCCCTGAAAGCTTTGGCGATGGAAACAGAAGGCTTTTTATCACAGGACAAGAAATCAGCCCTCAAAAACGTAACCGGCAGAAAATATTTTTTTGAAAAAATCCGTAAGCCCCGGGGTCACAATTTCAGCAAAAATCTGACTTCTGGCAATTCACTCAAAAATGGTGCCAGAAGCTTGCAAATGATCCCCTGAAAGCTTTGGCGATGGAAACAGAAGGCTTTTTATCACAGGACAAGAAATCTGCCCTCAAAAACTTAACCGGCAGAAAATATTTTTTTGAAAAAATCCCTAAGCCCCGGGGTCACAATTTCAGCAAAAATCTGACTTTTGGCAATTCACTCAAAAATGGTGCCAGAAGCTTGCAAATGATCCCTAAGCCCTAATCTGACTTTTGGCAATTCACTCAAAAATGGTGCCAGAAGCTTGCAAATGATCCCCTGAAAGCTTTGGCGATGGAAACAGAAGGCTTTTTATCACAGGACAAGAAATCAGCCCTCAAAAACGTAACCGGCAGAAAATATTTTTTTGAAAAAATCCCTAAGCCCCGGGGTCACAATTTCAGCAAAAATCTGACTTTTGGCAATTCACTCAAAAATGGTGCCAGAAACTTGCAAATGATCCCCTGAAAGCTTTGGCGATGGAAACAGAAGGCTTTTTACCATAGGACAAGAAATCCGCGCTCAAAAACTTAACCGGCAGAAAATATTTTTTTGAAAAAATCCCTAAGCCCCGGGGTCACAATTTCAGCAAAAATCTGACTTTTGGCAATTCACTCAAAAATGGTGCCTGAAGCTTGCAAATGATCCCTAAGCCCTAATCTGACTTTTGGCAATTCATTCAAAAATGGTGCCAGAAGCTTGCAAATGATCCCCTGAAAGCTTTGGCGATGGAAACAGAAGGCTTTTTATCACAGGACAAGAAATCAGCCCTCAAAAACTTAACCGGCAGAAAATATTTTTTTGAAAAAATCCCTAAGCCCCGGGGTCACAATTTCAGCCAAAATCTGACTTTTGGCAATTCACTCAAAAATGGTGCCAGAAGCTTGCAAATGATCCCCTGAAAGCTTTGGCGATGGAAACAGAAGGCTTTTTATCACAGGACAAGAAATCAGCCCTCAAAAACGTAACCGGCAGAAAATATTTTTTTGAAAAAATCCCTAAGCCCCGGGGTCACAATTTCAGCCAAAATCTGACTTTTGGCAATTCACTCAAAAATGGTGCCAGAAGCTTGCAAATGATCCCCTGAAAGCTTTGGCGATGGAAACAGAAGGCTTTTTATCACAGGACAAGAAATCAGCCCTCAAAAACGTAACCGGCAGAAAATATTTTTTTGAAAAAATCCCTAAGCCCCGGGGTCACAATTTCAGCAAAAATCTGACTTTTGGAAATTCACTCAGAAATGGTGCCAGAAGCTTGCAAATGATCACTAAGCCCTAATCTGTCTTTTGGCAATTCACTCAAAAATGGTGCCAGAAGCTTGTAAATGATCCCCTGAAAGCTTTGGCGATGGAAACAGAAGGCTTTTTATCACAGGACAAGAAATCAGCCCTCAAAAACGTAACCGGCAGAAAATATTTTTTTGAAAAAATCCCTAAGCCCCGGGGTCACAATTTCAGCAAAAATCTGACTTTTGGCAATTCACTCAAAAATGGTGCCAGAAGCTTGCAAATGATCCCCTGAAAGCTTTGGCGATGGAAACAGAAGGCTTTTTATCACAGGACAAGAAATCAGCCCTCAAAAACTTAACCGGCAGAAAATATTTTTTTGAAAAAATCCGTAAGCCCCGGGGTCACAATTTCAGCAAAAATCTGACTTCTGGCAATTCACTCAAAAATGGTGCCAGAAGCTTGCAAATGATCCCCTGAAAGCTTTGGCGATGGAAACAGAAGGCTTTTTATCACAGGACAAGAAATCTGCCCTCAAAAACTTAACCGGCAGAAAATATTTTTTTGAAAAAATCCCTAAGCCCCGGGGTCACAATTTCAGCAAAAATCTGACTTTTGGCAATTCACTCAAAAATGGTGCCAGAAGCTTGCAAATGATCCCTAAGCCCTAATCTGACTTTTGGCAATTCACTCAAAAATGGTGCCAGAAGCTTGCAAATCATCCCCTGAAAGCTTTGGCGATGGAAACAGAAGGCTTTTTATCACAGGACAAGAAATCAGCCCTCAAAAACGTAACCGGCAGAAAATATTTTTTTGAAAAAATCCCTAAGCCCCGGGGTCACAATTTCAGCAAAAATCTGACTTTTGGCAATTCATTCAAAAATGGTGCCAGAAGCTTGCAAATGATCCCCTGAAAGCTTTGGCGATGGAAACAGAAGGCTTTTTACCATAGGACAAGAAATCCGCGCTCAAAAACTTAACCGGCAGAAAATATTTTTTTGAAAAAATCCCTAAGCCCCGGGGTCACAATTTCAGCAAAAATCTGACTTTTGGCAATTCACTCAAAAATGGTGCCAGAAGCTTGCAAATGATCGCTAAGCCCTAATCTGACTTTTGGCAATTCACTCAAAAATGGTGCCAGAAGCTTGCAAATGATTCCCTGAAACCTTTGGCGATGGAAACAGAAGGCTTTTTATCACAGGACAAGAAATCAGCCCTCAAAAACGTAACCGGCAGAAAATGTTTTTTTGAAAAAATCCCTAAGCCCCGGGGTCACAATTTCAGCAAAAATCTGACTTTTGGCAATTCACTCAAAAATGGTGCTAGAAGCTTGCAAATGATCCCCTGAAAGCTTTGGTGATGAAACAGAAGGCTTTTTTATCACAGGACAAGAAATCAGCCCTCAAAAACGTAACCGGCAGAAAATATTTTTTTGAAAAAATCCCTAAGCCCCGGGGTCACAATTTCAGCAAAAATCTGACTTTTGGCAATTCACTCAAAAATGGTGCCAGAAGCTTGCAAATGATCCCCTGAAAGCTTTGGCGATGGAAACAGAAGGCTTTTTATCACAGGACAAGAAATCAGCTCTCAAAAACTTAACCGGCAGAAAATATTTTTTTGAAAAAATCCCTAAGCCCCGGGGTCACAATTTCAGCAAAAATCTGACTTTTGGCAATTCACTCAAAAATGGTGCCAGAAGCTTGCAAATGATCCCCTGAAAGCTTTGGCGATGGAAACAGAAGGCTTTTTATCACAGGACAAGAAATCAGCTCTCAAAAACTTAACCGGCAGAAAATATTTTTTTGAAAAAATCCCTAAGCCCCGGGGTCACAATTTCAGCAAAAATCTGACTTTTGGCAATTCACTCAAAAATGGTGCCAGAAGCTTGCAAATGATCCCCTGAAAGCTGTGGCGATGGAAACAGAAGGCTTTTTATCACAGGACAAGAAATCAGCCCTCAAAAACGTAACCGGCAGAAAATATTTTTTTGAAAAAATCCCTAAGCCCCGGGGTCACAATTTCAGCAAAAATCTGACTTTTGGCAATTCACTCAAAAATGGTGCCAGAAGCTTGCAAATGATCCCTAAGCCCTAATCTGACTTTTGGCAATTCACTCAAAAATGGTGCCAGAAGCTTGCAAATGATCCCCTGAAAGCTTTGGCGATGGAAACAGAAGGCTTTTTATCACAGGACAAGAAATCAGCCCTCAAAAACGTAACCGGCAGAAAATATTTTTTTGAAAAAATCCCTAAGCCCCGGGGTCAAAATTTCAGCAAAAATCTGACTTTTGGCAATTCACTCAATAATGGTGCCAGAAGCTTGCAAATGATTCCCTGAAACCTTTGGCGATGGAAACAGAAGACTTTTTATCACAGGACAAGAAATCAGCCCTCAAAAACGTAACCGGCAGAAAATGTTTTTTTGAAAAAATCCCTAAGCCCCGGGGTCACAATTTCAGCAAAAATCTGACTTTTGGCAATTCACTCAAAAATGGTGCCAGAAGCTTGAAAATGATCCCTTGAAAGCTTTGGCCATGGAAACAGAAGGCTTTTTATCACAGAACAAGAAATCCGCGCTCAAAAACTTAACCGGCAGAAAATATTTTTTTGAAAAAAATCCCTAAGCCCCGGGGTCACAATTTCAGCAAAAATCTGACTTTTGGCAATTCACTCAAAAATGGTGCCAGAAGCTTGCAAATGATCCCCAGAAAGCTTTGGCGATGGAAACAGAAGGCTTTTTATCACAGGACAAGAAATCAGCCCTCAAAAACGTAACCGGCAGAAAATGTTTTTTTGAAAAAATCCCTAAGCCCCGGGGTCACAATTTCAGCAAAAATATGACTTTTGGCAATTCACTCAAAAATGGTGCCAGAAGCTTGCAAATGATCCCCTGAAAGCTTTGGCGATGGAAACAGAAGGCTTTTTATCACAGGACAAGAAATCAGCCCTCAAAAACGTAACCGGCAGAAAATATTTTTTTGAAAAAATCCCTAAGCCCCGGGGTCACAATTTCAGCCAAAATCTGACTTTTGGCAATTCACTCAAAAATGGTGCCAGAAGCTTGCAAATGATCCCCTGAAAGCTGTGGCGATGGAAACAGAAGGCTTTTTATCACAGGACAAGAAATCAGCCCTCAAAAACGTAACCGGAAGAAAATATTTTTTTGAAAAAATCCCTAAGCACCGGGGTCACAATTTCAGCCAAAATCTGACTTTTGGCAATTCACTCAAAAATGGTGCCAGAAGCTTGCAAATGATCCCTAAGCCCTAATCTGACTTTTGGCAATTCACTCAAAAATGGTGCCAGAAGCTTGCAAATGATTCCCTGAAACCTTTGGCGATGGAAACAGAAGGCTTTTTATCACAGGACAAGAAATCAGCCCTCAAAAACGTAACCGGCAGAAAATGTTTTTTTGAAAAAATCCCTAAGCCCCGGGGTCACAATTTCAGCAAAAATCTGACTTTTGGCAATTCACTCAAAAATGGTGCCAGAAGCTTGCAAATGATCCCCTGAAAGCTTTGGCGATGGAAACAGAAGGCTTTTTATCACAGGACAAGAAATCAGCCCTCAAAAACGTAACCGGCAGAAAATATTTTTTTGAAAAAATCCCTAAGCCCCGGGGTCACAATTTCAGCCAAAATCTGACTTTTGGCAATTCACTCAAAAATGGTGCCAGAAGCTTGCAAATGATCCCCTGAAAGCTGTGGCGATGGAAACAGAAGGCTTTTTATCACAGGACAAGAAATCAGCCCTCAAAAACGTAACCGGCAGAAAATATTTTTTTGAAAAAATCCCTAAGCCCCGGGGTCACAATTTCAGCAAAAATCTGACTTTTGGAAATTCACTCAGAAATGGTGCCAGAAGCTTGCAAATGATCCCTAAGCCCTAATCTGTCTTTTGGCAATTCACTCAAAAATGGTGCAAGAAGCTTGCAAATGATCCCCTGAAAGCTTTGGCGATGGAAACAGAAGGCTTTTTATCACAGGACAAGAAATCAGCCCTCAAAAACGGAACCGGCAGAAAATATTTTTTTGAAAAAATCCCTAAGCCCCGGGGTCACAATTTCAGCCAAAATCTGACTTTTGGCAATACACTCAGAAATGGTGCCAGAAGCTTGCAAATTATCCCCTGAAAGCTGTGGCGATGGAAACAGAAGGCTTTTTATCACAGGACAAGAAATCAGCCCTCAAAAACGTAACCGGCAGAAAATATTTTTTTGAAAAAATCCCTAAGCCCCGGGGTCACAATTTCAGCCAAAATCTGACTTTTGGCAATTCACTCAAAAATGGTGCCAGAAGCTTGCAAATGATCCCTAAGCCCTAATCTGACTTTTGGCAATTCACTAAAAAATGGTGCCAGAAGCTTGCAAATGATTCCCTGAAACCTTTGGCGATGGAAACAGAAGGCTTTTTATCACAGGACAAGAAATCAGCCCTCAAAAACGTAACCGGCAGAAAATGTTTTTTTGAAAAAATCCCTAAGCCCCGGGGTCACAATTTCAGCAAAAATCTGACTTTTGGCAATTCACTCAAAAATGGTGCCAGAAGCTTGCAAATGATCCCCTGAAAGCTTTGGCGATGGAAACAGAAGGCTTTTTATCACAGGACAAGAAATCAGCCCTCAAAAACTTAACCGGCAGAAAATATTTTTTTGAAAAAATCCCTAAGCCCCGGGGTCACAATTTCAGCCAAAATCTGACTTTTGGCAATTCACTCAAAAATGGTGCCAGAAGCTTGCAAATGATCCCCTGAAAACTTTGGCGATGGAAACAGAAGGCTTTTTATCACAGGACAAGAAATCAGCCCTCAAAAACGTAACCGGCAGAAAATATTTTTTTGAAAAAATCCCTAAGCCCCGGGGTCACAATTTCAGCCAAAATCTGACTTTTGGCAATTCACTCAAAAATGGTGCCAGAAGCTTGCAAATGATCCCCTGAAAGCTGTGGCGATGGAAACAGAAGGCTTTTTATCATAGGACAAGAAATCCGCGCTCAAAAACTTAACCGGCAGAAAATATTTTTTTGAAAAAATCCCTAAGCCCCGGGGTCACAATTTCAGCAAAAATCTGACTTTTGGCAATTCACTCAAAAATGGTGCCAGAAGCTTGCAAATGATCCCTAAGCCCTAATCTGACTTTTGGCAATTCACTCAAAAATGGTGCCAGAAGCTTGCAAATGATTCCCTGAAAGCTTTGGCGATGGAAACAGAAGGCTTTTTATCACAGGACAAGAAATCAGCCCTCAAAAACGTAACCGGCAGAAAATGTTTTTTTGAAAAAATCCCTAAACCCCGGGGTCACAATTTCAGCAAAAATCTGACTTTTGGCAATTCACTCAAAAATGGTGCCAGAAGCTTGCAAATGATCCCCTGAAAGCTTTGGCGATGGAAACAGAAGGCTTTTTTATCACAGGACAAGAAATCAGCCCTCAAAAACGTAACCGGCAGAAAATGTTTTTTTGAAAAAATCCCTAAGCCCCGGGGTCACAATTTCAGCCAAAATCTGACTTTTGGCGATTCACTCAAAAATGGTGCCAGAAGCTTGCAAATGATCCCCTGAAAGCTGTGGCGATGGAAACAGAAGGCTTTTTATCACAGGACAAGAAATCAGCCCTCAAAAACGTAACCGGCAGAAAATATTTTTTTGAAAAAATCCCTAAGCCCCGGGGTCACAATTTCAGCAAAAATCTGACTTTTGGCAATTAACTCAAAAATGGTGCCAGAAACTTGCAAATGATCCCTAAGCCCTAATCTGACTTTTGGCAATTCACTCAAAAATGGTGCCAGAAGCTTGCAAATGATCCCCTGAAAGCTTTGGCGTTGGAAACAGAAGGCTTTTTATCACAGGACAAGAAATCAGCCCTCAAAAACGTAACCGGCAAAAAATATTTTTTTGAAAAAATCCCTAAGCCCCGGGGTCACAATTTCAGCAAAAATCTGACTTTTGGCAATTCACTCAAAAATGGTGCCAGAAGCTTGCAAATGATTCCCTGAAACCTTTGGCGATGGAAACAGAAGGCTTTTTATCACAGGACAAGAAATCAGCCCTCAAAAACGTAACCGGCAGAAAATGTTTTTTTGAAAAAATCCCTAAGCCCCGGGGTCACAATTTCAGCAAAAATCTGACTTTTGGCAATTCACTCAAAAATGGTGCCAGAAGCTTGCAAATGATCCCCTGAAAGCTTTGGCGATGGAAACAGAAGGCTTTTTATCACAGGACAAGGAATCAGCCCTCAAAAACGTAACCGGCAGAAAATATTTTTTTGAAAAAATCCCTAAGCCCCGGGGTCACAATTTCAACAAAAATCTGACTTTTGGCAATTCACTCAAAAATGGTGCCAGAAGCTTGCAAATGATCCCCTGAAAGCTTTGGCGATGGAAACAGAAGGCTTTTTATCACAGGACAAGAAATCAGCCCTCAAAAACTTAACCGGCAGAAAATATTTTTTTGAAAAAATCCCTAAGCCCCGGGGTCACAATTTCAGCAAAAATCTGACTTTTGGCAATTCACTCAAAAATGGTGCCAGAAGCTTGCAAATGATCCCCTGAAAGCTTTGGCGATGGAAACAGAAGGCTTTTTATCACAGGACAAGAAATCAGCCCTCAAAAACGTAACGGGCAGAAAATATTTTTTTGAAAAAATCCCTAAGCCCCGGGGTCACAATTTCAGCAAAAATCTGACTTTTGGCAATTCACTCAAAAATGGTGCCAGAAGCTTGCAAATGATCCCCTGAAAGCTGTGGCGATGGAAACAGAAGGCTTTTTATCACAGGACAAGAAATCAGCCCTCAAAAACGTAACCGGCAGAAAATATTTTTTTGAAAAAATCCCTAAGCCCCGGGGTCACAATTTCAGCAAAAATCTGACTTTTGGCAATTCACTCAAAAATGGTGCCAGAAGCTTGCAAATGATCCCTAAGCCCTAATCTGACTTTTGGCAATTCACTCAAAAATGGTGCCAGAAGCTTGCAAATGATCCCCCGAAAGCTTTGGCGATGGAAACAGAAGGCTTTTTATCACAGGACAAGAAATCAGCCCTCAAAAACTTAACCGGCAGCAAATATTTTTTTGAAAAAATCCCTAAGCCCCGGGGTCACAATTTCAGCAAAAATCTGACTTTTGGCAATTCACTCAAAAATGGTGCCAGAAGCTTGCAAATGATCCCCTGAAAGCTTTGGCGATGGAAACAGAAGGCTTTTTATCACAGGACAAGAAATCCACGCTCAAAAACTTAACCGGCAGAAAATAATTTTTTGAAAAAAATCCCTAAGCCCCGGGGTCACAATTTCAGCAAAAATCTGACTTTTGGCAATTCACTCAAAAATGGTGCCAGAAGCTTGCAAATGATCCCTAAGCCCTAATCTGACTTTTAGCAGTTCACTCAAAAATGGTGCCAGAAGCTTGCAAATGATCCCCTGAAAGCTTTGGCGATGGAAACAGAAGGCTTTTTATCACAGGACAAGAAATCAGCCCTCAAAAACGTAACCGGCAGAAAATATTTTTTTGAAAAAATCCCTAAGCCCTGGGGTCACAATTTCAGACAAAATCTGACTTTTGGCAATTCACTCAAAAATGGTGCCAGAAGCTTGCAAATGATCCCTAAGCCCTAATCTGACTTTTGGCAATTCACTCAAAAATGGTGCCAGAAGCTTGCAAATGATCCCCTGAAAGCTTTGGCGATGGAAACAGAAGGCTTTTTATCACTGGACAAGAAATCAGCCCTCAAAAACGTAACCCGCAGAAAATATTTTTTTGAAAAAATCCCTAAGCCCCGGGGTCACAATTTCAGCAAAAATCTGACTTTTGGCAATTCACTCAAAAATAGTGCCAGAAGCTTGCAAATGATCCCCTGAAAGCTTTGGCGATGGAAACAGAAGGCTTTTTATCACAGGACAAGAAATCAGCCCTCAAAAACGTAACCGGCAGAAAATATTTTTTTGAAAAAATCCCTAAGCCCCGGGGTCACAATTTCAGCCAAAATCTGACTTTTGGCAATTCACTCAAAAATGGTGCCAGAAGCTTGCAAATGATCCTCTGAAAGCTTTGGCGATGGAAACAGAAGGCTTTTTATCACAGGACAAGAAATCAGCCCTCAAAAACGTAACCCGCAGAAAATATTTTTTTGAAAAAATCCCTAAGCCCCGGGGTCACAATTTCAGCAAAAATCTGACTTTTGGCAATTCACTCAAAAATGGTGCCAGAAGCTTGCAAATGATCCCTAAGCCCTAATCTGACTTTTAGCAGTTCACTCAAAAATGGTGCCAGAAGCTTGCAAATGATCCCCTGAAAGCTTTGGCGATGGAAACAGAAGGCTTTTTATCACAGGACAAGAAATCAGCCCTCAAAAACGTAACCGGCAGAAAATATTTTTTTGAAAAAATCCCTAAGCCCCGGGGTCACAATTTCAGCCAAAATCTGACTTTTGGCAATTCACTCAAAAATGGTGCCAGAAGCTTGCAAATGATCCCCTGAAAGCTTTGGCGATGGAAACAGAAGGCTTTTTATCACAGGACAAGAAATCAGCCCTCAAAAACGTAACCGGCAGAAAATATTTTTTTGAAAAAATCCCTAAGCCCCGGGGTCACAATTTCAGCCAAAATCTGACTTTTGGCAATTCACTCAAAAATGGTGCCAGAAGCTTGCAAATGATCCCCTGAAAGCTTTGGCGATGGAAACAGAAGGCTTTTTATCACAGGACAAGAAATCAGCCCTCAAAAACGTAACCGGCAGAAAATATTTTTTTGAAAAAATCCCTAAGCCCCGGGGTCACAATTTCAGCCAAAATCTGACTTTTGGCAATTCACTCAAAAATGGTGCCAGAAGCTTGCAAATGATCCCTAAGTCCTAATCTGACTTTTGGCAATTCACTCAAAAATGGTGCCAGAAGCTTGCAAATGATCCCCTGAAAGCTTTGGCGATGGAAACAGAAGGCTTTTTATCACAGGACAAGAAATCAGCCCTCAAAAACGTAACCCGCAGAAAATATTTTTTTGAAAAAATCCCTAAGCCCCGGGGTCACAATTTCAGCAAAAATCTGACTTTTGGCAATTCACTCAAAAATAGTGCCAGAAGCTTGCAAATGATCCCCTGAAAGCTTTGGCGATGGAAACAGAAGGCTTTTTATCACTGGACAAGAAATCAGCCCTCAAAAACGTAACCGGCAGAAAATATTTTTTTGAAAAAATCCCTAAGCCCCGGGGTCACAATTTCAGCCAAAATCTGACTTTTGGCAATTCACTCAAAAATGGTGCCAGAAGCTTGCAAATGATCCCCTGAAAGCTTTGGCGATGGAAACAGAAGGCTTTTTATCACAGGACAAGAAATCAGCCCTCAAAAACGTAACCCGCAGAAAATATTTTTTTGAAAAAATCCCTAAGCCCCGGGGTCACAATTTCAGCAAAAATCTGACTTTTGGCAATTCACTCAAAAATGGTGCCAGAAGCTTGCAAATGATCCCTAAGCCCTAATCTGACTTTTGGCAATTCACTCAAAAATGGTGCCAGAAGCTTGCAAATGATCCCCTGAAAGCTTTGGCGATGGAAACAGAAGGCTTTTTATCACAGGACAAGAAATCAGCCCTCAAAAACGTAACCCGCAGAAAATATTTTTTTGAAAAAATCCCTAAGCCCCGGGGTCACAATTTCAGCAAAAATCTGACTTTTGGCAATTCACTCAAAAATGGTGCCAGAAGCTTGCAAATGATCCCCTGAAAGCTTTGGCGATGGAAACAGAAGGCTTTTTATCACAGGACAAGAAATCCGCGCTCAAAAACTTAACCGGCAGAAAATAATTTTTTGAAAAAAATCCCTAAGCCCCGGGGTCACAATTTCAGCAAAAATCTGACTTTTGGCAATTCACTCAAAAATGGTGCCAGAAGCTTGCAAATGATCCCTAAGCCCTAATCTGACTTTTAGCAGTTCACTCAAAAATGGTGCCAGAAGCTTGCAAATGATCCCCTGAAAGCTTTGGCGATGGAAACAGAAGGCTTTTTATCACAGGACAAGAAATCAGCCCTCAAAAACGTAACCGGCAGAAAATATTTTTTTGAAAAAATCCCTAAGCCCCGGGGTCACAATTTCAGCCAAAATCTGACTTTTGGCAATTCACTCAAAAATAGTGCCAGAAGCTTGCAAATGATCCCCTGAAAGCTTTGGCGATGGAAACAGAAGGCTTTTTATCACAGGACAAGAAATCAGCCCTCAAAAACGTAACCGGCAGAAAATATTTTTTTGAAAAAATCCCTAAGCCCCGGGGTCACAATTTCAGCCAAAATCTGACTTTTGGCAATTCACTCAAAAATAGTGCCAGAAGCTTGCAAATGATCCCCTGAAAGCTTTGGCGATGGAAACAGAAGGCTTTTTATCACAGGACAAGAAATCAGCCCTCAAAAACGTAACCGGCAGAAAATATTTTTTTGAAAAAATCCCTAAGCCCCGGGGTCACAATTTCAGCAAAAATCTGACTTTTGGCAATTCACTCAAAAATAGTGCCAGAAGCTTGCAAATGATCCCCTGAAAGCTTTGGCGATGGAAACAGAAGGCTTTTTATCACAGGACAAGAAATCAGCCCTCAAAAACGTAACCGGCAGAAAATATTTTTTTGAAAAAATCCCTAAGCCCCGGGGTCACAATTTCAGCCAAAATCTGACTTTTGGCAATTCACTCAAAAATGGTGCCAGAAGCTTGCAAATGATCCCCTGAAAGCTTTGGCGATGGAAACAGAAGGCTTTTTATCACAGGACAAGAAATCAGCCCTCAAAAACGTAACCCGCAGAAAATATTTTTTTGAAAAAATCCCTAAGCCCCGGGGTCACAATTTCAGCAAAAATCTGACTTTTGGCAATTCACTCAAAAATGGTGCCAGAAGCTTGCAAATGATCCCTAAGCCCTAATCTGACTTTTGGCAATTCACTCAAAAATGGTGCCAGAAGCTTGCAAATGATCCCCTGAAACCTTTGGCGATGGAAACAGAAGGCTTTTTATCACAGGACAAGAAATCAGCCCTCAAAAACGTAACCCGCAGAAAATATTTTTTTGAAAAAATCCCTAAGCCCCGGGGTCACAATTTCAGCAAAAATCTGACTTTTGGCAATTCACTCAAAAATGGTGCCAGAAGCTTGCAAATGATCCCCTGAAAGCTTTGGCGATGGAAACAGAAGGCTTTTTATCACAGGACAAGAAATCCGCGCTCAAAAACTTAACCGGCAGAAAATAATTTTTTGAAAAAAATCCCTAAGCCCCGGGGTCACAATTTCAGCAAAAATCTGACTTTTGGCAATTCACTCAAAAATGGTGCCAGAAGCTTGCAAATGATCCCTAAGCCCTAATCTGACTTTTGGCAATTCACTCAAAAATGGTGCCAGAAGCTTGCAAATGATCCCCTGAAAGCTTTGGCGATGGAAACAGAAGGCTTTTTATCACAGGACAAGAAATCCGCCCTCAAAAACGTAACCCGCAGAAAATATTTTTTTGAAAAAATCCCTAAGCCCCGGGGTCACAATTTCAGCAAAAATCTGACTTTTGGCAATTCACTCAAAAATAGTGCCAGAAGCTTGCAAATGATCCCCTGAAAGCTTTGGCGATGGAAACAGAAGGCTTTTTATCACAGGACAAGAAATCAGCCCTCAAAAACGTAACCGGCAGAAAATATTTTTTTGAAAAAATCCCTAAGCCCCGGGGTCACAATTTCAGCCAAAATCTGACTTTTGGCAATTCACTCAAAAATGGTGCCAGAAGCTTGCAAATGATCCCCTGAAAGCTTTGGCGATGGAAACAGAAGGCTTTTTATCACAGGACAAGAAATCAGCCCTCAAAAACGTAACCGGCAGAAAATATTTTTTTGAAAAAATCCCTAAGCTCCGGGGTCACAATTTCAGCAAAAATCTGACTTTTGGCAATTCATTCAAAAATGGTGCCAGAAGCTGGCAAATGATCCCTAAGCCCTAATCTGACTTTTGGCAATTCACTCAAAAATGGTGCCAGAAGCTTGCAAATGATCCCCTGAAAGTTTTGGTGATGGAAACAGAAGGCTTTTTATCACAGGACAAGAAATCAGCCCTCAAAAACGTAACCCGCAGAAAATATTTTTTTGAAAAAATCCCTAAGCCCCGGGGTCACAATTTCAGCCAAAATCTGACTTTTGGCAATTCACTCAAAAATGGTGCCAGAAGCTTGCAAATGATCCCCTGAAAGCTTTGGCGATGGAAACAGAAGGCTTTTTATCACAGGACAAGAAATCAGCCCTCAAAAACTTAACCGGCAGAAAATATTTTTTTGAAAAAATCCCTAAGCCCCGGGGTCACAATTTCAGCAAAAATCTGACTTTTGGCAATTCACTCAAAAATGGTGCCAGAAGCTTGCAAATGATCCCCTGAAAGCTTTGGCGATGGAAACAGAAGGCTTTTTATCACAGGACAAGAAATCAGCCCTCAAAAACGTAACCGGCAGAAAATATTTTTTTGAAAAAATCCCTAAGCCCCGGGGTCACAATTTCAGCAAAAATCTGACTTTTGGCAATTCACTCAAAAATGGTGCCAGAAGCTTGCAAATGATCCCCTGAAAGCTGTGGCGATGGAAACAGAAGGCTTTTTATCACAGGACAAGAAATCAGCCCTCAAAAACGTAACCGGCAGAAAATATTTTTTTGAAAAAATCCCTAAGCCCCGGGGTCACAATTTCAGCAAAAATCTGACTTTTGGCAATTCACTCAAAAATGGTGCCAGAAGCTTGCAAATGATCCCTAAGCCCTAATCTGACTTTTGGCAATTCACTCAAAAATGGTGCCAGAAGCTTGCAAATGATCCCCTGAAAGCTTTGGCGATGGAAACAGAAGGCTTTTTATCACAGGACAAGAAATCAGCCCTCAAAAACGTAACCGGCAGAAAATATTTTTTTGAAAAAATCCCTAAGCCCCGGGGTCACAATTTCAGCAAAAATCTGACTTTTGGCAATTCACTCAAAAATGGTGCCAGAAGCTTGCAAATGATCCCCTGAAAGCTTTGGCGATGGAAACAGAAGGCTTTTTATCACAGGACAAGAAATCCGCGCTCAAAAACTTAACCGGCAGAAAATATTTTTTTGAAAAAAATCCCTAAGCCCCGGGGTCACAATTTCAGCAAAAATCTGACTTTTGGCAATTCACTCAAAAATGGTGCCAGAAGCTTGCAAATGATCCCTAAGCCCTAATCTGACTTTTGGCAGTTCACTCAAAAATGGTGCCAGAAGCTTGCAAATGATCCCCTGAAAGCTTTGGCGATGGAAACAGAAGGCTTTTTATCACAGGACAAGAAATCAGCCCTCAAAAACGTAACCGGCAGAAAATATTTTTTTGAAAAAATCCCTAAGCCCCGGGGTCACAATTTCAGCAAAAATCTGACTTTTGGCAATTCACTCAAAAATGGTGCCAGAAGCTTGCAAATGATCCCCTGAAAGCTTTGGCGATGGAAACAGAAGGCTTTTTATCACAGGACAAGAAATCCGCGCTCAAAAACTTAACCGGCAGAAAATATTTTTTTGAAAAAAATCCCTAAGCCCCGGGGTCACAATTTCAGCAAAAATCTGACTTTTGGCAATTCACTCAAAAATGGTGCCAGAAGCTGGCAAATGATCCCTAAGCCCTAATCTGACTTTTGGCAGTTCACTCAAAAATGGTGCCAGAAGCTTGCAAATGATTCCCTGAAACCTTTGGCGATGAAAACAGAAGGCTTTTTATCACAGGACAAGAAATCAGCCCTCAAAAACGTAACCGGCAGAAAATGTTTTTTTGAAAAAATCCCTAAGCCCCGGGGTCACAATTTCAGCCAAAATCTGACTTTTGGCAATTCACTCAAAAATGGTGCCAGAAGCTTGCAAATGATTCCCTGAAACCTTTGGCGATGGAAACAGAAGGCTTTTTATCACAGGACAAGAAATCAGCCCTCAAAAACGTAACCGGCAGAAAATGTTTTTTTGAAAAAATCCCTAAGCCCCGGGGTCACAATTTCAGCAAAAATCTGACTTTTGGCAATTCACTCAAAAATGGTGCCAGAAGCTTGCAAATGATCCCCTGAAAGCTTTGGCGATGGAAAAAGAAGGCTTTTTATCACAGGACAAGAAATCCGCGCTCAAAAACTTAACCGGCAGAAAATATTTTTTTGAAAAAATCCCTAAGCCCCGGGGTCACAATTTCAGCCAAAATCTGACTTTTGGCAATTCACTCAAAAATGGTGCCATAAGCTTGCAAATGATCCCCTGAAAGCTTTGGCGATGGAAACAGAAGGCTTTTTATCACAGGACAAGAAATCAGCCCTCAAAAACGTAACCCGCAGAAAATATTTTTTTGAAAAAATCCCTAAGCCCCGGGGTCACAATTTCAGCAAAAATCTGACTTTTGGCAATTCACTCAAAAATGGTGCCAGAAGCTTGCAAATGATCCCCTGAAAGCTTTGGCGATGGAAACAGAAGGCTTTTTATCACAGGACAAGAAATCAGCCCTCAAAAACGTAACCCGCAGAAAATATTTTTTTGAAAAAATCCCTAAGCCCCGGGGTCACAATTTCAGCAAAAATCTGACTTTTGGCAATTCACTCAAAAATGGTGCCAGAAGCTTGCAAATGATCCCTAAGCCCTAATCTGACTTTTGGCAATTCACTCAAAAATGGTGCCAGAAGCTTGCAAATGATCCCCTGAAAGCTTTGGCAATGGAAACAGAAGGCTTTTTATCACAGGACAAGAAATCCGCGCTCAAAAACGTAACCGGCAGAAAATATTTTTTTGAAAAAATCCCTAAGCCCCGGGGTCACAATTTCAGCCAAAATCTGACTTTTGGCAATTCACTCAAAAAATGGTGCCAGAAGCTTGCAAATGATCCCCTGAAAGCTTTGGCGATGGAAACAGAAGGCTTTTTATCACAGGACAAGAAATCAGCCCTCAAAAACGTAACCGGCAGAAAATATTTTTTTGAAAAAATCCCTAAGCCCCGGGGTCACAATTTCAGCAAAAATCTGACTTTTGGCAATTCACTGAAAAATGGTGCCAGAAGCTTGCAAATGATCCCTAAGCCCTAATCTGACTTTTGGCAATTCACTCAAAAATGGTGCCAGAAGCTTGCAAATGATCCCCTGAAACCTTTGGCGATGGAAACAGAAGGCTTTTTATCACAGGACAAGAAATCAGCCCTCAAAAACGTAACCCGCAGAAAATATTTTTTTGAAAAAATCCCTAAGCCCCGGGGTCACAATTTCAGCAAAAATCTGGCTTTTGGCAATTCACTCAAAAATGGTGCCAGAAGCTTGCAAATGATCCCTAAGCCCTAATCTGACTTTTGGCAATTCACCCAAAAATGGTGCCAGAAGCTTGCAAATGATTCCCTGAAACCTTTGGCGATGGAAACAGAAGGCTTTTTATCACAGGACAAGAAATCAGCCCTCAAAAACGTAACCCGCAGAAAATGTTTTTTTGAAAAAATCCCTAAGCCCCGGGGTCACAATTTCAGCAAAAATCTGACTTTTGGCAATTCACTCAAAAATGGTGCCAGAAGCATGCAAATGATCCCCTGAAAGCTTTGACGATGGAAACAGAAGGCTTTTTATCACAGGACAAGAAATCAGCCCTCAAAAACGTAACCGGCAGAAAATATTTTTTTGAAAAAATCCCTAAGCCCCGGGGTCACAATTTCAGCAAAAATCTGACTTTTGGCAATTCACTCAAAAATGGTGCCAGAAGCTTGCAAATGATCCCTAAGCCCTAATCTGACTTTTGGCAATTCACTCAAAAATGGTGCCAGAAGCTTGCAAATGATCCCCTGAAAGCTTTGGCGATGGAAACAGAAGGCTTTTTATCACAGGACAAGAAATCAGCCCTCAAAAACGTAACCGGCAGAAAATATTTTTTTGAAAAAATCCCTAAGCCCCGGGGTCACAATTTCAGCAAAAATCTGACTTTTGGCAATTCACTCAAAAATGGTGCCAGAAGCTTGCAAATGATCCCTAAGCCCTAATCTGACTTTTGGCAATTCACTCAAAAATGGTGCCAGAAGCTTGCAAATGATCCCCTGAAAGCTTTGGCGATGGAAACAGAAGGCTTTTTATCACAGGACAAGCAATCAGCCCTCAAAAACGTAACCGGCAGAAAATATTTTTTTGAAAAAATCCCTAAGCCCCGGGGTCACAATTTCAGCAAAAATCTGACTTTTGGCAATTCACTCAAAAATGGTGCCAGAAGCTTGCAAATGATCCCCTGAAAGCTTTGGCGATGGAAACAGAAGGCTTTTTATCACAGGACAAGAAATCAGCCCTCAAAAACGTAACCGGCAGAAAATGTTTTTTTGAAAAAATCCCTAAGCCCCGGGGTCACAATTTCAGCAAAAATCTGACTTTTGGCAATTCACTCAAAAATGGTGCCAGAAGCTTGCAAATGATTCCCTGAAACCTTTGGCGATGGAAACAGAAGGCTTTTTATCACAGGACAAGAAATCAGCCCTCAAAAACGTAACCGGCAGAAAATGTTTTTTTGAAAAAATCCCTAAGCCCCGGGGTCACAATTTCAGCAAAAATCTGACTTTTGGCAATTCACTCAAAAATGGTGCCAGAAGCTTGCAAATGATCCCCTGAAAGCTTTGGCGATGGAAACAGAAGGCTTTTTATCACAGGACAAGAAAATCGCGCTCAAAAACTTAACCGGCAGAAAATATTTTTTTGAAAAAATCCCTAAGCCCCGGGGTCACAATTTCAGCCAAAATCTGACTTGTGGCAATTCACTCAAAAATGGTGCCAGAAGCTTGCAAATGATCCCCTGAAAGCTTTGGCGATGGAAACAGAAGGCTTTTTATCACAGGACAAGAAATCAGCCCTCAAAAACGTAACCGGCAGAAAATATTTTTTTGAAAAAATCCCTAAGTCCCGGGGTCACAATTTCAGCAAAAATCTGATTTTTGGCAATTAACTCAAAAATGGTGCCAGAAGCTTGCAAATGATCCCCTGAAAGCTTTGGCGATGGAAACAGAAGGCTTTTTATCACAGGACAAGAAATCCGCGCTCAAAAACCTAACCGGCAGAAAATATTTTTTTGAAAAAAATCCCTAAGCCCCGGGGTCACAATTTCAGCAAAAATCTGACTTTGGCAATTCACTCAAAAATGGTGCCAGAAGCTTGCAAATGATCCCTAAGCCCTAATCTGACTTTTGGCAGTTCACTCAAAAATGGTGCCAGAAGCATGCAAATGATTCCCTGAAACCTTTGGCGACGGAAACAGAAGGCTTTTTATCACAGGACAAGAAATCAGCCCTCAAAAACGTAACCGGCAGAAAATGTTTTTTTGAAAAAATCCCTAAGCCCCGGGGTCACAATTTCAGCAAAAATCTGACTTTTGGCAATTCACTCAAAAATGGTGCCAGAAGCTTGCAAATGATTCCCTGAAACCTTTGGCGATGGAAACAGAAGGCTTTTTATCACAGGACAAGAAATCAGCCCTCAAAAACGTAACCGGCAGAAAATGTTTTTTTGAAAAAATCCCTAAGCCCCGGGGTCACAATTTCAGCAAAAATCTGACTTTTGGCAATTCACTCAAAAATGGTGCCAGAAGCTTGCAAATGATCCCCTGAAAGCTTTGGCGATGGAAACAGAAGGCTTTTTATCACAGGACAAGAAATCCGCGCTCAAAAACTTAACCGGCAGAAAATATTTTTTTGAAAAAAATCCCTAAACCCCGGGGTCACAATTTCAGCAAAAATCTGACTTTTGGCAATTCACTCAAAAATGGTGCCAGAAGCTTGCAAATGATCCCTAAGCCCTAATCTGACTTTTGGCAGTTCACTCAAAAATGGTGCCAGAAGCTTGCAAATGATTCCCTGAAACCTTTGGTGATGGAAACAGAAGGCTTTTTATCACAGGACAAGAAATCAGCCCTCAAAAACGTAACCGGCAGAAAATGTTTTTTTGAAAAAATCCCTAAGCCCCGGGGTCACAATTTCAGCAAAAATCTGACTTTTGGCAATTCACTCAAAAATGGTGCCAGAAGCTTGCAAATGATTCCCTGAAACCTTTGGCGATGGAAACAGAAGGCTTTTTATCACAGGACAAGAAATCAGCCCTCAAAAACGTAACCGGCAGAAAATGTTTTTTTGAAAAAATCCCTAAGCCCCGGGGTCACAATTTCAGCAAAAATCTGACTTTTGGCAATTCACTCAAAAATGGTGCCAGAAGCTTGCAAATGATCCCCTGAAAGCTTTGGCGATGGAAACAGAAGGCTTTTTATCACAGGACAAGAAATCCGCACTCAAAAACTTAACCGGCAGAAAATATTTTTTTGAAAAAATCCCTAAGCCCCGGGGTCACAATTTCAGCCAAAATCTGACTTGTGGCAATTCACTCAAAAATGGTGCCAGAAGCTTGCAAATGATCCCCTGAAAGCTTTGGCGATGGAAAGAGAAGGCTTTTTATCACAGGACAAGAAATCAGCCCTCAAAAACGTAACCGGCAGAAAATATTTTTTTGAAAAAATCCCTAAGTCCCGGGGTCACAATTTCAGCCAAAATCTGACTTTTGGCAATTCACTCAAAAATGGTGCCAGAAGCTTGCAAATGATCCCTTGAAAGCTTTGGCGATGGAAACAGAAGGCTTTTTATCACAGGACAAGAAATCCGCGCTCAAAAACCTAACCGGCAGAAAATATTTTTTTGAAAAAAATCCCTAAGCCCCGGGGTCACAATTTCAGCAAAAATCTGACTTTTGGCAATTCACTCAAAAATGGTGCCAGAAGCTTGCAAATGATCCCTAAGCCCTAATCTGACTTTTGGCAGTTCACTCAAAAATGGTGCCAGAAGCATGCAAATGATTCCCTGAAACCTTTGGCGACGGAAACAGAAGGCTTTTTATCACAGGACAAGAAATCAGCCCTCAAAAACGTAACCGGCAGAAAATGTTTTTTTGAAAAAATCCCTAAGCCCCGGGGTCACAATTTCAGCAAAAATCTGACTTTTGGCAATTCACTCAAAAATGGTGCCAGAAGCTTGCAAATGATTCCCTGAAACCTTTGGCGATGGAAACAGAAGGCTTTTTATCACAGGACAAGAAATCAGCCCTCAAAAACGTAACCGGCAGAAAATGTTTTTTTGAAAAAATCCCTAAGCCCCGGGGTCACAATTTCAGCAAAAATCTGACTTTTGGCAATTCACTCAAAAATGGTGCCAGAAGCTTGCAAATGATCCCCTGAAAGCTTTGGCGATGGAAACAGAAGGCTTTTTATCACAGGACAAGAAATCCACGCTCAAAAACCTAACCGGCAGAAAATATTTTTTTGAAAAAAATCCCTAAGCCCCGGGGTCACAATTTCAGCAAAAATCTGACTTTTGGCAATTCACTCAAAAATGGTGCCAGAAGCTTGCAAATGATCCCTAAGCCCTAATCTGACTTTTGGCAATTCACTCAAAAATGGTGCCAGAAGCTTGCAAATGATCCCCTGAAAGCTTTGGCGATGGAAACAGAAGGCTTTTTATCACAGGACAAGAAATCAGCCCTCAAAAACGTAACCGGCAGAAAATATTTTTTTGAAAAAATCCCTAAGCCCCGGGGTCACAATTTCAGCAAAAATCTGATTTTTGGCAATTAACTCAAAAATGGTGCCAGAAGCTTGCAAATGATCCCCTGAAAGCTTTGGCGATGGAAACAGAAGGCTTTTTATCACAGGACAAGAAATCCGCGCTCAAAAACTTAACCGGCAGAAAATATTTTTTTAAAAAAAATCCCTAAACCCCGGGGTCACAATTTCAGCAAAAATCTGACTTTTGGCAATTCACTCAAAAATGGTGCCAGAAGCTTGCAAATGATTCCCTGAAACCTTTGGCGATGGAAACAGAAGGCTTTTTATCACAGGACAAGAAATCAGCCCTCAAAAACGTAACCGGCAGAAAATGTTTTTTTGAAAAAATCCCTAAGCACCGGGGTCACAATTTCAGCCAAAATCTGACTTTTGGCAATTCACTCAAAAATGGTGCCAGAAGCTTGCAAATGATTCCCTGAAACATTTGGCGATGGAAACAGAAGGCTTTTTATCACAGGACAAGAAATCAGCCCTCAAAAACGTAACCGGCAGAAAATGTTTTTTTGAAAAAATCCCTAAGCCCCGGGGTCACAATTTCAGCAAAAATCTGACTTTTGGCAATTCACTCAAAAATGGTGCCAGAAGCTTGCAAATGATCCCCTGAAAGCTTTGGCGATGGAAACAGAAGGCTTTTTATCACAGGACAAGAAATCCGCGCTCAAAAACTTAACCGGCAGAAAATGTTTTTTTGAAAAAATCCCTAAGCCCCGGGGTCACAATTTCAGCCAAAATCTGACTTTTGGCAATTCACTCAAAAATGGTGCCAGAAGCTTGCAAATGATCCCCTGAAAGCTTTGGCGATGGAAACAGAAGGCTTTTTATCACAGGACAAGAAATCAGCCCTCAAAAACGTAACCGGCAGAAAATATTTTTTTGAAAAAATCCCTAAGCCCCGGGGTCACAATTTCAGCCAAAATCTGACTTTTGGCAATTCACTCAAAAATGGTGCCAGAAGCTTGCAAATGATCCCCTGAAAGCTTTGGCGATGGAAACAGAAGGCTTTTTATCACAGGACAAGAAATCCGCGCTCAAAAACCTAACCGGCAGAAAATATTTTTTTGAAAAAAATCCCTAAGCCCCGGGGTCAAAATTTCAGCAAAAATCTGACTTTTGGCAATTCACTCAAAAATGGTGCCAGAAGCTTGCAAATGATCCCTAAGCCCTAATCTGACTTTTGGCAGTTCACTCATAAATGGTGCCAGAAGCTTGCAAATGATTCCCTGAAACCTTTGGTGATGGAAACAGAAGGCTTTTTATCACAGGACAAGAAATCAGCCCTCAAAAACGTAACCGGCAGAAAATGTTTTTTTGAAAAAATCCCTAAGCCCCGGGGTCACAATTTCAGCAGAAATCTGACTTTTGGCAATTCAATCAAAAATGGTGCCAGAAGCTTGCAAATGATCCCCTGAAAGCTTTGGCGATGGAAACAGAAGGCTTTTTATCACAGGACAAGAAATCCGCGCTCAAAAACCTAACCGGCAGAAAATATTTTTTTGAAAAAAATCCCTAAGCCCCGGGGTCACAATTTCAGCAAAAATCTGACTTTTGGCAATTCACTCAAAAATGGTGCCAGAAGCTTGCAAATGATCCCTAAGCCCTAATCTGACTTTTGGCAGTTCACTCAAAAATGGTGCCAGAAGCTTGCAAATGATTCCCTGAAACCTTTGGCGATGGAAACAGAAGGCTTTTTATCACAGGACAAGAAATCAGCCCTCAAAAACGTAACCGGCAGAAAATGTTTTTTTGAAAAAATCCCTAAGCCCCGGGGTCACAATTTCAGCAAAAATCTGACTTTTGGCAATTCACTCAAAAATGGTGCCAGAAGCTTGCAAATGATTCCCTGAAACCTTTGGCGATGGAAACAGAAGGCTTTTTATCACAGGACAAGAAATCAGCCCTCAAAAACGTAACCGGCAGAAAATGTTTTTTTGAAAAAATCCCTAAGCCCCGGGGTCACAATTTCAGCAAAAATCTGACTTTTGGCAATTCACTCAAAAATGGTGACAGAAGCTTGCAAATGATCCCCTGAAAGCTTTGGCGATGGAAACAGAAGGCTTTTTATCACAGGACAAGAAATCAGCCCTCAAAAACGTAACCGGCAGAAAATATTTTTTTGAAAAAATCCCTAAGCCCCGGGGTCACAATTTCAGCCAAAATCTGACTTTTGGCAATTCACTCAAAAATGGTGCCAGAAGCTTGCAAATGATCCCCTGAAAGCTTTGGCAATGGAAACAGAAGGCTTTTTATCACAGGACAAGAAATCCGCGCTCAAAAACTTAACCGGCAGAAAATGTTTTTTTGAAAAAATCCCTAAGCCCCGGGGTCACAATTTCAGCCAAAATCTGACTTTTGGCAATTCACTCAAAAATGGTGCCAGAAGCTTGCAAATGATCCCCTGAAAGCTTTGGCGATGGAAACAGAAGGCTTTTTATCACAGGACAAGAAATCAGCCCTCAAAAACGTAACCGGCAGAAAATATTTTTTTGAAAAAATCCCTAAGCCCCGGGGTCACAATTTCAGCCAAAATCTGACTTTTGGCAATTCACTCAAAAATGGTGCCAGAAGCTTGCAAATGATCCCCTGAAAGCTTTGGCGATGGAAACAGAAGGCTTTTTATCACAGGACAAGAAATCCGCGCTCAAAAACCTAACCGGCAGAAAATATTTTTTTGAAAAAAATCCCTAAGCCCCGGGGTCAAAATTTCAGCAAAAATCTGACTTTTGGCAATTCACTCAAAAATGGTGCCAGAAGCTTGCAAATGATCCCTAAGCCCTAATCTGACTTTTGGCAGTTCACTCATAAATGGTGCCAGAAGCTTGCAAATGATTCCCTGAAACCTTTGGTGATGGAAACAGAAGGCTTTTTATCACAGGACAAGAAATCAGCCCTCAAAAACGTAACCGGCAGAAAATGTTTTTTTGAAAAAATCCCTAAGCCCCGGGGTCACAATTTCAGCAGAAATCTGACTTTTGGCAATTCAATCAAAAATGGTGCCAGAAGCTTGCAAATGATCCCCTGAAAGCTTTGGCGATGGAAACAGAAGGCTTTTTATCACAGGACAAGAAATCAGCCCTCAAAAACGTAACCAGCAGAAAATGTTTTTTTGAAAAAATCCCTAAGCCCCGGGGTCACAATTTCAGCAAAAATCTGACTTTTGGCAATTCACTCAAAAATGGTGCCAGAAGCTTGCAAATGATCCCCTGAAAGCTTTGGCGATGGAAACAGAAGGCTTTTTTTCACAGGACAAGAAATCCGCGCTCAAAAACCTAACCGGCAGAAAATATTTTTTTGAAAAAAATCCCTAAGCCCCGGGGTCACAATTTCAGCAAAAATCTGACTTTTGGCAATTCACTCAAAAATGGTGCCAGAAGCTTGCAAATGATCCCTAAGCCCTAATCTGACTTTTGGCAGTTCACTCAAAAAGGGTGCCAGAAGCTTGCAAATGATTCCCTGAAACCTTTGGCGATGGAAACAGAAGGCTTTTTATCACAGGACAAGAAATCAGCCCTCAAAAACGTAACCGGCAGAAAATGTTTTTTTGAAAAAATCCCTAAGCCCCGGGGTCACAATTTCAGCAAAAATCTGACTTTTGGCAATTCACTCAAAAATGGTGCCAGAAGCTTGCAAATGATTCCCTGAAACCTTTGGCGATGGAAACAGAAGGCTTTTTATCACAGGACAAGAAATCAGCCCTCAAAAACGTAACCGGCAGAAAATGTTTTTTTGAAAAAATCCCTAAGCCCCGGGGTCACAATTTCAGCAAAAATCTGACTTTTGGCAATTCACTCAAAAATGGTGCCAGAAGCTTGCAAATGATCCCCTGAAAGCTTTGGCGATGGAAACAGAAGGCTTTTTATCACAGGACAAGAAATCAGCCCTCAAAAACGTAACCGGCAGAAAATATTTTTTTGAAAAAATCCCTAAGCCCCGGGGTCACAATTTCAGCCAAAATCTGACTTTTGGCAATTCACTCAAAAATGGTGCCAGAAGCTTGCAAATGATCCCCTGAAAGCTTTGGCAATGGAAACAGAAGGCTTTTTATCACAGGACAAGAAATCAGCCCTCAAAAACGTAACCGGCAGAAAATATTTTTTTGAAAAAATCCCTAAGCCCCGGGGTCACAATTTCAGCCAAAATCTGACTTTTGGCAATTCACTCAAAAATGGTGCCAGAAGCTTGCAAATGATCCCTAAGCCCTAATCTGACTTTTGGCAATTCACTCAAAAATGGTGCCAGAAGCTTGCAAATGATTCCCTGAAACCTTTGGCGATGGAAACAGAAGGCTTTTTATCACAGGACAAGAAATCAGCCCTCAAAAACGTAACCGGCAGAAAATGTTTTTTTGAAAAAATCCCTAAGCCCCGGGGTCACAATTTCAGCAAAAATCTGACTTTTGGCAATTCACTCAAAAATGGTGCCAGAAGCTTGCAAATGATTCCCTGAAACCTTTGGCGATGGAAACAGAAGGCTTTTTATCACAGGACAAGAAATCAGCCCTCAAAAACGTAACCGGCAGAAAATATTTTTTTGAAAAAATCCCTAAGCCCCGGGGTCACAATTTCAGCCAAAATCTGACTTTTGGCAATTCACTCAAAAATGGTGCCAGAAGCTTGCAAATGATCCCTAAGCCCTAATCTGACTTTTGGCAATTCACTCAAAAATGGTGCCAGAAGCTTGCAAATGATCCCCTGAAAGCTTTGGCGATGGAAACAGAAGGCTTTTTATCACAGGACAAGAAATCAGCCCTCAAAAACGTAACCCGCAGAAAATATTTTTTTGAAAAAATTCCTAAGCCCCGGGGTCACAATTTCAGCAAAAATCTGACTTTTGGCAATTCACTCAAAAATGGTGCCAGAAGCTTGCAAATGATCCCCTGAAAGCTTTGGCGATGGAAACAGAAGGCTTTTTATCACAGGACAAGAAATCAGCCCTCAAAAACGTAACCGGCAGAAAATGTTTTTTTGAAAAAATCCCTAAGACCCGGGGTCACAATTTCAGCAAAAATCTGACTTTTGGCAATTCACTCAAAAATGGTGCCAGAAGCTTGCAAATGATTCCCTGAAAGCTTTGGCGATGGAAACAGAAGGCTTTTTATCACAGGACAAGAAATCAGCCCTCAAAAACGTAACCGGCAGAAAATGTTTTTTTGAAAAAATCCCTAAGACCCGGGGTCACAATTTCAGCAAAAATCTGACTTTTGGCAATTCACTCAAAAATGGTGCCAGAAGCTTGCAAATGATCCCCTGAAAGCTTTGGCGATGGAAACAGAAGGCTTTTTATCACAGGACAAGAAATCCGTGCTCAAAAACGTAACCGGCAGAAAATATTTTTTTGAAAAAATCCCTAAGCCCCGGGGTCACAATTTCAGCCAAAATCTGACTTTGGGCAATTCACTCAAAAATGGTGCCAGAAGCTTGCAAATGATCCCCTGAAAGCTTTGGCGATGGAAACTGTCAGGGAACTGACATCAGAGGAAAGGGAGGTGGTCGGGCTCCCAGAGACTGGGAGAGAGTCAGCAGCTAAAGCAGGGACAAGGAGGGGGAGCGAGGGGTCTCTGGAGGAGGATCTCAGTAATGCTGAGAGAGACGCAGCAGCCCAGGCAGGAAACAGCAGGGGAGAGAAAGGGGTGAGAGACACTTCCAGCGAAAATAGCGGGGAGGTGTCAGAAGCAACTGCAGGGAGACCCATGCTTCGCCGGAAGCTGCCACGTCGTGAGTCCAGGAGACGCGTTTCCGTTAAGGAACTTCTTTGCTGGAAGCGCTTCCGCAGGCAGCCACTGTCAGACTCTACTAGTGACTAGAGCAGACATGTCTGAGGAGCTCTGTCACACACAGAGGTTTGTGGGGCCGCACAAACTCTGAAGGGGCACTATTTTAAGCACAAGCAGCTAATCATCCCCATGACTGCAGTCTGACAGTCTTTGTACGCTGCCTGTGCAGGAGAAAGCATCATGAGCAACCCAGCCGGAACCGGAGAGGCAGGGGTTGGAGCTGGTCCAAGCTTGGAAGAAAGGTATCAAGCTCTGGAGGTCCAACTTGCGCTGCAGACGGCGAGGCTCGAGGAGAGAAGGGCTCAGGATGCTGACAAAAAGGGGAGAACCACTCAGTTCCCCAGAAAGGTACCAGGATTGGTGCAGAAGTTTGGGGGGGACCCCAAGGATTACCATGCCTTTAGGACTGAGATGCAATATGCCCTGAATGTGCAGTTTGATGAGTTCCTTGATGAGGAATCGCGAGTTGCTTTCGTAATTGGGCATCTTGAGAAGGGGGCGCGGGACTGGGTTCGACCCCTGATGGCAACGCACAACGATATCCTAAAGGACACTATGAAATTCTTTCGTGCAATGGATATCATGTTTTCCAGCGATATTGAGGAAGGGGTGGTGCGCAGACAGCTAATGGCTTGCAAGCAGGGAAGCAGATCTGTCCGTGAGTACTGGACTGAATTTACCATGCTGATTCACAGATTGGGGTGGGATTTATCGGCAGCACCCATTCAGATGCTATTTGAAGAAGGTCTTTCTTCAGCTGTGAAAGACGAGCTGGCCAGGAGCCCCAGGGCGGTGTCTATGGATCAGCTGACCAAATCTGCGCTGACCATTGGAGCGCGCCAGGAGGCAAGAGCCTTGGAGAGGCGGGAAGGGAGAGGGGAACGTTGGAAGGAGTTACGCATTCCAGACATTCCTGAGCCAGCTTTCCCGCCGGCAGAGCCGATGGAAATCGGAACAGCCCGCGCGCGCGCAGTTTCAAAGCCCAGTGAGGGGGCGAAGAAGGAGGGAAAGGGAGCCCGGAAATGCTATCTCTGCCAACAGCCAGGCCACTTTGCCAGAGTCTGCCCCCAGAGGAAGGAATGGCAAGGGATGGTGGGAGCAGTTGAGGGGGAAGAGCAGGGAGAAACGGAGCAGGTAAAAGCCAACGCCTGGTTGCCAACGTCAGGGCACTGCAGCCAGGCCAAAGAGCAGTGAAAGTGCCCGTGCCAGAAGCTCCTCGACCTGCTCTAGTGATTGAAGTGTCGCTAGAGCTGCAAAATGGACACCCCCTAAAAATAAAGGCGCTGTTGGACTCAGGCAGCTCCTGCAATTTTATGAGCAAGGAGTTTGCTGCTGAACATCAGATACAGACTATCCCTTTAAGCAACCCCCTGCAGGTGACCACGATCGATGGCAGGGAACTGTTGGGAGGAGGAGTTAGCTTGCAGACCGTCCCAATGATAATGAGGGTGGCAAGGCACACAGAACTGATAGCGTTTAATGTGGCCACCTTGGGAGGCGCTCCCATTATTTTGGGAATGAGCTGGCTAGCCTTACATGATCCGCTGGTGGGCTGGCATCAAAGAGTGGTTTCCTTCGGTTCAGCACATTGCTTAGAACACTGCAGGGGGGAAAAGGGGTCAGCAGGGGCCCAAGCCACCCTAGCAGGGACTGAAGTAATGGGGAAGGGGAAGGTGCCACCACAGTATGCTGATCTCAGCGACGTGTTCAGCGAGAAGGAAGCTGACCAACTACCCCCGCATAGGCCCTTTGATTGCCAGATCAATTTACTCCCTGGAGCACAGCTTCCTGTAGGCAAGTTGTATGCCATGTCAGACAGGGAAATGCAGGAGTTGCGAGCGTTCATTGACAAGAACCTGAAGAGAGGCTTCATCAGAGAGTCCAAGGCAGCGGGGGGTAGCCCAGTGTTTTTTGTGGATAAAAAAAACACGGACAAGCCGAGGCTGGTATGTGACTTTCGGCGCCTAAATGCAGTGACAGAGCCGGCGGCTTTTCCTATGCCCAGGATTGATGATATTTTGACCAGGGTGCGAAAAGGAAAGATTTTTACAAAGCTGGACCTAAGGGGGGCGTACAACCTGATACGTATAAGGAAAGGGGATGAATGGAAGACCACCATGTTCACCCCTTTGGGGGCATTTGAATACCTCGTTATGCCTTTTGGATTACAAACAGGCTCCGCGTGTTTTCAAGCCTTCATGAACCATGTACTGGGGCCTTTGCTCTACAAGAATTGCGTGGCCTTCTTAGATGACGTGTTGGTGTATTCGGAGAATGAGGAGCAACATGTGAGAGACGTCAGAGAAGTGTTGAGCAGGCTGCAAGCCAACAGACTGTGGGTGAAACTGGAGAAGTGTCAGTTTCATACCAAGGAGGTGGAATTCCTGGGGTACCGCTTGTCAGACAAGGGGTTGGCCATGGACCCCGGCAAGGTTCAAGCGGTGCTGGAATGGAAAACACCCAAGACCAAGAAGGATGTGCAGAGGTTCCTAGGGTTTGGAAACTTTTATCGTAAGTTCATCCGAAACTTCGCCCACCTGACGGCGCCCATCACGGACTGTCTCAGCAGTAAAAAGAAGTTTGTTTGGACGGGGGAGGCGGAGCGAGCGTTTGAGGAACTGAAAAGGGCCTTCGCCTCTGATGAACAACTTCTACATGTGGATTTACAAAAAAAGCTGAGGGTCGAAACAGACGCTTCTGACAGAGCCATAGGGGCGGTGCTTCTTCTGCAGCCGGGGAAGGAGGGGTCAGAGTGGCGACCGTGTGCCTTCTTTTCGCGAAAGCTGAACAAATCTGAGAGGAACTACACGGTGTACGACCGGGAACTTCTTGCGATTCATGAGGCCTTCCGGAGATGGAGGCACCTGCTAATTGGTGCACAACAGAAGGTGCAAGTGTGCACGGACCATAAGAATCTAGAGTATTGGAGAACTGCGCGAGTGCTCAACCAACGGCAGTTGAGATGGGCCCAGGAGTTCTCCAAATTTAACTTTGAGATTTGTTACGTACCAGGCCCGGAGAACGTTAGGGCGGACGCTCTCTCACGCAAACCTGAATATTTGGAGGGAGAGGGTGCACCCGAAGAGACCCATGTCATTCCCGAGGACCGCTGGGTGTGTGGGGCGGCATTGGTGGGGCAAAGGGAACTGGTAGAGGGAACGGTGCAGGATGAATACGCCCAGGACAAACTCAGGGGTCTCAGGAGGGAGGGAGACAAACCCGGGGGTTTTGAGGAGAGAGATGGGGCGTTGTACTACAAGGGAGCGTTATACATACCTGAAGGGGAATTGAGGGAAAAGGTACTCAAGCAACTGCACGATAGCCCCACAGCAGGGCATTTTGGGCAACACAAAACCATGTGGCTGGTTACCAGGGAATTCTGGTGGCCCAAGGTCAGGGAAGATGTGCGGGAATATGTGAGAGGGTGTGACCGATGCCAACGAGCCAAGGGGGAGAGGCGGGCACCGGCAGGTTTATTAGAACCACTACCCACGCCGGAAAGGCCATGGGAGGCAGTGGCAATAGATTTCATGACTGATCTGCCCAGGTCCAAAGGGAAAACAGCCATCATGGTTGTGGTAGACCTGTTAACCAAGATGGCCCACTTTATAGCCTGCTCACATGCGGTCACAGCGGAAGAAACCGCTAAATTGTTTGTGGAAAATGTGTTTAGGCTGCATGGCGCCCCCTTGAGGGTGGTTTCTGACCGAGGGAAACAATTTACTTCCAGGTTCTGGAGGAAGCTCATGAGCTTATTGCATGTAGAGGTGAATTTCTCTACTGCCCGTCATCCAGAAACCAACGGGCAGGCGGAAAGAGCTAATGGTGTCCTCCAGCAATATTTGAGGTGTTATGTGAATGACAGAGAGAATGATTGGGTGGAGAAGCTGGCGTTGGCAGAATTTGCCTACAACAATGCAGAGAACGTGTCCACGGGGATGAGCCCTTTTTTGGCTAATCACGGGTGTCATCCCCGAGCCTTCCCAGGGGGGGAAGGGGAGAACTGGAGCGTTCCAGCCGCAGAACAGTTCGTTGAAGAAATGGAAGCGATCCATCGCCAGCTCCAACTTAATTTAAACAGGGCGAAGGAGGAATATAAGAGGCAGGCAGACAAAACCAGAAGGGAAGGGGAAAGCATTAGGGTGGGGGACCAGGTGTGGCTGTCCACCCAAGGGTTACCATTTAAAGGAGGTTGTAAGAAGTTAAGACCCAAAAGACTGGGCCCATTTGAAGTCACACAACAGGTCAACCCAGTGGCTTTCAGACTCCGGTTACCGAACCACATGAAGTTGCACCCAGTGTTCCACAGGTCGTTGCTGTCACCGTATATAGGGGACAGAGAGAGGAGGGTCAATAGGGGACCAGCAATGGAGGAAAAAGAACACAGCTACCATGTAGCGGAGATTCTCGATTCCAGGTGGAAGGGAGAGCAAGTAGAGTATTTGGTAATGTGGGAAGGGGAGCCGGAGTCGGAAAACACCTGGGTCAGGGCAGAGGATGTAGATGACGAGGTTTTGATTGAAACTTTTCATCAGAGATTCCCTCGTAAACCCCAGCCAGTGGCGAGGTTCCGGAGGGAATACTTCGCCACCACCGACGAAGAAGAAGAGTTGGAGGGGTTCTCTGATTCCGAGGTGGAGGAGGATTCAGCGAGTCGGAACAAAGACCGATGGAGGGAAATGTTCGAGACGTCTGAAGATGAAGAGGATTCTTTTCGGGGTTTCAGCTCCTCACCGCCCAGAGGAGAGAGTAGGGGCGGGGGAGAAGGGGGCCCTGGAGGGGAGGTGGATGTCAGGGAACTGACATCAGAGGAAAGGGAGGTGGTCGGGCTCCCAGAGACTGGGAGAGAGTCAGCAGCTAAAGCAGGGACAAGGAGGGGGAGCGAGGGGTCTCTGGAGGAGGATCTCAGTAATGCTGAGAGAGACGCAGCAGCCCAGGCAGGAAACAGCAGGGGAGAGAAAGGGGTGAGAGACACTTCCAGCGAAAATAGCGGGGAGGTGTCAGAAGCAACTGCAGGGAGACCCATGCTTCGCCGGAAGCTGCCACATCGTGAGTCCAGGAGACGCGTTTCCGTTAAGGAACTTCTTTGCTGGAAGCGCTTCCGCAGGCAGCCACTGTCAGACTCTACTAGTGACTAGAGCAGACATGTCTGAGGAGCTCTGTCACACACAGAGGTTTGTGGGGCCGCACAAACTCTGAAGGGGCACTATTTTAAGCACAAGCAGCTAATCATCCCCTGACAGAAACAGAAGGCTTTTTATCACAGGACAAGAAATCAGCCCTCAAAAACGTAACCGGCAGAAAAATTTTTTTTGAAAAAAATCCCTAAGCCCCGGGGTCACAATTTCAGCAAAAATCTGACTTTTGGCAATTCACTCAAAAATGGTGCCAGAAGCTTGCAAATGATCCCCTGAAAGCTTTGGCGATGGAAACAGAAGGCTTTTTATCACAGGACAAGAAATCCACGCTCAAAAACTTAACCGGCAGAAAATATTTTTTTGAAAAAAATCCCTAAGCCCCGGGGTCACAATTTCAGCAAAAATCTGACTTTTGGCAATTCACTCAAAAATGGTGCCAGAAGCTTGCAAATGATCCCTAAGCCCTAATCTGACTTTTGGCAGTTCACTCAAAAATGGTGCCAGAAGCTTGCAAATGATTCCCTGAAACCTTTGGCGATGGAAACAGAAGGCTTTTTATCACAGGACAAGAAATCAGCCCTCAAAAACGTAACCGGCAGAAAATGTTTTTTTGAAAAAATCCCTAAGCCCCGGGGTCACAATTTCAGCAAAAATCTGACTTTTGGCAATTCACTCAAAAATGGTGCCAGAAGCTTGCAAATGATTCCCTGAAACCTTTGGCGATGGAAACAGAAGGCTTTTTATCACAGGACAAGAAATCAGCCCTCAAAAACGTAACCGGCAGAAAATGTTTTTTTGAAAAAATCCCTAAGCCCCGGGGTCACAATTTCAGCAAAAATCTGACTTTTGGCAATTCACTCAAAAATGGTGCCAGAAGCTTGCAAATGATTCCCTGAAACCTTTGGCGATGGAAACAGAAGGCTTTTTATCACAGGACAAGAAATCAGCCCTCAAAAACGTAACCGGCAGAAAATGTTTTTTTGAAAAAATCCCTAAGCCCCGGGGTCACAATTTCAGCAAAAATCTGACTTTTGGCAATTCACTCAAAAATGGTGCCAGAAGCTTGCAAATGATTCCCTGAAACCTTTGGCGATGGAAACAGAAGGCTTTTTATCACAGGACAAGAAATCAGCCCTCAAAAACGTAACCGGCAGAAAATGTTTTTTTGAAAAAATCCCTAAGCCCCGGGGTCACAATTTCAGCAAAAATCTGACTTTTGGCAATTCACTCAAAAATGGTGCCAGAAGCTTGCAAATGATTCCCTGAAACCTTTGGCGATGGAAACAGAAGGCTTTTTATCACAGGACAAGAAATCAGCCCTCAAAAACGTAACCGGCAGAAAATGTTTTTTTGAAAAAATCCCTAAGCCCCGGGGTCACAATTTCAGCAAAAATCTGACTTTTGGCAATTCACTCAAAAATGGTGCCAGAAGCTTGCAAATGATTCCCTGAAACCTTTGGCGATGGAAACAGAAGGCTTTTTATCACAGGACAAGAAATCAGCCCTCAAAAACGTAACCGGCAGAAAATGTTTTTTTGAAAAAATCCCTAAGCCCCGGGGTCACAATTTCAGCAAAAATCTGACTTTTGGCAATTCACTCAAAAATGGTGCCAGAAGCTTGCAAATGATTCCCTGAAACCTTTGGCGATGGAAACAGAAGGCTTTTTATCACAGGACAAGAAATCAGCCCTCAAAAACGTAACCGGCAGAAAATGTTTTTTTGAAAAAATCCCTAAGCCCCGGGGTCACAATTTCAGCAAAAATCTGACTTTTGGCAATTCACTCAAAAATGGTGCCAGAAGCTTGCAAATGATCCCCTGAAAGCTTTGGCGATGGAAACAGAAGGCTTTTTATCACAGGACAAGAAATCCGCGCTCAAAAACCTAACCGGCAGAAAATATTTTTTTGAAAAAAATCCCTAAGCCCCGGGGTCACAATTTCAGCAAAAATCTGACTTTTGGCAATTCACTCAAAAATGGTGCCAGAAGCTTGCAAATGATCCCTAAGCCCTAATCTGACTTTTGGCAGTTCACTCAAAAATGGTGCCAGAAGCTTGCAAATGATTCCCTGAAACCTTTGGCGATGGAAACAGAAGGCTTTTTATCACAGGACAAGAAATCAGCCCTCAAAAACGTAACCGGCAGAAAATGTTTTTTTGAAAAAATCCCTAAGCCCCGGGGTCACAATTTAAGCAAAAATCTGACTTTTGGCAATTCACTCAAAAATGGTGCCAGAAGCTTGCAAATGATTCCCTGAAACCTTTGGCGATGGAAACAGAAGGCTTTTTATCACAGGACAAGAAATCAGCCCTCAAAAACGTAACCGGCAGAAAATGTTTTTTTGAAAAAATCCCTAAGCCCCGGGGTCACAATTTCAGCAAAAATCTGACTTTTGGCAGTTCACTCAAAAATGGTGCCAGAAGCTTGCAAATGATTCCCTGAAACCTTTAGCGATGGAAACAGAAGGCTTTTTATCACAGGACAAGAAATCAGCCCTCAAAAACGTAACCGGCAGAAAATGTTTTTTTGAAAAAATCCCTAAGCCCCGGGGTCACAATTTCAGCAAAAATCTGACTTTTGGCAATTCACTCAAAAATGGTGCCAGAAGCTTGCAAATGATTCCCTGAAACCTTTGGCGATGGAAACAGAAGGCTTTTTATCACAGGACAAGAAATCAGCCCTCAAAAACGTAACCGGCAGAAAATGTTTTTTTGAAAAAATCCCTAAGCCCCGGGGTCACAATTTCAGCAAAAATCTGACTTTTGGCAATTCACTCAAAAATGGTGCCAGAAGCTTGCAAATGATTCCCTGAAACCTTTGGCGATGGAAACAGAAGGCTTTTTATCACAGGACAAGAAATCAGCCCTCAAAAACGTAACCGGCAGAAAATGTTTTTTTGAAAAAATCCCTAAGCCCCGGGGTCACAATTTCAGCAAAAATCTGACTTTTGGCAATTCACTCAAAAATGGTGCCAGAAGCTTGCAAATGATTCCCTGAAACCTTTGGCGATGGAAACAGAAGGCTTTTTATCACAGGACAAGAAATCAGCCCTCAAAAACGTAACCGGCAGAAAATGTTTTTTTGAAAAAATCCCTAAGCCCCGGGGTCACAATTTCAGCAAAAATCTGACTTTTGGCAATTCACTCAAAAATGGTGCCAGAAGCTTGCAAATGATCCCCTGAAAGCTTTGGCGATGGAAACAGAAGGCTTTTTATCACAGGACAAGAAATCCGCGCTCAAAAACCTAACCGGCAGAAAATATTTTTTTGAAAAAAATCCCTAAGCCCCGGGGTCACAATTTCAGCAAAAATCTGACTTTTGGCAATTCACTCAAAAATGGTGCCAGAAGCTTGCAAATGATCCCTAAGCCCTAATCTGACTTTTGGCAATTCACTCAAAAATGGTGCCAGAAGCTTGCAAATGATCCCTAAGCCCTAATCTGACTTTTCGCAATTCACTCAAAAATGGTGCCAGAAGCTTGCAAATGATCCCCTGAAAGCTTTGGCGATGGAAACAGAAGGCTTTTTATCACAGGACAAGAAATCAGCCCTCAAAAACGTAACCCGCAGAAAATATTTTTTTGAAAAAATCCCTAAGCCCCGGGGTCACAATTTCAGCAAAAATCTGACTTTTGGCAATTCACTCAAAAATGGTGCCAGAAGCTTGCAAATGATCCCTAAGCCCTAATCTGACTTTTGGCAATTCACCCAAAAATGGTGCCAGAAGCTTACAAATGATTCCCTGAAACCTTTGGCGATGGAAACAGAAGGCTTTTTATCACAGGACAAGAAATCAGCCCTCAAAAACGTAACCGGCAGAAAATGTTTTTTTGAAAAAATCCCAAAGCGCCGGGGTCACAATTTCAGCAAAAATCTGACTTTTGGCAATTCACTCAAAAATGGTGCCAGAAGCTTGCAAATGATCCCCTGAAAGCTTTGGCGATGAAAACAGAAGGCTTTTTATCACAGGACAAGAAATCCGCGCTCAAAAACTTAACCGGCAGAAAATATTTTTTTGAAAAAATCCCTAAGCCCCGGGGTCACAATTTCAGCCAAAATCTGACTTTTGGCAATTCACTCAAAAATGGTGCCAGAAGCTTGCAAATGATCCCCTGAAAGCGTTGGCGATGGAAACAGAAGGCTTTTTATCACAGGACAAGAAATCAGCCCTCAAAAACGTAACCGGCAGAAAATATTTTTTTGAAAAAATCCCTAAGCCCCGGGGTCACAATTTCAGCCAAAATCTGACTTTTGGCAATTCACTCAAAAATGGTGCCAGAAGCTTGCAAATGATCCCTAAGCCCTAATCTGACTTTTCGCAATTCACTCAAAAATGGTGCCAGAAGCTTGCAAATGATCCCCTGAAAGCTTTGGCGATGGAAACAGAAGGCTTTTTATCACAGGACAAGAAATCAGCCCTCAAAAACGTAACCCACAGAAAATATTTTTTTGAAAAAATCCCTAAGCCCCGGGGTCACAATTTCAGCAAAAATCTGACATTTGGCAATTCACTCAAAAATGGTGCCAGAAGCTTGCAAATGATCCCTAAGCCCTAATCTGACTTTTGGCAATTCACCCAAAAATGGTGCCAGAAGCTTGCAAATGATTCCCTGAAACCTTTGGCGATGGAAACAGAAGGCTTTTTATCACAGGACAAGAAATCAGCCCTCAAAAACGTAACCGGCAGAAAATAATTTTTTGGAAAAATCCCTAAGCCCCGGGGTCACAATTTCAGCAAAAATCTGACTTTTGGCAATCCACTCAAAAATGGTGCCAGAAGCTTGCAAATGATCCCCTGAAAGCTTTGGCGATGGAAACAGAAGGCTTTTTATCACAGGACAAGAAATCAGCCCTCAAAAACTTAACCGGCAGAAAATATTTTTTTGAAAAAATCCCTAAGCCCCGGGGTCACAATTTCAGCAAAAATCTGACTTTTGGCAATTCACTCAAAAATGGTGCCAGAAGCTTGCAAATGATCCCCTGAAAGCTGTGGCGATGGAAACAGCAGGCTTTTTATCACAGGACAAGAAATCAGCCCTCAAAAACGTAACCGGCAGAAAATATTTTTTTGAAAAAATCCCTAAGCCCCGGGGTCACAATTTCAGCAAAAATCTGACTTTTGGCAATTCACTCAAAAATGGTGCCAGAAGCTTGCAAATGATCCCTAAGCCCTAATCTGACTTTTGGCAATTCACTCAAAAATGGTGCCAGAAGCTTGCAAATGATCCCCTGAAAGCTTTGGCGATGGAAATAGAAGGCTTTTTATCACAGGACAAGAAATTAGCCCTCAAAAACTTAACCGGCAGAAAATATTTTTTTGAAAAAATCCCTAAGCCCCGGGGTCACAATTTCAGCAAAAATCTGACTTTTGGCAATTCACTCAAAAATGGTGCCAGAAGCTTGCAAATGATCCCTAAGCCCTAATCTGACTTTTGGCAATTCACTCAAAAATGGTGCCAGAAGCTTGCAAATGATCCCCTGAAAGCTTTGGCGATGGAAACAGAAGGCTTTTTATCACAGGACAAGATATCAGCCCTCAAAAACTTAACCGGCAGAAAATATTTTTTTGAAAAAATCCCTAAGCCCCGGGGTCACAATTTCAGCCAAAATCTGACTTTTGGTAATTCACTCAAAAATGATGCCAGAAGCTTGCAAATGATCCCTAAGCCCTAATCTGACTTTTGGCAATTCACTCAAAAATGGTGCCAGAAGCTTGCAAATGATCCCCTGAAAGCTTTGGCGATGGAAACAGAAGGCTTTTTATCACAGGACAAGAAATCAGCCCTCAAAAACGTAACCCGCAGAAAATATTTTTTTGAAAAAATCCCTAAGCCCCGGGGTCACAATTTCAGCAAAAATCTGACTTTTGGCAATCCACTCAAAAATGGTGCCAGAAGCTTGCAAATGATCCCCTGAAAGCTTTGGCGATGGAAACAGAAGGCTTTTTATCACAGGACAAGAAATCAGCCCTCAAAAACTTAACCGGCAGAAAATATTTTTTTGAAAAAATCCCTAAGCCCCGGGGTCACAATTTCAGCAAAAATCTGACTTTTGGCAATTCACTCAAAAATGGTGCCAGAAGCTTGCAAATGATCCCCTGAAAGCTGTGGCGATGGAAACAGCAGGCTTTTTATCACAGGACAAGAAATCAGCCCTCAAAAACGTAACCGGCAGAAAATATTTTTTTGAAAAAATCCCTAAGCCCCGGGGTCACAATTTCAGCAAAAATCTGACTTTTGGCAATTCACTCAAAAATGGTGCCAGAAGCTTGCAAATGATCCCTAAGCCCTAATCTGACTTTTGGCAATTCACTCAAAAATGGTGCCAGAAGCTTGCAAATGATCCCCTGAAAGCTTTGGCGATGGAAACAGAAGGCTTTTTATCACAGGACAAGAAATTAGCCCTCAAAAACTTAACCGGCAGAAAATATTTTTTTGAAAAAATCCCTAAGCCCCGGGGTCACAATTTCAGCAAAAATCTGACTTTTGGCAATTCACTCAAAAATGGTGCCAGAAGCTTGCAAATGATCCCTAAGCCCTAATCTGACTTTTGGCAATTCACTCAAAAATGGTGCCAGAAGCTTGCAAATGATCCCCTGAAAGCTTTGGCGATGGAAACAGAAGGCTTTTTATCACAGGACAAGAAATCAGCCCTCAAAAACTTAACCGGCAGAAAATATTTTTTTGAAAAAATCCCTAAGCCCCGGGGTCACAATTTCAGCCAAAATCTGACTTTTGGTAATTCACTCAAAAATGATGCCAGAAGCTTGCAAATGATCCCTAAGCCCTAATCTGACTTTTGGCAATTCACTCAAAAATGGTGCCAGAAGCTTGCAAATGATCCCCTGAAAGCTTTGGCGATGGAAACAGAAGGCTTTTTATCACAGGACAAGAAATCAGCCCTCAAAAACGTAACCCGCAGAAAATATTTTTTTGAAAAAATCCCTAAGCCCCGGGGTCACAATTTCAGCAAAAATCTGACTTTTGGCAATTCACTCAAAAATGGTGCCAGAAGCTTGCAAATGATCCCCTGAAAGCTTTGGCGATGGAAACAGAAGGCTTTTTATCACAGGACAAGAAATCAGCCCTCAAAAACGTAACCCGCAGAAAATATTTTTTTGAAAAAATCCCTAAGCCCCGGGGTCACAATTTCAGCAAAAATCTGACTTTTGGCAATTCACTCAAAAATGGTGCCAGAAGCTTGCAAATGATCCCTAAGCCCTAATCTGACTTTTGGCAATTCACCCAAAAATGGTGCCAGAAGCTTGCAAATGATCCCCTGAAAGCTTTGGCGATGGAAACAGAAGGCTTTTTATCACAGGACAAGAAATCAGCCCTCAAAAACGTAACCGGCAGAAAATGTTTTTTTGAAAAAATCCCTAAGCCCCGGGGTCACAATTTCAGCAAAAATCTGACTTTTGGCAATTCACTCAAAAATGGTGCCAGAAGCTTGCAAATGATCCCCTGAAAGCTTTGGCGATGGAAACAGAAGGCTTTTTATCACAGGACAAGAAATCCGCGCTCAAAAACTTAACCGGCAGAAAATATTTTTTTGAAAAAATCCCTAAGCCCCGGGGTCACAATTTCAGCCAAAATCTGACTTTTGGCAATTCACTCAAAAATGGTGCCAGAAGCTTGCAAATGATCCCCTGAAAGCTTTGGCGATGGAAACAGAAGGCTTTTTATCACAGGACAAGAAATCCGCGCTCAAAAACCTAACCGGCAGAAAATATTTTTTTGAAAAAAATCCCTAAGCCCCGGGGTCACAATTTCAGCAAAAATCTGACTTTTGGCAATTCACTCAAAAATGGTGCCAGAAGCTTGCAAATGATCCCTAAGCCCTAATCTGACTTTTGGCAGTTCACTCAAAAATGGTGCCAGAAGCTTGCAAATGATTCCCTGAAACCTTTGGCGATGGAAACAGAAGGCTTTTTATCACAGGACAAGAAATCAGCCCTCAAAAACGTAACCGGCAGAAAATGTTTTTTTGAAAAAATCCCTAAGCCCCGGGGTCACAATTTCAGCAAAAATCTGACTTTTGGCAATTCACTCAAAAATGGTGCCAGAAGCTTGCAAATGATTCCCTGAAACCTTTGGCGATGGAAACAGAAGGCTTTTTATCACAGGACAAGAAATCAGCCCTCAAAAACGTAACCCGCAGAAAATGTTTTTTTGAAAAAATCCCTAAGCCCCGGGGTCACAATTTCAGCAAAAATCTGACTTTTGGCAATTCACTCAAAAATGGTGCCAGAAGCTTGCAAATGATCCCTAAGCCCTAATCTGACTTTTGGCAATTCACCCAAAAATGGTGCCAGAAGCTTGCAAATGATTCCCTGAAACCTTTGGCGATGGAAACAGAAGGCTTTTTATCACAGGACAAGAAATCAGCCCTCAAAAACGTAACCGGCAGAAAATGTTTTTTTGAAAAAATCCCTAAGCCCCGGGGTCACAATTTCAGCAAAAATCTGACTTTTGGCAATTCACTCAAAAATGGTGCCAGAAGCTTGCAAATGATCCCCTGAAAGCTTTGGCGATGGAAACAGAAGGCTTTTTATCACAGGACAAGAAATCCGCGCTCAAAAACTTAACCGGCAGAAAATATTTTTTTGAAAAAATCCCTAAGCCCCGGGGTCACAATTTCAGCCAAAATCTGACTTTTGGCAATTCACTCAAAAATGGTGCCAGAAGCTTGCAAATGATCCCCTGAAAGCGTTGGCGATGGAAACAGAAGGCTTTTTATCACAGGACAAGAAATCAGCCCTCAAAAACGTAACCGGCAGAAAATATTTTTTTGAAAAAATCCCTAAGCCCCGGGGTCACAATTTCAGCCAAAATCTGACTTTTGGCAATTCACTCAAAAATGGTGCCAGAAGCTTGCAAATGATCCCTAAGCCCTAATCTGACTTTTCGCAATTCACTCAAAAATGGTGCCAGAAGCTTGCAAATGATCCCCTGAAAGCTTTGGCGATGGAAACAGAAGGCTTTTTATCACAGGACAAGAAATCAGCCCTCAAAAACGTAACCCGCAGAAAATATTTTTTTGAAAAAATCCCTAAGCCCCGGGGTCACAATTTCAGCAAAAATCTGACTTTTGGCAATTCACTCAAAAATGGTGCCAGAAGCTTGCAAATGATCCCTAAGCCCTAATCTGACTTTTGGCAATTCACCCAAAAATGGTGCCAGAAGCTTGCAAATGATTCCCTGAAACCTTTGGCGATGGAAACAGAAGGCTTTTTATCACAGGACAAGAAATCAGCCCTCAAAAACGTAACCGGCAGAAAATGTTTTTTTGAAAAAATCCCTAAGCCCCGGGGTCACAATTTCAGCAAAAATCTGACTTTTGGCAATTCACTCAAAAATGGTGCCAGAAGCTTGCAAATGATCCCCTGAAAGCTTTGGCGATGGAAACAGAAGGCTTTTTATCACAGGACAAGAAATCCGCGCTCAAAAACTTAACCGGCAGAAAATATTTTTTTGAAAAAATCCCTAAGCCCCGGGGTCACAATTTCAGCCAAAATCTGACTTTTGGCAATTCACTCAAAAATGGTGCCAGAAGCTTGCAAATGATCCCCTGAAAGCGTTGGCGATGGAAACAGAAGGCTTTTTATCACAGGACAAGAAATCAGCCCTCAAAAACGTAACCGGCAGAAAATATTTTTTTGAAAAAATCCCTAAGCCCCGGGGTCACAATTTCAGCCAAAATCTGACTTTTGGCAATTCACTCAAAAATGGTGCCAGAAGCTTGCAAATGATCCCTAAGCCCTAATCTGACTTTTCGCAATTCACTCAAAAATGGTGCCAGAAGCTTGCAAATGATCCCCTGAAAGCTTTGGCGATGGAAACAGAAGGCTTTTTATCACAGGACAAGAAATCAGCCCTCAAAAACGTAACCCGCAGAAAATATTTTTTTGAAAAAATCCCTAAGCCCCGGGGTCACAATTTCAGCAAAAATCTGACATTTGGCAATTCACTCAAAAATGGTGCCAGAAGCTTGCAAATGATCCCTAAGCCCTAATCTGACTTTTGGCAATTCACCCAAAAATGGTGCCAGAAGCTTGCAAATGATTCCCTGAAACCTTTGGCGATGGAAACAGAAGGCTTTTTATCACAGGACAAGAAATCAGCCCTCAAAAACGTAACCGGCAGAAAATAATTTTTTGGAAAAATCCCTAAGCCCCGAGGTCACAATTTCAGCAAAAATCTGACTTTTGGCAATCCACTCAAAAATGGTGCCAGAAGCTTGCAAATGATCCCCTGAAAGCTTTGGCGATGGAAACAGAAGGCTTTTTATCACAGGACAAGAAATCAGCCCTCAAAAACTTAACCGGCAGAAAATATTTTTTTGAAAAAATCCCTAAGCCCCGGGGTCACAATTTCAGCAAAAATCTGACTTTTGGCAATTCACTCAAAAATGGTGCCAGAAGCTTGCAAATGATCCCCTAAAAGCTGTGGCGATGGAAACAGCAGGCTTTTTATCACAGGACAAGAAATCAGCCCTCAAAAACGTAACCGGCAGAAAATATTTTTTTGAAAAAATCCCTAAGCCCCGGGGTCACAATTTCAGCAAAAATCTGACTTTTGGCAATTCACTCAAAAATGGTGCCAGAAGCTTGCAAATGATCCCTAAGCCCTAATCTGACTTTTGGCAATTCACTCAAAAATGGTGCCAGAAGCTTGCAAATGATCCCCTGAAAGCTTTGGCGATGGAAACAGAAGGCTTTTTATCACAGGACAAGAAATCAGCCCTCAAAAACGTAACCCGCAGAAAATATTTTTTTGAAAAAATCCCTAAGCCCCGGGGTCACAATTTCAGCAAAAATCTGACTTTTGGCAATTCACTCAAAAATGGTGCCAGAAGCTTGCAAATGATCCCTAAGCCCTAATCTGACTTTTGGCAATTCACCCAAAAATGGTGCCAGAAGCTTGCAAATGATTCCCTGAAACCTTTGGCGATGGAAACAGAAGGCTTTTTATCACAGGACAAGAAATCAGCCCTCAAAAACGTAACCGGCAGAAAATGTTTTTTTGAAAAAATCCCTAAGCCCCGGGGTCACAATTTCAGCAAAAATCTGACTTTTGGCAATTCACTCAAAAATGGTGCCAGAAGCTTGCAAATGATCCCCTGAAAGCTTTGGCGATGGAAACAGAAGGCTTTTTATCACAGGACAAGAAATCCGCGCTCAAAAACTTAACCGGCAGAAAATATTTTTTTGAAAAAATCCCTAAGCCCCGGGGTCACAATTTCAGCCAAAATCTGACTTTTGGCAATTCACTCAAAAATGGTGCCAGAAGCTTGCAAATGATCCCCTGAAAGCGTTGGCGATGGAAACAGAAGGCTTTTTATCACAGGACAAGAAATCAGCCCTCAAAAACGTAACCGGCAGAAAATATTTTTTTGAAAAAATCCCTAAGCCCCGGGGTCACAATTTCAGCCAAAATCTGACTTTTGGCAATTCACTCAAAAATGGTGCCAGAAGCTTGCAAATGATCCCTAAGCCCTAATCTGACTTTTGGCAATTCACTCAAAAATGGTGCCAGAAGCTTGGAAATGATCCCCTGAAAGCTTTGGCCATGGAAACAGAAGGCTTTTTATCACAGGACAAGAAATTAGCCCTCAAAAACTTAACCGGCAGAAAATATTTTTTTGAAAAAATTCCTAAGCCCCGGGGTCACAATTTCAGCAAAAATCTGACTTTTGGCAATTCACTCAAAAATGGTGCCAGAAGCTTGCAAATGATCCCTAAGCCCTAATCTGACTTTTGGCAATTCACTCAAAAATGGTGCCAGAAGCTTGCAAATGATCCCCTGAAAGCTTTGGCGATGGAAACAGAAGGCTTTTTATCACAGGACAAGAAATCAGCCCTCAAAAACTTAACCGGCAGAAAATATTTTTTTGAAAAAATCCCTAAGCCCCGGGGTCACAATTTCAGACAAAATCTGACTTTTGGTAATTCACTCAAAAATGATGCCAGAAGCTTGCAAATGATCCCTAAGCCCTAATCTGACTTTTGGCCATTCACTCAAAAATGGTGCCAGAAGCTTGCAAATGATCCCCTGAAAGCTTTGGCGATGGAAACAGAAGGCTTTTTATCACAGGACAAGAAATCCGCGCTCAAAAACTTAACCGGCAGAAAATATTTTTTTGAAAAAATCCCTAAGCCCCGGGGTCACAATTTCAGCCAAAATCTGACTTTTGGCAATTCACTCAAAAATGGTGCCAGAAGCTTGCAAATGATCCCCTGAAAGCGTTGGCGATGGAAACAGAAGGCTTTTTATCACAGGACAAGAAATCAGCCCTCAAAAACGTAACCGGCAGAAAATATTTTTTTGAAAAAATCCCTAAGCCCCGGGGTCACAATTTCAGCCAAAATCTGACTTTTGGCAATTCACTCAAAAATGGTGCCAGAAGCTTGCAAATGATCCCTAAGCCCTAATCTGACTTTTGGCAATTCACTCAAAAATGGTGCCAGAAGCTTGCAAATGATCCCCTGAAAGCTTTGGCGATGGAAACAGAAGTCTTTTTATCACAGGACAAGAAATCAGCCCTCAAAAACGTAACCGGCAGAAAATATTTTTTTGAAAAAATCCCTAAGCCCCGGGGTCACAATTTCAGCAAAAATCTGACTTTTGGCAATTCACTCAAAAATGGTGCCAGAAGCTTGCAAATGATCCCCTGAAAGCTTTGGCGATGGAAACAGCAGGCTTTTTATCACAGGACAAGAAATCCGCGCTCAAAAACTTAACCGGCAGAAAATATTTTTTTGAAAAAATCCCTAAGCCCCGGGGTCACAATTTCAGCCAAAATCTGACTTTTGGCAATTCACTCAAAAATGGTGCCAGAAGCTTGCAAATGATCCCCTGAAAGCGTTGGCGATGGAAACAGAAGGCTTTTTATCACAGGACAAGAAATCAGCCCTCAAAAACGTAACCGGCAGAAAATATTTTTTTGAAAAAATCCCTAAGCCCCGGGGTCACAATTTCAGCCAAAATCTGACTTTTGGCAATTCACTCAAAAATGGTGCCAGAAGCTTGCAAATGATCCCTAAGCCCTAATCTGACTTTTCGCAATTCACTCAAAAATGGTGCCAGAAGCTTGCAAATGATCCCCTGAAAGCTTTGGCGATGGAAACAGAAGTCTTTTTATCACAGGACAAGAAATCAGCCCTCAAAAACGTAACCGGCAGAAAATATTTTTTTGAAAAAATCCCTAAGCCCCGGGGTCACAATTTCAGCAAAAATCTGACTTTTGGCAATTCACTCAAAAATGGTGCCAGAAGCTTGCAAATGATCCCTAAGCCCTAATCTGACTTTTGGCAATTCTCCCAAAAATGGTGCCAGAAGCTTGCAAATGATTCCCTGAAACCTTTGGCGATGGAAACAGAAGGCTTTTTATCACAGGACAAGAAATCAGCCCTCAAAAACGTAACCGGCAGAAAATATTTTTTTGAAAAAATCCCTAAGCCCCGGGGTCACAATTTCAGCAAAAATCTGACATTTGGCAATTCACTCAAAAATGGTGCCAGAAGCTTGCAAATGATCCCCTGAAAGCGTTGGCGATGGAAACAGAAGGCTTTTTATCACAGGACAAGAAATCAGCCCTCAAAAACGTAACCGGCAGAAAATATTTTTTTGAAAAAATCCCTAAGCCCCGGGGTCACAATTTCAGCCAAAATCTGACTTTTGGCAATTCACTCAAAAATGGTGCCAGAAGCTTGCAAATGATCCCTAAGCCCTAATCTGACTTTTCGCAATTCACTCAAAAATGGTGCCAGAAGCTTGCAAATGATCCCCTGAAAGCTTTGGCGATGGAAACAGAAGTCTTTTTATCACAGGACAAGAAATCAGCCCTCAAAAACGTAACCGGCAGAAAATATTTTTTTGAAAAAATCCCTAAGCCCCGGGGTCACAATTTCAGCAAAAATCTGACTTTTGGCAATTCACTCAAAAATGGTGCCAGAAGCTTGCAAATGATCCCTAAGCCCTAATCTGACTTTTGGCAATTCTCCCAAAAATGGTGCCAGAAGCTTGCAAATGATTCCCTGAAACCTTTGGCGATGGAAACAGAAGGCTTTTTATCACAGGACAAGAAATCAGCCCTCAAAAACGTAACCGGCAGAAAATATTTTTTTGAAAAAATCCCTAAGCCCCGGGGTCACAATTTCAGCAAAAATCTGACATTTGGCAATTCACTCAAAAATGGTGCCAGAAGCTTGCAAATGATCCCCTGAAAGCTTTGGCCATGGAAACAGAAGGCTTTTTATCACAGGACAAGAAATTAGCCCTCAAAAACTTAACCGGCAGAAAATATTTTTTTGAAAAAATCCCTAAGCCCCGGGGTCACAATTTCAGCAAAAATCTGACTTTTGGCAATTCACTCAAAAATGGTGCCAGAAGCTTGCAAATGATCCCTAAGCCCTAATCTGACTTTTGGCAATTCACTCAAAAATGGTGCCAGAAGCTTGCAAATGATCCCCTGAAAGCTTTGGCGATGGAAACAGAAGGCTTTTTATCACAGGACAAGAAATCAGCCCTCAAAAACTTAACCGGCAGAAAATATTTTTTTGAAAAAATCCCTAAGCCCCGGGGTCACAATTTCAGACAAAATCTGACTTTTGGTAATTCACTCAAAAATGATGCCAGAAGCTTGCAAATGATCCCTAAGCCCTAATCTGACTTTTGGCAATTCACTCAAAAATGGTGCCAGAAGCTTGCAAATGATCCCCTGAAAGCTTTGGCGATGGAAACAGAAGGCTTTTTATCACAGGACAAGAAATCCGCGCTCAAAAACTTAACCGGCAGAAAATATTTTTTTGAAAAAATCCCTAAGCCCCGGGGTCACAATTTCAGCCAAAATCTGACTTTTGGCAATTCACTCAAAAATGGTGCCAGAAGCTTGCAAATGATCCCCTGAAAGCGTTGGCGATGGAAACAGAAGGCTTTTTATCACAGGACAAGAAATCAGCCCTCAAAAACGTAACCGGCAGAAAATATTTTTTTGAAAAAATCCCTAAGCCCCGGGGTCACAATTTCAGCCAAAATCTGACTTTTGGCAATTCACTCAAAAATGGTGCCAGAAGCTTGCAAATGATCCCTAAGCCCTAATCTGACTTTTGGCAATTCACTCAAAAATGGTGCCAGAAGCTTGCAAATGATCCCCTGAAAGCTTTGGCGATGGAAACAGAAGTCTTTTTATCACAGGACAAGAAATCAGCCCTCAAAAACGTAACCGGCAGAAAATATTTTTTTGAAAAAATCCCTAAGCCCCGGGGTCACAATTTCAGCAAAAATCTGACTTTTGGCAATTCACTCAAAAATGGTGCCAGAAGCTTGCAAATGATCCCCTGAAAGCTTTGGCGATGGAAACAGAAGGCTTTTTATCACAGGACAAGAAATCCGCGCTCAAAAACTTAACCGGCAGAAAATATTTTTTTGAAAAAATCCCTAAGCCCCGGGGTCACAATTTCAGCCAAAATCTGACTTTTGGCAATTCACTCAAAAATGGTGCCAGAAGCTTGCAAATGATCCCCTGAAAGCGTTGGCGATGGAAACAGAAGGCTTTTTATCACAGGACAAGAAATCAGCCCTCAAAAACGTAACCGGCAGAAAATATTTTTTTGAAAAAATCCCTAAGCCCCGGGGTCACAATTTCAGCCAAAATCTGACTTTTGGCAATTCACTCAAAAATGGTGCCAGAAGCTTGCAAATGATCCCTAAGCCCTAATCTGACTTTTCGCAATTCACTCAAAAATGGTGCCAGAAGCTTGCAAATGATCCCCTGAAAGCTTTGGCGATGGAAACAGAAGTCTTTTTATCACAGGACAAGAAATCAGCCCTCAAAAACGTAACCGGCAGAAAATATTTTTTTGAAAAAATCCCTAAGCCCCGGGGTCACAATTTCAGCAAAAATCTGACTTTTGGCAATTCACTCAAAAATGGTGCCAGAAGCTTGCAAATGATCCCTAAGCCCTAATCTGACTTTTGGCAATTCTCCCAAAAATGGTGCCAGAAGCTTGCAAATGATTCCCTGAAACCTTTGGCGATGGAAACAGAAGGCTTTTTATCACAGGACAAGAAATCAGCCCTCAAAAACGTAACCGGCAGAAAATATTTTTTTGAAAAAATCCCTAAGCCCCGGGGTCACAATTTCAGCAAAAATCTGACATTTGGCAATTCACTCAAAAATGGTGCCAGAAGCTTGCAAATGATCCCCTGAAAGCTTTGGCAATGGAAACAGAAGGCTTTTTATCACAGGACAAGAAATCAGCCCTCAAAAACGTAACCGGCAGAAAATAATTTTTTGGAAAAATCCCTAAGCCCCGGGGTCACAATTTCAGCCAAAATCTGACTTTTGGCAATCCACTCAAAAATGGTGCCAGAAGCTTGCAAATGATCCCCTGAAAGCTTTGGCGATGGAAACAGAAGGCTTTTTATCACAGGACAAGAAATCAGCCCTCAAAAACTTAACCGGCAGAAAATATTTTTTTGAAAAAATCCCTAAGCCCCGGGGTCACAATTTCAGCAAAAATCTGACTTTTGGCAATTCACTCAAAAATGGTGCCAGAAGCTTGCAAATGATCCCCTGAAAGCTGTGGCGATGGAAACAGCAGGCTTTTTATCACAGGACAAGAAATCAGCCCTCAAAAACGTAACCGGCAGAAAATATTTTTTTGAAAAAATCCCTAAGCCCCGGGGTCACAATTTCAGCAAAAATCTGACTTTTGGCAATTCACTCAAAAATGGTGCCAGAAGCTTGCAAATGATCCCTAAGCCCTAATCTGACTTTTGGCAATTCACTCAAAAATGGTGCCAGAAGCTTGCAAATGATCCCCTGAAAGCTTTGGCGATGGAAACAGAAGGCTTTTTATCACAGGACAAGAAATTAGCCCTCAAAAACTTAACCGGCAGAAAATATTTTTTTGAAAAAATCCCTAAGCCCCGGGGTCACAATTTCAGCAAAAATCTGACTTTTGGCAATTCACTCAAAAATGGTGCCAGAAGCTTGCAAATGATCCCTAAGCCCTAATCTGACTTTTGGCAATTCACTCAAAAATGGTGCCAGAAGCTTGCAAATGATTCCCTGAAACCTTTGGCGATGGAAACAGAAGGCTTTTTATCACAGGACAAGAAATCAGCCCTCAAAAACGTAACCGGCAGAAAATATTTTTTTGAAAAAATCCCTAAGCCCCGGGGTCACAATTTCAGCAAAAATCTGACATTTGGCAATTCACTCAAAAATGGTGCCAGAAGCTTGCAAATGATCCCCTGAAAGCTTTGGCGATGGAAACAGAAGGCTTTTTATCACAGGACAAGAAATCCGCGCTCAAAAACTTAACCGGCAGAAAATATTTTTTTGAAAAAATCCCAAAGCCCCCGGGGTCACAATTTCAGCAAAAATCTGACTTTTGGCAATTCACTCAAAAATGGTGCCAGAAGCTTGCAAATGATCCCTAAGCCCTAATCTGACTTTTGGCAATTCACTCAAAAATGGTGCCAGAAGCTTGCAAATGATTCCCTGAAACCTTTGGCGATGGAAACAGAAGGCTTTTTATCACAGGACAAGAAATCAGCCCTCAAAAACGTAACCGGCAGAAAATATTTTTTTGAAAAAATCCCTAAGCCCCGGGGTCACAATTTCAGCAAAAATCTGACTTTTGGCAATTCACTCAAAAATGGTGCCAGAAGTTTGCAAATGATCCCCTGAAAGCTTTGGCCATGGAAACAGAAGGCTTTTTATCAGAGGACAAGAAATCAGCCCTCAAAAACGTAACCGGCAGAAAATATTTTTTTGAAAAAATCCTTAAGCCCCGGGGTCACAATTTCAGCCAAAATCTGACTTTTGGCAATTCACTCAAAAATGGTGCCAGAAGCTTGCAAATGATCCCCTGAAAGCTTTGGCGATGGAAACAGAAGGCTTTTTATCACAGGACAAGAAATCAGCCCTCAAAAACTTAACCGGCAGAAAATATTTTTTTGAAAAAATCCCTAAGCCCCGGGGTCACAATTTCAGCAAAAATCTGACTTTTGGCAATTCACTCAAAAATGGTGCCAGAAGCTTGCAAATGATCCCTAAGCAATAATCTGACTTTTGGCAATTCACTCAAAAATGGTGCCAGAAGCTTGCAAATGATCCCCTGAAAGCTTTGGCGATGGAAACAGAAGGTTTTTTATCACAGGACAAGAAATCAGCCCTCAAAAACGTAACAGGCAGAAAATGTTTTTTTGAAAAAATCCCTAAGACCCAGGGTCACAATTTCAGCAAAAATCTGACTTTTGGCAATTCACTCAAAAATGGTGCAAGAAGCTTGCAAATGATCCCCTGAAAGCTGTGGCGATGGAAACAGAAGGCTTTTTATCACAGGACAAGAAATCAGCCCTCAAAAACGTAACCGGCAGAAAATAATTTTTTGGAAAAATCCCTAAGCCCCGGGGTCACAATTTCAGCCAAAATCTGACTTTTGGCAATCCACTCAAAAATGGTGCCAGAAGCTTGCAAATGATCCCCTGAAAGCTTTGGCGATGGAAACAGAAGGCTTTTTATCACAGGACAAGAAATCAGCCCTCAAAAACTTAACCGGCAGAAAATATTTTTTTGAAAAAATCCCTAAGCCCCGGGGTCACAATTTCAGCAAAAATCTGACTTTTGGCAATTCACTCAAAAATGGTGCCAGAAGCTTGCAAATGATCCCCTGAAAGCTGTGGCGATGGAAACAGCAGGCTTTTTATCACAGGACAAGAAATCAGCCCTCAAAAACGTAACCGGCAGAAAATATTTTTTTGAAAAAATCCCTAAGCCCCGGGGTCACAATTTCAGCAAAAATCTGACTTTTGGCAATTCACTCAAAAATGGTGCCAGAAGCTTGCAAATGATCCCTAAGCCCTAATCTGACTTTTGGCAATTCACTCAAAAATGGTGCCAGAAGCTTGCAAATGATCCCCTGAAAGCTTTGGCGATGGAAACAGAAGGCTTTTTATCACAGGACAAGAAATTAGCCCTCAAAAACTTAACCGGCAGAAAATATTTTTTTGAAAAAATCCCTAAGCCCCGGGGTCACAATTTCAGCAAAAATCTGACTTTTGGCAATTCACTCAAAAATGGTGCCAGAAGCTTGCAAATGATCCCCTGAAAGCTTTGGCGATGGAAACAGAAGGCTTTTTATCACAGGACAAGAAATCAGCCCTCAAAAACTTAACCGGCAGAAAATATTTTTTTGAAAAAATCCCTAAGCCCCGGGGTCACAATTTCAGCAAAAATCTGACTTTTGGCAATTCACTCAAAAATGGTGCCAGAAGCTTGCAAATGATCCCTAAGCCCTAATCTGACTTTTGGCAATTCACTCAAAAATTGTGCCAGAAGCTTTCAAATGATCCCCTGAAAGCTGTGGCGATGGAAATAGAAGGCTTTTTATCACAGGACAAGAAATCAGCCCTCAAAAACGTAACCGGCAGAAAATATTTTTTTGAAAAAATCCCTAAGCCCCGGGGTCACAATTTCAGCAAAAATCTGACATTTGGCAATTCACTCAAAAATGGTGCCAGAAGCTTGCAAATGATCCCCTGAAAGCTTTGGCGATGGAAACAGAAGGCTTTTTATCACAGGACAAGAAATCCGCGCTCAAAAACTTAACCGGCAGAAAATATTTTTTTGAAAAAATCCCTAAGCCCCCGGGGTCACAATTTCAGCAAAAATCTGACTTTTGGCAATTCACTCAAAAATGGTGCCAGAAGCTTGCAAATGATCCCTAAGCCCTAATCTGACTTTTGGCAATTCACTCAAAAATTGTGCCAGAAGCTTGCAAATGATCCCCTGAAAGCTGTGGCGATGGAAACAGAAGGCTTTTTATCACAGGACAAGAAATCAGCCCTCAAAAACGTAACCGGCAGAAAATATTTTTTTGAAAAAATCCCTAAGCCCCGGGGTCACAATTTCAGCAAAAATCTGACATTTGGCAATTCACTCAAAAATGGTGCCAGAAGCTTGCAAATGATCCCCTGAAAGCTTTGGCGATGGAAACAGAAGGCTTTTTATCACAGGACAAGAAATCCGCGCTCAAAAACTTAACCGGCAGAAAATATTTTTTTGAAAAAATCCCTAAGCCCCCGGGGTCACAATTTCAGCAAAAATCTGACTTTTGGCAATTCACTCAAAAATGGTGCCAGAAGCTTGCAAATGATCCCTAAGCCCTAATCTGACTTTTGGCAATTCACTCAAAAATGGTGCCAGAAGCTTGCAAATGATTCCCTGAAACCTTTGGCGATGGAAACAGAAGGCTTTTTATCACAGGACAAGAAATCAGCCCTCAAAAACGTAACCGGCAGAAAATATTTTTTTGAAAAAATCCCTAAGCCCCGGGGTCACAATTTCAGCAAAAATCTGACTTTTGGCAATTCACTCAAAAATGGTGCCAGAAGTTTGCAAATGATCCCCTGAAAGCTTTGGCGATGGAAACAGAAGGCTTTTTATCACAGGACAAGAAATTAGCCCTCAAAAACTTAACCGGCAGAAAATATTTTTTTGAAAAAATCCCTAAGCCCCGGGGTCACAATTTCAGCAAAAATCTGACTTTTGGCAATTCACTCAAAAATGGTGCCAGAAGCTTGCAAATGATCCCTAAGCCCTAATCTGACTTTTGGCAATTCACTCAAAAATGGTGCCAGAAGCTTGCAAATGATCCCCTGAAAGCTTTGGCGGTGGAAACAGAAGGCTTTTTATCACAGGACAAGAAATCAGCCCTCAAAAACTTAACCGGCAGAAAATATTTTTTTGAAAAAATCCCTAAGCCCCGGGGTCACAATTTCAGCAAAAATCTGACTTTTGGCAATTCACTCAAAAATGGTGCCAGAAGCTTGCAAATGATCCCGAAGCCCTAATCTGACTTTTGGCAATTCACTCAAAAATTGTGCCAGAAGCTTGCAAATGATCCCCTGAAAGCTGTGGCGATGGAAACAGAAGGCTTTTTATCACAGGACAAGAAATCAGCCCTCAAAAACGTAACCGGCAGAAAATATTTTTTTGAAAAAATCCCTAAGCCCCGGGGTCACAATTTCAGCAAAAATCTGACATTTGGCAATTCACTCAAAAATGGTGCCAGAAGCTTGCAAATGATCCCCTGAAAGCTTTGGCGATGGAAACAGAAGGCTTTTTATCACAGGACAAGAAATCCGCGCTCAAAAACTTAACCGGCAGAAAATATTTTTTTGAAAAAATCCCTAAGCCCCCGGGGTCACAATTTCAGCAAAAATCTGACTTTTGGCAATTCACTCAAAAATGGTGCCAGAAGCTTGCAAATGATCCCTAAGCAATAATCTGACTTTTGGCAATTCACTCAAAAATGGTGCCAGAAGCTTGCAAATGATCCCCTGAAAGCTTTGGCGATGGAAACAGAAGGCTTTTTATCACAGGACAAGAAATCAGCCCTCAAAAACGTAACAGGCAGAAAATGTTTTTTTGAAAAAATCCCTAAGACCCGGGGTCACAATTTCAGCAAAAATCTGACTTTTGGCAATTCACTCAAAAATGGTGCAAGAAGCTTGCAAATGATCCCCTGAAAGCTGTGGCGATGGAAACAGAAGGCTTTTTATCACAGGACAAGAAATCAGCCCTCAAAAACGTAACCGGCAGAAAATAATTTTTTGGAAAAATCCCTAAGCCCCGGGGTCACAATTTCAGCCAAAATCTGACTTTTGGCAATCCACTCAAAAATGGTGCCAGAAGCTTGCAAATGATCCCCTGAAAGCTTTGGCGATGGAAACAGAAGGCTTTTTATCACAGGACAAGAAATCAGCCCTCAAAAACTTAACCGGCAGAAAATATTTTTTTGAAAAAATCCCTAAGCCCCGGGGTCACAATTTCAGCAAAAATCTGACTTTTGGCAATTCACTCAAAAATGGTGCCAGAAGCTTGCAAATGATCCCCTGAAAGCTGTGGCGATGGAAACAGCAGGCTTTTTATCACAGGACAAGAAATCAGCCCTCAAAAACGTAACCGGCAGAAAATATTTTTTTGAAAAAATCCCTAAGCCCCGGGGTCACAATTTCAGCAAAAATCTGACTTTTGGCAATTCACTCAAAAATGGTGCCAGAAGCTTGCAAATGATCCCTAAGCCCTAATCTGACTTTTGGCAATTCACTCAAAAATGGTGCCAGAAGCTTGCAAATGATCCCCTGAAAGCTTTGGCGATGGAAACAGAAGGCTTTTTATCACAGGACAAGAAATTAGCCCTCAAAAACTTAACCGGCAGAAAATATTTTTTTGAAAAAATCCCTAAGCCCCGGGGTCACAATTTCAGCAAAAATCTGACTTTTGGCAATTCACTCAAAAATGGTGCCAGAAGCTTGCAAATGATCCCCTGAAAGCTTTGGCGATGGAAACAGAAGGCTTTTTATCACAGGACAAGAAATCCGCGCTCAAAAACTTAACCGGCAGAAAATATTTTTTTGAAAAAATCCCTAAGCCCCCGGGGTCACAATTTCAGCAAAAATCTGACTTTTGGCAATTCACTCAAAAATGGTGCCAGAAGCTTGCAAATGATCCCTAAGCCCTAATCTGACTTTTGGCAATTCACTCAAAAATGGTGCCAGAAGCTTGCAAATGATTCCCTGAAACCTTTGGCGATGGAAACAGAAGGCTTTTTATCACAGGACAAGAAATCAGCCCTCAAAAACGTAACCGGCAGAAAATATTTTTTTGAAAAAATCCCTAAGCCCCGGGGTCACAATTTCAGCAAAAATCTGACTTTTGGCAATTCACTCAAAAATGGTGCCAGAAGTTTGCAAATGATCCCCTGAAAGCTTTGGCCATGGAAACAGAAGGCTTTTTATCAGAGGACAAGAAATCAGCCCTCAAAAACGTAACCGGCAGAAAATATTTTTTTGAAAAAATCCTTAAGCCCCGGGGTCACAATTTCAGCCAAAATCTGACTTTTGGCAATTCACTCAAAAATGGTGCCAGAAGCTTGCAAATGATCCCCTGAAAGCTTTGGCGATGGAAACAGAAGGCTTTTTCTCACAGGACAAGAAATCAGCCCTCAAAAACTTAACCGGCAGAAAATATTTTTTTGAAAAAATCCCTAAGCCCCGGGGTCACAATTTCAGCAAAAATCTGACTTTTGGCAATTCACTCAAAAATGGTGCCAGAAGCTTGCAAATGATCCCTAAGCAATAATCTGACTTTTGGCAATTCACTCAAAAATGGTGCCAGAAGCTTGCAAATGATCCCCTGAAAGCTTTGGCGATGGAAACAGAAGGCTTTTTATCACAGGACAAGAAATCAGCCCTCAAAAACGTAACAGGCAGAAAATGTTTTTTTGAAAAAATCCCTAAGACCCAGGGTCACAATTTCAGCAAAAATCTGACTTTTGGCAATTCACTCAAAAATGGTGCAAGAAGCTTGCAAATGATCCCCTGAAAGCTGTGGCGATGGAAACAGAAGGCTTTTTATCACAGGACAAGAAATCAGCCCTCAAAAACGTAACCGGCAGAAAATATTTTTTTGAAAAAATCCCTAAGCCCCGGGGTCACAATTTCAGCAAAAATCTGACTTTTGGCAATTCACTCAAAAATGGTTCCAGAAGCTTGCAAATGATCCCCTGAAAGCTTTGGCCATGGAAACAGAAGGCTTTTTATCACAGGACAAGAAATCAGCCCTCAAAAACGTAACCGGCAGAAAATATTTTTTTGAAAAAATCCCTAAGCCCCGGGGTCACAATTTCAGCAAAAATCTGACTTTTGGCAATTCACTCAAAAATGGTGCCAGAAGCTTGCAAATGATCCCTAAGCCCTAATCTGACTTTTGGCAATTCACTCAAAAATGGTGCCAGAAGCTTGCAAATGATCCCCTGAAAGCTTTGGCGATGGAAACAGAAGGCTTTTTATCACAGGACAAGAAATCAGCCCTCAAAAACGTAACCGGCAGAAAATATTTTTTTGAAAAAATCCCTAAGCCCCGGGGTCACAATTTCAGCAAAAATCTGACATTTGGCAATTCACTCAAAAATGGTGCCAGAAGCTTGCAAATGATCCCCTGAAAGCTTTGGCGATGGAAACAGAAGGCTTTTTATCACAGGACAAGAAATCCGCGCTCAAAAACTTAACCGGCAGAAAATATTTTTTTGAAAAAATCCCTAAGCCCCGGGGTCACAATTTCAGCAAAAATCTGACTTTTGGCAATTCACTCAAAAATGGTGCCAGAAGCTTGCAAATGACCCCTAAGCCCTAATCTGACTTTTGGCAATTCACTCAAAAATGGGGCCAGAAGCTTGCAAATGATCCCCTGAAAGCTTTGGCGATGGAAACAGAAGGCTTTTTATCACAGGACAAGAAATCAGCCCTCAAAAACGTAACCGGCAGAAAATATTTTTTTGAAAAAATCCCTAAGCCCCGGGGTCACAATTTCAGCAAAAAACTGACATTTGGCAATTCACTCAAAAATGGTGCCAGAAGCTTGCAAATGATCCCCTGAAAGCTTTGGCGATGGAAACAGAAGGCTTTTTATCACAGGACAAGAAATCCGCGCTCAAAAACTTAACCGGCAGAAAATATTTTTTTGAAAAAATCCCTAAGCCCCGGGGTCACAATTTCAGCAAAAATCTGACTTTTGGCAATTCACTCAAAAATGGTGCCAGAAGCTTGCAAATGACCCCTAAGCCCTAATCTGACTTTTGGCAATTCACTCAAAAATGGTGCCAGAAGCTTGCAAATGATCCCCTGAAAGCTTTGGCGATGGAAACAGAAGGCTTTTTATCACAGGACAAGAAATCAGCCCTCAAAAACGTAACCGGCAGAAAATATTTTTTTGAAAAAATCCCTAAGCCCCGGGGTCACAATTTCAGCAAAAATCTGACATTTGGCAATTCACTCAAAAATGGTGCCAGAAGCTTGCAAATGATCCCCTGAAAGCTTTGGCGATGGAAACAGAAGGCTTTTTATCACAGTACAAGAAATTCGCGCTCAAAAACTTAACCGGCAGAAAATATTTTTTTGAAAAAATCCCTAAGCCCCGGGGTCACAATTTCAGCAAAAATCTGACTTTTGGCAATTCACTCAAAAATGCTGCCAGAAGCTTGCAAATGATCCCCTGAAAGCTTTGGCCATGGAAACAGAAGGCTTTTTATCAGAGGACAAGAAATCAGCCCTCAAAAACGTAACCGGCAGAAAATATTTTTTTGAAAAAATCCTTAAGCCCCGGGGTCACAATTTCAGCCAAAATCTGACTTTTGGCAATTCACTCAAAAATGGGGCCAGAAGCTTGCAAATGATCCCCTGAAAGCTTTGGCGATGGAAACAGAAGGCTTTTTATCACAGGACAAGAAATCAGCCCTCAAAAACTTAACCGGCAGAAAATATTTTTTTGAAAAAATCCCTAAGCCCCGGGGTCACAATTTCAGCAAAAATCTGACTTTTGGCAATTCACTCAAAAATGGTGCCAGAAGCTTGCAAATGATCCCCTGAAAGCTTTGGCGATGGAAACAGAAGGCTTTTTATCACAGGACAAGAAATCCGCGCTCAAAAACTTAACCGGCAGAAAATATTTTTTTGAAAAAATCCCTAAGCCCCGGGGTCACAATTTCAGCAAAAATCTGACTTTTGGCAATTCACTCAAAAATGGTGCCAGAAGCTTGCAAATGATCCCTAAGCCCTAATCTGACTTTTGGCAATTCACTCAAAAATGGTGCCAGAAGCTTGCAAATGATTCCCTGAAACATTTGGCGATGGAAACAGAAGGCTTTTTATCACAGGACAAGAAATCAGCCCTCAAAAACGTAACCGGCAGAAAATGTTTTTTTGAAAAAATCCCTAAGCCCCGGCGTCACAATTTCAGCAAAAATCTGACTTTTGGTAATTCACTCAAAAATGGTGCCAGAAGCTTGCAAATGATCCCCTGAAAGCTTTGGCGATGGAAACAGAAGGCTTTTTATCACAGGACAAGAAATCAGCCCTCAAAAACGTAACCGGCAGAAAATGTTTTTTTGAAAAAATCCCTAAGCCGCGGGGTCACAATTTCAGCCAAAATCTGACTTTTGGCAATTCACTCAAAAATGGTGCCAGAAGCTTGCAAATGATCCCCTGAAAGCGTTGGCGATGGAAACAGAAGGCTTTTTATCACAGGACAAGAAATCAGCCCTCAAAAACGTAACCGGCAGAAAATTTTTTTTTGAAAAAATCCCTAAGCCCCGGGGTCACAATTTCAGCAAAAATCTGACTTTTGGCAATTCACTCAAAAATGGTGCCAGAAGCTTGCAAATGATCCCTAAGCCCTAATCTGACTTTTGGCAATTCACTCAAAAATGGTGCCAGAAGCTTGCAAATGATCCCCTGAAAGCTTTGGCGATGGAAACAGAAGGCTTTTTATCACAGGACAAGAAATCCGCGCTCAAAAACTTAACCGGCAGAAAATATTTTTTTGAAAAAATCCCTAAGCCCCGGCGTCACAATTTCAGCAAAAATCTGACTTTTGGCAATTCACTCAAAAATGGTGCCAGAAGCTTGCAAATGATCCCCTGAAAGCTTTGGCGATGGAAACAGAAGGCTTTTTATCACAGGACAAGAAATCAGCCCTCAAAAACGTAACCGGCAGAAAATATTTTTTTGAAAAAAATCCCTAAGCCCCGGGGTCACAATTTCAGCAAAAATCTGACTTTTGGCAATTCACTCAAAAATGGTGCCAGAAGCTTGCAAATGATCCCCTGAAAGCTTTGGCGATGGAAACAGAAGGCTTTTTATCACAGGACAAGAAGTCAGCCCTCAAAAACGTAACAGGCAGAAAATGTTTTTTTGAAAAAATCCCTAAGACCCAGGGTCACAATTTCAGCAAAAATCTGACTTTTGGCAATTCACTCAAAAATGGTGCAAGAAGCTTGCAATTGATCCCCTGAAAGCTGTGGCGATGGAAACAGAAGGCTTTTTATCACAGGACAAGAAATCAGCCCTCAAAAACGTAACCGGCAGAAAATATTTTTTTGAAAAAATCCCTAAGCCCCGGGGTCACAATTTCAGCAAAAATCTGACTTTTGGCAATTCACTCAAAAATGGTTCCAGAAGCTTGCAAATGATCCCCTGAAAGCTTTGGCCATGGAAACAGAAGGCTTTTTATCACAGGACAAGAAATCAGCCCTCAAAAACGTAACCGGCAGAAAATATTTTTTTCAAAAAATCCCTAAGCCCCAGGGTCACAATTTCAGCAAAAATCTGACTTTTGGCAATTCACTCAAAAATGGTGCCAGAAGCTTGCAAATGATCCCTAAACCCTAATCTGACTTTTGGCAATTCACTCAAAAATGGTGCCAGAAGCTTGCAAATGATCCCCTGAAACCTTTGGCGATGGAAACAGAAGACTTTTTATCACAGGACAAGAAATCAGCCCTCAAAAACGTAACCGGAAGAAAATATTTTTTTGAAACAATCCCTAAGCCCCGGGGTCACAATTTCAGCAAAAATCTGGCTTTTGGCAATTCACTCAAAAATGGTGCCAGAAGCTTGCAAATGATCCCCTGAAAGCTTTGGCCATGGAAACAGAAGGCTTTTTATCACAGGACAAGAAATCAGCCCTCAAAAACGTAACCGGCAGAAAATATTTTTTTGAAAAAATCCCTAAGTCCCAGGGTCACAATTTCAGCAAAAATCTGACTTTTTGCAATTCACTCAAAAATGGTGCCAGAAGCTTGCAAATGATCCCTAAACCCTAATCTGACTTTTGGCAATTCACTCAAAAATGGTGCCAGAAGCTTGCAAATGATCCCCTGAAAGCTTTGGCGATGGAAACAGAAGGCTTTTTATCACAGGACAAGAAATCAGCCCTCAAAAACGTAACCGGCAGAAAATATTTTTTTGAAAATATCCCTAAGCCCCGGGGTCACAATTTCAGCAAAAATCTGACTTTTGGCAATTCACTCAAAAATGGTGCCAGAAGCTTGCAAATGATCCCCCGAAAGCTTTGGCGATGGAAACAGAAGGCTTTTTATCACAGGAGAAGAAATCAGCCCTCAAAAACGTAACCGGCAGAAAATATTTTTTTGAAAAAATCCCTAAGCCCCGGGGTCACAATTTCAGCAAAAATCTGACTTTTGGCAATTCACTCAAAAATTGTGCCAGAAGCTTGCAAATGATCCCCTGAAAGCTTTGGTGATGGAAACAGAAGGCTTTTTTATCACAGGACAAGAAATCAGCCCTCAAAAACTTAACCGGCAGAAAATATTTTTTTGAAAAAATCCCTAAGCCCCGGGGTCACAATTTCAGCAAAAATCTGACTTTTGGCAATTCACTCAAAAATGGTGCCAGAAGCTTGCAAATGATCCCCTGAAAGCTTTGGCGATGGAAACAGAAGGCTTTTTATCACAGGACAAGAAATCCGCGCTCTAAAACTTAACCGGCAGAAAATATTTTTTTGAAAAAATCCCTAAGCCCCGGGGTCACAATTTCAGCAAAAATCTGACTTTTGGCAATTCACTCAAAAATGGTGCCAGAAGCTTGCAAATGATCCCCTGAAAGCTTTGGCGATGGAAACAGAAGACCTTTTATCACAGGACAAGAAATCAGCCCTCAAAAACGTAACCGGAAGAAAATATTTTTTTGAAACAATCCCTAAGCCCCGGGGTCACAATTTCAGCAAAAATCTGGCTTTTGGCAATTCACTCAAAAATGGTGCCAGAAGCTTGCAAATGATCCCCTGAAAGCTTTGGCCATGGAAACAGAAGGCTTTTTATCACAGGACAAGAAATCAGCCCTCAAAAACGTAACCGGCAGAAAATATTTGTTTGAAAAAATCCCTAAGCCCCAGGGTCACAATTTCAGCAAAAATCTGACTTTTGGCAATTCACTCAAAAATGGTGCCAGAAGCTTGCAAATGATCCCTAAACCCTAATCTGACTTTTGGCAATTCACTCAAAAATGGTGCCAGAAGCTTGCAAATGATCCCCTGAAACCTTTGGCGATGGAAACAGAAGGCTTTTTATCACAGGACAAGAAATCAGCCCTCAAAAACGTAACCGGCAGAAAATATTTTTTTGAAAAAATCCCTAAGCCCCGGGGTCACAATTTCAGCAAAAATCTGATTTTTGGCAATTCACTCAAAAATGGTGCCAGAAGCTTGCAAATGATCCCCCGAAAGCTTTGGCGATGGAAACAGAAGGCTTTTTATCACAGGAGAAGAAATCAGCCCTCAAAAACGTAACCGGCAGAAAATATTTTTTTGAAAAAATCCCTAAGCCCCGGGGTCACAATTTCAGCCAAAATCTGACTTTTGGCAATTCACTCAAAAATGGTGCCAGAAGCTTGCAAATGATCCCTAAGCCCTAATCTGACTTTTGGCAATTCACTCAAAAATGGTGCCAGAAGCTTGCAAATGATCCCCTGAAACCTTTGGCCATGGAAACAGAAGGCTTTTTATCACAGGACAAGAAATCAGCCCTCAAAAACGTAACCGTCAGAAAATATTTTTTTGAAAAAATCCCTAAGCCCCGGGGTCACAATTTCAGCAAAAATCTGACTTTTGGCAATTCACTCAAAAATGGTGCCAGAAGCTTGCAAATGATCCCTAAACCCTAATCTGACTTTTGGCAATTCACTCAAAAATGGTGCCAGAAGCTTGCAAATGATCCCCTGAAAGCTTTGGCGATGGAAACAGAAGGCTTTTTATCACAGGACAAGAAATCAGCCCTCAAAAACGTAACAGGCAGAAAATGTTTTTTTGAAAAAATCCCTAAGACCCAGGGTCACAATTTCAGCAAAAATCTGACTTTTGGCAATTCACTCAAAAATGGTGCAAGAAGCTTGCAAATGATCCCCTGAAAGCTGTGGCGATGGAAACAGAAGGCTTTTTATCACAGGACAAGAAATCAGCCCTCAAAAACGTAACCGGCATAAAATATTTTTTTGAAAAAATCCCTAAGCCCCGGGGTCACAATTTCAGCAAAAATCTGACTTTTGGCAATTCACTCAAAAATGGTTCCAGAAGCTTGCAAATGATCCCCTGAAAGCTTTGGCCATGGAAACAGAAGGCTTTTTATCACAGGACAAGAAATCAGCCCTCAAAAACGTAACCGGCAGAAAATATTTTTTTGAAAAAATCCCTAAGCCCCGGGGTCACAATTTCAGCCAAAATCTGACTTTTGGCAATTCACTCAAAAATGGTGCCAGAAGCTTGCAAATGATCCCCTGAAAGCTTTGGCGATGGAAACAGAAGGCTTTTTATCACAGGACAAGAAATCAGCCCTCAAAAACTTAACCGGCAGAAAATATTTTTTTGAAAAAATCCCTAAGCCCCGGGGTCACAATTTCAGCAAAAATCTGACTTTTGGCAATTCACTCAAAAATGGTGCCAGAAGCTTGCAAATGATCCCCTGAAAGCTGTGGCGATGGAAACAGAAGGCTTTTTATCACAGGACAAGAAATCAGCCCTCAAAAACGTAACCGGCAGAAAATATTTTTTTGAAAAAATCCCTAAGCCCCGGGGTCACAATTTCAGCCAAAATCTGACTTTTGGCAATTCACTCAAAAATGGTGCCAGAAGCTTGCAAATGATCCCCCGAAAGCTTTGGCGATGGAAACAGAAGGCTTTTTATCACAGGAGAAGAAATCAGCCCTCAAAAACGTAACCGGCAGAAAATATTTTTTTGAAAAAATCCCTAAGCCCCGGGGTCACAATTTCAGCAAAAATCTGACTTTTGGCAATTCACTCAAAAATTGTGCCAGAAGCTTGCAAATGATCCCCTGAAAGCTTTGGTGATGGAAACAGAAGGCTTTTTTATCACAGGACAAGAAATCAGCCCTCAAAAACTTAACCGGCAGAAAATATTTTTTTGAAAAAATCCCTAAGCCCCGGGGTCACAATTTCAGCAAAAATCTGACTTTTGGCAATTCACTCAAAAATGGTGCCAGAAGCTTGCAAATGATCCCCTGAAAGCTTTGGCGATGGAAACAGAAGGCTTTTTATCACAGGACAAGAAATCCGCGCTCTAAAACTTAACCGGCAGAAAATATTTTTTTGAAAAAATCCCTAAGCCCCGGGGTCACAATTTCAGCAAAAATCTGACTTTTGGCAATTCACTCAAAAATGGTGCCAGAAGCTTGCAAATGATCCCCTGAAAGCTTTGGCGATGGAAACAGAAGACCTTTTATCACAGGACAAGAAATCAGCCCTCAAAAACGTAACCGGAAGAAAATATTTTTTTGAAACAATCCCTAAGCCCCGGGGTCACAATTTCAGCAAAAATCTGGCTTTTGGCAATTCACTCAAAAATGGTGCCAGAAGCTTGCAAATGATCCCCTGAAAGCTTTGGCCATGGAAACAGAAGGCTTTTTATCACAGGACAAGAAATCAGCCCTCAAAAACGTAACCGGCAGAAAATATTTTTTTGTAAAAATCCCTAAGCCCCGGGGTCACAATTTCAGCAAAAATCTGACTTTTGGCAATTCACTCAAAAATGGTGCCAGAAGCTTGCAAATGATCCCTAAACCCTAATCTGACTTTTGGCAATTCACTCAAAAATGGTGCCAGAAGCTTTCAAATGATTCCCTGAAACCTTTGGCGATGGAAACAGAAGGCTTTTTATCACAGACAAGAAATCAGCCCTCAAAAACGTAACCGGCAGAAAATGTTTTTTTGAAAAAATCCCTAAGCCCCGGGGTCACAATTTCAGCAAAAATCTGACTTTTGGCAATTCACTCAAAAATGGTGCCAGAAGCTTGCAAATGATCCCCTGAAAGCTTTGGCCATGGAACCAGAAGGCTTTTTATCACAGGACAAGAAATCAGCCCTCAAAAACGTAACCGGCAGAAAATATTTTTTTGAAAAAATCCCTAAGCCCCGGGGTCACAATTTCAGCCAAAATCTGACTTTTGGCAATTCACTCAAAAATGGTGCCAGAAGCTTGCAAATGATCCCCTGAAAGCTTTGGCGATGGAAACAGAAGGCTTTTTATCACAGGACAAGAAATCAGCCCTCAAAAACTTAACCGGCAGAAAATGTTTTTTTGAAAATATCCCTAAGCCCCGGGGTCACAATTTCAGCAAAAATCTGACTTTTGGCAATTCACTCAAAAATGGTGCCAGAAGCTTGCAAATGATCCCCTGAAAGCTTTGGCAATGGAAACAGAAGGCTTTTTATCACAGTACAAGAAATCAGCCCTCAAAAACGTAACCGGCAGAAAATATTTTTTTGAAAAAATCCCTAAGCCCCGGGGTCACAATTTCAGCAAAAATCTGACTTTTGGCAATTCACTCAAAAATGGTGCCAGAAGCTTGCAAATGATCCCCTGAAAGCTTTGGCGATGGAAACAGAAGGCTTTTTATCACAGGACAAGAAATCAGCCCTCAAAAACGTAACCGGCAGAAAATATTTTTTTGGAAAAATCCCTAAGCCCCGGGGTCACAATTTCAGCCAAAATCTGACTTTTGGCAATTCACTCAAAAATGGTGCCAGAAGCTTGCAAATGATCCCCTGAAAGCTTTGGCGATGGAAACAGAAGGCTTTTTATCACAGGACAAGAAATCAGCCCTCAAAAACGTAACCGGCAGAAAATATTTTTTTGAAAAAATCCCTAAGCCCCGGGGTCACAATTTCAGCCAAAATCTGACTTTTGGCAATTCACTCAAAAATGGTGCCAGAAGCTTGCAAATGATCCCCTGAAAGCTTTGGCGATGGAAACAGAAGGCTTTTTATCACAGGACAAGAAATCAGCCCTCAAAAACGTAACCGGCAGAAAATATTTTTTTGAAAAAATCCCTAAGCCCCGGGGTCACAATTTCAGCCAAAATCTGACTTTTGGCAATTCACTCAAAAATGGTGCCAGAAGCTTGCAAATGATTCCCTGAAAGCTGTGGCGATGGAAACAGAAGGCTTTTTATCACAGGACAAGAAATCAGCCCTCAAAAACGTAACCGGCAGAAAATATTTTTTTGAAAAAATCCCTAAGCCCCGGGGTCACAATTTTAGCAAAAATCTGACTTTTGGCAATTCACTCAAAAATGGTGCCAGAAGCTTGCAAATGATCCCCTGAAAGCTTTGGCGATGGAAACAGAAGGCTTTTTATCACAGGACAAGAAATCCGCGCTCAAAAACTTAACCGGCAGAAAATATTTTTTTGTAAAAATCCCTAAGCCCCGGGGTCACAATTTCAGCAAAAATCTGACTTTTGGCAATTCACTCAAAAATGGTGCCAGAAGCTTGCAAATGATCCCTAAGCCCTAATCTGACTTTTGGCAATTCACTCAAAAATGGTGCCAGAAGCTTGCAAATGATTCCCGGAAACCTTTGGCGATGGAAACAGAAGGCTTTTTATCACAGGACAAGAAATCAGCCCTCAAAAACGTAACCGGCAGAAAATGTTTTTTTGAAAAAATCCCTAAGCCCCAGGGTCACAATTTCAGCAAAAATCTGACTTTTGGCAATTCACTCAAAAATGGTGCCAGAAGCTTGCAAATGATCCCCTGAAAGCTTTGTCGATGGAAACAGAAGGCTTTTTATCACAGGACAAGAAATCAGCCCTCAAAAACATAACCGGCAGAAAATATTTTTTTGAAGAAATCCCTAAGCCCCGGGGTCACAATTTCAGCAAAAATCTGACTTTTGGCAATTCACTCAAAAATGGTGCCAGAAGCTTGCAAATGATCCCCTGAAAGCTTTGGCCATGGAAACAGAAGGCTTTTTATCACAGGACAAGAAATCAGCCCTCAAAAACGTAACCGGCAGAAAATATTTTTTTGAAAAAATCCCTAAGCCCCGGGGTCACAATTTCAGCCAAAATCTGACTTTTGGCAATTCACTCAAAAATGGTGCCAGAAGCTTGCAAATGATCCCCTGAAAGCTTTGGCGATGGAAACAGAAGGCTTTTTATCACAGGACAAGAAATCAGCCCTCAAAAACTTAACCGGCAGAAAATAATTTTTTGAAAAAATCCCTAAGCCCCGGGGTCACAATTTCAGCAAAAATCTGACTTTTGGCAATTCACTCAAAAATGGTGCCAGAAGCTTGCAAATGATCCCCTGAAAGCTTTGGCGATGGAAACAGAAGGCTTTTTATCACAGGACAAGAAATCAGCCCTCAAAAACGTAACGGGCAGAAAATATTTTTTTGAAAAAATCCCTAAGCCCCGGGGTCACAATTTCAGCAAAAATCTGACTTTTGGCAATTCACTCAAAAATGGTGCCAGAAGCTTGCAAATGATCCCTAAGCCCTAATCTGACTTTTGGCAATTCACTCAAAAATGGTGCCAGAAGCTTGCAAATGATCCCCTGAAAGCTTTGGCGATGGAGACAGAAGGCTTTTTATCACAGGACAAGAAATCAGCCCTCAAAAACGTAACCGGCAGAAAATATTTTTTTGAAAAAATCCCTAAGCCCCGGGGTCACAATTTCAGCAAAAATCTGACTTTTGGCAATTCACTCAAAAATGGTGCCAGAAGCTTGCAAATGATCCCCTGAAAGCTTTGGCGATGGAAACAGAAGGCTTTTTATCACAGGACAAGAAATCAGCCCTCAAAAACTTAACCGGCAGAAAATAATTTTTTGAAAAAATCCCTAAGCCCCGGGGTCACAATTTCAGCAAAAATCTGACTTTTGGCAATTCACTCAAAAATGGTGCCAGAAGCTTGCAAATGATCCCCTGAAAGCTTTGGCGATGGAAACAGAAGGCTTTTTATCACAGGACAAGAAATCAGCCCTCAAATACGTAACCGGCAGAAAACGTTTTTTTGAAAAAAATCCCTAAGCCCCGGGGTCACAATTTCAGCCAAAATCCGACTTTTGGCAATTCACTCAAAAATGGTGCCAGAAGCTTGCAAATGATCCCCTGAAAGCTTTGGCGATGGAAACAGAAGGCTTTTTATCACAGGACAAGAAATCAGCCCTCAAAAACGTAACCGGCAGAAAATATTTTTTTGAAAAAATCCCTAAGCCCCGGGGTCACAATTTCAGCAAAAATCTGACTTTTGGCAATTCACTCAAAAATGGTGCCAGAAGCTTGCAAATGATCCCTAAGCCCTAATCTGACTTTTGGCAATTCACTCAAAAATGGTGCCAGAAGCTTGCAAATGATCCCCTGAAATCTTTGGCGATGGAGACAGAAGGCTTTTTATCACAGGACAAGAAATCAGCCCTCAAAAACGTAACCGGCAGAAAAGATTTTTTTGAAAAAATCCCTAAGCCCCGGGGTCACAATTTTAGCAAAAATCTGACTTTTGGCAATTCACTCAAAAATGGTGCCAGAAGCTTGCAAATGATCCCCTGAAAGCTTTGGCGATGGAAACAGAAGGCTTTTTATCACAGGACAAGAAATCCGCGCTCAAAAACTTAACCGGCAGAAAATATTTTTTTGTAAAAATCCCTAAGCCCCAAGGTCACAATTTCAGCAAAAATCTGACTTTTGGCAATTCACTCAAAAATGCTGCCAGAAGCTTGCAAATGATCCCTAAGCCCTAATCTGACTTTTGGCAATTCACTCAAAAATGGTGCCAGAAGCTTGCAAATGATTCCCTGAAACTTTTGGCGATGGAAACAGAAGGCTTTTTATCACAGGACAAGAAATCAGCCCTCAAAAACGTAACCGGCAGAAAATGTTTTTTTGAAAAAACCCCTAAGCCCCGGGGTCACAATTTCAGCAAAAATCTGACTTTTGGCAATTCACTCAAAAATGGTGCCAGAAGCTTGCAAATGATCCCCTGAAAGCTTTGGCGATTGAAACAGAAGGCTTTTTATCACAGGACAAGAAATCAGCCCTCAAAAACGTAACCGGCAGAAAATATTTTTTTGAAAAAATCCCTAAGCCCCGGGGTCACAATTTCAGCAAAAATCTGACTTTGGCAACTCACTCAAAAATGGTGCCAGAAGCTTGCTAATGATCCCCTGAAAGCTTTGGCCATGGAAACAGAAGGCTTTTTATCACAGGACAAGAAATCAGCCCTCAAAAACGTAACCGGCAGAAAATATTTTTTTGAAAAAATCCCTAAGCCCCGGGGTCACAATTTCAGCAAAAATCTGACTTTTGGCAATTCACTCAAAAATGGTGCCAGAAGCTTGCAAATGATCCCCTGAAAGCTTTGGCGATGGAAACAGAAGGCTTTTTATCACAGGACAAGAAATCCGCGCTCAAAAACCTAACCGGCAGAAAATAATTTTTTGAAAAAATCCCTAAGCCCCGGGGTCACAATTTCAGCAAGAATCTGACTTTTGGCAATTCACTACTTCAGCAAAAATCTGACTTTTGGCAATTCACTCAAAAATGGTGTCAGAAGCTTGCAAATGATCCCCTGAAAGCTTTGGCGATGGAAACAGAAGGCTTTTTATCACAGGACAAGAAATCCGCGCTCAAAAACTTAACCGGCAGAAAATATTTTTTTGAAAAAATCCCTAAGCCCCGGGGTCACAATTTCAGCAAAAATCTGACTTTTGGCAATTCACTCAAAAATGGTGCCAGAAGCTTGCAAATGATCCCCTGAAAGCTTTGGCGATGGAAACAGAAGGCTTTTTATCACAGGACAAGAAATCAGCCCTCAAAAACGTAAGCGGCAGAAAATATATTTTTGAAAAAATCCCTAAGCCCCGGGGTCACAATTTCAGCAAAAATCTGACTTTTGGCAATTCACTCAAAAATGGTGCCAGAAGCTTCCAAATGATCCCCTGAAAGCTTTGGCGATGGAAACAGAAGGCTTTTTATCACAGGACAAGAAATCCGCGCTCAAAAACTTAACCGGCAGAAAATATTTTTTTGAAAAAATCCCTAAGCCCCGGGGTCACAATTTCAGCAAAAATCTGACTTTTGGCAATTCACTCAAAAATGGTGCCAGAAGCTTGCAAATGATTCCCTGAAAGCTGTGGCGATGGAAACAGAAGGCTTTTTATCACAGGACAAGAAATCAGCCCTCAAAAACGTAAGCGGCAGAAAATATATTTTTGAAAAAATCCCTAAGCCCCGGGGTCACAATTTCAGCAAAAATCTGACTTTTGGCAATTCACTCAAAAATGGTGCCAGAAGCTTGCAAATGATCCCCTGAAAGCTTTGGCGATGGAATCAGAAGGCTTTTTATCACAGGACAAGAAATCAGCCCTCAAAAACGTAACCGGCAGAAAATATTTTTTTGAAAAAATCCCTAAGCCCCGGGGTCACAATTTCAGCAAAAATCTGACATTTGGCAATTCACTACTTCAGCAAAAATCTGACTTTTGGCAATTCACTCAAAAATGGTGTCAGAAGCTTGCAAATGATCCCCTGAAAGCTTTGGCGATGGAAACAGAAGGCTTTTTATCACAGGACAAGAAATCCGCGCTCAAAAACTTAACCGGCAGAAAATATTTTTTTGAAAAAATCCCTAAGCCCCGGGGTCACAATTTCAGCAAAAATCTGACTTTTGGCAATTCACTCAAAAATGGTGCCAGAAGCTTGCAAATGATCCCCTGAAAGCTTTGGCGATGGAAACAGAAGGCTTTTTATCACAGGACAAGAAATCAGCCCTCAAAAACGTAAGCGGCAGAAAATATATTTTTGAAAAAATCCCTAAGCCCCGGGGTCACAATTTCAGCAAAAATCTGACTTTTGGCAATTCACTCAAAAATGGTGCCAGAAGCTTCCAAATGATCCCCTGAAAGCTTTGGCGATGGAAACAGAAGGCTTTTTATCACAGGACAAGAAATCCGCGCTCAAAAACTTAACCGGCAGAAAATATTTTTTTGAAAAAATCCCTAAGCCCCGGGGTCACAATTTCAGCAAAAATCTGACTTTTGGCAATTCACTCAAAAATGGTGCCAGAAGCTTGCAAATGATTCCCTGAAAGCTGTGGCGATGGAAACAGAAGGCTTTTTATCACAGGACAAGAAATCAGCCCTCAAAAACGTAAGCGGCAGAAAATATATTTTTGAAAAAATCCCTAAGCCCCGGGGTCACAATTTCAGCAAAAATCTGACTTTTGGCAATTCACTCAAAAATGGTGCCAGAAGCTTGCAAATGATCCCCTGAAAGCTTTGGCGATGGAATCAGAAGGCTTTTTATCACAGGACAAGAAATCAGCCCTCAAAAACGTAACCGGCAGAAAATATTTTTTTGAAAAAATCCCTAAGCCCCGGGGTCACAATTTCAGCAAAAATCTGACTTTTGGCAATTCACTCAAAAATGGTGCCAGAAGCTTGCAAATGATCCCCTGAAAGCTTTGGCGATGGAAACAGAAGGCTTTTTATCACAGGACAAGAAATCCGCGCTCAAAAACTTAACCGGCAGAAAATAATTTTTTGAAAAAATCCCTAAGCCCCGGGGTCACAATTTCAGCAAAAAATCTGACTTTTGGCAATTCACTCAAAAATGGTGCCAGAAGCTTGCAAATGATCCCCTGAAAGCTTTGGCGATGGAAACAGAAGGCTTTTTATCACAGGACAAGAAATCAGCCCTCAAAAACGTAACCGGCAGAAAACGTTTTTTTGAAAAAAATCCCTAAGCCCCGGGGTCACAATTTCAGCCAAAATCTGACTTTTGGCAATTCACTCAAAAATGGTGCCAGAAGCTTGCAAATGATCCCCTGAAAGCTTTGGCGATGGAAACAGAAGGCTTTTTATCACAGGACAAGAAATCAGCCCTCAAAAACGTAACCGGCAGAAAATATTTTTTTGAAAAAATCCCTAAGCCCCGGGGTCACAATTTCAGCAAAAATCTGACTTTTGGCAATTCACTCAAAAATGGTGCCAGAAGCTTGCAAATGATCCCTATGCCCTAATCTGACTTTTGGCAATTCACTCAAAAATGGTGCCAGAAGCTTGCAAATGATCCCCTAAAAGCTTTGGCGATGGAAACAGAAGGCTTTTTATCACAGGACAAGAAATCAGCCCTCAAAAACGTAACCGGCAGAAAATATTTTTTTGAGAAAATCCCTAAGCCCCGGGGTCACAATTTCAGCAAAAATCTGACTTTTGGCAATTCACTCAAAAATGGTGCCAGAAGCTTGCAAATGATCCCCTGAAAGCTTTGGCGATGGAAACAGAAGGCTTTTTATCACAGGACAAGAAATCCGCGCTCAAAAACTTAACCGGCAGAAAATATTTTTTTGAAAAAATCCCTAAGCCCCGGGGTCACAATTTCAGCAAAAATCTGACTTTTGGCAATTCACTCAAAAATGGTGCCAGAAGCTTGCAAATGATTCCCTGAAAGCTGTGGCGATGGAAACAGTAGGCTTTTTATCACAGGACAAGAAATCAGCCCTCAAAAACGTAAGCGGCAGAAAATATATTTTTGAAAAAATCCCTAAGCCCCGGGGTCACAATTTCAGCAAAAATCTGACTTTTGGCAATTCACTCAAAAATGGTGCCAGAAGCTTGCAAATGATCCCCTGAAAGCTTTGGCGATGGAAACAGAAGGCTTTTTATCACAGGACAAGAAATCAGCCCTCAAAAACGTAAGCGGCAGAAAATATATTTTTGAAAAAATCCCTAAGCCCCGGGGTCACAATTTCAGCAAAAATCTGACTTTTGGCAATTCACTCAAAAATGGTGCCAGAAGCTTGCAAATGATCCCTAAGCCCTAATCTGACTTTTGGCAATTCACTCAAAAATGGTGCCAGAAGCTTGCAAATGATCCCCTGAAAGCTTTGGCGATGGAAACAGAAGGCTTTTTATCACAGGACAAGAAATCAGCCCTCAAAAACGTAACCGGCAGAAAATATTTTTTTGAAAAAATCCCTAAGCCCCGGGGTCACAATTTAAGCAAAAATCAGACTTTTGGCAATTCACTCAAAAATGGTGCCAGAAGCTTGCAAATGATCCCCTGAAAGCTTTGGCGATGGAAACAGAAGGCTTTTTATCACAGGACAAGAAATCAGCCCTCAAAAACGTAACCGGCAGAAAATATTTTTTTGAAAAAATCCCTAAGCCCCGGGGTCACAATTTCAGCAAAAATCTGATTTTTGGCAATTCACTCAAAAATGGTGCCAGAAGCTTGCAAATGATCCCTAAGCCCTAATCTGACTTTTGGCAATTCACTCAAAAATGGTGCCAGAAGCTTGCAAATGATCCCCTGAAAGCTTTGGCGATGGAGACAGAAGGCTTTTTATCACAGGACAAGAAATCAGCCCTCAAAAACGTAACCGGCAGAAAATATTTTTTTGAAAATATCCCTAAGCCCCGGGGTCACAATTTCAGCAAAAATCTGACTTTTGGCAATTCACTCAAAAATGGTGCCAGAAGCTTGCAAATGATCCCCTGAAAGCTTTGGCGATGGAAACAGAAGGCTTTTTATCACAGGACAAGAAATCCGCGCTCAAAAACTTAACCGGCAGAAAATATTTTTTTGAAAAAATCCCTAAGCCCCGGGGTCACAATTTCAGCAAAAATCTGACTTTTGGCAATTCACTCAAAAATGGTGCCAGAAGCTTGCAAATAATCCCTAAGACCTAATCTGACTTTTGGCAATTCACTCAAAAATGGTGCCAGAAGCTTGCAAATGATTCCCTGAAACCTTTGGCGATGGAAACAGAAGGCTTTTTATCACAGGACAAGAAATCAGCCCTCAAAAACGTAACCGGCAGAAAATGTTTTTTTTAAAAAAATCCCTAAGCCCCGGGGTCACAATTTCAGCAAAAATCTGACTTTTGGCAATTCACTCAAAAATGGTGCCAGAAGCTTGCAAATGATCCCCTGAAAGCTTTGGCGATGGAAACAGAAGGCTTTTTATCACAGGACAAGAAATCAGCCCTCAAAAACGTAACCGGCAGAAAATATTTTTTTGAAAAAATCCCTAAGCCCCGGGGTCACAATTTCAGCCAAAATCTGACTTTTGGCAATTCACTCAAAAATGGTGCCAGAAGCTTGCAAATGATCCCCTGAAAGCTTTGGTGATGGAAACAGAAGGCTTTTTATCACAGGACAAGAAATCAGCCCTCAAAAACTTAACCGGCAGAAAATATTTTTTTGAAAAAATCCCTAAGCCCCGGCCGGGGTCACAATTTCAGCAAAAATCTGACTTTTGGCAATTCACTCAAAAATGGTGCCAGAAGCTTGCAAATGATCCCCTGAAAGCTTTGGCGATGGAAACAGAAGGCTTTTTATCACAGGACAAGAAATCAGCCCTCAAAAACGTAACCGGCAGAAAACGTTTTTTTGAAAAAATCCCTAAGCCCCGGGGTCACAATTTCAGCCAAAATCTGACTTTTGGCAATTCACTCAAAAATGGTGCCAGAAGCTTGCAAATGATCCCCTGAAAGCTTTGGCGATGGAAACAGAAGGCTTTTTATCACAGGACAAGAAATCAGCCCTCAAAAACGTAACCGGCAGAAAATATTTTTTTGAAAAAATCCCTAAGACCCGGGGTCACAATTTCAGCAAAAATCTGACTTTTGGCAATTCACTCAAAAATGGTGCCAGAAGCTTGCAAATGATCCCCTGAAAGCTGTGGCGACGGAAACAGAAGGCTTTTTATCACAGGATAAGAAATCAGCCCTCAAAAACGTAACCGGCAGAAAATATTTTTTTGAAAAAATCCCTAAGCCCCGGGGTCACAATTTCAGCAAAAATCTGATTTTTGGCAATTCACTCAAAAATGGTGCCAGAAGCTTGCAAATGATCCCTAAGCCCTATTCTGACTTTTGGCAATTCACTCAAAAATGGTGCCAGAAGCTTGCAAATGATCCCCTGAAAGCTTTGGCGATGGAGACAGAAGGCTTTTTATCACAGGACAAGAAATCAGCCCTCAAAAACGTAACCGGCAGAAAATATTTTTTTGAAAATATCCCTAAGCCCTGGGGTCACAATTTCAGCAAAAATCTGACTTTTGGCAATTCACTCAAAAATGGTGCCAGAAGCTTGCAAATGATCCCCTGAAAGCTTTGGCGATGGAAACAGAAGGCTTTTTATCACAGGACAAGAAATCCGCGCTCAAAAACTTAACCGGCAGAAAATATTTTTTTGAAAAAATCCCTAAGCCGCGGGGTCACAATTTCAGCAAAAATCTGACTTTTGGCAATTCACTCAAAAATGGTGCCAGAAGCTTGCAAATAATCCCTAAACCCTAATCTGACTTTTGGCAATTCACTCAAAAATGGTGCCAGAAGCTTGCAAATGATTCCCTGAAACCTTTGGCGATGGAAACAGAAGGCTTTTTATCACAGGACAAGAAATCAGCCCTCAAAAACGTAACCGGCAGAAAATGTTTTTTTTAAAAAAATCCCTAAGCCCCGGGGTCACAATTTCAGCAAAAATCTGACTTTTGGCAATTCACTCAAAAATGGTGCCAGAAGCTTGCAAATGATCCCCTGAAAGCTTTGGCGATGGAAACAGAAGGCTTTTTATCACAGGACAAGAAATGAGCCCTCAAAAACGTAACCGGCAGAAAATATTTTTTTGAAAAAATCCCTAAGCCCCGGGGTCACAATTTCAGCCAAAATCTGACTTTTGGCAATTCACTCAAAAATGGTGCCAGAAGCTTGCAAATGATCCCCTGAAAGCTTTGGCGATGGAAACAGAAGGCTTTTTATCACAGGACAAGAAATCAGCCCTCAAAAACTTAACCGGCAGAAAATATTTTTTTGAAAAAATCCCTAAGCCCCGGCCGGGGTCACAATTTCAGCAAAAATCTGACTTTTGGCAATTCACTCAAAAATGGTGCCAGAAGCTTGCAAATGATCCCTATGCCCTAATCTGACTTTTGGCAATTCACTCAAAAATGGTGCCAGAAGCTTGCAAATGATCCCCTAAAAGCTTTGGCGATGGAAACAGAAGGCTTTTTATCACAGGACAAGAAATCAGCCCTCAAAAACGTAACCGGCAGAAAATATTTTTTTGAGAAAATCCCTAAGCCCCGGGGTCACAATTTCAGCAAAAATCTGACTTTTGGCAATTCACTCAAAAATGGTGCCAGAAGCTTGCAAATGATCCCCTGAAAGCTTTGGCGATGGAAACAGAAGGCTTTTTATCACAGGACAAGAAATCCGCGCTCAAAAACTTAACCGGCAGAAAATATTTTTTTGAAAAAATCCCTAAGCCCCGGGGTCACAATTTCAGCAAAAATCTGACTTTTGGCAATTCACTCAAAAATGGTGCCAGAAGCTTGCAAATGATTCCCTGAAAGCTGTGGCGATGGAAACAGTAGGCTTTTTATCACAGGAAAAGAAATCAGCCCTCAAAAACGTAAGCGGCAGAAAATATATTTTTGAAAAAATCCCTAAGCCCCGGGGTCACAATTTCAGCAAAAATCTGACTTTTGGCAATTCACTCAAAAATGGTGCCAGAAGCTTGCAAATGATCCCCTGAAAGCTTTGGCGATGGAAACAGAAGGCTTTTTATCACAGGACAAGAAATCAGCCCTCAAAAACGTAAGCGGCAGAAAATATATTTTTGAAAAAATCCCTAAGCCCCGGGGTCACAATTTCAGCAAAAATCTGACTTTTGGCAATTCACTCAAAAATGGTGCCAGAAGCTTGCAAATGATCCCTAAGCCCTAATCTGACTTTTGGCAATTCACTCAAAAATGGTGCCAGAAGCTTGCAAATGATCCCCTGAAAGCTTTGGCGATGGAAACAGAAGGCTTTTTATCACAGGACAAGAAATCAGCCCTCAAAAACGTAACCGGCAGAAAATATTTTTTTGAAAAAATCCCTAAGCCCCGGGGTCACAATTTCAGCAAAAATCTGACTTTTGGCAATTCACTCAAAAATGGTGCCAGAAGCTTGCAAATGATCCCCTGAAAGCTTTGGCGATGGAAACAGAAGGCTTTTTATCACAGGACAAGAAATCAGCCCTCAAAAACGTAACCGGCAGAAAATATTTTTTTGAAAAAATCCCTAAGCCCCGGGGTCACAATTTCAGCAAAAATCTGATTTTTGGCAATTCACTCAAAAATGGTGCCAGAAGCTTGCAAATGATCCCTAAGCCCTAATCTGACTTTTGGCAATTCACTCAAAAATGTTGCCAGAAGCTTGCAAATGATCCCCTGAAAGCTTTGGCGATGGAGACAGAAGGCTTTTTATCACAGGACAAGAAATCAGCCCTCAAAAACGTAACCGGCAGAAAATATTTTTTTGAAAATATCCCTAAGCCCCGGGGTCACAATTTCAGCAAAAATCTGACTTTTGGCAATTCACTCAAAAATGGTGCCAGAAGCTTGCAAATGATCCCCTGAAAGCTTTGGCGATGGAAACAGAAGGCTTTTTATCACAGGACAAGAAATCCGCGCTCAAAAACTTAACCGGCAGAAAATATTTTTTTGAAAAAATCCCTAAGCCCCGGGGTCACAATTTCAGCAAAAATCTGACTTTTGGCAATTCACTCAAAAATGGTGCCAGAAGCTTGCAAATAATCCCTAAGACCTAATCTGACTTTTGGCAATTCACTCAAAAATGGTGCCAGAAGCTTGCAAATGATTCCCTGAAACCTTTGGCGATGGAAACAGAAGGCTTTTTATCACAGGACAAGAAATCAGCCCTCAAAAACGTAACCGGCAGAAAATGTTTTTTTTAAAAAAATCCCTAAGCCCCGGGGTCACAATTTCAGCAAAAATCTGACTTTTGGCAATTCACTCAAAAATGGTGCCAGAAGCTTGCAAATGATCCCCTGAAAGCTTTGGCGATGGAAACAGAAGGCTTTTTATCACAGGACAAGAAATCAGCCCTCAAAAACGTAAGCGGCAGAAAATATATTTTTGAAAAAATCCCTAAGCCCCGGGGTCACAATTTCAGCAAAAATCTGACTTTTGGCAATTCACTCAAAAATGGTGCCAGAAGCTTGCAAATGATCCCTAAGCCCTAATCTGACTTTTGGCAATTCACTCAAAAATGGTGCCAGAAGCTTGCAAATGATCCCCTGAAAGCTTTGGCGATGGAAACAGAAGGCTTTTTATCACAGGACAAGAAATCAGCCCTCAAAAACGTAACCGGCAGAAAATATTTTTTTGAAAAAATCCCTAAGCCCCGGGGTCACAATTTCAGCAAAAATCTGACTTTTGGCAATTCACTCAAAAATGGTGCCAGAAGCTTGCAAATGATCCCCTGAAAGCTTTGGCGATGGAAACAGAAGGCTTTTTATCACAGGACAAGAAATCAGCCCTCAAAAACGTAACCGGCAGAAAATATTTTTTTGAAAAAATCCCTAAGCCCCGGGGTCACAATTTCAGCAAAAATCTGATTTTTGGCAATTCACTCAAAAATGGTGCCAGAAGCTTGCAAATGATCCCTAAGCCCTAATCTGACTTTTGGCAATTCACTCAAAAATGGTGCCAGAAGCTTGCAAATGATCCCCTGAAAGCTTTGGCGATGGAGACAGAAGGCTTTTTATCACAGGACAAGAAATCAGCCCTCAAAAACGTAACCGGCAGAAAATATTTTTTTGAAAATATCCCTAAGCCCCGGGGTCACAATTTCAGCAAAAATCTGACTTTTGGCAATTCACTCAAAAATGGTGCCAGAAGCTTGCAAATGATCCCCTGAAAGCTTTGGCGATGGAAACAGAAGGCTTTTTATCACAGGAAAAGAAATCCGCGCTCAAAAACTTAACCGGCAGAAAATATTTTTTTGAAAAAATCCCTAAGCCCCGGGGTCACAATTTCAGCAAAAATCTGACTTTTGACAATTCACTCAAAAATGGTGCCAGAAGCTTGCAAATAATCCCTAAGACCTAATCTGACTTTTGGCAATTCACTCAAAAATGGTGCCAGAAGCTTGCAAATGATTCCCTGAAACCTTTGGCGATGGAAACAGAAGGCTTTTTATCACAGGACAAGAAATCAGCCCTCAAAAACGTAACCGGCAGAAAATGTTTTTTTTAAAAAAATCCCTAAGCCCCGGGGTCACAATTTCAGCAAAAATCTGACTTTTGGCAATTCACTCAAAAATGGTGCCAGAAGCTTGCAAATGATCCCCTGAAAGCTTTGGCGATGGAAACAGAAGGCTTTTTATCACAGGACAAGAAATCAGCCCTCAAAAACGTAACCGGCAGAAAATATTTTTTTGAAAAAATCCCTAAGCCCCGGGGTCACAATTTCAGCCAAAATCTGACTTTTGGCAATTCACTCAAAAATGGTGCCAGAAGCTTGCAAATGATCCCCTGAAAGCTTTGGTGATGGAAACAGAAGGCTTTTTATCACAGGACAAGAAATCAGCCCTCAAAAACTTAACCGGCAGAAAATATTTTTTTGAAAAAATCCCTAAGCCCCGGCCGGGGTCACAATTTCAGCAAAAATCTGACTTTTGGCAATTCACTCAAAAATGGTGCCAGAAGCTTGCAAATGATCCCCTGAAAGCTTTGGCGATGGAAACAGAAGGCTTTTTATCACAGGACAAGAAATCAGCCCTCAAAAACGTAACCGGCAGAAAACGTTTTTTTGAAAAAATCCCTAAGCCCCGGGGTCACAATTTCAGCAAAAATCTGACTTTTGGCAATTCACTCAAAAATGGTGCCAGAAGCTTGCAAATGATCCCCTGAAAGCTGTGGCGACGGAAACAGAAGGCTTTTTATCACAGGATAAGAAATCAGCCCTCAAAAACGTAACCGGCAGAAAATATTTTTTTGAAAAAATCCCTAAGCCCCGGGGTCACAATTTCAGCAAAAATCTGATTTTTGGCAATTCACTCAAAAATGGTGCCAGAAGCTTGCAAATGATCCCTAAGCCCTAATCTGACTTTTGGCAATTCACTCAAAAATGGTGCCAGAAGCTTGCAAATGATCCCCTGAAAGCTTTGGCGATGGAGACAGAAGGCTTTTTATCACAGGACAAGAAATCAGCCCTCAAAAACGTAACCGGCAGAAAATATTTTTTTGAAAATATCCCTAAGCCCCGGGGTCACAATTTCAGCAAAAATCTGACTTTTGGCAATTCACTCAAAAATGGTGCCAGAAGCTTGCAAATGATCCCCTGAAAGCTTTGGCGATGGAAACAGAAGGCTTTTTATCACAGGACAAGAAATCCGCGCTCAAAAACTTAACCGGCAGAAAATATTTTTTTGAAAAAATCCCTAAGCCCCGGGGTCACAATTTCAGCAAAAATCTGACTTTTGGCAATTCACTCAAAAATGGTGCCAGAAGCTTGCAAATGATCCCCTGAAAGCTTTGGCGATGGAAACAGAAGGCTTTTTATCACAGGACAAGAAATCAGCCCTCAAAAACTTAACCGGCAGAAAATGTTTTTTTTAAAAAAATCCCTAAGCCCCGGGGTCACAATTTCAGCAAAAATCTGACTTTTGGCAATTCACTCAAAAATGGTGCCAGAAGCTTGCAAATGATCCCCTGAAAGCTTTGGCGATGGAAACAGAAGGCTTTTTATCACAGGACAAGAAATCAGCCCTCAAAAACGTAACCGGCAGAAAATATTTTTTTGAAAAAATCCCTAAGCCCCGGGGTCACAATTTCAGCCAAAATCTGACTTTTGGCAATTCACTCAAAAATGGTGCCAGAAGCTTGCAAATGATCCCCTGAAAGCTTTGGCGATGGAAACAGAAGGCTTTTTATCACAGGACAAGAAATCAGCCCTCAAAAACTTAACCGGCAGAAAATATTTTTTTGAAAAAATCCCTAAGCCCCGGCCGGGGTCACAATTTCAGCAAAAATCTGACTTTTGGCAATTCACTCAAAAATGGTGCCAGAAGCTTGCAAATGATCCCCTGAAAGCTTTGGCGATGGAAACAGAAGGCTTTTTATCACAGGACAAGAAATCAGCCCTCAAAAACGTAACCGGCAGAAAACGTTTTTTTGAAAAAATCACTAAGCCCCGGGGTCACAATTTCAGCCAAAATCTGACTTTTGGCAATTCACTCAAAAATGGTGCCAGAAGCTTGCAAATGATCCCCTGAAAGCTTTGGCGATGGAAACAGAATGCTTTTTATCACAGGACAAGAAATCAGCCCTCAAAAACGTAACCGGCAGAAAATATTTTTTTGAAAAAAATCCCTAAGCCCCGGGGTCACAATTTCAGCAAAAATCTGACTTTTGGCAATTCACTCAAAAATGGTGCCAGAAGCTTGCAAATGATCCCCTGAAAGCATTGGCGATGGAAACAGAAGGCTTTTTATCACAGGACAAGAAATCAGCCCTCAAAAACGTAACCGGCAGAAAATATTTTTTTGAAAAAATCCCTAAGCCCCGGGGTCACAATTTCAGCAAAAATCTGACTTTTGGCAATTCACTCAAAAATGGTGCCAGAAGCTTGCAAATGATCCCTAAGTCCTAATCTGACTTTTGGCAATTCACTCAAAAATGGTGCCAGAAGCTTGCAAATGATCTCCTGAAAGCTTTGGCAATGGAAACAGAAGGCTTTTTATCACAGGACAAGAAATCAGCCCTCAAAAACGTAACCGGCAGAAAATATTTTTTTGAAAAAATCCCTAAGCCCCGGGGTCACAATTTCAGCAAAAATCTGACTTTTGGCAATTCACTCAAAAATGGTGCCAGAAGCTTGCAAATGATCCCCTGAAAGCTTTGGCGATGGAAACAGAAGGCTTTTTATCACAGGACAAGAAATCCGCCCTCAAAAACTTAACCGGCAGAAAATATTTTTTTGAAAAAATCCCTAAGCCCCGGGGTCACAATTTCAGCAAAAATCTGACTTTTGGCAATTCACTCAAAAATGGTGCCAGAAGCTTGCAAATGATCCCTAAGCCCTAATCTGACTTTTGGCAATTCACTCAAAAATGGTGCCAGAAGCTTGCAAATGATTCCCTGAAACCTTTGGCGATGGAAACAGAAGGCTTTTTATCACAGGACAAGAAATCAGCCCTCAAAAACGTAACCGGCAGAAAATGTTTTTTTTAAAAAAATCCCTAAGCCCCGGGGTCACAATTTCAGCAAAAATCTGACTTTTGGCAATTCACTCAAAAATGGTGCCAGAAGCTTGCAAATGATCCCCTGAAAGCTTTGGCGATGGAAACAGAAGGCTTTTTATCACAGGACAAGAAATCAGCCCTCAAAAACGTAACCGGCAGAAAATATTTTTTTGAAAAAATCCCTAAGCCCCGGGGTCACAATTTCAGCCAAAATCTGACTTTTGGCAATTCACTCAAAAATGGTGCCAGAAGCTTGCAAATGATCCCCTGAAAGCTTTGGCGATGGAAACAGAAGGCTTTTTATCACAGGACAAGAAATCAGCCCTCAAAAACTTAACCGGCAGAAAATATTTTTTTGAAAAAATCCCTAAGCCCCGGCCGGGGTCACAATTTCAGCAAAAATCTGACTTTTGGCAATTCACTCAAAAATGGTGCCAGAAGCTTGCAAATGATCCCCTGAAAGCTTTGGCGATGGAAACAGAAGGCTTTTTATCACAGGACAAGAAATCAGCCCTCAAAAACGTAACCGGCAGAAAACGTTTTTTTGAAAAAATCCCTAAGCCCCGGGGTCACAATTTCAGCCAAAATCTGACTTTTGGCAATTCACTCAAAAATGGTGCCAGAAGCTTGCAAATGATCGCCTGAAAGCTTTGGCGATGGAAACAGAAGGCTTTTTATCACATGACAAGAAATCAGCCCTCAAAAACGTAACCGGCAGAAAATATTTTTTTGAAAAAATCCCTAAGCCCCGGGGTCACAATTTCAGCAAAAATCTGACTTTTGGCAATTCACTCAAAAATGGTGCCAGAAGCTTGCAAATGATCCCTAAGCCCTAATCTGACTTTTGGCAATTCACTCAAAAATGGTGCCAGAAGCTTGCAAATGATCTCCTGAAAGCTTTGGCAATGGAAACAGAAGGCTTTTTATCACAGGACAAGAAATCAGCCCTCAAAAACGTAACCGGCTGAAAATATTTTTTTGAAAAAATCCCTAAGCCCCGGGGTCACAATTTCAGCAAAAATCTGACTTTTGGTAATTCACTCAAAAATGGTGCCAGAAGCTTGCAAATGATCCCTAAGCAATAATCTGACTTTTGGCAATTCACTCAAAAATGGTGCCAGAAGCTTGCAAATGATTCCCTGAAACCTTTGGCGATGGAAACAGAAGGCTTTTTATCACAGGACAAGAAATCAGCCCTCAAAAACGTAACCGGCAGAAAATGTTTTTTTTTAAAAAAATCCCTAAGCCCCGGGGTCACAATTTCAGCAAAAATCTGACTTTTGGCAATTCACTCAAAAATGGTGCCAGAAGCTTGCAAATGATCCCCTGAAAGCTTTCGCGATGGAAACAGAAGGCTTTTTATCACAGGACAAGAAATCAGCCCTCAAAAACGTAACCGGCAGAAAATATTTTTTTGAAAAAATCCCTAAGCCCCGGGGTCACAATTTCAGCCAAAATCTGACTTTTGGCAATTCACTCAAAAATGGTGCCAGAAGCTTGCAAATGATCCCCTGAAAGCTTTGGCGATGGAAACAGAAGGCTTTTTATCACAGGACAAGAAATCAGCCCCTCAAAAACGTAACCGGCAGAAAATATTTTTTTGAAAAAACCCCTAAGCCCCGGGGTCACAATTTCAGCCAAAATCTGACTTTTGGCAATTCACTCAAAAATGGTGCCAGAAGCTTGCAAATGATCCCCTGAAAGCTTTGGCGATGGAAACAGAAGGCTTTTTATCACAGGACAAGAAATCAGCCTCAAAAACGTAACCGGCAGAAAATGTTTTTTTAAAAAAATCCCTAAGCCCCGGGTCACAATTTCAGCAAAAATCTGACTTTTGGCAATTCACTCAAAAATGTTGCCAGAAGCTTGCAAATGATCCCCTGAAAGCTTTGGCGATGGAAACAGAAGGCTTTTTATCACAGGACAAGAAATCAGCCCTCAAAAACGTAACCGGCAGAAAATATTTTTTTGAAAAAACCCCTAAGCCCCGGGGTCACAATTTCAGCCAAAATCTGACTTTTGGCAATTCACTCAAAAATGGTGCCAGAAGCTTGCAAATGATCCCCTGAAAGCTTTGCGATGGAAACAGAAGGCTTTTTATCACAGGACAAGAAATCAGCCCTCAAAAACGTAACCGGCAGAAAATGTTTTTTTAAAAAAATCCCTAAGCCCCGGGGTCACAATTTCAGCAAAAATCTGACTTTTGGCAATTCACTCAAAAATGGTGCCAGAAGCTTGCAAATGATCCCCTGAAAGCTTTGGCGATGGAAACAGAAGGCTTTTTATCACAGGACAAGAAATCAGCCCTCAAAAACGTAACCGGCGGAAAATATTTTTTTGAAAAAATCCCTAAGCCCCGGGGTCACAATTTCAGCCAAAATCTGACTTTTGGCAATTCACTCAAAAATGGTGCCAGAAGCTTGCAAATGATCCCCTGAAAGCTTTGGCGATGGAAACAGAAGGCTTTTTATCACAGGACAAGAAATCAGCCCTCAAAAACTTAACCGGCAGAAAATATTTTTTTGAAAAAATCCCTAAGCCCCGGCCGGGGTCACAATTTCAGCAAAAATCTGACTTTTGGCAATTCACTCAAAAATGGTGCCAGAAGCTTGCAAATGATCCCCTGAAAGCTTTGGCGATGGAAACAGAAGGCTTTTTATCACAGGACAAGAAATCAGCCCTCAAAAACGTAACCGGCAGAAAACGTTTTTTTGAAAAAATCCCTAAGCCCCGGGGTCACAATTTCAGCCAAAATCTGACTTTTGGCAATTCACTCAAAAATGGTGCCAGAAGCTTGCAAATGATCGCCTGAAAGCTTTGGCGATGGAAACAGAAGGCTTTTTATCACATGACAAGAAATCAGCCCTCAAAAACGTAACCGGCAGAAAATATTTTTTTGAAAAAATCCCTAAGCCCCGGGGTCACAATTTCAGCAAAAATCTGACTTTTGGCAATTCACTCAAAAATGGTGCCAGAAGCTTGCAAATGATCCCTAAGCCCTAATCTGACTTTTGGCAATTCACTCAAAAATGGTGCCAGAAGCTTGCAAATGATCTCCTGAAAGCTTTGGCAATGGAAACAGAAGGCTTTTTATCACAGGACAAGAAATCAGCCCTCAAAAACGTAACCGGCTGAAAATATTTTTTTGAAAAAATCCCTAAGCCCCGGGGTCACAATTTCAGCAAAAATCTGACTTTTGGTAATTCACTCAAAAATGGTGCCAGAAGCTTGCAAATGATCCCTAAGCAATAATCTGACTTTTGGCAATTCACTCAAAAATGGTGCCAGAAGCTTGCAAATGATTCCCTGAAACCTTTGGCGATGGAAACAGAAGGCTTTTTATCACAGGACAAGAAATCAGCCCTCAAAAACGTAACCGGCAGAAAATGTTTTTTTTTAAAAAAATCCCTAAGCCCCGGGGTCACAATTTCAGCAAAAATCTGACTTTTGGCAATTCACTCAAAAATGGTGCCAGAAGCTTGCAAATGATCCCCTGAAAGCTTTCGCGATGGAAACAGAAGGCTTTTTATCACAGGACAAGAAATCAGCCCTCAAAAACGTAACCGGCAGAAAATATTTTTTTGAAAAAATCCCTAAGCCCCGGGGTCACAATTTCAGCCAAAATCTGACTTTTGGCAATTCACTCAAAAATGGTGCCAGAAGCTTGCAAATGATCCCCTGAAAGCTTTGGCGATGGAAACAGAAGGCTTTTTATCACAGGACAAGAAATCAGCCCTCAAAAACTTAACCGGCAGAAAATATTTTTTTGAAAAAATCCCTAAGCCCCGGCCGGGGTCACAATTTCAGCAAAAATCTGACTTTTGGCAATTCACTCAAAAATGTTGCCAGAAGCTTGCAAATGATCCCCTGAAAGCTTTGGCGATGGAAACAGAAGGCTTTTTATCACAGGACAAGAAATCAGCCCTCAAAAACGTAACCGGCAGAAAATATTTTTTTGAAAAAATCCCTAAGCCCCGGGGTCACAATTTCAGCCAAAATCTGACTTTTGGCAATTCACTCAAAAATGGTGCCAGAAGCTTGCAAATGATCCCCTGAAAGCTTTGGCGATGGAAACAGAAGGCTTTTTATCACAGGACAAGAAATCAGCCCTCAAAAACTTAACCGGCAGAAAATATTTTTTTGAAAAAATCCCTAAGCCCCGGCCGGGGTCACAATTTCAGCAAAAATCTGACTTTTGGCAATTCACTCAAAAATGTTGCCAGAAGCTTGCAAATGATCCCCTGAAAGCTTTGGCGATGGAAACAGAAGGCTTTTTATCACAGGACAAGAAATCAGCCCTCAAAAACGTAACCGGCAGAAAACGTTTTTTTGAAAAAATCCCTAAGCCCCGGGGTCACAATTTCAGCCAAAATCTGACTTTTGGCAATTCACTCAAAAATGTTGCCAGAAGCTTGCAAATGATCCCCTGAAAGCTTTGGCGATGGAAACAGAAGGCTTTTTATCACAGGACAAGAAATCAGCCCTCAAAAACGTAACCGGCAGAAAATATTTTTTTGAAAAAACCCCTAAGCCCCGGGGTCACAATTTCAGCCAAAATCTGACTTTTGGCAATTCACTCAAAAATGGTGCCAGAAGCTTGCAAATGATCCCCTGAAAGCTTTGGCGATGGAAACAGAAGGCTTTTTATCACAGGACAAGAAATCAGCCCTCAAAAACGTAACCGGCAGAAAATGTTTTTTTTAAAAAAATCCCTAAGCCCCGGGGTCACAATTTCAGCAAAAATCTGACTTTTGGCAATTCACTCAAAAATGGTGCCAGAAGCTTGCAAATGATCCCCTGAAAGCTTTGGCGATGGAAACAGAAGGCTTTTTATCACAGGACAAGAAATCAGCCCTCAAAAACGTAACCGGCGGAAAATATTTTTTTGAAAAAATCCCTAAGCCCCGGGGTCACAATTTCAGCCAAAATCTGACTTTTGGCAATTCACTCAAAAATGGTGCCAGAAGCTTGCAAATGATCCCCTGAAAGCTTTGGCGATGGAAACAGAAGGCTTTTTATCACAGGACAAGAAATCAGCCCTCAAAAACTTAACCGGCAGAAAATATTTTTTTGAAAAAATCCCTAAGCCCCGGCCGGGGTCACAATTTCAGCAAAAATCTGACTTTTGGCAATTCACTCAAAAATGGTGCCAGAAGCTTGCAAATGATCCCCTGAAAGCTTTGGCGATGGAAACAGAAGGCTTTTTATCACAGGACAAGAAATCAGCCCTCAAAAACGTAACCGGCAGAAAACGTTTTTTTGAAAAAATCCCTAAGCCCCGGGGTCACAATTTCAGCCAAAATCTGACTTTTGGCAATTCACTCAAAAATGGTGCCAGAAGCTTGCAAATGATCGCCTGAAAGCTTTGGCGATGGAAACAGAAGGCTTTTTATCACATGACAAGAAATCAGCCCTCAAAAACGTAACCGGCAGAAAATATTTTTTTGAAAAAATCCCTAAGCCCCGGGGTCACAATTTCAGCAAAAATCTGACTTTTGGCAATTCACTCAAAAATGGTGCCAGAAGCTTGCAAATGATCCCTAAGCCCTAATCTGACTTTTGGCAATTCACTCAAAAATGGTGCCAGAAGCTTGCAAATGATCTCCTGAAAGCTTTGGCAATGGAAACAGAAGGCTTTTTATCACAGGACAAGAAATCAGCCCTCAAAAACGTAACCGGCTGAAAATATTTTTTTGAAAAAATCCCTAAGCCCCGGGGTCACAATTTCAGCAAAAATCTGACTTTTGGTAATTCACTCAAAAATGGTGCCAGAAGCTTGCAAATGATCCCTAAGCAATAATCTGACTTTTGGCAATTCACTCAAAAATGGTGCCAGAAGCTTGCAAATGATTCCCTGAAACCTTTGGCGATGGAAACAGAAGGCTTTTTATCACAGGACAAGAAATCAGCCCTCAAAAACGTAACCGGCAGAAAATGTTTTTTTTTAAAAAAATCCCTAAGCCCCGGGGTCACAATTTCAGCAAAAATCTGACTTTTGGCAATTCACTCAAAAATGGTGCCAGAAGCTTGCAAATGATCCCCTGAAAGCTTTCGCGATGGAAACAGAAGGCTTTTTATCACAGGACAAGAAATCAGCCCTCAAAAACGTAACCGGCAGAAAATATTTTTTTGAAAAAATCCCTAAGCCCCGGGGTCACAATTTCAGCCAAAATCTGACTTTTGGCAATTCACTCAAAAATGGTGCCAGAAGCTTGCAAATGATCCCCTGAAAGCTTTGGCGATGGAAACAGAAGGCTTTTTATCACAGGACAAGAAATCAGCCCTCAAAAACTTAACCGGCAGAAAATATTTTTTTGAAAAAATCCCTAAGCCCCGGCCGGGGTCACAATTTCAGCAAAAATCTGACTTTTGGCAATTCACTCAAAAATGTTGCCAGAAGCTTGCAAATGATCCCCTGAAAGCTTTGGCGATGGAAACAGAAGGCTTTTTATCACAGGACAAGAAATCAGCCCTCAAAAACGTAACCGGCAGAAAACGTTTTTTTGAAAAAATCCCTAAGCCCCGGGGTCACAATTTCAGCCAAAATCTGACTTTTGGCAATTCACTCAAAAATGTTGCCAGAAGCTTGCAAATGATCCCCTGAAAGCTTTGGCGATGGAAACAGAAGGCTTTTTATCACAGGACAAGAAATCAGCCCTCAAAAACGTAACCGGCAGAAAATATTTTTTTGAAAAAACCCCTAAGCCCCGGGGTCACAATTTCAGCCAAAATCTGACTTTTGGCAATTCACTCAAAAATGGTGCCAGAAGCTTGCAAATGATCCCCTGAAAGCTTTGGCGATGGAAACAGAAGGCTTTTTATCACAGGACAAGAAATCAGCCCTCAAAAACTTAACCGGCAGAAAATATTTTTTTGAAAAAATCCCTAAGCCCCGGGGTCACAATTTCAGCAAAAATCTGACTTTTGGCAATTCACTCAAAAATGGTGCCAGAAGCTTGCAAATGATCCCCTGAAAGCTTTGGCGATGGAAACAGAAGGCTTTTTATCACAGGACAAGAAATCAGCCCTCAAAAACGTAACCGGCAGAAAATATTTTTTTGAAAAAATCCCTAAGCCCCAGGGTCACAATTTCAGCAAAAATCTGACTTTTGGCAATTCACTGAAAAATGGTGCCAGAAGCTTGCAAATGATCCCCTGAAAGCTTTGGCCATGGAAACAGAAGGCTTTTTATCACAGGACAAGAAATCAGCCCTCAAAAACGTAACCGGCAGAAAATATTTTTTTTGAAAAAATCCCTAAGCCCCGGGGTCACAATTTCAGCCAAAATCTGACTTTTGGCAATTCACTCAAAAATGGTGCCAGAAGCTTGAAAATGATCCCTAATCTGACTTTTGGCAATTCACTCAAAAATGGTGCCAGAAGCTTGCAAATGATCCCCTGGTAACTTTGGCGATGGAAACAGAAGGCTTTTTATCACAGGACAAGAAATCAGCCCTCAAAAACGTAACCGGCAGAAAATATTTTTTTGAAAAAATCCCTAAGCCCCGGGGTCACAATTTCAGCAAAAATCTGACTTTTGGCAATTCACTCAAAAATGGTGCCAGAAGCTTGCAAATGATCCCCTGAAAGCTTTGGCGATGGAAACAGAAGGCTTTTTATCACAGGACAAGAAATCAGCCCTCAAAAACGTAACCGGCAGAAAATATTTTTTTGAAAAAATCCCTAAGCCCCGGGGTCACAATTTCAGCAAAAATCTGACTTTTGGCAATTCACTCAAAAATGGTGCCAGAAGCTTGCAAATGATTCCCTGAAAGCTTTGGCGATGGAAACAGAAGGCTTTTTATCACAGGACAAGAAATCAGCCCTCAAAAACGTAACCGGCAGAAAATTTTTTTTTTTGAAAAAATCCCTAAACCCCGGGGTCACAATTTCAGCAAAAATCTGACTTTTGGCAATTCACTCAAAAATGGTGCCCGAAGCTTGCAAATGATCCCCTGAAAGCTTTGGCGATGGAAACAGAAGGCTTTTTATCACAGGACAAGAAATCAGCCCTCAAAAACGTAACCGGCAGAAAATGTTTTTTTGAAAAAATCCCTAAGCCCCGGGGTCACAATTTCAGCAAAAATCTGACTTTTGGCAATTCACTCAAAAATGGTGCCAGAAGCTTGCAAATGATCCCTTGAAAGCTTTGGCGATGGAAACAGAAGGCTTTTTATCACAGGACAAGAAATCAGCCCTCAAAAACTTAACCGGCAGAAAATATTTTTTTGAAAAAATCCCTAAGCCCCGGGGTCACAATTTCAGCAAAAATCTGACTTTTGGCAATTCACTCAAAAATGGTGCCAGAAGCTTGCAAATGATCCCCTGAAAGCTTTGGCGATGGAAACAGAAGGCTTTTTATCACAGGACAAGAAATCAGCCCTCAAAAACGTAACCGGCAGAAACTATTTTTTTGAATAAATCCCTAAGCCCCGGGGTCACAATTTCAGCCAAAATCTGACTTTTGGCAATTCACTCAAAAATGGTGCCAGAAGCTTGCAAATGATCCCCTGAAAGCTTTGGCGATGGAAACAGAAGGCTTTTTATCACAGGACAAGAAATCAGCCCTCAAAAACGTAACCGGCAGAAAATATTTTTTTGAAAAAATCCCTAAGCCCCGGGGTCACAATTTCAGCCAAAATCTGACTTTTGGCAATTCACTCAAAAATGGTGCCAGAAGCTTGCAAATGATCCCCTGAAAGCTTTGGCGATGGAAACAGAAGGCTTTTTATCACAGGACAAGAAATCCGCGCTCAAAAAGTTAACCGGCAGAAAATATTTTTTTGAAAAAATCCCTAAGCCCCGGGGTCACAATTTCAGCAAAAATCTGACTTTTGGCAATTCACTCAAAAATGGTGCCAGAAGCTTGCAAATGATCCCTAAGCCCTAATCTGACTTTTGGCAATTCACTCAAAAATGGTGCCAGAAGCTTGCAAATGATTCCCTGAAACCTTTGGCGATGGAAACAGAAGGCTTTTTATCACAGGACAAGAAATCAGCCCTCAAAAACGTAACCGGCAGAAAATGTTTTTTTGAAAAAATCCCTAAGCCCCGGGGTCACAATTTCAGCAAAAATCTGACTTTTGGCAATTCACTCAAAAATGATGCCAGAAGCTTGCAAATGGTCCCCTGAAAGCTTTGGCAATGGAAACAGAAGGCTTTTTATCACAGGACAAGAAATCAGCCCTCAAAAACGTAACCGGCAGAAAATATTTTTTTGAAAATATCCCTAAGCCCCGGGGTCACAATTTCAGCAAAAATCTGGCTTTTGGCAATTCACTCAAAAATGGTGCCAGAAGCTTGCAAATGATCCCCTGAAAGCTTTGGCCATGGAAACAGAAGGCTTTTTATCACAGGACAAGAAATCAGCCCTCAAAAACGTAACCGGCAGAAAATGTTTTTTTTTTGAAAAAATCCCTAAACCCCGGGGTCACAATTTCAGCAAAAATCTGACTTTTGGCAATTCACTCAAAAATGGTGCCCGAAGCTTGCAAATGATCCCCTGAAAGCTTTGGCGATGGAAACAGAAGGCTTTTTATCACAGGACAAGAAATCAGCCCTCAAAAACGTAACCGGCAGAAAATGTTTTTTTGAAAAAATCCCTAAGCCCCGGGGTCACAATTTCAGCAAAAATCTGACTTTTGGCAATTCACTCAAAAATGGTGCCAGAAGCTTGCAAATGATCCCCTGAAAGCTTTGGCGATGGAAACAGAAGGCTTTTTATCACAGGACAAGAAATCAGCCCTCAAAAACTTAACCGGCAGAAAATATTTTTTTGAAAAAATCCCTAAGCCCCGGGGTCACAATTTCAGCAAAAATCTGACTTTTGGCAATTCACTCAAAAATGGTGCCAGAAACTTGCAAATGATCCCCTGAAACCTTTGGCGATGGAAACAGAAGGCTTTTTATCACAGGACAAGAAATCAGCCCTCAAAAACGTAACCGGCAGAAAATGTTTTTTTGAAAAAATCCCTAAGCCCCGGGGTCACAATTTCAGCAAAAATCTGACTTTTGGCAATTCACTCAAAAATGGTGCCAGAAGCTTGCAAATGATCCCCTGAAAGCTTTGGCGATGGAAACAGAAGGCTTTTTATCACAGGACAAGAAATCAGCCCTCAAAAACGTAACCGGCAGAAAATATTTTTTTGAAAAAATCCCTAAGCTCCGGGGTCACAATTTCAGCCAAAATCTGACTTTTGGCAATTCACTCAAAAATGGTGCCAGAAGCTTGCAAATGATCCCCTGAAAGCTTTGGCGATGGAAACAGAAGGCTTTTTATCACAGGACAAGAAATCAGCCCTCAAAAACTTAACCGGCAGAAAATATTTTTTTGAAAAAATCCCTAAGCCCCGGGGTCACAATTTCAGCAAAAATCTGACTTTTGGCAATTCACTCAAAAATGGTGCCAGAAGCTTGCAAATGATCCCCTGAAAGCTTTGGCGATGGAAACAGAAGGCTTTTTATCACAGGACAAGAAATCAGCCCTCAAAAACGTAACCGGCAGAAAATATTTTTTTGAAAAAATCCCTAAGCCCCGGGGTCACAATTTCAGCAAAAATCTGACTTTTGGCAATTCACTGAAAAATGGTGCCAGAAGCTTGCAAATGATCCCCTGAAAGCTTTGGCCAAGGAAACAGAAGGCTTTTTATCACAGGACAAGAAATCAGCCCTCAAAAAGTTAACCGGCAGAAAATATTTTTTTGAAAAAATCCCTAAGCCCCGGGGTCACAATTTCAGCCAAAATCTGACTTTTGGCAATTCACTCAAAAATGGTGCCAGAAGCTTGAAAATGATCCCTAATCTGACTTTTGGCAATTCACTCAAAAATGGTGCCAGAAGCTTGAAAATGATCCCCTGGTAACTTTGGCGATGGAAACAGAAGGCTTTTTATCACAGGACAAGAAATCAGCCCTCAAAAACGTAACCGGCAGAAAATATTTTTTTGAAAAAATCTCTAAGCCCCGGGGTCACAATTTCAGCAAAAATCTGACTTTTGGCAATTCACTCAAAAATGGTGCCAGAAGCTTGCAAATGATCCCCTGAAAGCTTTGGCGATGGAAACAGAAGGCTTTTTATCACAGGACAAGAAATCAGCCCTCAAAAACGTAACCGGCAGAAAATATTTTTTTGAAAAAATCCCTAAGCCCCGGGGTCACAATTTCAGCAAAAATCTGACTTTTGGCAATTCACTCAAAAATGGTGCCAGAAGCTTGCAAATGATTCCCTGAAAGCTTTGGCGATGGAAACAGAAGGCTTTTTATCACAGGACAAGAAATCAGCCCTCAAAAACGTAACCGGCAGAAAATGTTTTTTTTTAAAAAAAAAATCCCTAAACCCCGGGGTCACAATTTCAGCAAAAATCTGACTTTTGGCAATTCACTCAAAAATGGTGCCCGAAGCTTGCAAATGATCCCCTGAAAGCTTTGGCGATGGAAACAGAAGGCTTTTTATCACAGGACAAGAAATCAGCCCTCAAAAACGTAACCGGCAGAAAATGTTTTTTTGAAAAAATCCCTAAGCCCCGGGGTCACAATTTCAGCAAAAATCTGACTTTTGGCAATTCACTCAAAAATGGTGCCAGAAGCTTGCAAATGATCCCCTGAAAGCTTTGGCGATGGAAACAGAAGGCTTTTTATCACAGGACAAGAAATCAGCCCTCAAAAACGTAACCGGCAGAAAATATTTTTTTGAATAAATCCCTAAGCCCCGGGGTCACAATTTCAGCCAAAATCTGACTTTTGGCAATTCACTCAAAAATGGTGCCAGAAGCTTGCAAATGATCCCCTGAAAGCTTTGGCGATGGAAACAGAAGGCTTTTTATCACAGGACAAGAAATCAGCCCTCAAAAACGTAACCGGCAGAAAATATTTTTTTGAAAAAATCCCTAAGCCCCGGGGTCACAATTTCAGCAAAAATCTGACTTTTGGCAATTCACTCAAAAATGGTGCCAGAAGCTTGCAAATGATCCCCTGAAAGCTTTGGCGATGGAAACAGAAGGCTTTTTATCACAGGACAAGAAATCAGCCCTCAAAAACTTAACCGGCAGAAAATATTTTTTTGAAAAAATCCCTAAGCCCCGGGGTCACAATTTCAGCAAAAATCTGACTTTTGGCAATTCACTCAAAAATGGTGCCAGAAGCTTGCAAATGATCCCCTGAAAGCTTTGGCGATGGAAACAGAAGGCTTTTTATCACAGGACAAGAAATCAGCCCTCAAAAACGTAACCGGCAGAAAATATTTTTTTGAATAAATCCCTAAGCCCCGGGGTCACAATTTCAGCCAAAATCTGACTTTTGGCAATTCACTCAAAAATGGTGCCAGAAGCTTGCAAATGATCCCCTGAAAGCTTTGGCGATGGAAACAGAAGGCTTTTTATCACAGGACAAGAAATCAGCCCTCAAAAACGTAACCGGCAGAAAATATTTTTTTGAAAAAATCCCTAAGCCCCGGGGTCACAATTTCAGCAAAAATCTGACTTTTGGCAATTCACTCAAAAATGGTGCCAGAAGCTTGCAAATGATCCCCTGAAAGCTTTGGTGATGGAAACAGAAGGCTTTTTATCACAGGACAAGAAATCCGCGCTCAAAAAGTTAACCGGCAGAAAATATTTTTTTGAAAAAATCCCTAAGCCCCGGGGTCACAATTTCAGCAAAAATCTGACTTTTGGCAATTCACTCAAAAATGGTGCCAGAAGCTTGCAAATGATCCCTAAGCCCTAATCTGACTTTTGGCAATTCACTCAAAAATGGTGCCAGAAGCTTGCAAATGATTCCCTGAAACCTTTGGCGATGGAAACAGAAGGCTTTTTATCACAGGACAAGAAATCAGCCCTCAAAAACGTAACCGGCAGAAAATGTTTTTTTGAAAAAATCCCTAAGCCCCGGGGTCACAATTTCAGCAAAAATCTGACTTTTGGCAATTCACTCAAAAATGATGCCAGAAGCTTGCAAATGGTCCCCTGAAAGCTTTGGCGATGGAAACAGAAGGCTTTTTATCACAGGACAAGAAATCAGCCCTCAAAAACGTAACCGGCAGAAAATATTTTTTTGAAACAATCCCTAAGCCCCGGGGTCACAATTTCAGCAAAAATCTGGCTTTTGGCAATTCACTCAAAAATGGTGCCAGAAGCTTGCAAATGATCCCCTGACAGCTTTGGCCATGGAAACAGAAGGCTTTTTATCACAGGACAAGAAATCAGCCCTCAAAAACGTAACCGGCAGAAAATATTTTTTTGAAAAAATCCCTAAGCCCCGGGGTCACAATTTCAGCAAAAATCTGACTTTTGGCAATTCACTCAAAAATGGTGCCAGAAGCTTGAAAATGATCCCTAATCTGACTTTTGGCAATTCACACAAAAATGGTGCCAGAAGCTTGCAAATGATCCCCTGGTAACTTTGGCGATGGAAACAGAAGGCTTTTTATCACAGGACAAGAAATCAGCCCTCAAAAACGTAACCGGCAGAAAATATTTTTTTGAAAAAATCCCTAAGCCCCGGGGTCACAATTTCAGCAAAAATCTGACTTTTGGCAATTCACTCAAAAATGGTGCCAGAAGCTTGCAAATGATCCCCTGAAAGCTTTGGCGATGGAAACAGAAGGCTTTTTATCACAGGACAAGAAATCAGCCCTCAAAAACGTAACCGGCAGAAAATATTTTTTTGAAAAAATCCCTAAGCCCCGGGGTCACAATTTCAGCAAAAATCTGACTTTTGGCAATTCACTCAAAAATGGTGCCAGAAGCTTGCAAATGATCCCCTGAAAGCTTTGGCGATGGAAACAGAAGGCTTTTTATCACAGGACAAGAAATCAGCCCTCAAAAACTTAACCGGCAGAAAATATTTTTTTGAAAAAATCCCTAAGCCCCGGGGTCACAATTTCAGCAAAAATCTGACTTTTGGCAATTCACTCAAAAATGGTGCCAGAAGCTTGCAAATGATCCCCTGAAAGCTTTGGCGATGGAAACAGAAGGCTTTTTATCACAGGACAAGAAATCAGCCCTCAAAAACGTAACCAGCAGAAAATATTTTTTTGAAAAAATCCCTAAGCCCCGGGGTCACAATTTCAGCAAAAATCTGACTTTTGGCAATTCACTCAAAAATGGTGCCAGAAGCTTGCAAATGATCCCTAAGCAATAATCTGACTTTTGGCAATTCACTCAAAAATGGTGCCAGAAGCTTGCAAATGATCCCCTGAAAGCTTTGGCGATGGAAACAGAAGGCTTTTTATCACAGGACAAGAAATCAGCCCTCAAAAACGTAACCGGCAGAAAATATTTTTTTGAAAAAATCCCTAAGCCCCGGGGTCACAATTTCAGCAAAAATCTGACTTTTGGCAATTCACTCAAAAATGGTGCCAGAAGCTTGCAAATGATTCCCTGAAAGCTTTGGCGATGGAAACAGAAGGCTTTTTATCACAGGACAAGAAATCAGCCCTCAAAAACGTAACCGGCAGAAAATGTTTTTTTTTTGAAAAAATCCCTAAACCCCGGGGTCACAATTTCAGCAAAAATCTGACTTTTGGCAATTCACTCAAAAATGGAGCCAGAAGCTTGCAAATGATCCCCTGAAAGCTTTGGCGATGGAAACAGAAGGCTTTTTATCACAGGACAAGAAATCAGCCCTCAAAAACGTAACCGGCAGAAAATGTTTTTTTGAAAAAATCCCTAAGCCCCGGGGTCACAATTTCAGCAAAAATCTGACTTTTGGCAATTCACTCAAAAATGGTGCCAGAAGCTTGCAAATGATCCCCTGAAAGCTTTGGCGATGGAAACAGAAGGCTTTTTATCACAGGACAAGAAATCAGCCCTCAAAAACTTAACCGGCAGAAAATATTTTTTTGAAAAAATCCCTAAGCCCCGGGGTCACAATTTCAGCAAAAATCTGACTTTTGGCAATTCACTCAAAAATGGTGCCAGAAGCTTGCAAATGATCCCCTGAAAGCTTTGGCGATGGAAACAGAAGGCTTTTTATCACAGGACAAGAAATCAGCCCTCAAAAACGTAACCGGCAGAAAATATTTTTTTGAATAAATCCCTAAGCCCCGGGGTCACAATTTCAGCCAAAATCTGACTTTTGGCAATTCACTCAAAAATGGTGCCAGAAGCTTGCAAATGATCCCCTGAAAGCTTTGGCGATGGAAACAGAAGGCTTTTTATCACAGGACAAGAAATCAGCCCTCAAAAACGTAACCGGCAGAAAATATTTTTTTGAAAAAATCCCTAAGCCCCGGGGTCACAATTTCAGCAAAAATCTGACTTTTGGCAATTCACTCAAAAATGGTGCCAGAAGCTTGCAAATGATCCCCTGAAAGCTTTGGCGATGGAAATAGAAGGCTTTTTATCACAGGACAAGAAATCCGCGCTCAAAAAGTTAACCGGCAGAAAATATTTTTTTGACAAAATCCCTAAGCCCCGGGGTCACAATTTCAGCAAAAATCTGACTTTTGGCAATTCACTCAAAAATGGTGCCAGAAGCTTGCAAATGACCCCTAAGCCCTAATCTGACTTTTGGCAATTCACTCAAAAATGGTGCCAGAAGCTTGCAAATGATTCCCTGAAACCTTTGGCGATGGAAACAGAAGGCTTTTTATCACAGGACAAGAAATCAGCCCTCAAAAACGTAACCGGCAGAAAATGTTTTTTTGAAAAAATCCCTAAGCCCCGGGGTCACAATTTCAGCAAAAATCTGACTTTTGGCAATTCACTCAAAAATGATGCCAGAAGCTTGCAAATGGTCCCCTGAAAGCTTTGGCGATGGAAACAGAAGGCTTTTTATCACAGGACAAGAAATCAGCCCTCAAAAACGTAACCGGCAGAAAATATTTTTTTGAAACAATCCCTAAGCCCCGGGGTCACAATTTCAGCAAAAATCTGGCTTTTGGCAATTCACTCAAAAATGGTGCCAGAAGCTTGCAAATGATCCCCTGAAAGATTTGGCCATGGAAACAGAAGGCTTTTTATCACAGGACAAGAAATCAGCCCTCAAAAACGTAACCGGCAGAAAATATTTTTTTGAAAAAATCCCTAAGCCCCGGGGTCACAATTTCAGCAAAAATCTGACTTTTGGCAATTCACTCAAAAATGGTGCCAGAAGCTTGCAAATGATCCCCAGAAAGCTTTGGCGATGGAAACAGAAGGCTTTTTATCACAGGACAAGAAATCAGCCCTCAAAAACGTAACCGGCAGAAAATATTTTTTTGAAAAAATCCCTAAGCCCCGGGGTCACAATTTCAGCAAAAATCTGACTTTTGGCAATTCACTCAAAAATGGTGCCAGAAGCTTGCAAATGATCCCCTGAAAGCTTTGGCGATGGAAACAGAAGGCTTTTTATCACAGGACAAGAAATCAGCCCTCAAAAACTTAACCGGCAGAAAATATTTTTTTGAAAAAATCCCTAAGCCCCGGGGTCACAATTTCAGCAAAAATCTGACTTTTGGCAATTCACTCAAAAATGGTGCCAGAAGCTTGCAAATGATCCCCTGAAAGCTTTGGCGATGGAAACAGAAGGCTTTTTATCACAGGACAAGAAATCAGCCCTCAAAAACGTAACCGGCAGAAAATATTTTTTTGAAAAAATCCCTAAGCCCCGGGGTCACAATTTCAGCAAAAATCTGACTTTTGGCAATTCACTCAAAAATGGTGCCAGAAGCTTGCAAATGATCCCTAAGCAATAATCTGACTTTTGGCAATTCACTCAAAAATGGTGCCAGAAGCTTGCAAATGATTCCCTGAAACCTTTGGCGATGGAAACAGAAGGCTTTTTATCACAGGACAAGAAATCAGCCCTCAAAAACGTAACCGGCAGAAAATGTTTTTTTGAAAAAATCCCTAAGCCCCGGGGTCACAATTTCAGCAAAAATCTGACTTTTGGCAATTCACTCAAAAATGGTGCCAGAAGCTTGCAAATGATCCCCTGAAAGCTTTGGCGATGGAAACAGAAGGCTTTTTATCACAGGACAAGAAATCAGCCCTCAAAAACGTAACCGGCAGAAAATATTTTTTTGAATAAATCCCTAAGCCCCGGGGTCACAATTTCAGCCAAAATCTGACTTTTGGCAATTCACTCAAAAATGGTGCCAGAAGCTTGCAAATGATCCCCTGAAAGCTTTGGCGATGGAAACAGAAGGCTTTTTATCACAGGACAAGAAATCAGCCCTCAAAAACGTAACCGGCAGAAAATATTTTTTTGAAAAAATCCCTAAGCCCCGGGGTCACAATTTCAGCAAAAATCTGACTTTTGGCAATTCACTCAAAAATGGTGCCAGAAGCTTGCAAATGATCCCCTGAAAGCTTTGGTGATGGAAACAGAAGGCTTTTTATCACAGGACAAGAAATCCGCGCTCAAAAAGTTAACCGGCAGAAAATATTTTTTTGAAAAAATCCCTAAGCCCCGGGGTCACAATTTCAGCAAAAATCTGACTTTTGGCAATTCACTCAAAAATGGTGCCAGAAGCTTGCAAATGATCCCTAAGCCCTAATCTGACTTTTGGCAATTCACTCAAAAATGGTGCCAGAAGCTTGCAAATGATTCCCTGAAACCTTTGGCGATGGAAACAGAAGGCTTTTTATCACAGGACAAGAAATCAGCCCTCAAAAACGTAACCGGCAGAAAATGTTTTTTTGAAAAAATCCCTAAGCCCCGGGGTCACAATTTCAGCAAAAATCTGACTTTTGGCAATTCACTCAAAAATGATGCCAGAAGCTTGCAAATGGTCCCCTGAAAGCTTTGGCGATGGAAACAGAAGGCTTTTTATCACAGGACAAGAAATCAGCCCTCAAAAACGTAACCGGCAGAAAATATTTTTTTGAAACAATCCCTAAGCCCCGGGGTCACAATTTCAGCAAAAATCTGGCTTTTGGCAATTCACTCAAAAATGGTGCCAGAAGCTTGCAAATGATCCCCTGACAGCTTTGGCCATGGAAACAGAAGGCTTTTTATCACAGGACAAGAAATCAGCCCTCAAAAACGTAACCGGCAGAAAATATTTTTTTGAAAAAATCCCTAAGCCCCGGGGTCACAATTTCAGCAAAAATCTGACTTTTGGCAATTCACTCAAAAATGGTGCCAGAAGCTTGAAAATGATCCCTAATCTGACTTTTGGCAATTCACACAAAAATGGTGCCAGAAGCTTGCAAATGATCCCCTGGTAACTTTGGCGATGGAAACAGAAGGCTTTTTATCACAGGACAAGAAATCAGCCCTCAAAAACGTAACCGGCAGAAAATATTTTTTTGAAAAAATCCCTAAGCCCCGGGGTCACAATTTCAGCAAAAATCTGACTTTTGGCAATTCACTCAAAAATGGTGCCAGAAGCTTGCAAATGATCCCCTGAAAGCTTTGGCGATGGAAACAGAAGGCTTTTTATCACAGGACAAGAAATCAGCCCTCAAAAACGTAACCGGCAGAAAATATTTTTTTGAAAAAATCCCTAAGCCCCGGGGTCACAATTTCAGCAAAAATCTGACTTTTGGCAATTCACTCAAAAATGGTGCCAGAAGCTTGCAAATGATCCCCTGAAAGCTTTGGCGATGGAAACAGAAGGCTTTTTATCACAGGACAAGAAATCAGCCCTCAAAAACTTAACCGGCAGAAAATATTTTTTTGAAAAAATCCCTAAGCCCCGGGGTCACAATTTCAGCAAAAATCTGACTTTTGGCAATTCACTCAAAAATGGTGCCAGAAGCTTGCAAATGATCCCCTGAAAGCTTTGGCGATGGAAACAGAAGGCTTTTTATCACAGGACAAGAAATCAGCCCTCAAAAACGTAACCAGCAGAAAATATTTTTTTGAAAAAATCCCTAAGCCCCGGGGTCACAATTTCAGCAAAAATCTGACTTTTGGCAATTCACTCAAAAATGGTGCCAGAAGCTTGCAAATGATCCCTAAGCAATAATCTGACTTTTGGCAATTCACTCAAAAATGGTGCCAGAAGCTTGCAAATGATCCCCTGAAAGCTTTGGCGATGGAAACAGAAGGCTTTTTATCACAGGACAAGAAATCAGCCCTCAAAAACGTAACCGGCAGAAAATATTTTTTTGAAAAAATCCCTAAGCCCCGGGGTCACAATTTCAGCAAAAATCTGACTTTTGGCAATTCACTCAAAAATGGTGCCAGAAGCTTGCAAATGATTCCCTGAAAGCTTTGGCGATGGAAACAGAAGGCTTTTTATCACAGGACAAGAAATCAGCCCTCAAAAACGTAACCGGCAGAAAATGTTTTTTTTTTGAAAAAATCCCTAAACCCCGGGGTCACAATTTCAGCAAAAATCTGACTTTTGGCAATTCACTCAAAAATGGAGCCAGAAGCTTGCAAATGATCCCCTGAAAGCTTTGGCGATGGAAACAGAAGGCTTTTTATCACAGGACAAGAAATCAGCCCTCAAAAACGTAACCGGCAGAAAATGTTTTTTTGAAAAAATCCCTAAGCCCCGGGGTCACAATTTCAGCAAAAATCTGACTTTTGGCAATTCACTCAAAAATGGTGCCAGAAGCTTGCAAATGATCCCCTGAAAGCTTTGGCGATGGAAACAGAAGGCTTTTTATCACAGGACAAGAAATCAGCCCTCAAAAACTTAACCGGCAGAAAATATTTTTTTGAAAAAATCCCTAAGCCCCGGGGTCACAATTTCAGCAAAAATCTGACTTTTGGCAATTCACTCAAAAATGGTGCCAGAAGCTTGCAAATGATCCCCTGAAAGCTTTGGCGATGGAAACAGAAGGCTTTTTATCACAGGACAAGAAATCAGCCCTCAAAAACGTAACCGGCAGAAAATATTTTTTTGAATAAATCCCTAAGCCCCGGGGTCACAATTTCAGCCAAAATCTGACTTTTGGCAATTCACTCAAAAATGGTGCCAGAAGCTTGCAAATGATCCCCTGAAAGCTTTGGCGATGGAAACAGAAGGCTTTTTATCACAGGACAAGAAATCAGCCCTCAAAAACGTAACCGGCAGAAAATATTTTTTTGAAAAAATCCCTAAGCCCCGGGGTCACAATTTCAGCAAAAATCTGACTTTTGGCAATTCACTCAAAAATGGTGCCAGAAGCTTGCAAATGATCCCCTGAAAGCTTTGGCGATGGAAATAGAAGGCTTTTTATCACAGGACAAGAAATCCGCGCTCAAAAAGTTAACCGGCAGAAAATATTTTTTTGACAAAATCCCTAAGCCCCGGGGTCACAATTTCAGCAAAAATCTGACTTTTGGCAATTCACTCAAAAATGGTGCCAGAAGCTTGCAAATGACCCCTAAGCCCTAATCTGACTTTTGGCAATTCACTCAAAAATGGTGCCAGAAGCTTGCAAATGATTCCCTGAAACCTTTGGCGATGGAAACAGAAGGCTTTTTATCACAGGACAAGAAATCAGCCCTCAAAAACGTAACCGGCAGAAAATGTTTTTTTGAAAAAATCCCTAAGCCCCGGGGTCACAATTTCAGCAAAAATCTGACTTTTGGCAATTCACTCAAAAATGATGCCAGAAGCTTGCAAATGGTCCCCTGAAAGCTTTGGCGATGGAAACAGAAGGCTTTTTATCACAGGACAAGAAATCAGCCCTCAAAAACGTAACCGGCAGAAAATATTTTTTTGAAACAATCCCTAAGCCCCGGGGTCACAATTTCAGCAAAAATCTGGCTTTTGGCAATTCACTCAAAAATGGTGCCAGAAGCTTGCAAATGATCCCCTGAAAGATTTGGCCATGGAAACAGAAGGCTTTTTATCACAGGACAAGAAATCAGCCCTCAAAAACGTAACCGGCAGAAAATATTTTTTTGAAAAAATCCCTAAGCCCCGGGGTCACAATTTCAGCAAAAATCTGACTTTTGGCAATTCACTCAAAAATGGTGCCAGAAGCTTGCAAATGATCCCCAGAAAGCTTTGGCGATGGAAACAGAAGGCTTTTTATCACAGGACAAGAAATCAGCCCTCAAAAACGTAACCGGCAGAAAATATTTTTTTGAAAAAATCCCTAAGCCCCGGGGTCACAATTTCAGCAAAAATCTGACTTTTGGCAATTCACTCAAAAATGGTGCCAGAAGCTTGCAAATGATCCCCTGAAAGCTTTGGCGATGGAAACAGAAGGCTTTTTATCACAGGACAAGAAATCAGCCCTCAAAAACTTAACCGGCAGAAAATATTTTTTTGAAAAAATCCCTAAGCCCCGGGGTCACAATTTCAGCAAAAATCTGACTTTTGGCAATTCACTCAAAAATGGTGCCAGAAGCTTGCAAATGATCCCCTGAAAGCTTTGGCGATGGAAACAGAAGGCTTTTTATCACAGGACAAGAAATCAGCCCTCAAAAACGTAACCGGCAGAAAATATTTTTTTGAAAAAATCCCTAAGCCCCGGGGTCACAATTTCAGCAAAAATCTGACTTTTGGCAATTCACTCAAAAATGGTGCCAGAAGCTTGCAAATGATCCCTAAGCAATAATCTGACTTTTGGCAATTCACTCAAAAATGGTGCCAGAAGCTTGCAAATGATTCCCTGAAACCTTTGGCGATGGAAACAGAAGGCTTTTTATCACAGGACAAGAAATCAGCCCTCAAAAACGTAACCGGCAGAAAATGTTTTTTTGAAAAAATCCCTAAGCCCCGGGGTCACAATTTCAGCAAAAATCTGACTTTTGGCAATTCACTCAAAAATGGTGCCAGAAGCTTGCAAATGATCCCCTGAAAGCTTTGGCGATGGAAACAGAAGGCTTTTTATCACAGGACAAGAAATCAGCCCTCAAAAACGTAACCGGCAGAAAATATTTTTTTGAAAAAATCCCTAAGCTCCGGGGTCACAATTTCAGCCAAAATCTGACTTTTGGCAATTCACTCAAAAATGGTGCCAGAAGCTTGCAAATGATCCCCTGAAAGCTTTGGCGATGGAAACAGAAGGCTTTTTATCACAGGACAAGAAATCAGCCCTCAAAAACTTAACCGGCAGAAAATATTTTTTTGAAAAAATCCCTAAGCCCCGGGGTCACAATTTCAGCAAAAATCTGACTTTTGGCAATTCACTCAAAAATGGTGCCAGAAGCTTGCAAATGATCCCCTGAAAGCTTTGGCGATGGAAACAGAAGGCTTTTTATCACAGGACAAGAAATCAGCCCTCAAAAACGTAACCGGCAGAAAATATTTTTTTGAAAAAATCCCTAAGCCCCGAGGTCACAATTTCAGCAAAAATCTGACTTTTGGCAATTCACTCAAAAATGGTGCCAGAAGCTTGCAAATGATCCCTAAGCCCTAATCTGACTTTTGGCAATTCACTGAAAAATGGTGCCAGAAGCTTGCAAATGATCCCCTGAAAGCTTTGGCCATGGAAACAGAAGGCTTTTTATCACAGGACTAGAAATCAGCCCTCAAAAACGTAACCGGCAGAAAATATTTTTTTGAAAAAATCCCTAAGCCCCGGGGTCACAATTTCAGCCAAAATCTGACTTTTGGCAATTCACTCAAAAATGGTGCCAGAAGCTTGAAAATGATCCCTAATCTGACTTTTGGCAATTCACTCAAAAATGGTGCCAGAAGCTTGCAAATGATCCCCTGGTAACTTTGGCGATGGAAACAGAAGGCTTTTTATCACAGGACAAGAAATCAGCCCTCAAAAACGTAACCGGCAGAAAATATTTTTTTGAAAAAATCCCTAAGCCCCGGGGTCACAATTTCAGCAAAAATCTGACTTTTGGCAATTCACTCAAAAATGGTGCCAGAAGCTTGCAAATGATCCCCTGAAAGCTTTGGCGATGGAAACAGAAGGCTTTTTATCACAGGACAAGAAATCCGCGCTCAAAAAGTTAACCGGCAGAAAATATTTTTTTGAAAAAATCCCTAAGCCCCGGGGTCACAATTTCAGCAAAAATCTGACTTTTGGCAATTCACTCAAAAATGGTGCCAGAAGCTTGCAAATGATCCCTAAGCCCTAATCTGACTTTTGGCAATTCACTCAAAAATGGTGCCAGAAGCTTGCAAATGATTCCCTGAAACCTTTGGCGATGGAAACAGAAGGCGTTTTATCACAGGACAAGAAATCAGCCCTCAAAAACGTAACCGGCAGAAAATGTTTTTTTGAAAAAATCCCTAAGCCCCGGGGTCACAATTTCAGCCAAAATCTGACTTTTGGCAATTCACTCAAAAATGGTGCCAGAAGCTTGCAAATGATCCCCTGAAAGCGTTGGCGATGGAAACAGAAGGCTTTTTATCACAGGAGAAGAAATCAGCCCTCAAAAACGTAACCGGCAGAAAATATTTTTTTGAAAAAATCCCTAAGCCCTGGGGTCACAATTTCAGCAAAAATCTGACTTTTGGCAATTCACTCAAAAATGGTGCCAGAAGCTTGCAAATGATCCCCTGAAAGCTGCGGCGATGGAAACAGAAGGCTTTTTATGACAGGACACGAAATCAGCCCTCAAAAACGTAACCGGCAGAAAATATTTTTTTGAAAAAATCCCTAAGCCCCGGGGTCACAATTTCAGCAAAAATCTGACTTTTGGCAATTCACTCAAAAATGGTGCCAGAAGCTTGAAAATGATCCCTAATCTGACTTTTGGCAATTCACTCAAAAATGGTGCCAGAAGCTTGCAAATGATCCCCTGAAAACTTTGGCGATGGAAACAGAAGGCTATTTATCACAGGACAAGAAATCAGCCCTCAAAAACGTAACCGGCAGAAAATATTTTTTTGAAAAAATCCCTAAGCCCCGGGGTCACAATTTCAGCCAAAATCTGACTTTTGGCAATTCACTCAAAAATGGTGCCAGAAGCTTGCAAATGATTCCCTGAAACCTTTGGCGATGGAAACAGAAGGCTTTTTATCACAGGACAAGAAATCAGCCCTCAAAAACGTAACCGGCAGAAAATATTTTTTTGAAAAAATCCCTAAGCCCCGGGGTCACAATTTCAGCAAAAATCTGACTTTTGGCAATTCACTCAAAAATGGTGCCAGAAGCTTGCAAATGATCCCCTGAAAGCGTTGGCGATGGAAACAGAAGGCTTTTTATCACAGGAGAAGAAATCAGCCCTCAAAAACGTAACCGGCAGAAAATATTTTTTTGAAACAATCCCTAAGCCCCGGGGTCACAATTTCAGCAAAAATCTGGCTTTTGGCAATTCACTCAAAAATGGTGCCAGAAGCGTGCAAATGATCCCCTGAAAGCTTTGGCCATGGAAACAGAAGGCTTTTTATCACAGGACAAGAAATCAGCCCTCAAAAACGTAACCGGCAGAAAATATTTTTTTGAAAAAATCCCTAAGCCCCGGGATCACAATTTCAGCAAAAATCTGACTTTTGGCAATTCACTCAAAAATGGTGCCAGAAGCTTGCAAATGATCCCCTGAAAGATTTGGCGATGGAAACAGAAGGCTTTTTATCACAGGACAAGAAATCAGCCCTCAAAAACGTAACCGGCAGAAAATATTTTTTTGAAAAAATCCCTAAGCCCCGGGGTCACAATTTCAGCAAAAATCTGACTTTTGGCAATTCACTCAAAAATGGTGCCAGAAGCTTGCAAATGATCCCCTGAAAGCTTTGGCGATGGAAACAGAAGGCTTTTTATCACAGGACAAGAAATCAGCCCTCAAAAACGTAACCGGCAGAAAATATTTTTTTGAAAAAATCCCTAAGCCCCGGGATCACAATTTCAGCAAAAATCTGACTTTTGGCAATTCACTCAAAAATGGTGCCAGAAGCTTGCAAATGATCCCCTGAAAGCTTTGGCGATGGAAACAGAAGGCTTTTTATCACAGGACAAGAAATCAGCCCTCAAAAACGTAACCGGCAGAAAATATTTTTTTGAAAAAATCCCTAAGCCCCGGGGTCACAATTTCAGCAAAAATCTGACTTTTGGCAATTCACTCAAAAATGGTGCCAGAAGCTTGCAAATGATCCCCTGAAAGCTTTGGCGATGGAAACAGAAGGCTTTTTATCACAGGACAAGAAATCAGCCCTCAAAAACGTAACCGGCAGAAAATATTTTTTTGAAAAAATCCCTAAGCCCCGGGGTCACAATTTCAGCAAAAATCTGACTTTTGGCAATTCACTCAAAAATGGTGCCAGAAGCTTGCAAATGATCCCTAAGCCCTAATCTGACTTTTGGCAATTCACTCAAAAATGGTGCCAGAAGCTTGCAAATGATCCCCTGAAAGCTTTGGCGATGGAAACAGAAGGCTTTTTATTACAGGACAAGAAATCAGCCCTCAAAAACGTAACCGGCAGAAAATATTTTTTTGAAAAAATCCCTAAGCCCCGGGGTCACAATTTCAGCCAAAATCTGACTTTTGGCAATTCACTCAAAAATGGTGCCAGAAGCTTGCAAATGATCCCCTGAAAGCGTTGGCGATGGAAACAGAAGGCTTTTTATCACAGGAGAAGAAATCAGCCCTCAAAAACGTAACCGGCAGAAAATATTTTTTTGAAACAATCCCTAAGCCCCGGGGTCACAATTTCAGCAAAAATCTGGCTTTTGGCAATTCACTCAAAAATGGTGCCAGAAGCGTGCAAATGATCCCCTGAAAGCTTTGGCCATGGAAACAGGAGGCTTTTTATCACAGGACAAGAAATCAGCCCTCAAAAACGTAACCGGCAGAAAATATTTTTTTGAAAAAATCCCTAAGCCCCGGGATCACAATTTCAGCAAAAATCTGACTTTTGGCAATTCACTCAAAAATGGTGCCAGAAGCTTGCAAATGATCCCCTGAAAGCTTTGGCGATGGAAACAGAAGGCTTTTTATCACAGGACAAGAAATCAGCCCTCAAAAACGTAACCGGCAGAAAATATTTTTTTGAAAAAATCCCTAAGCCCCGGGGTCACAATTTCAGCAAAAATCTGACTTTTGGCAATTCACTCAAAAATGGTGCCAGAAGCTTGCAAATGATCCCCTGAAAGCTTTGGCGATGGAAACAGAAGGCTTTTTATCACAGGACAAGAAATCAGCCCTCAAAAACGTAACCGGCAGAAAATATTTTTTTGAAAAAATCCCTAAGCCCCGGGATCACAATTTCAGCAAAAATCTGACTTTTGGCAATTCACTCAAAAATGGTGCCAGAAGCTTGCAAATGATCCCCTGAAAGCTTTGGCGATGGAAACAGAAGGCTTTTTATCACAGGACAAGAAATCAGCCCTCAAAAACGTAACCGGCAGAAAATATTTTTTTGAAAAAATCCCTAAGCCCCGGGGTCACAATTTCAGCAAAAATCTGACTTTTGGCAATTCACTCAAAAATGGTGCCAGAAGCTTGCAAATGATCCCCTGAAAGCTTTGGCGATGGAAACAGAAGGCTTTTTATCACAGGACAAGAAATCAGCCCTCAAAAACGTAACCGGCAGAAAATATTTTTTTGAAAAAATCCCTAAGCCCCGGGGTCACAATTTCAGCAAAAATCTGACTTTTGGCAATTCACTCAAAAATGGTGCCAGAAGCTTGCAAATGATCCCCTGAAAGCTTTGGCCATGGAAACAGAAGGCTTTTTATCACAGGACAAGAAATCAGCCCTCAAAAACGTAACCGGCAGAAAATATTTTTTTGAAAAAATCCCTAAGCCCCGGGGTCACAATTTCAGCAAAAATCTGACTTTTGGCAATTCACTCAAAAATGGTGCCAGAAGCTTGCAAATGATCCCCTGAAAGCTTTGGCGATGGAAACAGAAGGCTTTTTTATCACAGGACAAGAAATCAGCCCTCAAAAACTTAACCGGCAGAAAATATTTTTTTGAAAAAATCCCTAAGCCCCGGGGTCACAATTTCATCAAAAATCTGACTTTTGGCAATTCACTCAAAAATGGTGCCAGAAGCTTGCAAATGATCCCCAGAAAGCTTTGGCGATGGAAACAGAAGGCTTTTTATCACAGGACAAGAAATCAGCCCTCAAAAACGTAACCGGCAGAAAATATTTTTTTGAAAAAATCCCTAAGCCCCGGGGTCACAATTTCAGCAAAAATCTGACTTTTGGCAATTCACTCAAAAATGGTGCCAGAAGCTTGCAAATGATCCCCTGAAAGCGTTGGCGATGGAAACAGAAGGCTTTTTATCACAGGAGAAGAAATCAGCCCTCAAAAACGTAACCGGCAGAAAATATTTTTTTGAAACAATCCCTAAGCCCCGGGGTCACAATTTCAGCAAAAATCTGGCTTTTGGCAATTCACTCAAAAATGGTGCCAGAAGCGTGCAAATGATCCCCTGAAAGCTTTGGCCATGGAAACAGAAGGCTTTTTATCACAGGACAAGAAATCAGCCCTCAAAAACGTAACCGGCAGAAAATATTTTTTTGAAAAAATCCCTAAGCCCCGGGATCACAATTTCAGCAAAAATCTGACTTTTGGCAATTCACGAAAAAAATGGTCCCAGAAGCTTGCAAATGATCCCTAAGCCCTAATCTGACTTTTGGCAATTCACTCAAAAATGGTGCCAGAAGCTTGCAAATGATCCCCTGAAAGCTTTGGCGATGGAAACAGAAGGCTTTTTATCACAGGACAAGAAATCAGCCCTCAAAAACGTAACCGGCAGAAAATGTTTTTTTGAAAAAATCCCTAAGCCCCGGGGTCACAATTTCAGCAAAAATCTGACTTTTGGCAATTCACTCAAAAATGGTGCCAGAAGCTTGCAAATGATCCCCAGAAAGCTTTGGCGATGGAAACAGAAGGCTTTTTATCACAGGACAAGAAATCAGCCCTCAAAAACGTAACCGGCAGAAAATATTTTTTTGAAAAAATCCCTAAGCCCCGGGGTCACAATTTCAGCCAAAATCTGACTTTTGGCAATTCACTCAAAAATGGTGCCAGAAGCTTGCAAATGATCCGCTGAAAGCGTTGGCGATGGAAACAGAAGGCTTTTTATCACAGGAGAACAAATCAGCCCTCAAAAACGTAACCGGCAGAAAATATTTTTTTGAAAAAATCCCTAAGCCCCGGGGTCACAATTTCAGCAAAAATCTGACTTTTGGCAATTCACTCAAAAATGGTGCCAGAAGCTTGCAAATGATCCCCTGAAAGCTGTGGCGATGGAAACAGAAGGCTTTTTATCACAGGACAAGAAATCAGCCCTCAAAAACGTAACCAGCAGAAAATATTTTTTTGAAAAAATCCCTAAGCCCCCGGGTCACAATTTCAGCAAAAATCTGACTTTTGGCAATTCACTCAAAAATGGTGCCAGAAGCTTGCAAATGATCCCTAGGCCTTATCTGACTTTTGGCAATTCACTCAAAAATGGTGCCAGAAGCTTGCAAATGATCCCCTGAAAGCTTTGGCGATGGAAACAGAAGGCTTTTTATCACAGGACAAGAAATCAGCCCTCAAAAACGTAACCGGCAGAAAATATTTTTTTGAAAAAATCCCTAAGCCCCGGGGTCACAATTTCAGCCAAAATCTGACTTTTGGCAATTCACTCAAAAATGGTGCCAGAAGCTTGCAAATGATCCGCTGAAAGCGTTGGCGATGGAAACAGAAGGCTTTTTATCACAGGAGAACAAATCAGCCCTCAAAAACGTAACCGGCAGAAAATATTTTTTTGAAAAAATCCCTAAGCCCCGGGGTCACAATTTCAGCAAAAATCTGACTTTTGGCAATTCACTCAAAAATGGTGCCAGAAGCTTGCAAATGATCCCCTGAAAGCTGTGGCGATGGAAACAGAAGGCTTTTTATCACAGGACAAGAAATCAGCCCTCAAAAACGTAACCGGCAGAAAATATTTTTTTGAAAAAATCCCTAAGCCCCGGGGTCACAATTTCAGCAAAAATCTGACTTTTGGCAATTCACTCAAAAATGGTGCCAGAAGCTTGGAAATGATCCCTAAGCCCTAATCTGACTTTTGGCAATTCACTCAAAAATGGTGCCAGAAGCTTGCAAATGATCCCCTGAAAGCTTTGGCGATGGAAACAGAAGGCTTTTTATCACAGGACAAGAAATCAGCCCTCAAAAACGTAACCGGCAGAAAATGTTTTTTTGAAAAAATCCCTAAGCCCCGGTGTCACAATTTCAGCAAAAATCTGACTTTTGGCAATTCACTCAAAAATGGTGCCAGAAGCTTGCAAATGATCCCCTGAAAGCTTTGGCGATGGAAACAGAAGGCTTTTTATCACAGGACAAGAAATCAGCCCTCAAAAACGTAACCGGCAGAAAATATTTTTTTGAAAAAATCCCTAAGCCCCGGGGTCACAATTTCAGCAAAAATCTGACTTTTGGCAATTCACTCAAAAATGGTGCCAGAAGCTTGGAAATGATCCCCTGAAAGCTTTGGCCATGGAAACAGAAGGCTTTTTATCACAGGACAAGAAATCAGCCCTCAAAAACGTAACCGGCAGAAAATATTTTTTTGAAAAAATCCCTAAGCCCCGGGGTCACAATTTCAGCAAAAATCTGACTTTTGGCAATTCACTAAAAAATGGTGCCAGAAGCTTGCAAATGATCCCTAAGCCCTAATCTGACTTTTGGCAATTCACTCAAAAATGGTGCCAGAAGCTTGCAAATGATCCCCTGAAAGCTTTGGCGATGGAAACAGAAGGCTTTTTATTACAGGACAAGAAATCAGCCCTCAAAAACGTAACCGGCAGAAAATATTTTTTTGAAAAAATCCCTAAGCCCCGGGGTCACAATTTCAGCAAAAATCTGACTTTTGGCAATTCACACAAAAATGGTGCCAGAAGCTTGCAAATGATCCCCTGAAAGCTTTGGCGATGGAAACAGAAGGCTTTTTTATCACAGGACAAGAAATCAGCCCTCAAAAACGTAACCGGCAGAAAATATTTTTTTGAAAAAATCCCTAAGCCCCGGGGTCACAATTTCAGCAAAAATCTGACTTTTGGCAATTCACTCAAAAATGGTGCCAGAAGCTTGGAAATGATCCCCTGAAAGCTTTGGCCATGGAAACAGAAGGCTTTTTATCACAGGACAAGAAATCAGCCCTCAAAAACGTAAACGGCAGAAAATATTTTTTTGAAAAAATCCCTAAGCCCCGGGGTCACAATTTCAGCAAAAATCTGACTTTTGGCAATTCACTCAAAAATGGTGCCAGAAGCTTGCAAATGATCCCCTGAAAGCTTTGGCGATGGAAACAGAAGGCTTTTTATCACAGGACAAGAAATCAGCCCTCAAAAACGTAACCGGCAGAAAATATTTTTTTGAAAAAATTCCTAAGCCCCGGGGTCACAATTTCAGCAAAAATCTGACTTTTGGCAATTCACTCAAAAATGGTGCCAGAAGCTTGCAAATGATCCCCTGAAAGCATTGGCGATGGAAACAGAAGACTTTTTACACAGGACAAGAAATCAGCCCTCAAAAACGTAACCGGCAGAAAATATTTTTTTGAAAAAATCCCTAAGCCCCGGGGTCACTATTTCAGCAAAAATCTGACTTTTGGCAATTCACTAAAAAATGGTGCCAGAAGCTTGCAAATGATCCCTAAGCCCTAATCTGACTTTTGGCAATTCATTCAAAAATGGTGCCAGAAGCTTGCAAATGATCCCCTGAAAGCTTTGGCGATGGAAACAGAAGGCTTTTTATTACAGGACAAGAAATCAGCCCTCAAAAACGTAACCGGCAGAAAATATTTTTTTGAAAAAATCCCTAAGCCCCGGGGTCACAATTTCAGCAAAAATCTGACTTTTGGCATTTCACTCAAAAATGGTGCCAGAAGCTTGCAAATGATCCCCTGAAAGCTTTGGCGATGGAAACAGAAGGCTTTTTTATCACAGGACAAGAAATCAGCCCTGAAAAACTTAACCGGCAGAAAATATTTTTTTGAAAAAATCCCTAAGCCCCGGGGTCACAATTTCAGCAAAAATCTGACTTTTGGCAATTCACTCAAAAATGGTGCCAGAAGCTTGCAAATGATCCCCAGAAAGCTTTGGCGATGGAAACAGAAGGCTTTTTATCACAGGACAAGAAATCAGCCCTCAAAAACGTAACCGGCAGAAAATATTTTTTTGAAAAAATCCCTAAGGCCCGGGGTCACAATTTCAGCAAAAATCTGACTTTTGGCAATTCACTCAAAAATGGTGCCAGAAGCTTGCAAATGATCCCCTGAAAGCGTTGGCGATGGAAACAGAAGGCTTTTTATCACAGGAGAAGAAATCACCCCTCAAAAACGTAACCGGCAGAAAATATTTTTTTCAAAAAAATCCCTAAGCCCCGGGGTCACAATTTCAGCAAAAATCTGACTTTTGGCAATTCACTAAAAAATGGTGCCAGAAGCTTGCAAATGATCCCTAAGCCCTAATCTGACTTTTGGCAATTCACTCAAAAATGGTGCCAGAAGCTTGCAAATGATCCCCTGAAAGCTTTGGCGATGGAAACAGAAGGCTTTTTATTACAGGACAAGAAATCAGCCCTCAAAAACGTAACCGGCAGCAAATGTTTTTTTGAAAAAATCCCTAAGCCCCGGGGTCACAATTTCAGCAAAAATCCGACGTTTGGCAATTCACTCAAAAATTGTGCCAGAAGCTTGCAAATGATCCCCAGAAAGCTTTGGCGATGGAAACAGAAGGCTTTTTATCACAGGACAAGAAATCAGCCCTCAAAAACGTAACCGGCAGAAAATATTTTTTTGAAAAAATCCCTAAGCCCCGGGGTCACAATTTCAGCAAAAATCTGACTTTTGGCAATTCACTCAAAAATGGTGCCAGAAGCTTGCAAATGATCCCCTGAAAGCTGTGGCGATGGAAACAGAAGGCTTTTTATCACAGGACAAGAAATCAGCCCTCAAAAACGTAACCAGCAGAAAATATTTTTTTGAAAAAATCCCTAAGCCCCCGGGTCACAATTTCAGCAAAAATCTGACTTTTGGCAATTCACTCAAAAATGGTGCCAGAAGCTTGCAAATGATCCCTAAGCCCTAATCTGACTTTTGGCAATTCACTCAAAAATGGTGCCAGAAGCTTGCAAATGATCCCCTGAAAGCTTTGGCGATGGAAACAGAAGGCTTTTTATCACAGGACAAGAAATCAGCCCTCAAAAACGTAACCGGCAGAAAATATTTTTTTGAAAAAATCCCTAAGCCCCGGGGTCACAATTTCAGCAAAAATCTGACTTTTGGCAATTCACTCAAAAATGGTGCCAGAAGCTTGCAAATGATCCCTAAGCCCTAATCTGACTTTTGGCAATTCACTCAAAAATGGTGCCAGAAGCTTGCAAATGATCCCCTGAAAGCTTTGGCGATGGAAACAGAAGGCTTTTTATCACAGGACAATAAATCAGCCCTCAAAAACGTAACCGGCAGAAAATGTTTTTTTGAAAAAATCCCTAAGCCCCGGTGTCACAATTTCAGCAAAAATCTGACTTTTGGCAATTCACTCAAAAATGGTGCCAGAAGCTTGCAAATGATCCCCTGAAAGCTTTGGCGATGGAAACAGAAGGCTTTTTATCACAGGACAAGAAATCAGCCCTCAAAAACGTGACCGGCAGAAAATATTTTTTTGAAAAAATCCCTAAGCCCCGGGGTCACAATTTCAGCAAAAATCTGACTTTTGGCAATTCACACAAAAATGGTGCCAGAAGCTTGCAAATGATCCCCTGAAAGCTTTGGCCATGGAAACAGAAGGCTTTTTATCACAGGACAAGAAATCAGCCCTCAAAAACGTAAACGGCAGAAAATATTTTTTTGAAAAAATCCCTAAGCCCCGGGGTCACAATTTCAGCAAAAATCTGACTTTTGGCAATTCACTCAAAAATGGTGCCAGAAGCTTGCAAATGATCCCCTGAAAGCTTTGGCGATGGAAACAGAAGGCTTTTTATCACAGGACAAGAAATCAGCCCTCAAAAACGTAACCGGCAGAAAATATTTTTTTGAAAAAATCCCTAAGCCCCGGGGTCACAATTTCAGCAAAAATCTGACTTTTGGCAATTCACTCAAAAATGGTGCCAGAAGCTTGGAAATGATCCCCTGAAAGCTTTGGCCATGGAAACAGAAGGCTTTTTATCACAGGACAAGAAATCAGCCCTCAAAAACGTAAACGGCAGAAAATATTTTTTTGAAAAAATCCCTAAGCCCCGGGGTCACAATTTCAGCAAAAATCTGACTTTTGGCAATTCACTCAAAAATGGTGCCAGAAGCTTGCAAATGATCCCCTGAAAGCTTTGGCGATGGAAACAGAAGGCTTTTTATCACAGGACAAGAAATCAGCCCTCAAAAACGTAACCGGCAGAAAATATTTTTTTGAAAAAATTCCTAAGCCCCGGGGTCACAATTTCAGCAAAAATCTGACTTTTGGCAATTCACTCAAAAATGGTGCCAGAAGCTTGCAAATGATCCCCTGAAAGCATTGGCGATGGAAACAGAAGACTTTTTACACAGGACAAGAAATCAGCCCTCAAAAACGTAACCGGCAGAAAATATTTTTTTGAAAAAATCCCTAAGCCCCGGGGTCACAATTTCAGCAAAAATCTGACTTTTGGCAATTCACTAAAAAATGGTGCCAGAAGCTTGCAAATGATCCCTAAGCCCTAATCTGACTTTTGGCAATTCACTCAAAAATGGTGCCAGAAGCTTGCAAATGATCCCCTGAAAGCTTTGGCGATGGAAACAGAAGGCTTTTTATCACAGGACAAGAAATCAGCCCTCAAAAACGTAACCGGCAGAAAATATTTTTTTGAAAAAATTCCTAAGCCCCGGGGTCACAATTTCAGCAAAAATCTGACTTTTGGCAATTCACTCAAAAATGGTGCCAGAAGCTTGCAAATGATCCCCTGAAAGCATTGGCGATGGAAACAGAAGACTTTTTACACAGGACAAGAAATCAGCCCTCAAAAAGGTAACCGGCAGAAAATATTTTTTTGAAAAAATCCCTAAGCCCCGGGGTCACAATTTCAGCAAAAATCTGACTTTTGGCAATTCACTAAAAAATGGTGCCAGAAGCTTGCAAATGATCCCTAAGCCCTAATCTGACTTTTGGCAATTCACTCAAAAATGGTGCCAGAAGCTTGCAAATGATCCCCTGAAAGCTTTGGCGATGGAAACAGAAGGCTTTTTATTACAGGACAAGAAATCAGCCCTCAAAAACGTAACCGGCAGAAAATATTTTTTTGAAAAAATCCCTAAGCCCCGGGGTCACAATTTCAGCAAAAATCTGACTTTTGGCATTTCACTCAAAAATGGTGCCAGAAGCTTGGAAATGATCCCCTGAAAGCTTTGGCCATGGAAACAGAAGGCTTTTTATCACAGGACAAGAAATCAGCCCTCAAAAACGTAAACGGCAGAAAATATTTTTTTGAAAAAATCCCTAAGCCCCGGGGTCACAATTTCAGCAAAAATCTGACTTTTGGCAATTCACTCAAAAATGGTGTCAGAAGCTTGCAAATGATCCCCTGAAAGCTTTGGCGATGGAAACAGAAGGCTTTTTATCACAGGACAAGAAATCAGCCCTCAAAAACGTAACCGGCAGAAAATATTTTTTTGAAAAAATTCCTAAGCCCCGGGGTCACAATTTCAGCAAAAATCTGACTTTTGGCAATTCACTCAAAAATGGTGCCAGAAGCTTGCAAATGATCCCCTGAAAGCATTGGCGATGGAAACAGAAGACTTTTTACACAGGACAAGAAATCAGCCCTCAAAAACGTAACCGGCAGAAAATATTTTTTTGAAAAAATCCCTAAGCCCCGGGGTCACAATTTCAGCAAAAATCTGACTTTTGGCAATTCACTAAAAAATGGTGCCAGAAGCTTGCAAATGATCCCTAAGCCCTAATCTGACTTTTGGCAATTCACTCAAAAATGGTGCCAGAAGCTTGCAAATGATCCCCTGAAAGCTTTGGCGATGGAAACAGAAGGCTTTTTATCACAGGACAAGAAATCAGCCCTCAAAAACGTAACCGGCAGAAAATATTTTTTTGAAAAAATTCCTAAGCCCCGGGGTCACAATTTCAGCAAAAATCTGACTTTTGGCAATTCACTCAAAAATGGTGCCAGAAGCTTGCAAATGATCCCCTGAAAGCATTGGCGATGGAAACAGAAGACTTTTTACACAGGACAAGAAATCAGCCCTCAAAAACGTAACCGGCAGAAAATATTTTTTTGAAAAAATCCCTAAGCCCCGGGGTCACAATTTCAGCAAAAATCTGACTTTTGGCAATTCACTAAAAAATGGTGCCAGAAGCTTGCAAATGATCCCTAAGCCCTAATCTGACTTTTGGCAATTCACTCAAAAATGGTGCCAGAAGCTTGCAAATGATCCCCTGAAAGCTTTGGCGATGGAAACAGAAGGCTTTTTATTACAGGACAAGAAATCAGCCCTCAAAAACGTAACCGGCAGAAAATATTTTTTTGAAAAAATCCCTAAGCCCCGGGGTCACAATTTCAGCAAAAATCTGACTTTTGGCATTTCACTCAAAAATGGTGCCAGAAGCTTGCAAATGATCCCCTGAAAGCTTTGGCGATGGAAACAGAAGGCTTTTTTATCACAGGACAAGAAATCAGCCCTGAAAAACTTAACCGGCAGAAAATATTTTTTTGGAAAAATCCCTAAGCCCCGGGGTCACAATTTCAGCAAAAATCTGACTTTTGGCAATTCACTCAAAAATGGTGCCAGAAGCTTGCAAATGATCCCCAGAAAGCTTTGGCGATGGAAACAGAAGGCTTTTTATCACAGGACAAGAAATCAGCCCTCAAAAACTTTACCGGCAGAAAATATTTTTTTGAAAAAATCCCTAAGGCCCGGGGTCACAATTTCAGCAAAAATCTGACTTTTGGCAATTCACTCAAAAATGGTGCCAGAAGCTTGCAAATGATCCCCTGAAAGCGTTGGCGATGGAAACAGAAGGCTTTTTATCACAGGAGAAGAAATCAGCCCTCAAAAACGTAACCGGCAGAAAATATTTTTTTCAAAAAAATCCCTAAGCCCCGGGGTCACAATTTCAGCAAAAATCTGACTTTTGGCAATTCACTAAAAAATGGTGCCAGAAGCTTGCAAATGATCCCTAAGCCCTAATCTGACTTTTGGCAATTCACTCAAAAATGGTGCCAGAAGCTTGCAAATGACCCCCTGAAAGCTTTGGCGATGGAAACAGAAGGCTTTTTATCACAGGACAAGAAATCAGCCCTCAAAAACGTAACCGGCAGAAAATATTTTTTTGAAAAAATTCCTAAGCCCCGGGGTCACAATTTCAGCAAAAATCTGACTTTTGGCAATTCACTCAAAAATGGTGCCAGAAGCTTGCAAATGATCCCCTGAAAGCATTGGCGATGGAAACAGAAGACTTTTTACACAGGACAAGAAATCAGCCCTCAAAAACGTAACCGGCAGAAAATATTTTTTTGAAAAAATCCCTAAGCCCCGGGGTCACAATTTCAGCAAAAATCTGACTTTTGGCAATTCACTAAAAAATGGTGCCAGAAGCTTGCAAATGATCCCTAAGCCCTAATCTGACTTTTGGCAATTCACTCAAAAATGGTGCCAGAAGCTTGCAAATGATCCCCTGAAAGCTTTGGCGATGGAAACAGAAGGCTTTTTATTACAGGACAAGAAATCAGCCCTCAAAAACGTAACCGGCAGAAAATATTTTTTTGAAAAAATCCCTAAGCCCCGGGGTCACAATTTCAGCAAAAATCTGACTTTTTGCATTTCACTCAAAAATGGTGCCAGAAGCTTGCAAATGATCCCCTGAAAGCTTTGGCGATGGAAACAGAAGGCTTTTTTATCACAGGACAAGAAATCAGCCCTGAAAAACTTAACCGGCAGAAAATATTTTTTTGAAAAAATCCCTAAGCCCCGGGGTCACAATTTCAGCAAAAATCTGACTTTTGGCAATTCACTCAAAAATGGTGCCAGAAGCTTGCAAATGATCCCCAGAAAGCTTTGGCGATGGAAACAGAAGGCTTTTTATCACAGGACAAGAAATCAGCCCTCAAAAACGTAACCGGCAGAAAATATTTTTTTGAAAAAATCCCTAAGGCCCGGAGTCACAATTTCAGCAAAAATCTGACTTTTGGCAATTCACTCAAAAATGGTGCCAGAAGCTTGCAAATGATCCCCTGAAAGCGTTGGCGATGGAAACAGAAGGCTTTTTATCACAGGAGAAGAAATCAGCCCTCAAAAACGTAACCGGCAGAAAATATTTTTTTCAAAAAAATCCCTAAGCCCCGGGGTCACAATTTCAGCAAAAATCTGACTTTTGGCAATTCACTAAAAAATGGTGCCAGAAGCTTGCAAATGATCCCTAAGCCCTAATCTGACTTTTGGCAATTCACTCAAAAATGGTGCCAGAAGCTTGCAAATGATTCGCTGAAAGCTTTGGCGATGGAAACAGAAGGCTTTTTATTACAGGACAAGTAATCAGCCCTCAAAAACGTAACCGGCAGCAAATGTTTTTTTGAAAAAATCCCTAAACCCCGTGGTCACAATTTCAGCAAAAATCCGACGTTTGGCAATTCACTCAAAAATTGTGCCAGAAGCTTGCAAATGATCCCCAGAAAGCTTTGGCGATGGAAACAGAAGGCTTTTTATCACAGGACAAGAAATCAGCCCTCAAAAACGTAACCGGCAGAAAATATTTTTTTGAAAAAATCCCTAAACCCCGGGGTCACAATTTCAGCCAAAATCTGACTTTTGGCAATTCACTCAAAAATGTTGCCAGAAGCTTGCAAATGATCCCCTGAAAGCGTTGGCGATGGAAACAGAAGGCTTTTTATCACAGGAGAAGAAATCAGCCCTCAAAAATGTAACCGGCAGAAAATATTTTTTTGAAAAAATCCCTAAGCCCCGGGGTCACAATTTCAGCAAAAATCTGACTTTTGGCAATTCACTCAAAAATGGTGCCAGAAGCTTGCAAATGATCCCCTGAAAGCTGTGGCGATGGAAACAGAAGGCTTTTTATCACAGGACAAGAAATCAGCCCTCAAAAACGTAACCAGCAGAAAATATTTTTTTGAAAAAATCCCTAAGCCCCGGGGTCACAATTTCAGCAAAAATCTGACTTTTGGCAATTCACTCAAAAATGGTGCCAGAAGCTTGCAAATGATCCCCAGAAAGCTTTGGCGATGGAAACAGAAGGCTTTTTATCACAGGACAAGAAATCAGACCTCAAAAACGTAACCGGCAGAAAATATTTTTTTGAAAAAATCCCTAAGGCCCGGGGTCACAATTTCAGCAAAAATCTGACTTTTGGCAATTCACTCAAAAATGGTGCCAGAAGCTTGCAAATGATCCCCTGAAAGCGTTGGCGATGGAAACAGAAGGCTTTTTATCACAGGACAAGAAATCAGCCCTCAAAAACGTAACCGGCAGAAAATATTTTTTTGAAAAAATCCCTAAGGCCCGGGGTCACAATTTCAGCAAAAATCTGACTTTTGGCAATTCACTCAAAAATGGTGCCAGAAGCTTGCAAATGATCCCCTGAAAGCGTTGGCGATGGAAACAGAAGGCTTTTTATCACAGGAGAAGAAATCAGCCCTCAAAAACGTAACCGGCAGAAAATATTTTTTTCAAAAAAATCCCTAAGCCCCGGGGTCACAATTTCAGCAAAAATCTGACTTTTGGCAATTCACTAAAAAATGGTGCCAGAAGCTTGCAAATGATCCCCTGAAAGCTTTGGCGATGGAAACAGAAGGCTTTTTATTACAGGACAAGAAATCAGCCCTCAAAAACGTAACCGGCAGCAAATGTTTTTTTGAAAAAATCCCTAAGCCCCGGGGTCACAATTTCAGCAAAAATCCGACGTTTGGCAATTCACTCAAAAATTGTGCCAGAAGCTTGCAAATGATCCCCAGAAAGCTTTGGCGATGGAAACAGAAGGCTTTTTATCACAGGACAAGAAATCAGCCCTCAAAAACGTAACCGGCAGAAAATATTTTTTTGAAAAAATCCCTAAACCCCGGGGTCACAATTTCAGCCAAAATCTGACTTTTGGCAATTCACTCAAAAATGGTGCCAGAAGCTTGCAAATGATCCCCTGAAAGCGTTGGCGATGGAAACAGAAGGCTTTTTATCACAGGAGAAGAAATCAGCCCTCAAAAACGTAACCGGCAGAAAATATTTTTTTGAAAAAATCCCTAAGCCCCGGGGTCACAATTTCAGCAAAAATCTGACTTTTGGCAATTCACTCAAAAATGGTGCCAGAAGCTTGCAAATGATCCCCTGAAAGCTGTGGCGATGGAAACAGAAGGCTTTTTATCACAGGACAAGAAATCAGCCCTCAAAAACGTAACCAGCAGAAAATATTTTTTTGAAAAAATCCCTAAGCCCCGGGGTCACAATTTCAGCAAAAATCTGACTTTTGGCAATTCACTCAAAAATGGTGCCAGAAGGTTGCAAATGATCCCCTGAAAGCTTTGGCGATGGAAACAGAAGGCTTTTTATCACAGGACAAGAAATCACCCCTCAAAAACGTAACCGGCAGAAAATATTTTTTTGAAAAAAATCCCTAAGCCCCGGGGTCACAATTTCAGCAAAAATCTGACTTTTGGCAATTCACTCAAAAATGGTGCCAGAAGCTTGCAAATGATCCCCTGAAAGCTTTGGCGATGGAAACAGAAGGCTTTTTATCACAGGACAAGAAATCAGCCCTCAAAAACGTAACCGGCAGAAAATATTTTTTTGAAAAAATCCCTAAGCCCCGGGGTCACAATTTCAGCAAAAATCTGACTTTTGGCAATTCACTCAAAAATGGTGCTAGAAGCTTGCAAATGATCCCCTGAAAGCTTTGGCCATGGAAACAGAAGGCGTTTTATCACAGGACAAGAAATCAGCCCTCAAAAACGTAACCGGCAGAAAATATTTTTTTGAAAAAAACCCTAAGCCCCGGGGCCACAATTTCAGCAAAAATCTGACTTTTGGCAATTCACTAAAAAATGGTGCCAGAAGCTTGCAAATGATCCCTAAGCCCTAATCTGACTTTTGGCAATTCACTCAAAAATGGTGCCAGAAGCTTGCAAATGATCCCCTGAAAGCTTTGGCGATGGAAACAGAAGGCTTTTTATTACAGGACAAGAAATCAGCCCTCAAAAACGTAACCGGCAGAAAATATTTTTTTGAAAAAATCCCTAAGCCCCGGGGTCACAATTTCAGCAAAAATCTGACTTTTGGCAATTCACTCAAAAATGGTGCCAGAAGCTTGCAAATGATCCCCTGAAAGCTTTGGCGATGGAAACAGAAGGCTTTTTTATCACAGGACAAGAAATCAGCCCTCAAAAACTTAACCGGCAGAAAATATTTTTTTGAAAAAATCCCTAAGCCCCGGGGTCACAATTTCAGCAAAAATCTGACTTTTGGCAATTCACTCAAAAATGGTGCCAGAAGCTTGCAAATGATCCCCTGAAAGCTGTGGCGATGGAAACAGAAGGCTTTTTATCACAGGACAAGAAATCAGCCCTCAAAAACGTAACCAGCAGAAAATATTTTTTTGAAAAAATCCCTAAGCCCCGGGGTCACAATTTCAGCAAAAATCTGACTTTTGGCAATTCACTCAAAAATGGTGCCAGAAGGTTGCAAATGATCCCCTGAAAGCTTTGGCGATGGAAACAGAAGGCTTTTTATCACAGGACAAGAAATCAGCCCTCAAAAACGTAACCGGCAGAAAATATTTTTTTGAAAAAAATCCCTAAGCCCCGGGGTCACAATTTCAGCAAAAATCTGACTTTTGGCAATTCACTCAAAAATGGTGCCAGAAGCTTGCAAATGATCCCCTGAAAGCTTTGGCGATGGAAACAGAAGGCTTTTTATCACAGGACAAGAAATCAGCCCTCAAAAACGTAACCGGCAGAAAATGTTTTTTTGAAAAAATCCCTAAGCCCCGGGGTCACAATTTCAGCAAAAATCTGACTTTTGGCAATTCACTCAAAAATGGTGCCAGAAGCTTGCAAATGATCCCCAGAAAGCTGTGGCGATGGAAACAGAAGGCTTTTTATCACAGGACAAGAAATCAGCCCTCAAAAACGTAACCAGCAGAAAATATTTTTTTGAAAAAATCCCTAAGCCCCGGGGTCACAATTTCAGCAAAAATCTGACTTTTGGCAATTCACTCAAAAATGGTGCCAGAAGGTTGCAAATGATCCCTAAGCCCTAATCTGACTTTTGGCAATTCACTCAAAAATGGTGCCAGAAGCTTGCAAATGATTCCCTGAAACCTTTGGCGATGGAAACAGAAGGCTTTTTATCACAGGACAAGAAATCAGCCCTCAAAAACGTAACCGGCAGAAAATATTTTTTTGAAAAAATCCCTAAGCCCCGGGGTCACAATTTCAGCAAAAATCAGACTTTTGGCAATTCACTCAAAAATGGTGCCAGAAGCTTGCAAATGATCCCCTGAAAGCTTTGGCCATGGAAACAGAAGGCTTTTTATCACAGGACAAGAAATCAGCCCTCAAAAACGTAAACGGCAGAAAATATTTTTTTGAAAAAATCCCTAAGCCCCGGGGTCACAATTTCAGCAAAAATCTGACTTTTGGCAATTCACTCAAAAATGGTGCCAGAAGCTTGCAAATGATCCCCTGAAAGCTTTGGCGATGGAAACAGAAGGCTTTTTATCACAGGACAAGAAATCAGCCCTCAAAAACGTAACCGGCAGAAAATATTTTTTTGAAAAAATCCCTAAGCCCCGGGGTCACAATTTCAGCAAAAATCTGACTTTTGGCAATTCACTCAAAAATGGTGCTAGAAGCTTGCAAATGATCCCCTGAAAGCTTTGGCCATGGAAACAGAAGGCTTTTTATCACAGGACAAGAAATCAGCCCTCAAAAACGTAACCGGCAGAAAATATTTTTTTGAAAAAAACCCTAAGCCCCGGGGCCACAATTTCAGCAAAAATCTGACTTTTGGCAATTCACTAAAAAATGGTGCCAGAAGCTTGCAAATGATCCCTAAGCCCTAATCTGACTTTTGGCAATTCACTCAAAAATGGTGCCAGAAGCTTGCAAATGATCCCCTGAAAGCTTTGGCGATGGAAACAGAAGGCTTTTTATTACAGGACAAGAAATCAGCCCTCAAAAACGTAACCGGCAGAAAATATTTTTTTGAAAAAATCCCTAAGCCCCGGGGTCACAATTTCAGCAAAAATCTGACTTTTGGCAATTCACTCAAAAATGGTGCCAGAAGCTTGCAAATGATCCCCTGAAAGCTTTGGCGATGGAAACAGAAGGCTTTTTTATCACAGGACAAGAAATCAGCCCTCAAAAACTTAACCGGCAGAAAATATTTTTTTGAAAAAATCCCTAAGCCCCGGGGTCACAATTTCAGCAAAAATCTGACTTTTGGCAATTCACTCAAAAATGGTGCCAGAAGCTTGCAAATGATCCCCAGAAAGCTTTGGCGATGGAAACAGAAGGCTTTTTATCACAGGACAAGTAATCAGCCCTCAAAAACGTAACCGGCAGAAAATATTTTTTTGAAAAAATCCCTAAGCCCCGGGGTCACAATTTCAGCAAAAATCTGACTTTTGGCAATTCACTCAAAAATGGTGCCAGAAGCTTGCAAATGATCCCCTGAAAGCGTTGGCGATGGAAACAGAAGGCTTTTTATCACAGGAGAAGAAATCAGCCCTCAAAAACGTAACCGGCAGAAAATATTTTTTTGAAACAATCCCTAAGCCCAGGGGTCACAATTTCAGCAAAAATCTGGCTTTTGGCAATTCACTCAAAAATGGTGCCAGAAGCTTGCAAATGATCCCTAAGCCCTAATCTGACTTTTGGCAATTCACTCAAAAATGGTGCCAGAAGCTTGCAAATGATTCCCTGAAACCTTTGGCGATGGAAACAGAAGGCTTTTTATCACAGGACAAGAAATCAGCCCTCAAAAACGTAACCGACAGAAAATGTTTTTTTGAAAAAATCCCTAAGCCCCGGGGTCACAATTTCAGCAAAAATCTGACTTTTGGCAATTCACTCAAAAATGGTGCCAGAAGCTTGCAAATGATCCCCTGAAAGCTGTGGCGATGGAAACAGAAGGCTTTTTATCACAGGACAAGAAATCAGCCCTCAAAAACGTAACCAGCAGAAAATATTTTTTTGAAAAAATCCCTAAGCCCCGGGGTCACAATTTCAGCAAAAATCTGACTTTTGGCAATTCACTCAAAAATGGTGCCAGAAGCTTGCAAATGATCCCTAAGCCCTAATCTGACTTTTGGCAATTCACTCAAAAATGGTGCCAGAAGCTTGCAAATGATTCCCTGAAACCTTTGGCGATGGAAACAGAAGGCTTTTTATCACAGGACAAGAAATCAGCCCTCAAAAACGTAACCGGCAGAAAATGTTTTTTTGAAAAAATCCCTAAGCCCCGGGGTCACAATTTCAGCAAAAATCTGACTTTTGGCAATTCACTCAAAAATGGTGCCAGAAGCTTGCAAATGATCCCCTGAAAGCTGTGGCGATGGAAACAGAAGGCTTTTTATCACAGGACAAGAAATCAGCCCTCAAAAACGTAACCAGCAGAAAATATTTTTTTGAAAAAATCCCTAAGCCCCGGGGTCACAATTTCAGCAAAAATCTGACTTTTGGCAATTCACTCAAAAATGGTGCCAGAAGCTTGCAAATGATCCCCTGAAAGCTTTGGCGATGGAAACAGAAGGCTTTTTATCACAGGACAAGAAATCAGCCCTCAAAAACGTAACCGGCAGAAAATATTTTTTTGAAAAAAATCCCTAAGCCCCGGGGTCACAATTTCAGCAAAAATCTGACTTTTGGCAATTCACTCAAAAATGGTGCCAGAAGCTTGCAAATGATCCCCAGAAAGCTTTGGCGATGGAAACAGAAGGCTTTTTATCACAGGACAAGAAATCAGCCCTCAAAAACGTAACCGGCAGAAAATATTTTTTTGAAAAAATCCCTAAACCCCGGGGTCACAATTTCAGCCAAAATCTGACTTTTGGCAATTCACTCAAAAATGGTGCCAGAAGGTTGCAAATGATCCCCTGAAAGCGTTGGCGATGGAAACAGAAGGCTTTTTATCACAGGAGAAGAAATCAGCCCTCAAAAACGTAACCGGCAGAAAATATTTTTTTGAAAAAATCCCTAAGCCCCGGGGTCACAATTTCAGCAAAAATCTGACTTTTGGCAATTCACTCAAAAATGGTTGCCAGAAGCTTGCAAATGATCCCCAGAAAGCTTTGGCGATGGAAACAGAAGGCTTTTTATCACAGGAGAAGAAATCAGCCCTCAAAAACGTAACCGGCAGAAAATATTTTTTTGAAAATATCCCTAAGCCCCGGGGTCACAATTTCAGCAAAAATCTGACTTTTGGCAATTCACTCAAAAATGGTGCCAGAAGCTTGCAAATGATCCCCTGAAAGCTGTGGCGATGGAAACAGAAGGCTTTTTATCACAGGACAAGAAATCAGCCCTCAAAAACGTAACCGGCAGAAAATATTTTTTTGAAAAAATCCCTAAGCCCCGGGGTCACAATTTCAGCAAAAATCTGACTTTTGGCAATTCACTCAAAAATGGTGCCAGAAGCTTGCAAATGATCCCTAAGCCCTAATCTGACTTTTGGCAATTCACTCAAAAATGGTGCCAGAAGCTTGCAAATGATTCCCTGAAACCTTTGGCGATGGAAACAGAAGGCTTTTTATCACAGGACAAGAAATCAGCCCTCAAAAACGTAACCGGCAGAAAATATTTTTTTGAAAATATCCCTAAGCCCCGGGGTCACAATTTCAGCAAAAATCTGACTTTTGGCAATTCACTCAAAAATGGTTGCCAGAAGCTTGCAAATGATCCCCAGAAAGCTTTGGCGATGGAAACAGAAGGCTTTTTATCACAGGAGAAGAAATCAGCCCTCAAAAACGTAACCGGCAGAAAATATTTTTTTGAAAATATCCCTAAGCCCCGGGGTCACAATTTCAGCAAAAATCTGACTTTTGGCAATTCACTCAAAAATGGTGCCAGAAGCTTGCAAATGATCCCCTGAAAGCTGTGGCGATGGAAACAGAAGGCTTTTTATCACAGGACAAGAAATCAGCCCTCAAAAACGTAACCAGCAGAAAATATTTTTTTGAAAAAATCCCTAAGCCCCGGGGTCACAATTTCAGCAAAAATCTGACTTTTGGCAATTCACTCAAAAATGGTTGCCAGAAGCTTGCAAATGATCCCCAGAAAGCTTTGGCGATGGAAACAGAAGGCTTTTTATCACAGGACAAGAAATCAGCCCTCAAAAACGTAACCGGCAGAAAATATTTTTTTGAAAAAATCCCTAAGCCCCGGGGTCACAATTTCAGCAAAAATCTGACTTTTGGCAATTCACTCAAAAATGGTGCCAGAAGCTTGCAAATGATCCCTAAGCCCTAATCTGACTTTTGGCAATTCACTCAAAAATGGTGCCAGAAGCTTGCAAATGATTCCCTGAAACCTTTGGCGATGGAAACAGAAGGCTTTTTATCACAGGACAAGAAATCAGCCCTCAAAAACGTAACCGGCAGAAAATATTTTTTTGAAAATATCCCTAAGCCCCGGGGTCACAATTTCAGCAAAAATCTGACTTTTGGCAATTCACTCAAAAATGGTTGCCAGAAGCTTGCAAATGATCCCCAGAAAGCTTTGGCGATGGAAACAGAAGGCTTTTTATCACAGGAGAAGAAATCAGCCCTCAAAAACGTAACCGGCAGAAAATATTTTTTTGAAAATATCCCTAAGCCCCGGGGTCACAATTTCAGCAAAAATCTGACTTTTGGCAATTCACTCAAAAATGGTGCCAGAAGCTTGCAAATGATCCCCTGAAAGCTGTGGCGATGGAAACAGAAGGCTTTTTATCACAGGACAAGAAATCAGCCCTCAAAAACGTAACCAGCAGAAAATATTTTTTTGAAAAAATCCCTAAGCCCCGGGGTCACAATTTCAGCAAAAATCTGACTTTTGGCAATTCACTCAAAAATGGTTGCCAGAAGCTTGCAAATGATCCCCAGAAAGCTTTGGCGATGGAAACAGAAGGCTTTTTATCACAGGACAAGAAATCAGCCCTCAAAAACGTAACCGGCAGAAAATATTTTTTTGAAAAAATCCCTAAGCCCCGGGGTCACAATTTCAGCAAAAATCTGACTTTTGGCAATTCACTCAAAAATGGTGCCAGAAGCTTGCAAATGATCCCTAAGCCCTAATCTGACTTTTGGCAATTCACTCAAAAATGGTGCCAGAAGCTTGCAAATGATTCCCTGAAACCTTTGGCGATGGAAACAGAAGGCTTTTTATCACAGGACAAGAAATCAGCCCTCAAAAACGTAACCGGCAGAAAATATTTTTTTGAAAAAATCCCTAAGCCCCGGGGTCACAATTTCAGCAAAAATCTGACTTTTGGCAATTCACTCAAAAATGGTGCCAGAAGCTTGCAAATGATCCCCTGAAAGCTTTGGCCATGGAAACGGAAGGCTTTTTATCACAGGACAAGAAATCAGCCCTCAAAAACGTAAACGGCAGAAAATATTTTTTTGAAAAAATCCCTAAGCCCCGGGGTCACAATTTCAGCAAAAATCTGACTTTTGGCAATTCACTCAAAAATGGTGCCAGAAGCTTGCAAATGATCCCCTGAAAGCTTTGGCGATGGAAACAGAAGGCTTTTTATCACAGGACAAGAAATCAGCCCTCAAAAACGTAACCGGCAGAAAATATTTTTTTGAAAAAATCCCTAAGCCCCGGGGTCACAATTTCAGCAAAAATCTGACTTTTGGCAATTCACTCAAAAATGGTGCCAGAAGCTTGCAAATGATCCCCTGAAAGCGTTGGCGATGGAAACAGAAGACTTTTTATCACAGGACAAGAAATCAGCCCTCAAAAACGTAACCGGCAGAAAATATTTTTTTGAAACAATCCCTAAGCCCCGGGGTCACAATTTCAGCAAAAATCTGGCTTTTGGCAATTCACTCAAAAATGGTGCCAGAAGCGGGCAAATGATCCCCTGAAAGCTTTGGCCATGGAAACAGAAGGCTTTTTATCACAGGACAAGAAATCAGCCCTCAAAAACGTAACCGGCAGAAAATATTTTTTTGAAAAAAACCCTAAGCCCCGGGGTCACAATTTCAGCAAAAATCTGACTTTTGGCAATTCACTAAAAAATGGTGCCAGAAGCTTGCAAATGATCCCTAAGCCCTAATCTGACTTTTGGCAATTCACTCAAAAATGGTGCCAGAAGCTTGCAAATGATCCCCTGAAAGCTTTGGCGTTGGAAACAGAAGGCTTTTTATTACAGGACAAGAAATCAGCCCTCAAAAACGTAACCGGCAGAAAATATTTTTTTGAAAAAATCCCTAAGCCCTGGGGTCACAATTTCAGCAAAAATCTGACTTTTGGCAATTCACTCAAAAATGGTGCCAGAAGCTTGCAAATGATCCCCTGAAAGCTTTGGCGATGGAAACAGAAGGCTTTTTTATCACAGGACAAGAAATCAGCCCTCAAAAACTTAACCGGCAGAAAATATTTTTTTGAAAAAATCCCTAAGCCCCGGGGTCACAATTTCAGCAAAAATCTGACTTTTGGCAATTCACTCAAAAATGGTGCCAGAAGCTTGCAAATGATCCCCAGAAAGCTTTGGCGATGGAAACAGAAGGCTTTTTATCACAGGACAAGAAATCAGCCCTCAAAAACGTAACCCGCAGAAAATATTTTTTTGAAAAAATCCCTAAGCCCCGGGGTCACAATTTCAGCAAAAATCTGACTTTTAGCAATTCACTCAAAAATGGTGCCAGAAGCTTGCAAATGATCCCTAAGCCCTAACCTGACTTTTGGCAATTCACTCAAAAATGGTGCCAGAAGCTTGCAAATGATTCCCTGAAACCTTTGGCGATGGAAACAGAAGGCTTTTTAACACAGGACAAGAAATCAGCCCTCAAAAACGTAACCGGCAGAAAATGTTTTTTTGAAAAAATCCCTAAGCCCCGGGGTCACAATTTCAGCAAAAATCTGACTTTTGGCAATTCACTCAAAAATGGTGCCAGAAGCTTGCAAATGATCCCCTGAAAGCTTTGGCCATGGAAACAGAAGGCTTTTTATCACAGGACAAGAAATCAGCCCTCAAAAACGTAACCGGCAGAAAATATTTTTTTGAAAAAATCCCTAAGCCCCGGGGTCACAATTTCAGCAAAAATCTGACTTTTGGCAATTCACTCAAAAATGGTGCCAGAAGCTTGCAAATGATCCCCTGAAAGCTTTGGCGATGGAAACAGAAGGCTTTTTATCACAGGACAAGAAATGAGCCCTCAAAAACGTAACCGGCAGAAAATATTTTTTTGAAAAAATCCCTAAGCCCCGGGGTCACAATTTCAGCAAAAATCTGACTTTTGGCAATTCACTCAAAAATGGTGCCAGAAGCTTGCAAATGATCCCTAAGCCCTAATCTGACGTTTGGCAATTCACTCAAAAATGGTGCCAGAAGCTTGCAAATGATTCCCTGAAACCTTTGGCGAAGGAAACAGAAGGCTTTTTATCACAGGACAAGAAATCAGCCCTCAAAAACGTAACCGGCAGAAAATGTTTTTTTGAAAAAATCCCTAAGCCCCGGGGTCACAATTTCAGCAAAAATCTGACTTTTGGCAATTCACTCAAAAATGGTGCCAGAAGCTTGCAAATGATCCCCTGAAAGCTTTGGCCATGGAAACAGAAGGCTTTTTATCACAGGACAAGAAATCAGCCCTCAAAAACGTAACCGGCAGAAAATATTTTTTTGAAAAAATCCCTAAGCCCCGGGGTCACAATTTCAGCAAAAATCTGACTTTTGGCAATTCACTCAAAAATGGTGCCAGAAGCTTGCAAATGATCCCTAAGCCCTAATCTGACTTTTGGCAATTCACTCAAAAATGGTGCCAGAAGCTTGCAAATGATTCCCTGAAACCTTTGGCGATGGAAACAGAAGGCTTTTTATCACAGGACAAGAAATCAGCCCTCAAAAACGTAACCGGCAGAAAATGTTTTTTTGAAAAAATCCCTAAGCCCCGGGGTAACAATTTCAGCAAAAATCTGACTTTTGGCAATTCACTCAAAAATGGTGCCAGAAGCTTGCAAATGATCCCCTGAAAGCTTTGGCGATGGAAACAGAAGGCTTTTTATCACAGGACAAGAAATCAGCCCTCAAAAACGTAACCGGCAGAAAATATTTTTTTTGAAAAAATCCCTAAGCCCCGGGGTCACAATTTCAGCAAAAATCTGACTTTTGGCAATTCACTCAAAAATGGTGCCAGAAGCTTGCAAATGATCCCCTGAAAGCTTTGGCCATGGAAACAGAAGGCTTTTTATCACAGGACAAGAAATCAGCCCTCAAAAACGTAACCGGCAGAAAATATTTTTTTGAAAAAATCCCTAAGCCCCGGGGTCACAATTTCAGCAAAAATCTGACTTTTGGCAATTCACTCAAAAATGGTGCCAGAAGCTTGCAAATGATCCCTAAGCCCTAATCTGACTTTTGGCAATTCACTCAAAAATGGTGCCAGAAGCTTGCAAATGATTCCCTGAAACCTTTGGCGATGGAAACAGAAGGCTTTTTATCACAGGACAAGAAATCAGCCCTCAAAAACGTAACCGGCAGAAAATATTTTTTTGAAAAAATCCCTAAGCCCCGGGGTCACAATTTCAGCAAAAATCTGACTTTTGGCAATTCACTCAAAAATGGTGCCAGAAGCTTGCAAATGATCCCCTGAAAGCTTTGGCCATGGAAACAGAAGGCTTTTTATCACAGGACAAGAAATCAGCCCTCAAAAACGTAAACGGCAGAAAATATTTTTTTGAAAAAATCCCTAAGCCCCGGGGTCACAATTTCAGCAAAAATCTGACTTTTGGCAATTCACTCAAAAATGGTGCCAGAAGCTTGCAAATGATCCCCTGAAAGCTTTGGCGATGGAAACAGAAGGCTTTTTATCACAGGACAAGAAATCAGCCCTCAAAAACGTAACCGGCAGAAAATATTTTTTTGAAAAAATCCCTAAGCCCCGGGGTCACAATTTCAGCAAAAATCTGACTTTTGGCAATTCACTCAAAAATGGTGCCAGAAGCTTGCAAATGATCCCCTGAAAGCGTTGGCGATGGAAACAGAAGACTTTTTATCACAGGACAAGAAATCAGCCCTCAAAAACGTAACCGGCAGAAAATATTTTTTTGAAACAATCCCTAAGCCCCGGGGTCACAATTTCAGCAAAAATCTGGCTTTTGGCAATTCACTCAAAAATGGTGCCAGAAGCGGGCAAATGATCCCCTGAAAGCTTTGGCCATGGAAACAGAAGGCTTTTTATCACAGGACAAGAAATCAGCCCTCAAAAACGTAACCGGCAGAAAATATTTTTTTGAAAAAAACCCTAAGCCCCGGGGTCACAATTTCAGCAAAAATCTGACTTTTGGCAATTCACTAAAAAATGGTGCCAGAAGCTTGCAAATGATCCCTAAGCCCTAATCTGACTTTTGGCAATTCACTCAAAAATGGTGCCAGAAGCTTGCAAATGATCCCCTGAAAGCTTTGGCGTTGGAAACAGAAGGCTTTTTATTACAGGACAAGAAATCAGCCCTCAAAAACGTAACCGGCAGAAAATATTTTTTTGAAAAAATCCCTAAGCCCTGGGGTCACAATTTCAGCAAAAATCTGACTTTTGGCAATTCACTCAAAAATGGTGCCAGAAGCTTGCAAATGATCCCCTGAAAGCTTTGGCGATGGAAACAGAAGGCTTTTTTATCACAGGACAAGAAATCAGCCCTCAAAAACTTAACCGGCAGAAAATATTTTTTTGAAAAAATCCCTAAGCCCCGGGGTCACAATTTCAGCAAAAATCTGACTTTTGGCAATTCACTCAAAAATGGTGCCAGAAGCTTGCAAATGATCCCCAGAAAGCTTTGGCGATGGAAACAGAAGGCTTTTTATCACAGGACAAGAAATCAGCCCTCAAAAACGTAACCCGCAGAAAATATTTTTTTGAAAAAATCCCTAAGCCCCGGGGTCACAATTTCAGCAAAAATCTGACTTTTGGCAATTCACTCAAAAATGGTGCCAGAAGCTTGCAAATGATCCCCTGAAAGCTTTGGCGATGGAAACAGAAGGCTTTTTATCACAGGACAAGAAATCAGCCCTCAAAAACTTAACCGGCAGAAAATATTTTTTTGAAAAAATCCCTAAGCCCCGGGGTCACAATTTCAGCAAAAATCTGACTTTTGGCAATTCACTCAAAAATGGTGCCAGAAGCTTGCAAATGATCCCCTGAAAGCTTTGGCGATGGAAACAGAAGGCTTTTTATCACAGGACAAGAAATCAGCCCTCAAAAACGTAACCGGCAGAAAATATTTTTTTGAAAAAATCCCTAAGCCCCGGGGTCACAATTTCAGCAAAAATCTGACTTTTGGCAATTCACTCAAAAATGGTGCCAGAAGCTTGCAAATGATCCCCTGAAAGATTTGGCGATGGAAACAGAAGGCTTTTTTATCACAGGACAAGAAATCAGCCCTCAAAAACTTAACCGGCAGAAAATATTTTTTTGAAAAAATCCCTAAGCCCCGGGGTCACAATTTCAGCAAAAATCTGACTTTTGGCAATTCACTCAAAAATGGTGCCAGAAGCTTGCAAATGATCCCCAGAAAGCTTTGGCGATGGAAACAGAAGGCTTTTTATCACAGGACAAAAATCAGCCCTCAAAAACGTAACCGGCAGAAAATATTTTTTTGAAAAAATCCCTAAGCCCCGGGGTCACAATTTCAGCAAAAATCTGACTTTTGGCAATTCACTCAAAAATGGTGCCAGAAGCTTGCAAATGAACCCCTGAAAGCGTTGGCGATGGAAACAGAAGGCTTTTTATCACAGGAGAAGAAATCAGCCCTCAAAAACGTAACCGGCAGAAAATATTTTTTTGAAAAAATCCCTAAGCCCCGGGGTCACAATTTCAGCAAAAATCTGACTTTTGGCAATTCACTCAAAAATGGTGCCAGAAGCTTGCAAATGATCCCCTGAAAGCTTTGGCGATGGAAACAGAAGGCTTTTTTTTACAGGACAAGAAATCAGCCCTCAAAAACGTAACCGGCAGAAAATATTTTTTTGAAAAAATCCCTAAGCCCCGGGGTCACAATTTCAGCAAAAATCTGACTTTTGGCAATTCACTCAAAAATGGTGCCAGAAGCTTGCAAATGATCCCCTGAAAGCTTTGGCGATGGAAACAGAAGGCTTTTTATTACAGGACAAGAAATCAGCCCTCAAAAACGTAACCGGCAGAAAATATTTTTTTGAAAAAATCCCTAAGCCCCGGGGTCACAATTTCAGCAAAAATCTGACTTTTGGCAATTCACTCAAAAATGGTGCCAGAAGCTTGCAAATGATCCCCTGAAAGCTTTGGCGATGGAAACAGAAGGCTTTTTATTACAGGACAAGAAATCAGCCCTCAAAAACGTAACCGGCAGAAAATATTTTTTTGAAAAAATCCCTAAGCCCCGGGGTCACAATTTCAGCAAAAATCTGACTTTTGGCAATTCACTCAAAAATGGTGCCAGAAGCTTGCAAATGATCCCCTGAAAGCTTTGGCGATGGAAACAGAAGGCTTTTTTATCACAGGACAAGAAATCAGCCCTCAAAAACTTAACCGGCAGAAAATATTTTTTTGAAAAAATCCCTAAGCCCCGGGGTCACAATTTCAGCAAAAATCTGACTTTTGGCAATTCACTCAAAAATGGTGCCAGAAGCTTGCAAGTGATCCCCAGAAAGCTTTGGCGATGGAAACAGAAGGCTTTTTATCACAGGACAAGAAATCAGCCCTCAAAAACGTAACCGGCAGAAAATATTTTTTTGAAAAAATCCCTAAGCCCCGGGGTCACAATTTCAGCCAAAATCTGACTTTTGGCAATTCACTCAAAAATGGTGCCAGAAGCTTGCAAATGAACCCCTGAAAGCGTTGGCGATGGAAACAGAAGGCTTTTTATCACAGGAGAAGAAATCAGCCCTCAAAAACGTAACCGGCAGAAAATATTTTTTTGAAAAAATCCCTAAGCCCCGGGGTCACAATTTCAGCAAAAATCTGACTTTTGGCAATTCACTCAAAAATGGTGCCAGAAGCTTGCAAATGATCCCCAGAAAGCTTTGGCGATGGAAACAGAAGGCTTTTTATTACAGGACAAGAAATCAGCCCTCAAAAACGTAACCGGCAGAAAATATTTTTTTGAAAAAATCCCTAAGCCCCGGGGTCACAATTTCAGCAAAAATCTGACTTTTGGCAATTCACTCAAAAATGGTGCCAGAAGCTTGCAAATGATCCCCTGAAAGCTTTGGCGATGGAAACAGAAGGCTTTTTATTACAGGACAAGAAATCAGCCCTCAAAAACGTAACCGGCAGAAAATATTTTTTTGAAAAAATCCCTAAGCCCCGGGGTCACAATTTCAGCAAAAATCTGACTTTTGGCAATTCACTCAAAAATGGTGCCAGAAGCTTGCAAATGATCCCCTGAAAGCTTTGGCGATGGAAACAGAAGGCTTTTTTATCACAGGACAAGAAATCAGCCCTCAAAAACTTAACCGGCAGAAAATATTTTTTTGAAAAAATCCCTAAGCCCCGGGGTCACAATTTCAGCAAAAATCTGACTTTTGGCAATTCACTCAAAAATGGTGCCAGAAGCTTGCAAATGATCCCCAGAAAGCTTTGGCGATGGAAACAGAAGGCTTTTTATCACAGGACAAGAAATCAGCCCTCAAAAACGTAACCGGCAGAAAATGTTTTTTTGAAAAAATCCCTAAGCCCCGGGGTCACAATTTCAGCCAAAATCTGACTTTTGGCAATTCACTCAAAAATGGTGCCAGAAGCTTGCAAATGAACCCCTGAAAGCGTTGGCGATGGAAACAGAAGGCTTTTTATCACAGGAGAAGAAATCAGCCCTCAAAAACGTAACCGGCAGAAAATATTTTTTTGAAAAAATCCCTAAGCCCCGGGGTCACAATTTCAGCAAAAATCTGACTTTTGGCAATTCACTCAAAAATGGTGCCAGAAGCTTGCAAATGATCCCCTGAAAGCTTTGGCGATGGAAACAGAAGGCTTTTTTTTACAGGATAAGAAATCAGCCCTCAAAAACGTAACCGGCAGAAAATATTTTTTTGAAAAAATCCCTAAGCCCCAGGGTCACAATTTCAGCAAAAATCTGACTTTTGGCAATTCACTCAAAAATGGTGCCAGAAGCTTGCAAATGATCCCCTGAAAGCTTTGGCGATGGAAACAGAAGGCTTTTTTATCACAGGACAAGAAATCAGCCCTCAAAAACTTAACCGGCAGAAAATATTTTTTTGAAAAAATCCCTAAGCCCCGGGGTCACAATTTCAGCAAAAATCTGACTTTTGGCAATTCACTCAAAAATGGTGCCAGAAGCTTGCAAATGATCCCCAGAAAGCTTTGGCGATGGAAACAGAAGGCTTTTTATCACAGGAGAAGAAATCAGCCCTCAAAAACGTAACCGGCAGAAAATATTTTTTTGAAAAAATCCCTAAGCCCCGGGGTCACAATTTCAGCAAAAATCTGACTTTTGGCAATTCACTCAAAAATGGTGCCAGAAGCTTGCAAATGAACCCCTGAAAGCTTTGGTCATGGAAACAGAAGGCTTTTTTATCACAGGACAAGAAATAAGCCCTCAAAAACATAACCGGCAGAAAATATTTTTTTGAAAAAATCCCTAAGCCCCGGGGTCACAATTTCAGCAAAAATCTGACTTTTGGCAATTCACTCAAAAATGGTGCCAGAAGCTTGCAAATGATCCCTAAGCCCTCATCTGACTTTTGGCAATTCACTCAAAAATGCTGCCAGAAGCTTGCAAATGATCCCCTGAAAGCTTTGGCGATGGAAACAGAAGGCTTTTTATCACAGGACAAGAAATCAGCCCTCAAAAACGTAACCGGCAGAAAATATTTTTTTGAAACAATCCCTAAGCCCCGGGGTCACAATTTCAGCAAAAATCTGACTTTTGGCAATTCACTCAAAAATGGTGCCAGAAGCTTGCAAATGATCCCCAGAAAGCTTTGGTGATGGAAACAGAAGGCTTTTTATCACAGGACAAGAAATCAGCCCTCAAAAACGTAACCGGCAGAAAATATTTTTTTGAAAAAATCCCTAAGCCCCGGGGTCACAATTTCAGCCAAAATCTGACTTTTGGCAATTCACTCAAAAATGGTGCCAGAAGCTTGCAAATGATCCCCTGAAAGCGTTGGCGATGGAAACAGAAGGCTTTTTATCACAGGAGAAGAAATCAGCCCTCAAAAACGTAACCGGCAGAAAATATTTTTTTGAAAAAATCCCTAAGCCCCGGGGTCACAATTTCAGCAAAAATCTGACTTTTGGCAATTCACTCAAAAATGGTGCCAGAAGCTTGCAAATGATCCCCTGAAAGCTTTGGCGATGGAAACAGAAGGCTTTTTATTACAGGACAAGAAATCAGCCCTCAAAAACGTAACCGGCAGAAAATATTTTTTTGAAAAAATCCCTAAGCCCCGGGGTCACAATTTCAGCAAAAATCTGACTTTTGGCAATTCACTCAAAAATGGTGCCAGAAGCTTGCAAATGATCCCCTGAAAGCTTTGGCGATGGAAACAGAAGGCTTTTTTATCACAGGACAAGAAATCAGCCCTCAAAAACTTAACCGGCAGAAAATATTTTTTTGAAAAAATCCCTAAGCCCCGGGGTCACAATTTCAGCAAAAATCTGACTTTTGGCAATTCACTCAAAAATGGTGCCAGAAGCTTGCAAATGATCCCCAGAAAGCTTTGGCGATGGAAACACAAGGCTTTTTATCACAGGACAAGAAATCAGCCCTCAAAAACGTAACCGGCAGAAAATATTTTTTTGAAAAAATCCCTAAGCCCCGGGGTCACAATTTCAGCAAAAATCTGACTTTTGGCAATTCACTCAAAAATGGTGCCAGAAGCTTGCAAATGAACCCCTGAAAGCTTTGGTCATGGAAACAGAAGGCTTTTTTATCACAGGACAAGAAATCAGCCCTCAAAAACATAACCGGCAGAAAATATTTTTTTGAAAAAATCCCTAAGCCCCGGGGTCACAATTTCAGCAAAAATCTGACTTTTGGCAATTCACTCAAAAATGGTGCCAGAAGCTTGCAAATGATCCCTAAGCCCTCATCTGACTTTTGGCAATTCACTCAAAAATGGTGCCAGAAGCTTGCAAATGATCCCCTGAAAGCTTTGGCGATGGAAACAGAAGGCTTTTTTATCACAGGACAAGAAATCAGCCCTCAAAAACGTAACCGGCAGAAAATATTTTTTTGAAACAATCCCTAAGCCCCGGGGTCACAATTTCAGCAAAAATCTGACTTTTGGCAATTCACTCAAAAATGGTGCCAGAAGCTTGCAAATGATCCCCAGAAAGCTTTGGCGATGGAAACAGAAGGCTTTTTATCACAGGACAAGAAATCAGCCCTCAAAAACGTAACCGGCAGAAAATATTTTTTTGAAAAAATCCCTAAGCCCCGGGGTCACAATTTCAGCCAAAATCTGACTTTTGGCAATTCACTCAAAAATGGTGCCAGAAGCTTGCAAATGATCCCCTGAAAGCGTTGGGGATGGAAACAGAAGGCTTTTTATCACAGGAGAAGCAATCAGCCCTCAAAAACGTAACCGGCAGAAAATATTTTTTTGAAAAAATCCCTAAGCCCCGGGGTCACAATTTCAGCAAAAATCTGACTTTTGGCAATTCACTCAAAAATGGTGCCAGAAGCTTGCAAATGATCCCCTGAAAGCTTTGGCGATGGAAACAGAAGGCTTTTTTATCACAGGACAAGAAATCAGCCCTCAAAAACTTAACCGGCAGAAAATATTTTTTTGAAAAAATCCCTAAGCCCCGGGGTCACAATTTCAGCCAAAATCTGACTTTTGGCAATTCACTCAAAAATGGTGCCAGAAGCTTGCAAATGATCCCCTGAAAGCGTTGGCGATGGAAACAGAAGGCTTTTTATCACAGGAGAAGAAATCAGCCCTCAAAAACGTAACCGGCAGAAAATATTTTTTTGAAAAAATCCCTAAGCCCCGGGGTCACAATTTCAGCAAAAATCTGACTTTTGGCAATTCACTCAAAAATGGTGCCAGAAGCTTGCAAATGATCCCTAAGCCCTCATCTGACTTTTGGCAATTCACTCAAAAATGGTGCCAGAAGCTTGCAAATGATCCCCTGAAAGCTTTGGCGATGGAAACAGAAGGCTTTTTATCACAGGACAAGAAATCAGCCCTCAAAAACGTAACCGGCAGAAAATATTTTTTTGAAACAATCCCTAAGCCCCGGGGTCACAATTTCAGCAAAAATCTGACTTTTGGCAATTCACTCAAAAATGGTGCCAGAAGCTTGCAAATGATCCCCAGAAAGCTTTGGCGATGGAAACAGAAGGCTTTTTATCACAGGACAAGAAATCAGCCCTCAAAAACGTAACCGGCAGAAAATATTTTTTTGAAAAAATCCCTAAGCCCCGGGGTCACAATTTCAGCCAAAATCTGACTTTTGGCAATTCACTCAAAAATGGTGCCAGAAGCTTGCAAATGATCCCCTGAAAGCGTTGGCGATGGAAACAGAAGGCTTTTTATCACAGGAGAAGAAATCAGCCCTCAAAAACGTAACCGGCAGAAAATATTTTTTTGAAAAAATCCCTAAGCCCCGGGGTCACAATTTCAGCAAAAATCTGACTTTTGGCAATTCACTCAAAAATGGTGCCAGAAGCTTGCAAATGATCCCCTGAAAGCTTTGGCGATGGAAACAGAAGGCTTTTTATTACAGCACAAGAAATCAGCCCTCAAAAACGTAACCGGCAGAAAATATTTTTTTGAAAAAATCCCTAAGCCCCGGGGTCACAATTTCAGCAAAAATCTGACTTTTGGCAATTCACTCAAAAATGGTGCCAGAAGCTTGCAAATGATCCCCTGAAAGCTTTGGCGATGGAAACAGAAGGCTTTTTTATCACAGGACAAGAAATCAGCCCTCAAAAACTTAACCGGCAGAAAATATTTTTTTGAAAAAATCCCTAAGCCCCGGGGTCACAATTTCAGCAAAAATCTGACTTTTGGCAATTCACTCAAAAATGGTGCCAGAAGCTTGCAAATGATCCCCAGAAAGCTTTGGCGATGGAAACAGAAGGCTTTTTATCACAGGACAAGAAATCAGCCCTCAAAAACGTAACCGGCAGAAAATATTTTTTTGAAAAAATCCCTAAGCCCCGGGGTCACAATTTCAGCAAAAATCTGACTTTAGGCAATTCACTCAAAAATGGTGCCAGAAGCTTGCAAATGATCCCTAAGCCCTAATCTGACTTTTGGCAATTCACTCAAAAATGGTGCCAGAAGCTTGCAAATGATTCCCTGAAACCTTTGGCGATGGAAACAGAAGGCTTTTTATCACAGGACAAGAAATCAGCCCTCAAAAACGTAACCGGCAGAAAATATTTTTTTGAAAAAATCCCTAAGCCCCGGGGTCACAATTTCAGCAAAAATCTGACTTTTGGCAATTCACTAAAAAATGGTGCCAGAAGCTTGCAAATGATCCCTAAGCCCTAATCTGACTTTTGGCAATTCACTCAAAAATGGTGCCAGAAGCTTGCAAATGATTCCCTGAAACCTTTGGCGATGGAAACAGAAGGCTTTTTATCACAGGACAAGAAATCAGTCCTCAAAAACGTAACCGGCAGAAAATGTTTTTTTGAAACAATCCCTAAGCCCCGGGGTCACAATTTCAGCAAAAATCTGACTTTTGGCAATTCACTCAAAAATGGTGCCAGAAGCTTGCAAATGATCCCCAGAAAGCTTTGGCGATGGAAACAGAAGGCTTTTTATCACAGGACAAGAAATCAGCCCTCAAAAACGTAACCGGCAGAAAATATTTTTTTGAAAAAATCCCTAAGCCCCGGGGTCACAATTTCAGCCAAAATCTGACTTTTGGCAATTCACTCAAAAATGGTGCCAGAAGCTTGCAAATGATCCCCTGAAAGCGTTGGCGATGGAAACAGAAGGCTTTTTATCACAGGAGAAGAAATCAGCCCTCAAAAACGTAACCGGCAGAAAATATTTTTTTGAAAAAATCCCTAAGCCCCGGGGTCACAATTTCAGCAAAAATCTGACTTTTGGCAATTCACTCAAAAATGGTGCCAGAAGCTTGCAAATGATCCCCTGAAAGCTTTGGCGATGGAAACAGAAGGCTTTTTATTACAGGACAAGAAATCAGCCCTCAAAAACGTAACCGGCAGAAAATATTTTTTTGAAAAAATCCCTAAGCCCCGGGGTCACAATTTCAGCAAAAATCTGACTTTTGGCAATTCACTCAAAAATGGTGCCAGAAGCTTGCAAATGATCCCCTGAAAGCTTTGGCGATGGAAACAGAAGGCTTTTTTATCACAGGACAAGAAATCAGCCCTCAAAAACTTAACCGGCAGAAAATATTTTTTTGAAAAAATCCCTAAGCCCCGGGGTCACAATTTCAGCAAAAATCTGACTTTTGGCAATTCACTCAAAAATGGTGCCAGAAGCTTGCAAATGATCCCCAGAAAGCTTTGGCGATGGAAACAGAAGGCTTTTTATCACAGGACAGGAAATCAGCCCTCAAAAACGTAACCGGCAGAAAATATTTTTTTGAAAAAATCCCTAAGCCCCGGGGTCACAATTTCAGCAAAAATCTGACTTTAGGCAATTCACTCAAAAATGGTGCCAGAAGCTTGCAAATGATCCCTAAGCCCTAATCTGACTTTTGGCAATTCACTCAAAAATGGTGCCAGAAGCTTGCAAATGATCCCCTGAAAGCTTTGGCGATGGAAACAGAAGGCTTTTTATCACAGGACAAGAAATCAGCCCTCAAAAACGTAACCGGCAGAAAATATTTTTTTGAAACAATCCCTAAGCCCCGGGGTCACAATTTCAGCAAAAATCTGGCTTTTGGCTATTCACTCAAAAATGGTGCCAGAAGCGTGCAAATGATCCCCTGAAAGCTTTGGCGATGGAAACAGAAGGCTTTTTATCACAGGACAAGAAATCAGCCCTCAAAAACGTAACCGGCAGAAAATATTTTTTTGAAAAAATCCCTAAGCCCCGGGGTCACAATTTCAGCAAAAATCTGACTTTTGGCAATTCACTCAAAAATGGTGCCAGAAGCTTGCAAATGATCCCCTGAAAGCGTTGGCGATGGAAACAGAAGGCTTTTTATCACAGGAGAAGAAATCAGCCCTCAAAAACGTAACCGGCAGAAAATATTTTTTTGAAACAATCCCTAAGCCCCGGGGTCACAATTTCAGCAAAAATCTGACTTTTGGCAATTCACTCAAAAATGGTGCCAGAAGCTTGCAAATGATCCCCTGAAAGCGTTGGCGATGGAAACAGAAGGCTTTTTATCACAGGACAAGAAATCAGCCCTCAAAAACGTAACCGGCAGAAAATATTTTTTTGAAAAAATCCCTAAGCCCCGGGGTCACAATTTCAGCAAAAATCTGACTTTTGGCAATTCACTAAAAAAGGGTGCCAGAAGCTTGCAAATGATCCCTAAGCCCTAATCTGACTTTTGGCAATTCACTCAAAAATGGTGCCAGAAGCTTGCAAATGATTCCCTGAAACCTTTGGCGATGGAAACAGAAGGCTTTTTATCACAGGACAAGAAATCAGCCCTCAAAAACGTAACCGGCAGAAAATATTTTTTTGAAAAAATCCCTAAGCCCCGGGGTCACAATTTCAGCAAAAATCTGACTTTTGGCAATTCACTAAAAAATGGTGCCAGAAGCTTGCAAATGATCCCTAAGCCCTAATCTGACTTTTGGCAATTCACTCAAAAATGGTGCCAGAAGCTTGCAAATGATTCCCTGAAACCTTTGGCGATGGAAACAGAAGGCTTTTTATCACAGGACAAGAAATCAGCCCTCAAAAACGTAACCGGCAGAAAATGTTTTTTTGAAACAATCCCTAAGCCCCGGGGTCACAATTTCAGCAAAAATCTGACTTTTGGCAATTCACTCAAAAATGGTGCCAGAAGCTTGCAAATGATCCCCTGAAAGCGTTGGCGATGGAAACAGAAGGCTTTTTATCACAGGAGAAGAAATCAGCCCTCAAAAACGTAACCGGCAGAAAATATTTTTTTGAAACAATCCCTAAGCCCCGGGGTCACAATTTCAGCAAAAATCTGACTTTTGGCAATTCACTCAAAAATGGTGCCAGAAGCTTGCAAATGATCCCCTGAAAGCGTTGGCGATGGAAACAGAAGGCTTTTTATCACAGGACAAGAAATCAGCCCTCAAAAACGTAACCGGCAGAAAATATTTTTTTGAAAAAATCCCTAAGCCCCGGGGTCACAATTTCAGCAAAAATCTGACTTTTGGCAATTCACTAAAAAATGGTGCCAGAAGCTTGCAAATGATCCCTAAGCCCTAATCTGACTTTTGGCAATTCACTCAAAAATGGTGCCAGAAGCTTGCAAATGATTCCCTGAAACCTTTGGCGATGGAAACAGAAGGCTTTTTATCACAGGACAAGAAATCAGCCCTCAAAAACGTAACCGGCAGAAAATGTTTTTTTGAAAAAATCCCTAAGCCCCGGGGTCACAATTTCAGCAAAAATCTGACTTTTGGCAATTCACTCAAAAATGGTGCCAGAAGCTTGCAAATGATCCCCTGAAAGCTTTGGCGATGGAAACAGAAGGCTTTTTTATCACAGGACAAGAAATCAGCCCTCAAAAACTTAACCGGCAGAAAATATTTTTTTGAAAAAATCCCTAAGCCCCGGGGTCACAATTTCAGCAAAAATCTGACTTTTGGCAATTCACTCAAAAATGGTGCCAGAAGCTTGCAAATGATCCCCAGAAAGCTTTGACGATGGAAACAGAAGGCTTTTTATCACAGGACAAGAAATCAGCCCTCAAAAACGTAACCGGCAGAAAATATTTTTTTGAAAAAATCCCTAAGCCCCGGGGTCACAATTTCAGCCAAAATCTGACTTTTGGCAATTCACTCAAAAATGGTGCCAGAAGCTTGCAAATGATCCCCTGAAAGCGTTGGCGATGGAAACAGAAGGCTTTTTATCACAGGAGAAGAAATCAGCCCTCAAAAACGTAACCGGCAGAAAATATTTTTTTGAAACAATCCCTAAGCCCCGGGGTCACAATTTCAGCAAAAATCTGACTTTTGGCAATTCACTCAAAAATGGTGCCAGAAGCTTGCAAATGATCCCCTGAAAGCTTTGGCGATGGAAACAGAAGGCTTTTTATCACAGGACAAGAAATCAGCCCTCAAAAACGTAACCGGCAGAAAATATTTTTTTGAAAAAATCCCTAAGCCCCGGGGTCACAATTTGAGCAAAAATCTGACTTTTGGCAATTCACTCAAAAATGGTGCCAGAAGCTTGCAAATGATCCCCTGAAAGCTTTGGCGATGGAAACAGAAGGCTTTTTATCACAGGACAAGAAATCAGCCCTCAAAAACGTAACCGGCAGAAAATATTTTTTTGAAAAAATCCCTAAGCCCCGGGGTCACAATTTCAGCAAAAATCTGACTTTTGGCAATTCACTCAAAAATGGTGCCAGAAGCTTGCAAATGATCCCCTGAAAGCTTTGGCGATGGAAACAGAAGACTTTTTATCACAGGACAAGAAATCAGCCCTCAAAAACGTAACCGGCAGAAAATATTTTTTTGAAAAAATCCCTAAGCCCCGGGGTCACAATTTCAGCAAAAATCTGACTTTTGGCAATTCACTCAAAAATGGTGCCAGAAGCTTGCAAATGATCCCCTGAAAGCTTTGGCCATGGAAACAGAAGGCTTTTTATCACAGGACAAGAAATCAGCCCTCAAAAACGTAACCGGCAGAAAATATTTTTTTGAAAAAATCCCTAAGCCCCGGGGTCACAATTTCAGCAAAAATCTGACTTTTGGCAATTCACTAAAAAATGGTGCCAGAAGCTTGCAAATGATCCCTAAGCCCTAATCTGACTTTTGGCAATTCACTCAAAAATGGTGCCCGAAGCTTGCAAATGATTCCCTGAAAGCTTTGGCGATGGAAACAGAAGGCTTTTTTATCACAGGACAAGAAATCAGCCCTCAAAAACTTAACCGGCAGAAAATATTTTTTTGAAAAAATCCCTAAGCAAAAATCTGACTTTTGGCAATTCACTCAAAAATGGTGCCAGAAGCTTGCAAATGATCCCCTGAAAGCGTTGGCGATGGAAACAGAAGGCTTTTTATCACAGGAGAAGAAATCAGCCCTCAAAAACGTAACCGGCAGAAAATATTTTTTTGAAACAATCCCTAAGCCCCGGGGTCACAATTTCAGCAAAAATCTGGCTTTTGGCAATTCACTCAAAAATGGTGCCAGAAGCGTGCAAATGATCCCCTGAAAGCTTTGGCCATGGAAACAGAAGGCTTTTTATCAAAGGACAAGAAATCAGCCCTCAAAAACGTAACCGGCAGAAAATGTTTTTTTGAAAAAATCCCTAAGCCCCGGGGTCACAATTTCAGCAAAAATCTGACTTTTGGCAATTCACTCAAAAATGGTGCCCGAAGCTTGCAAATGATCCCCTGAAAGCTTTGGCGATGGAAACAGAAGGCTTTTTATCACAGGACATGAAATCAGCCCTCAAAAACGTAACCGGCAGAAAATATTTTTTTGAAAAAATCCCTAAGCCCCGGGGTCACAATTTCAGCAAAAATCTGACTTTTGGCAATTCACTCAAAAATGGTGCCAGAAGCGTGCAAATGATCCCCTGAAAGCTTTGGCCATGGAAACAGAAGGCTTTTTATCACAGGACAAGAAATCAGCCCTCAAAAACGTAACCGGCAGAAAATATTTTTTTGAAAAAATCCCTAAGCCCCGGGGTCACAATTTCAGCAAAAATCTGACTTTTGGCAATTCACTAAAAAATGGTGCCAGAAGCTTGCAAATGATCCCTAAGCCCTAATCTGACTTTTGGCAATTCACTCAAAAATGGTGCCAGAAGCTTGCAAATGATTCCCTGAAACCTTTGGCGATGGAAACAGAAGGCTTTTTATCACAGGACAAGAAATCAGCCCTCAAAAACGTAACCGGCAGAAAATGTTTTTTTGAAAAAATCCCTAAGCCCCGGGGTCACAATTTCAGCAAAAATCTGACTTTTGGCAATTCACTAAAAAATGGTGCCAGAAGCTTGCAAATGATCCCTAAGCCCTAATCTGACTTTTGGCAATTCACTCAAAAATGGTGCCAGAAGCTTGCAAATGATTCCCTGAAACCTTTGGCGATGGAAACAGAAGGCTTTTTATCACAGGACAAGAAATCAGCCCTCAAAAACGTAACCGGCAGAAAATGTTTTTTTGAAAAAATCCCTAAGCCCCGGGGTCACAATTTCAGCAAAAATCTGACTTTTGGCAATTCACTCAAAAATGGTGCCAGAAGCGTGCAAATGATCCCCTGAAAGCTTTGGCCATGGAAACAGAAGGCTTTTTATCACAGGACAAGAAATCAGCCCTCAAAAACGTAACCGGCAGAAAATATTTTTTTGAAAAAATCCCTAAGCCCCGGGGTCACAATTTCAGCAAAAATCTGACTTTTGGCAATTCACTAAAAAATGGTGCCAGAAGCTTGCAAATGATCCCTAAGCCCTAATCTGACTTTTGGCAATTCACTCAAAAATGGTGCCAGAAGCTTGCAAATGATCCCCTGAAAGCTTTGGCGATGGAAACAGAAGGCTTTTTATTACAGGACAAGAAATCAGCCCTCAAAAACGTAACCGGCAGAAAATATTTTTTTGAAAAAATCCCTAAGCCCCGGGGTCACAATTTCAGCAAAAATCTGACTTTTGGCAATTCACTCAAAAATGGTGCCAGAAGCTTGCAAATGATCCCCTGAAAGCTTTGGCGATGGAAACAGAAGGCTTTTTTATCACAGGACAAGAAATCAGCCCTCAAAAACTTAACCGGCAGAAAATATTTTTTTGAAAAAATCCCTAAGCCCCGGAGTCACAATTTCAGCAAAAATCTGACTTTTGGCAATTCACTCAAAAATGGTGCCAGAAGCTTGCAAATGATCCCCAGAAAGCTTTGGCGATGGAAACAGAAGGCTTTTTATCACAGGACAAGGAATCAGCCCTCAAAAACGTAACCGGCAGAAAATATTTTTTTGAAAAAATCCCTAAGCCCCGGGGTCACAATTTCAGCAAAAATCTGACTTTTGGCAATTCACTCAAAAATGGTGCCAGAAGCTTGCAAATGATCCCCTGAAAGCGTTGGCGATGGAAACAGAAGGCTTTTTATCACAGGAGAAGAAATCAGCCCTCAAAAACGTAACCGGCAGAAAATATTTTTTTGAAACAATCCCTAACCCCCGGGGTCACAATTTCAGCAAAAATCTGGCTTTTGGCAATTCACTCAAAAATGGTGCCAGAAGCGTGCAAATGATCCCCTGAAAGCTTTGGCCATGGAAACAGAAGGCTTTTTATCAAAGGACAAGAAATCAGCCATCAAAAACGTAACCGGCAGAAAATGTTTTTTTGAAAAAATCCCTAAGCCCCGGGGTCACAATTTCAGCAAAAATCTGACTTTTGGCAATTCACTCAAAAATGGTGCCCGAAGCTTGCAAATGATCCCCTGAAAGCTTTGGCGATGGAAACAGAAGGCTTTTTATCACAGGACAAGAAATCAGCCCTCAAAAACGTAACCGGCACAAAATATTTTTTTGAAAAAATCCCTAAGCCCCGGGGTCACAATTTCAGCAAAAATCTGACTTTTGGCAATTCACTCAAAAATGGTGCCAGAAGCGTGCAAATGATCCCCTGAAAGCTTTGGCCATGGAAACAGAAGGCTTTTTATCACAGGACAAGAAATCAGCCCTCAAAAACGTAACCGGCAGAAAATATTTTTTTGAAAAAATCCCTAAGCCCCGGGGTCACAATTTCAGCAAAAATCTGACTTTTGGCAATTCACTAAAAAATGGTGCCAGAAGCTTGCAAATGATCCCTAAGCCCTAATCTGACTTTTGGCAATTCACTCAAAAATGGTGCCAGAAGCTTGCAAATGATTCCCTGAAACCTTTGGCGATGGAAACAGAAGGCTTTTTATCACAGGACAAGAAATCAGCCCTCAAAAACGTAACCGGCAGAAAATGTTTTTTTGAAAAAATCCCTAAGCCCCGGGGTCACAATTTCAGCAAAAATCTGACTTTTGGCAATTCACTCAAAAATGGTGCCAGAAGCTTGCAAATGATCCCCTGAAAGCTTTGGCGATGGAAACAGAAGGCTTTTTTATCACAGGACAAGAAATCAGCCCTCAAAAACTTAACCGGCAGAAAATATTTTTTTGAAAAAATCCCTAAGCCCCGGAGTCACAATTTCAGCAAAAATCTGACTTTTGGCAATTCACTCAAAAATGGTGCCAGAAGCTTGCAAATGATCCCCAGAAAGCTTTGGCGATGGAAACAGAAGGCTTTTTATCACAGGACAAGGAATCAGCCCTCAAAAACGTAACCGGCAGAAAATATTTTTTTGAAAAAATCCCTAAGCCCCGGGGTCACAATTTCAGCAAAAATCTGACTTTTGGCAATTCACTCAAAAATGGTGCCAGAAGCTTGCAAATGATCCCCTGAAAGCGTTGGCGATGGAAACAGAAGGCTTTTTATCACAGGAGAAGAAATCAGCCCTCAAAAACGTAACCGGCAGAAAATATTTTTTTGAAACAATCCCTAACCCCCGGGGTCACAATTTCAGCAAAAATCTGGCTTTTGGCAATTCACTCAAAAATGGTGCCAGAAGCGTGCAAATGATCCCCTGAAAGCTTTGGCCATGGAAACAGAAGGCTTTTTATCAAAGGACAAGAAATCAGCCATCAAAAACGTAACCGGCAGAAAATGTTTTTTTGAAAAAATCCCTAAGCCCCGGGGTCACAATTTCAGCAAAAATCTGACTTTTGGCAATTCACTCAAAAATGGTGCCCGAAGCTTGCAAATGATCCCCTGAAAGCTTTGGCGATGGAAACAGAAGGCTTTTTATCACAGGACAAGAAATCAGCCCTCAAAAACGTAACCGGCACAAAATATTTTTTTGAAAAAATCCCTAAGCCCCGGGGTCACAATTTCAGCAAAAATCTGACTTTTGGCAATTCACTCAAAAATGGTGCCAGAAGCGTGCAAATGATCCCCTGAAAGCTTTGGCCATGGAAACAGAAGGCTTTTTATCACAGGACAAGAAATCAGCCCTCAAAAACGTAACCGGCAGAAAATATTTTTTTGAAAAAATCCCTAAGCCCCGGGGTCACAATTTCAGCAAAAATCTGACTTTTGGCAATTCACTAAAAAATGGTGCCAGAAGCTTGCAAATGATCCCTAAGCCCTAATCTGACTTTTGGCAATTCACTCAAAAATGGTGCCAGAAGCTTGCAAATGATTCCCTGAAACCTTTGGCGATGGAAACAGAAGGCTTTTTATCACAGGACAAGAAATCAGCCCTCAAAAACGTAACCGGCAGAAAATGTTTTTTTGAAAAAATCCCTAAGCCCCGGGGTCACAATTTCAGCAAAAATCTGACTTTTGGCAATTCACTAAAAAATGGTGCCAGAAGCTTGCAAATGATCCCTAAGCCCTAATCTGACTTTTGGCAATTCACTCAAAAATGGTGCCAGAAGCTTGCAAATGATTCCCTGAAACCTTTGGCGATGGAAACAGAAGGCTTTTTATCACAGGACAAGAAATCAGCCCTCAAAAACGTAACCGGCAGAAAATGTTTTTTTGAAAAAATCCCTAAGCCCCGGGGTCACAATTTCAGCAAAAATCTGACTTTTGGCAATTCACTCAAAAATGGTGCCAGAAGCGTGCAAATGATCCCCTGAAAGCTTTGGCCATGGAAACAGAAGGCTTTTTATCACAGGACAAGAAATCAGCCCTCAAAAACGTAACCGGCAGAAAATATTTTTTTGAAAAAATCCCTAAGCCCCGGGGTCACAATTTCAGCAAAAATCTGACTTTTGGCAATTCACTAAAAAATGGTGCCAGAAGCTTGCAAATGATCCCTAAGCCCTAATCTGACTTTTGGCAATTCACTCAAAAATGGTGCCAGAAGCTTGCAAATGATCCCCTGAAAGCTTTGGCGATGGAAACAGAAGGCTTTTTATTACAGGACAAGAAATCAGCCCTCAAAAACGTAACCGGCAGAAAATATTTTTTTGAAAAAATCCCTAAGCCCCGGGGTCACAATTTCAGCAAAAATCTGACTTTTGGCAATTCACTCAAAAATGGTGCCAGAAGCTTGCAAATGATCCCCTGAAAGCTTTGGCGATGGAAACAGAAGGCTTTTTTATCACAGGACAAGAAATCAGCCCTCAAAAACTTAACCGGCAGAAAATATTTTTTTGAAAAAATCCCTAAGCCCCGGAGTCACAATTTCAGCAAAAATCTGACTTTTGGCAATTCACTCAAAAATGGTGCCAGAAGCTTGCAAATGATCCCCAGAAAGCTTTGGCGATGGAAACAGAAGGCTTTTTATCACAGGACAAGGAATCAGCCCTCAAAAACGTAACCGGCAGAAAATATTTTTTTGAAAAAATCCCTAAGCCCCGGGGTCACAATTTCAGCAAAAATCTGACTTTTGGCAATTCACTCAAAAATGGTGCCAGAAGCTTGCAAATGATCCCCTGAAAGCGTTGGCGATGGAAACAGAAGGCTTTTTATCACAGGAGAAGAAATCAGCCCTCAAAAACGTAACCGGCAGAAAATATTTTTTTGAAACAATCCCTAACCCCCGGGGTCACAATTTCAGCAAAAATCTGGCTTTTGGCAATTCACTCAAAAATGGTGCCAGAAGCGTGCAAATGATCCCCTGAAAGCTTTGGCCATGGAAACAGAAGGCTTTTTATCAAAGGACAAGAAATCAGCCATCAAAAACGTAACCGGCAGAAAATGTTTTTTTGAAAAAATCCCTAAGCCCCGGGGTCACAATTTCAGCAAAAATCTGACTTTTGGCAATTCACTCAAAAATGGTGCCCGAAGCTTGCAAATGATCCCCTGAAAGCTTTGGCGATGGAAACAGAAGGCTTTTTATCACAGGACAAGAAATCAGCCCTCAAAAACGTAACCGGCAGAAAATATTTTTTTGAAAAAATCCCTAAGCCCCGGGGTCACAATTTCAGCAAAAATCTGACTTTTGGCAATTCACTCAAAAATGGTGCCAGAAGCTTGCAAATGATCCCCTGAAAGCTTTGGCGATGGAAACAGAAGGCTTTTTATCACAGGACAAGAAATCAGCCCTCAAAAACGTAACCGGCAGAAAATATTTTTTTGAAAAAATCCCTAAGCCCCGGGGTCACAATTTCAGCAAAAATCTGACTTTTGGCAATTCACTCAAAAATGGTGCCAGAAGCGTGCAAATGATCCCCTGAAAGCTTTGGCCATGGAAACAGAAGGCTTTTTATCACAGGACAAGAAATCAGCCCTCAAAAACGTAACCGGCAGAAAATATTTTTTTGAAAAAATCCCTAAGCCCCGGGGTCACAATTTCAGCAAAAATCTGACTTTTGGCAATTCACTAAAAAATGGTGCCAGAAGCTTGCAAATGATCCCTAAGCCCTAATCTGACTTTTGGCAATTCACTCAAAAATGGTGCCAGAAGCTTGCAAATGATTCCCTGAAACCTTTGGCGATGGAAACAGAAGGCTTTTTATCACAGGACAAGAAATCAGCCCTCAAAAACGTAACCGGCAGAAAATGTTTTTTTGAAAAAATCCCTAAGCCCCGGGGTCACAATTTCAGCAAAAATCTGACTTTTGGCAATTCACTCAAAAATGGTGCCAGAAGCGTGCAAATGATCCCCTGAAAGCGTTGGCCATGGAAACAGAAGGCTTTTTATCACAGGACAAGAAATCAGCCCTCAAAAACGTAACCGGCAGAAAATATTTTTTTGAAAAAATCCCTAAGCCCCGGGGTCACAATTTCAGCAAAAATCTGACTTTTGGCAATTCACTAAAAAATGGTGCCAGAAGCTTGCAAATGATCCCTAAGCCCTAATCTGACTTTTGGCAATTCACTCAAAAATGGTGCCAGAAGCTTGCAAATGATCCCCTGAAAGCTTTGGCGATGGAAACAGAAGGCTTTTTATTACAGGACAAGAAATCAGCCCTCAAAAACGTAACCGGCAGAAAATATTTTTTTGAAAAAATCCCTAAGCCCCGGGGTCACAATTTCAGCAAAAATCTGACTTTTGGCAATTCACTCAAAAATGGTGCCAGAAGCTTGCAAATGATCCCCTGAAAGCTTTGGCGATGGAAACAGAAGGCTTTTTATCACAGGACAAGAAATCAGCCCTCAAAAACGTAACCGGCAGAAAATATTTTTTTGGAAAAATCCCTAAGCCCCGGGGTCACAATTTCAGCAAAGATCTGACTTTTGGCAATTCACTCAAAAATGGTGCCAGAAGCTTGCAAATGATCCCCTGAAAGCTTTGGCGATGGAAACAGAAGGCTTTTTTATCACAGGACAAGAAATCAGCCCTCAAAAACTTAACCGGCAGAAAATATTTTTTTGAAAAAATCCCTAAGCCCCGGGGTCACAATTTCAGCAAAAATCTGACTTTTGGCAATTCACTCAAAAATGGTGCCAGAAGCTTGCAAATGATCCCTAAGCCCTAATCTGACTTTTGGCAATTCACTCAAAAATGGTGCCAGAAGCTTGCAAATGATCCCCTGAAAGCTTTGGCGATGGAAACAGAAGGCTTTTTATCACAGGACAAGAAATCAGCCCTCAAAAACGTAACCGGCAGAAAATATTTTTTTGAAACAATCCCTAAGCCCCGGGGTCACAATTTCAGCAAAAATCTGACTTTTGGCAATTCACTCAAAAATGGTGCCAGAAGCTTGCAAATGATCCCCAGAAAGCTTTGGCGATGGAAACAGAAGGCTTTTTATCACAGGACAAGAAATCAGCCCTCAAAAACGTAACCGGCAGAAAATATTTTTTTGAAAAAATCCCTAAGCCCCGGGGTCACAATTTCAGCAAAAATCTGACTTTTGGCAATTCACTCAAAAATGGTGCCAGAAGCTTGCAAATGATCCCCTGAAAGCGTTGGCGATGGAAACAGAAGGCATTTTATCACAGGAGAAGAAATCAGCCCTCAAAAACGTAACCGGCAGAAAATATTTTTTTGAAAAAATCCCTAAGCCCCGGGGTCACAATTTCAGCAAAAATCTGACTTTTGGCAATTCACTCAAAAATGGTGCCAGAAGCTTGCAAATGATCCCCTGAAAGCTTTGGCGATGGAAACAGAAGGCTTTTTATTACAGGACAAGAAATCAGCCCTCAAAAACGTAACCGGCAGAAAATATTTTTTTGAAAAAATCCCTAAGCCCCGGGGTCACAATTTCAGCAAAAATCTGACTTTTGGCAATTCACTAAAAAATGGTGCCAGAAGCTTGCAAATGATCCCCTGAAAGCTTTGGCGATGGAAACAGAAGGCTTTTTTATCACAGGACAAGAAATCAGCCCTCAAAAACTTAACCGGCAGAAAATATTTTTTTGAAAAAATCCCTAAGCCCCGGGGTCACAATTTCAGCAAAAATCTGACTTTTGGCAATTCACTCAAAAATGGTGCCAGAAGCTTGCAAATGATCCCCAGAAAGCTTTGGCGATGGAAACAGAAGGCTTTTTATCACAGGACAAGAAATCAGCCCTCAAAAACGTAACCGGCAGAAAATATTTTTTTGAAAAAGTCCCTAAGCCCCGGGGTCACAATTTCAGCAAAAATCTGACTTTTGGCAATTCACTCAAAAATGGTGCCAGAAGCTTGCAAATGAACCCCTGAAAGCTTTGGTCATGGAAACAGAAGGCTTTTTTATCACAGGACAAGAAATCAGCCCTCAAAAACATAACCGGCAGAAAATATTTTTTTGAAAAAATCCCTAAGCCCCGGGGTCACAATTTCAGCAAAAATCTGACTCATGGCAATTCACTCAAAAATGGTGCCAGAAGCTTGCAAATGATCCCTAAGCCCTAATCTGACTTTTGGCAATTCACTCAAAAATGGTGCCAGAAGCTTGCAAATGATCCCCTGAAAGCTTTGGCGATGGAAACAGAAGGCTTTTTATCACAGGACAAGAAATCAGCCCTCAAAAACGTAACCGGCAGAAAATATTTTTTTTGAAATAATCCCTAAGCCCCGGGGTCACAATTTCAGCAAAAATCTGGCTTTTGGCTATTCACTCAAAAATGGTGCCAGAAGCGTGCAAATGATCCCCTGAAAGCTTTGGCGATGGAAACAGAAGGCTTTTTATCACAGGACAAGAAATCAGCCCTCAAAAACGTAACCGGCAGAAAATATTTTTTTGAAAAAATCCCTAAGCCCCGGGGTCACAATTTCAGCAAAAATCTGACTTTTGGCAATTCACTCAAAAATGGTGCCAGAAGCTTGCAAATGATCCCCTGAAAGCTTTGGCGATGGAAACAGAAGGCTTTTTATCACAGGACAAGAAATCAGCCCTCAAAAACTTAACCGGCAGAAAATATTTTTTTGAAAAAATCCCTAAGCCCCGGGGTCACAATTTCAGCAAAAATCTGACTTTTGGCAATTCACTCAAAAATGGTGCCAGAAGCTTGCAAATGATCCCCTGAAAGCTTTGGCGATGGAAACAGAAGGCTTTTTTATCACAGGACAAGAAATCAGCCCTCAAAAACTTAACCGGCAGAAAATATTTTTTTGAAAAAATCCCTAAGCCCCGGAGTCACAATTTCAGCAAAAATCTGACTTTTGGCAATTCACTCAAAAATGGTGCCAGAAGCTTGCAAATGATCCCCAGAAAGCTTTGGCGATGGAAACAGAAGGCTTTTTATCACAGGACAAGGAATCAGCCCTCAAAAACGTAACCGGCAGAAAATATTTTTTTGAAAAAATCCCTAAGCCCCGGGGTCACAATTTCAGCAAAAATCTGACTTTTGGCAATTCACTCAAAAATGGTGCCAGAAGCTTGCAAATGATCCCCTGAAAGCGTTGGCGATGGAAACAGAAGGCTTTTTATCACAGGAGAAGAAATCAGCCCTCAAAAACGTAACCGGCAGAAAATATTTTTTTGAAACAATCCCTAACCCCCGGGGTCACAATTTCAGCAAAAATCTGGCTTTTGGCAATTCACTCAAAAATGGTGCCAGAAGCGTGCAAATGATCCCCTGAAAGCTTTGGCCATGGAAACAGAAGGCTTTTTATCAAAGGACAAGAAATCAGCCATCAAAAACGTAACCGGCAGAAAATGTTTTTTTGAAAAAATCCCTAAGCCCCGGGGTCACAATTTCAGCAAAAATCTGACTTTTGGCAATTCACTCAAAAATGGTGCCCGAAGCTTGCAAATGATCCCCTGAAAGCTTTGGCGATGGAAACAGAAGGCTTTTTATCACAGGACAAGAAATCAGCCCTCAAAAACGTAACCGGCACAAAATATTTTTTTGAAAAAATCCCTAAGCCCCGGGGTCACAATTTCAGCAAAAATCTGACTTTTGGCAATTCACTCAAAAATGGTGCCAGAAGCGTGCAAATGATCCCCTGAAAGCTTTGGCCATGGAAACAGAAGGCTTTTTATCACAGGACAAGAAATCAGCCCTCAAAAACGTAACCGGCAGAAAATATTTTTTTGAAAAAATCCCTAAGCCCCGGGGTCACAATTTCAGCAAAAATCTGACTTTTGGCAATTCACTAAAAAATGGTGCCAGAAGCTTGCAAATGATCCCTAAGCCCTAATCTGACTTTTGGCAATTCACTCAAAAATGGTGCCAGAAGCTTGCAAATGATTCCCTGAAACCTTTGGCGATGGAAACAGAAGGCTTTTTATCACAGGACAAGAAATCAGCCCTCAAAAACGTAACCGGCAGAAAATGTTTTTTTGAAAAAATCCCTAAGCCCCGGGGTCACAATTTCAGCAAAAATCTGACTTTTGGCAATTCACTAAAAAATGGTGCCAGAAGCTTGCAAATGATCCCTAAGCCCTAATCTGACTTTTGGCAATTCACTCAAAAATGGTGCCAGAAGCTTGCAAATGATTCCCTGAAACCTTTGGCGATGGAAACAGAAGGCTTTTTATCACAGGACAAGAAATCAGCCCTCAAAAACGTAACCGGCAGAAAATGTTTTTTTGAAAAAATCCCTAAGCCCCGGGGTCACAATTTCAGCAAAAATCTGACTTTTGGCAATTCACTCAAAAATGGTGCCAGAAGCGTGCAAATGATCCCCTGAAAGCTTTGGCCATGGAAACAGAAGGCTTTTTATCACAGGACAAGAAATCAGCCCTCAAAAACGTAACCGGCAGAAAATATTTTTTTGAAAAAATCCCTAAGCCCCGGGGTCACAATTTCAGCAAAAATCTGACTTTTGGCAATTCACTAAAAAATGGTGCCAGAAGCTTGCAAATGATCCCTAAGCCCTAATCTGACTTTTGGCAATTCACTCAAAAATGGTGCCAGAAGCTTGCAAATGATCCCCTGAAAGCTTTGGCGATGGAAACAGAAGGCTTTTTATTACAGGACAAGAAATCAGCCCTCAAAAACGTAACCGGCAGAAAATATTTTTTTGAAAAAATCCCTAAGCCCCGGGGTCACAATTTCAGCAAAAATCTGACTTTTGGCAATTCACTCAAAAATGGTGCCAGAAGCTTGCAAATGATCCCCTGAAAGCTTTGGCGATGGAAACAGAAGGCTTTTTTATCACAGGACAAGAAATCAGCCCTCAAAAACTTAACCGGCAGAAAATATTTTTTTGAAAAAATCCCTAAGCCCCGGAGTCACAATTTCAGCAAAAATCTGACTTTTGGCAATTCACTCAAAAATGGTGCCAGAAGCTTGCAAATGATCCCCAGAAAGCTTTGGCGATGGAAACAGAAGGCTTTTTATCACAGGACAAGGAATCAGCCCTCAAAAACGTAACCGGCAGAAAATATTTTTTTGAAAAAATCCCTAAGCCCCGGGGTCACAATTTCAGCAAAAATCTGACTTTTGGCAATTCACTCAAAAATGGTGCCAGAAGCTTGCAAATGATCCCCTGAAAGCGTTGGCGATGGAAACAGAAGGCTTTTTATCACAGGAGAAGAAATCAGCCCTCAAAAACGTAACCGGCAGAAAATATTTTTTTGAAACAATCCCTAACCCCCGGGGTCACAATTTCAGCAAAAATCTGGCTTTTGGCAATTCACTCAAAAATGGTGCCAGAAGCGTGCAAATGATCCCCTGAAAGCTTTGGCCATGGAAACAGAAGGCTTTTTATCAAAGGACAAGAAATCAGCCATCAAAAACGTAACCGGCAGAAAATGTTTTTTTGAAAAAATCCCTAAGCCCCGGGGTCACAATTTCAGCAAAAATCTGACTTTTGGCAATTCACTCAAAAATGGTGCCCGAAGCTTGCAAATGATCCCCTGAAAGCTTTGGCGATGGAAACAGAAGGCTTTTTATCACAGGACAAGAAATCAGCCCTCAAAAACGTAACCGGCAGAAAATATTTTTTTGAAAAAATCCCTAAGCCCCGGGGTCACAATTTCAGCAAAAATCTGACTTTTGGCAATTCACTCAAAAATGGTGCCAGAAGCTTGCAAATGATCCCCTGAAAGCTTTGGCGATGGAAACAGAAGGCTTTTTATCACAGGACAAGAAATCAGCCCTCAAAAACGTAACCGGCAGAAAATATTTTTTTGAAAAAATCCCTAAGCCCCGGGGTCACAATTTCAGCAAAAATCTGACTTTTGGCAATTCACTCAAAAATGGTGCCAGAAGCGTGCAAATGATCCCCTGAAAGCTTTGGCCATGGAAACAGAAGGCTTTTTATCACAGGACAAGAAATCAGCCCTCAAAAACGTAACCGGCAGAAAATATTTTTTTGAAAAAATCCCTAAGCCCCGGGGTCACAATTTCAGCAAAAATCTGACTTTTGGCAATTCACTAAAAAATGGTGCCAGAAGCTTGCAAATGATCCCTAAGCCCTAATCTGACTTTTGGCAATTCACTCAAAAATGGTGCCAGAAGCTTGCAAATGATTCCCTGAAACCTTTGGCGATGGAAACAGAAGGCTTTTTATCACAGGACAAGAAATCAGCCCTCAAAAACGTAACCGGCAGAAAATGTTTTTTTGAAAAAATCCCTAAGCCCCGGGGTCACAATTTCAGCAAAAATCTGACTTTTGGCAATTCACTCAAAAATGGTGCCAGAAGCGTGCAAATGATCCCCTGAAAGCGTTGGCCATGGAAACAGAAGGCTTTTTATCACAGGACAAGAAATCAGCCCTCAAAAACGTAACCGGCAGAAAATATTTTTTTGAAAAAATCCCTAAGCCCCGGGGTCACAATTTCAGCAAAAATCTGACTTTTGGCAATTCACTAAAAAATGGTGCCAGAAGCTTGCAAATGATCCCTAAGCCCTAATCTGACTTTTGGCAATTCACTCAAAAATGGTGCCAGAAGCTTGCAAATGATCCCCTGAAAGCTTTGGCGATGGAAACAGAAGGCTTTTTATTACAGGACAAGAAATCAGCCCTCAAAAACGTAACCGGCAGAAAATATTTTTTTGAAAAAATCCCTAAGCCCCGGGGTCACAATTTCAGCAAAAATCTGACTTTTGGCAATTCACTCAAAAATGGTGCCAGAAGCTTGCAAATGATCCCCTGAAAGCTTTGGCGATGGAAACAGAAGGCTTTTTATCACAGGACAAGAAATCAGCCCTCAAAAACGTAACCGGCAGAAAATATTTTTTTGGAAAAATCCCTAAGCCCCGGGGTCACAATTTCAGCAAAGATCTGACTTTTGGCAATTCACTCAAAAATGGTGCCAGAAGCTTGCAAATGATCCCCTGAAAGCTTTGGCGATGGAAACAGAAGGCTTTTTTATCACAGGACAAGAAATCAGCCCTCAAAAACTTAACCGGCAGAAAATATTTTTTTGAAAAAATCCCTAAGCCCCGGGGTCACAATTTCAGCAAAAATCTGACTTTTGGCAATTCACTCAAAAATGGTGCCAGAAGCTTGCAAATGATCCCTAAGCCCTAATCTGACTTTTGGCAATTCACTCAAAAATGGTGCCAGAAGCTTGCAAATGATCCCCTGAAAGCTTTGGCGATGGAAACAGAAGGCTTTTTATCACAGGACAAGAAATCAGCCCTCAAAAACGTAACCGGCAGAAAATATTTTTTTGAAACAATCCCTAAGCCCCGGGGTCACAATTTCAGCCAAAATCTGACTTTTGGCAATTCACTCAAAAATGGTGCCAGAAGCTTGCAAATGATCCCCTGAAAGCGTTGGCGATGGAAACAGAAGGCATTTTATCACAGGAGAAGAAATCAGCCCTCAAAAACGTAACCGGCAGAAAATATTTTTTTGAAAAAATCCCTAAGCCCCGGGGTCACAATTTCAGCAAAAATCTGACTTTTGGCAATTCACTCAAAAATGGTGCCAGAAGCTTGCAAATGATCCCCTGAAAGCTTTGGCGATGGAAACAGAAGGCTTTTTTATCACAGGACAAGAAATCAGCCCTCAAAAACTTAACCGGCAGAAAATATTTTTTTGAAAAAATCCCTAAGCCCCGGGGTCACAATTTCAGCAAAAATCTGACTTTTGGCAATTCACTCAAAAATGGTGCCAGAAGCTTGCAAATGATCCCCAGAAAGCTTTGGCGATGGAAACAGAAGGCTTTTTATCACAGGACAAGAAATCAGCCCTCAAAAACGTAACCGGCAGAAAATATTTTTTTGAAAAAGTCCCTAAGCCCCGGGGTCACAATTTCAGCAAAAATCTGACTCATGGCAATTCACTCAAAAATGGTGCCAGAAGCTTGCAAATGATCCCTAAGCCCTAATCTGACTTTTGGCAATTCACTCAAAAATGGTGCCAGAAGCTTGCAAATGATCCCCTGAAAGCTTTGGCGATGGAAACAGAAGGCTTTTTATCACAGGACAAGAAATCAGCCCTCAAAAACGTAACCGGCAGAAAATATTTTTTTTGAAATAATCCCTAAGCCCCGGGGTCACAATTTCAGCAAAAATCTGGCTTTTGGCTATTCACTCAAAAATGGTGCCAGAAGCGTGCAAATGATCCCCTGAAAGCTTTGGCGATGGAAACAGAAGGCTTTTTATCACAGGACAAGAAATCAGCCCTCAAAAACGTAACCGGCAGAAAATATTTTTTTGAAAAAATCCCTAAGCCCCGGGGTCACAATTTCAGCAAAAATCTGACTTTTGGCAATTCACTCAAAAATGGTGCCAGAAGCTTGCAAATGATCCCCTGAAAGCTTTGGCGATGGAAACAGAAGGCTTTTTATCACAGGACAAGAAATCAGCCCTCAAAAACTTAACCGGCAGAAAATATTTTTTTGAAAAAATCCCTAAGCCCCGGGGTCACAATTTCAGCAAAAATCTGACTTTTGGCAATTCACTCAAAAATGGTGCCAGAAGCTTGCAAATGATCCCCTGAAAGCTTTGGCGATGGAAACAGAAGGCTTTTTTATCACAGGACAAGAAATCAGCCCTCAAAAACTTAACCGGCAGAAAATATTTTTTTGAAAAAATCCCTAAGCCCCGGGGTCACAATTTCAGCAAAAATCTGACTTTTGGCAATTCACTCAAAAATGGTGCCAGAAGCTTGCAAATGATCCCCAGAAAGCTTTGGCGATGGAAACAGAAGGCTTTTTATCACAGGACAAGAAATCAGCCCTCAAAAACGTAACCGGCAGAAAATATTTTTTTGAAAAAATCCCTAAGCCCCGGGGTCACAATTTCAGCAAAAATCTGACTTTTGGCAATTCACTCAAAAATGGTGCCAGAAGCTTGCAAATGAACCCCTGAAAGCTTTGGTCATGGAAACAGAAGGCTTTTTTATCACAGGACAAGAAATCAGCCCTCAAAAACATAACCGGCAGAAAATATTTTTTTGAAAAAATCCCTAAGCCCCGGGGTCACAATTTCAGCAAAAATCTGACTTTTGGCAATTCACTCAAAAATGGGGCCAGAAGCTTGCAAATGATCCCTAAGCCCTCATCTGACTTTTGGCAATTCACTCAAAAATGGTGCCAGAAGCTTGCAAATGATCCCCTGAAACCTTTGGCGATGGAAACAGAAGGCTTTTTATCACAGGACAAGAAATCAGCCCTCAAAAACGTAACCGGCAGAAAATATTTTTTTGAAAAAATCCCTAAGCCCCGGGGTCACAATTTCAGCAAAAATCTGGCTTTTGGCTATTCACTCAAAAATGGTGCCAGAAGCGTGCAAATGATCCCCTGAAAGCTTTGGCGATGGAAACAGAAGGCTTTTTATCACAGGAGAAGAAATCAGCCCTCAAAAACGTAACCGGCAGAAAATATTTTTTTGAAAAAATCCCTAAGCCCCGGGGTCACAATTTCAGCAAAAATCTGACTTTTGGCAATTCACTCAAAAATGGTGCCAGAAGCTTGCAAATGATCCCCTGAAAGCGTTGGCGATGGAAACAGAAGGCTTTTTATCACAGGACAAGAAATCAGCCCTCGAAAACGTAACCGGCAGAAAATATTTTTTTGAAAAAATCCCTAAGCCCCGGGGTCACAATTTCAGCAAAAATCTGACTTTTGGCAATTCACTAAAAATGGTGCCAGAAGCTTGCAAATGATCCCTAAGCCCTAATCTGACTTTTGGCAATTCACTCAAAAATGGTGCCAGAAGCTTGCAAATGATTCCCTGAAACCTTTGGCGATGGAAACAGAAGGCTTTTTATCACAGGACAAGAAATCAGCCCTCAAAAACGTAACCGGCAGAAAAAGTTTTTTTGAAAAAATCCCTAAGCCCCGGGGTCACAATTTCAGCAAAAATCTGACTTTTGGCAATTCACTCAAAAATGGTGCCAGAAGCGTGCAAATGATCCCCTGAAAGCTTTGGCCATGGAAACAGAAGGCTTTTTATCACAGGACAAGAAATCAGCCCTCAAAAACGTAACCGGCAGAAAATATTTTTTTGAAAAAATCCCTAAGCCCCGGGGTCACAATTTCAGCAAAAATCTGACTTTTGGCAATTCACTCAAAAATGGTGCCAGAAGCTTGCAAATGATCCCCTGAAAGCTTTGGCGATGGAAACAGAAGGCTTTTTTATCACAGGACAAGAAATCAGCCCTCAAAAACTTAACCGGCAGAAAATATTTTTTTGAAAAAATCCCTAAGCCCCGGGGTCACAATTTCAGCAAAAATCTGACTTTTGGCAATTCACTCAAAAATGGTGCCAGAAGCTTGCAAATGATCCCCAGAAAGCTTTGGCGATGGAAACAGAAGGCTTTTTATCACAGGACAAGAAATCAGCCCTCAAAAACGTAACCGGCAGAAAATATTTTTTTGAAAAAATCCCTAAGCCCCGGGGTCACAATTTCAGCCAAAATCTGACTTTTGGCAATTCACTCAAAAATGGTGCCAGAAGCTTTCAAATGATCCCCTGAAAGCGTTGGCGATGGAAACAGAAGGCTTTTTATCACAGGAGAAGAAATCAGCCCTCAAAAACGTAACCGGCAGAAAATATTTTTTTGAAAAAAACCCTAAGCCCCGGGGTCACAATTTCAGCCAAAATCTGACTTTTGGCAATTCACTCAAAAATGGTGCCAGAAGCTTGCAAATGAACCCCTGAAAGCTTTGGTCATGGAAACAGAAGGCTTTTTTATCACAGGACAAGAAATCAGCCCTCAAAAACATAACCGGCAGAAAATATTTTTTTGAAAAAATCCCTAAACCCCGGGGTCACAATTTCAGCAAAAATCTGACTTTTGGCAATTCACTCAAAAATGGTGCCAGAAGCTTGCAAATGATCCCTAAGCCCTAATCTGACTTTTGGCAATTCACTCAAAAATGGTGCCAGAAGCTTGCAAATGATCCCCGGAAAGCTTTGGCGATGGAAACAGAAGGCTTTTTATCACAGGACAAGAAATCAGCCCTCAAAAACGTAACCGGCAGAAAATAATTTTTTGGAAAAATCCCTAAGCCCCGGGGTCACAATTTCAGCCAAAATCTGACTTTTGGCAATCCACTCAAAAATGGTGCCAGAAGCTTGCAAATGATCCCCTGAAAGCTTTGGCGATGGAAACAGAAGGCTTTTTATCACAGGACAAGAAATCAGCCCTCAAAAACGTAACCGGCAGAAAAAAATTTTTTGAAAAAAATCCCTAAGCCCCGGGGTCACAATTTCAGCAAAAATCTGACTTTTGGCAATTCACTCAAAAATGGTGCCAGAAGCTTGCAAATGATCCCCTGAAAGCTTTGGCGATGGAAACAGAAGGCTGTTTATCACAGGACAAGAAATCCACGCTCAAAAACTTAACCGGCAGAAAATATTTTTTTGAAAAAAATCCCTAAGCCCCGGGGTCACAATTTCAGCAAAAATCTGACTTTTGGCAATTCACTCAAAAATGGTGCCAGAAGCTTGCAAATGATCCCTAAGCCCTAATCTGACTTTTGGCAGTTCACTCAAAAATGGTGCCAGAAGCTTGCAAATGATTCCCTGAAACCTTTGGCGATGGAAACAGAAGGCTTTTTATCACAGGACAAGAAATCAGCCCTCAAAAACGTAACCGGCAGAAAATGTTTTTTTGAAAAAATCCCTAAGCCCCGGGGTCACAATTTCAGCAAAAATCTGACTTTTGGCAATTCACTCAAAAATGGTGCCAGAAGCTTGCAAATGATTCCCTGAAACCTTTGGCGATGGAAACAGAAGGCTTTTTATCACAGGACAAGAAATCAGCCCTCAAAAACGTAACCGGCAGAAAATGTTTTTTTGAAAAAATCCCTAAGCCCCGGGGTCACAATTTCAGCAAAAATCTGACTTTTGGCAATTCACTCAAAAATGGTGCCAGAAGCTTGCAAATGATTCCCTGAAACCTTTGGCGATGGAAACAGAAGGCTTTTTATCACAGGACAAGAAATCAGCCCTCAAAAACGTAACCGGCAGAAAATGTTTTTTTGAAAAAATCCCTAAGCCCCGGGGTCACAATTTCAGCAAAAATCTGACTTTTGGCAATTCACTCAAAAATGGTGCCAGAAGCTTGCAAATGATCCCCTGAAAGCTTTGGCGATGGAAACAGAAGGCTTTTTATCACAGGACAAGAAATCAGCCCTCAAAAACTTAACCGGCAGAAAATATTTTTTTGAAAAAATCCCTAAGCCCCGGGGTCACAATTTCAGCAAAAATCTGACTTTTGGCAATTCACTCAAAAATGGTGCCAGAAGCTTGCAAATGATCCCCTGAAAGCTTTGGCGATGGAAACAGAAGGCTTTTTTATCACAGGACAAGAAATCAGCCCTCAAAAACTTAACCGGCAGAAAATATTTTTTTGAAAAAATCCCTAAGCCCCGGGGTCACAATTTCAGCAAAAATCTGACTTTTGGCAATTCACTCAAAAATGGTGCCAGAAGCTTGCAAATGATCCCCAGAAAGCTTTGGCGATGGAAACAGAAGGCTTTTTATCACAGGACAAGAAATCAGCCCTCAAAAACGTAACCGGCAGAAAATATTTTTTTGAAAAAATCCCTAAGCCCCGGGGTCACAATTTCAGCAAAAATCTGACTTTTGGCAATTCACTCAAAAATGGTGCCAGAAGCTTGCAAATGAACCCCTGAAAGCTTTGGTCATGGAAACAGAAGGCTTTTTTATCACAGGACAAGAAATCAGCCCTCAAAAACATAACCGGCAGAAAATATTTTTTTGAAAAAATCCCTAAGCCCCGGGGTCACAATTTCAGCAAAAATCTGACTTTTGGCAATTCACTCAAAAATGGGGCCAGAAGCTTGCAAATGATCCCTAAGCCCTCATCTGACTTTTGGCAATTCACTCAAAAATGGTGCCAGAAGCTTGCAAATGATCCCCTGAAACCTTTGGCGATGGAAACAGAAGGCTTTTTATCACAGGACAAGAAATCAGCCCTCAAAAACGTAACCGGCAGAAAATATTTTTTTGAAAAAATCCCTAAGCCCCGGGGTCACAATTTCAGCAAAAATCTGGCTTTTGGCTATTCACTCAAAAATGGTGCCAGAAGCGTGCAAATGATCCCCTGAAAGCTTTGGCGATGGAAACAGAAGGCTTTTTATCACAGGAGAAGAAATCAGCCCTCAAAAACGTAACCGGCAGAAAATATTTTTTTGAAAAAATCCCTAAGCCCCGGGGTCACAATTTCAGCAAAAATCTGACTTTTGGCAATTCACTCAAAAATGGTGCCAGAAGCTTGCAAATGATCCCCTGAAAGCGTTGGCGATGGAAACAGAAGGCTTTTTATCACAGGACAAGAAATCAGCCCTCGAAAACGTAACCGGCAGAAAATATTTTTTTGAAAAAATCCCTAAGCCCCGGGGTCACAATTTCAGCAAAAATCTGACTTTTGGCAATTCACTAAAAATGGTGCCAGAAGCTTGCAAATGATCCCTAAGCCCTAATCTGACTTTTGGCAATTCACTCAAAAATGGTGCCAGAAGCTTGCAAATGATTCCCTGAAACCTTTGGCGATGGAAACAGAAGGCTTTTTATCACAGGACAAGAAATCAGCCCTCAAAAACGTAACCGGCAGAAAAAGTTTTTTTGAAAAAATCCCTAAGCCCCGGGGTCACAATTTCAGCAAAAATCTGACTTTTGGCAATTCACTCAAAAATGGTGCCAGAAGCGTGCAAATGATCCCCTGAAAGCTTTGGCCATGGAAACAGAAGGCTTTTTATCACAGGACAAGAAATCAGCCCTCAAAAACGTAACCGGCAGAAAATATTTTTTTGAAAAAATCCCTAAGCCCCGGGGTCACAATTTCAGCAAAAATCTGACTTTTGGCAATTCACTCAAAAATGGTGCCAGAAGCTTGCAAATGATCCCCTGAAAGCTTTGGCGATGGAAACAGAAGGCTTTTTTATCACAGGACAAGAAATCAGCCCTCAAAAACTTAACCGGCAGAAAATATTTTTTTGAAAAAATCCCTAAGCCCCGGGGTCACAATTTCAGCAAAAATCTGACTTTTGGCAATTCACTCAAAAATGGTGCCAGAAGCTTGCAAATGATCCCCAGAAAGCTTTGGCGATGGAAACAGAAGGCTTTTTATCACAGGACAAGAAATCAGCCCTCAAAAACGTAACCGGCAGAAAATATTTTTTTGAAAAAATCCCTAAGCCCCGGGGTCACAATTTCAGCCAAAATCTGACTTTTGGCAATTCACTCAAAAATGGTGCCAGAAGCTTGCAAATGATCCCCTGAAAGCGTTGGCGATGGAAACAGAAGGCTTTTTATCACAGGAGAAGAAATCAGCCCTCAAAAACGTAACCGGCAGAAAATATTTTTTTGAAAAAAACCCTAAGCCCCGGGGTCACAATTTCAGCCAAAATCTGACTTTTGGCAATTCACTCAAAAATGGTGCCAGAAGCTTGCAAATGAACCCCTGAAAGCTTTGGTCATGGAAACAGAAGGCTTTTTTATCACAGGACAAGAAATCAGCCCTCAAAAACATAACCGGCAGAAAATATTTTTTTGAAAAAATCCCTAAACCCCGGGGTCACAATTTCAGCAAAAATCTGACTTTTGGCAATTCACTCAAAAATGGTGCCAGAAGCTTGCAAATGATCCCTAAGCCCTAATCTGACTTTTGGCAATTCACTCAAAAATGGTGCCAGAAGCTTGCAAATGATCCCCTGAAAGCTTTGGCGATGGAAACAGAAGGCTTTTTATCACAGGACAAGAAATCAGCCCTCAAAAACGTAACCGGCAGAAAATATTTTTTTGAAACAATCCCTAAGCCCCGGGGTCACAATTTCAGCAAAAATCTGACTTTTGGCAATTCACTCAAAAATGGTGCCAGAAGCTTGCAAATGATCCCCTGAAAGCGTTGGCGATGGAAACAGAAGGCTTTTTATCACAGGAGAAGAAATCAGCCCTCAAAAACGTAACCGGCAGAAAATATTTTTTTGAAAAAAACCCTAAGCCCCGGGGTCACAATTTCAGCCAAAATCTGACTTTTGGCAATTCACTCAAAAATGGTGCCAGAAGCTTGCAAATGAACCCCTGAAAGCTTTGGTCATGGAAACAGAAGGCTTTTTTATCACAGGACAAGAAATCAGCCCTCAAAAACATAACCGGCAGAAAATATTTTTTTGAAAAAATCCCTAAACCCCGGGGTCACAATTTCAGCAAAAATCTGACTTTTGGCAATTCACTCAAAAATGGTGCCAGAAGCTTGCAAATGATCCCTAAGCCCTAATCTGACTTTTGGCAATTCACTCAAAAATGGTGCCAGAAGCTTGCAAATGATCCCCTGAAAGCTTTGGCGATGGAAACAGAAGGCTTTTTATCACAGGACAAGAAATCAGCCCTCAAAAACGTAACCGGCAGAAAATATTTTTTTGAAACAATCCCTAAGCCCCGGGGTCACAATTTCAGCAAAAATCTGACTTTTGGCAATTCACTCAAAAATGGTGCCAGAAGCTTGCAAATGATCCCCTGAAAGCGTTGGCGATGGAAACAGAAGGCTTTTTATCACAGGAGAAGAAATCAGCCCTCAAAAACGTAACCGGCAGAAAATATTTTTTTGAAAAAAACCCTAAGCCCCGGGGTCACAATTTCAGCCAAAATCTGACTTTTGGCAATTCACTCAAAAATGGTGCCAGAAGCTTGCAAATGAACCCCTGAAAGCTTTGGTCATGGAAACAGAAGGCTTTTTTATCACAGGACAAGAAATCAGCCCTCAAAAACATAACCGGCAGAAAATATTTTTTTGAAAAAATCCCTAAGCCCCGGGGTCACAATTTCAGCAAAAATCTGACTTTTGGCAATTCACTCAAAAATGGTGCCAGAAGCTTGCAAATGATCCCTAAGCCCTAATCTGACTTTTGGCAATTCACTCAAAAATGGTGCCAGAAGCTTGCAAATGATCCCCTGAAAGCTTTGGAGATGGAAACAGAAGGCTTTTTATCACAGGACAAGAAATCAGCCCTCAAAAACGTAACCGGCAGAAAATATTTTTTTGAAACAATCCCTAAGCCCCGGGGTCACAATTTCAGCAAAAATCTGACTTTTGGCAATTCACTCAAAAATGGTGCCAGAAGCTTGCAAATGATCCCCAGAAAGCTTTGGCGATGGAAACAGAAGGCTTTTTATCACAGGACAAGAAATCAGCCCTCAAAAACGTAACCGGCAGAAAATATTTTTTTGAAAAAATCCCTAAGCCCCGGGGTCACAATTTCAGCCAAAATCTGACTTTTGGCAATTCACTCAAAAATGGTGCCAGAAGCTTGCAAATGATCCCCTGAAAGCTTTGGCGATGGAAACAGAAGGCTTTTTTATCACAGGACAAGAAATCAGCCCTCAAAAACTTAACCGGCAGAAAATATTTTTTTGAAAAAATCCCTAAGCCCCGGGGTCACAATTTCAGCAAAAATCTGACTTTTGGCAATTCACTCAAAAATGGTGCCAGAAGCTTGCAAATGATCCCCAGAAAGCTTTGGTCATGGAAACAGAAGGCTTTTTTATCACAGGACAAGAAATCAGCCCTCAAAAACATAACCGGCAGAAAATATTTTTTTGAAAAAATCCCTAAGCCCCGGGGTCACAATTTCAGCAAAAATCTGACTTTTGGCAATTCACTCAAAAATGGTGCCAGAAGCTTGCAAATGATCCCTAAGCCCTAATCTGACTTTTGGCAATTCACTCAAAAATGGTGCCAGAAGCTTGCAAATGATCCCCTGAAAGCTTTGGCGATGGAAACAGAAGGCTTTTTATCACAGGACAAGAAATCAGCCCTCAAAAACGTAACCGGCAGAAAATTTTTTTTTGAAACAATCCCTAAGCCCCGGGGTCACAATTTCAGCAAAAATCTGGCTTTTGGCTATTCACTCAAAAATGGTGCCAGAAGCGTGCAAATGATCCCCTGAAAGCTTTGGCGATGGAAACAGAAGGCTTTTTATCACAGGACAAAAAATCAGCCCTCAAAAACGTAACCGGCAGAAAATATTTTTTTGAAAAAATCCCTAAGCCCCGGGGTCACAATTTCAGCAAAAATCTGACTTTTGGCAATTCACTCAAAAATGGTGCCAGAAGCTTGCAAATGATCCCCTGAAAGCGTTGGCGATGGAAACAGAAGGCTTTTTATCACAGGAGAAGAAATCAGCCCTCAAAAACGTAACCGGCAGAAAATATTTTTTTGAAACAATCCCTAAGCCCCGGGGTCACAATTTCAGCAAAAATCTGACTTTTGGCAATTCACTCAAAAATGGTGCCAGAAGCTTGCAAATGATCCCCTGAAAGCGTTGGCGATGGAAACAGAAGGCTTTTTATCACAGGACAAGAAATCAGCCCTCAAAAACGTAACCGGCAGAAAATATTTTTTTGAAAAAATCCCTAAGCCCCGGGGTCACAATTTCAGCAAAAATCTGACTTTTGGCAATTCACTAAAAAATGGTGCCAGAAGCTTGCAAATGATCCCTAAGCCCTAATCTGACTTTTGGCAATTCACTCAAAAATGGTGCCAGAAGCTTGCAAATGATTCCCTGAAACCTTTGGCGATGGAAACAGAAGGCTTTTTATCACAGGACAAGAAATCAGCCCTCAAAAACGTAACCGGCAGAAAATGTTTTTTTGAAAAAATCCCTAAGCCCCGGGGTCACAATTTCAGCAAAAATCTGACTTTTGGCAATTCACTCAAAAATGGTGCCAGAAGCGTGCAAATGATCCCCTGAAAGCTTTGGCCATGGAAACAGAAGGCTTTTTATCACAGGACAAGAAATCAGCCCTCAAAAACGTAACCGGCAGAAAATATTTTTTTGAAACAATCCCTAAGCCCCGGGGTCACAATTTCAGCAAAAATCTGACTTTTGGCAATTCACTCAAAAATGGTGCCAGAAGCTTGCAAATGATCCCCTGAAAGCGTTGGCGATGGAAACAGAAGGCTTTTTATCACAGGACAAGAAATCAGCCCTCAAAAACGTAACCGGCAGAAAATATTTTTTTGAAAAAATCCCTAAGCCCCGGGGTCACAATTTCAGCAAAAATCTGACTTTTGGCAATTCACTCAAAAATGGTGCCAGAAGCTTGCAAATGATCCCCTGAAAGCTTTGGCGATGGAAACAGAAGGCTTTTTTATCACAGGACAAGAAATCAGCCCTCAAAAACTTAACCGGCAGAAAATATTTTTTTGAAAAAATCCCTAAGCCCCGGGGTCACAATTTCAGCAAAAATCTGACTTTTGGCAATTCACTCAAAAATGGTGCCAGAAGCTTGCAAATGATCCCCAGAAAGCTTTGGTCATGGAAACAGAAGGCTTTTTTATCACAGGACAAGAAATCAGCCCTCAAAAACATAACCGGCAGAAAATATTTTTTTGAAAAAATCCCTAAGCCCCGGGGTCACAATTTCAGCAAAAATCTGACTTTTGGCAATTCACTCAAAAATGGTGCCAGAAGCTTGCAAATGATCCCTAAGCCCTAATCTGACTTTTGGCAATTCACTCAAAAATGGTGCCAGAAGCTTGCAAATGATCCCCTGAAAGCTTTGGCGATGGAAACAGAAGGCTTTTTATCACAGGACAAGAAATCAGCCCTCAAAAACGTAACCGGCAGAAAATTTTTTTTTGAAACAATCCCTAAGCCCCGGGGTCACAATTTCAGCAAAAATCTGGCTTTTGGCTATTCACTCAAAAATGGTGCCAGAAGCGTGCAAATGATCCCCTGAAAGCTTTGGCGATGGAAACAGAAGGCTTTTTATCACAGGACAAGAAATCAGCCCTCAAAAACGTAACCGGCAGAAAATATTTTTTTGAAAAAATCCCTAAGCCCCGGGGTCACAATTTCAGCAAAAATCTGACTTTTGGCAATTCACTCAAAAATGGTGCCAGAAGCTTGCAAATGATCCCCTGAAAGCGTTGGCGATGGAAACAGAAGGCTTTTTATCACAGGAGAAGAAATCAGCCCTCAAAAACGTAACCGGCAGAAAATATTTTTTTGAAACAATCCCTAAGCCCCGGGGTCACAATTTCAGCAAAAATCTGACTTTTGGCAATTCACTCAAAAATGGTGCCAGAAGCTTGCAAATGATCCCCTGAAAGCGTTGGCGATGGAAACAGAAGGCTTTTTATCACAGGACAAGAAATCAGCCCTCAAAAACGTAACCGGCAGAAAATATTTTTTTGAAAAAATCCCTAAGCCCCGGGGTCACAATTTCAGCAAAAATCTGACTTTTGGCAATTCACTAAAAAATGGTGCCAGAAGCTTGCAAATGATCCCTAAGCCCTAATCTGACTTTTGGCAATTCACTCAAAAATGGTGCCAGAAGCTTGCAAATGATTCCCTGAAACCTTTGGCGATGGAAACAGAAGGCTTTTTATCACAGGACAAGAAATCAGCCCTCAAAAACGTAACCGGCAGAAAATGTTTTTTTGAAAAAATCCCTAAGCCCCGGGGTCACAATTTCAGCAAAAATCTGACTTTTGGCAATTCACTCAAAAATGGTGCCAGAAGCGTGCAAATGATCCCCTGAAAGCTTTGGCCATGGAAACAGAAGGCTTTTTATCACAGGACAAGAAATCAGCCCTCAAAAACGTAACCGGCAGAAAATATTTTTTTGAAACAATCCCTAAGCCCCGGGGTCACAATTTCAGCAAAAATCTGACTTTTGGCAATTCACTCAAAAATGGTGCCAGAAGCTTGCAAATGATCCCCTGAAAGCGTTGGCGATGGAAACAGAAGGCTTTTTATCACAGGACAAGAAATCAGCCCTCAAAAACGTAACCGGCAGAAAATATTTTTTTGAAAAAATCCCTAAGCCCCGGGGTCACAATTTCAGCAAAAATCTGACTTTTGGCAATTCACTAAAAAATGGTGCCAGAAGCTTGCAAATGATCCCTAAGCCCTAATCTGACTTTTGGCAATTCACTCAAAAATGGTGCCAGAAGCTTGCAAATGATTCCCTGAAACCTTTGGCGATGGAAACAGAAGGCTTTTTATCACAGGACAAGAAATCAGCCCTCAAAAACGTAACCGGCAGAAAATGTTTTTTTGAAAAAATCCCTAAGCCCCGGGGTCACAATTTCAGCAAAAATCTGACTTTTGGCAATTCACTCAAAAATGGTGCCAGAAGCTTGCAAATGATCCCCTGAAAGCTTTGGCGATGGAAACAGAAGGCTTTTTATTACAGGACAAGAAATCAGCCCTCAAAAACGTAACCGGCAGAAAATATTTTTTTGAAAAAATCCCTAAGCCCCGGGGTCACAATTTCAGCAAAAATCTGACTTTTGGCAATTCACTCAAAAATGGTGCCAGAAGCTTGCAAATGATCCCCTGAAAGCTTTGGCGATGGAAACAGAAGGCTTTTTATTACAGGACAAGAAATCAGCCCTCAAAAACGTAACCGGCAGAAAATATTTTTTTGAAAAAATCCCTAAGCCCCGGGGTCACAATTTCAGCAAAAATCTGACTTTTGGCAATTCACTCAAAAATGGTGCCAGAAGCTTGCAAATGATCCCCTGAAAGCTTTGGCGATGGATACAGAAGGCTTTTTATCACAGGAGAAGAAATCAGCCCTCAAAAACGTAACCGGCAGAAAATATTTTTTTGAAAAAATCCCTAAGCCCCGGGGTCACAATTTCAGCAAAAATCTGACTTTTGGCAATTCACTCAAAAATGGTGCCAGAAGCTTGCAAATGAACTCCTGAAAGCTTTGGTCATGGAAACAGAAGGCTTTTTTTATCACAGGACAAGAAATCAGCCCTCAAAAACATAACCGGCAGAAAATATTTTTTTGAAAAAATCCCTAAGCCCCGGGTTCACAATTTCAGCAAAAATCTGACTTTTGGCAATTCACTCAAAAATGGTGCCAGAAGCTTGCAAATGATCCCTAAGCCCTAATCTGACTTTTGGCAATTCACTCAAAAATGGTGCCAGAAGCTTGCAAATCATCCCCTGAAAGCTTTGGCGATGGAAACAGAAGGCTTTTTATCACAGGACAAGAAATCAGCCCTCAAAAACGTAACCGGCAGAAAATATTTTTTTGAAACAATCCCTAAGCCCCGGGGTCACAATTTCAGCAAAAATCTGGCTTTTGGCAATTCACTCAAAAATGGTGCCAGAACCGTGCAAATGATCCCCTGAAAGCTTTGGCGATGGAAACAGAAGGCTTTTTATCACAGGACAAGAAATCAGCCCTCAAAAACGTAACCGGCAGAAAATATTTTTTTGAAAAAATCCCTAAGCCCCGGGGTCACAATTTCAGCAAAAATCTGACTTTTGGCAATTCACTCAAAAATGGTGCCAGAAGCTTGCAAATGATCGCCTGAAAGCTTTGGCTATGGAAACAGAAGGCTTTTTATCACAGGAGAAGAAATCAGCCCTCAAAAACGTAACCGGCAGAAAATATTTTTTTGAAACAATCCCTAAGCCCCGGGGTCACAATTTCAGCAAAAATCTGACTTTTGGTTATTCACTCAAAAATGGTGCCAGAAGCTTGCAAATGATCCCCTGAAAGCTTTGGCGATGGAAACAGAAGGCTTTTTATCACAGGAGAAGAAATCAGCCCTCAAAAACGTAACCGGCAGAAAATATTTTTTTGAAACAATCCCTAAGCCCCGGGGTCACAATTTCAGCAAAAATCTGACTTTTGGCAATTCACTAAAAAATGGTGCCAGAAGCTTGCAAATGATCCCTAAGCCCTAATCTGACTTTTGGCAATTCACTCAAAAATGGTGCCAGAAGCTTGCAAATGATTCCCTGAAACCTTTGGCGATGGAAACAGAAGGCTTTTTATCACAGGACAAGAAATCAGCCCTCAAAAACGTAACCGGCAGAAAATGTTTTTTTGAAAAAATCCCTAAGCCCCGGGGTCACAATTTCAGCAAAAATCTGACTTTTGGCAATTCACTCAAAAATGGTGCCAGAAGCGTGCAAATGATCCCCTGAAAGCTTTGGCCATGGAAACAGAAGGCTTTTTATCACAGGACAAGAAATCAGCCCTCAAAAACGTAACCGGCAGAAAATATTTTTTTGAAAAAATCCCTAAGCCCCGGGGTCACAATTTCAGCAAAAATCTGACTTTTGGCAATTCACTAAAAAATGGTGCCAGAAGCTTGCAAATGATCCCTAAGCCCTAATCTGACTTTTGGCAATTCACTCAAAAATGGTGCTAGAAGCTTACAAATGATCCCCTGAAAGCTTTGGCGATGGAAACAGAAGGCTTTTTTATCACAGGACAAGAAATCAGCCCTCAAAAACTTAACCGGCAGAAAATATTTTTTTGAAAAAATCCCTAAGCCCCGGGGTCACAATTTCAGCAAAAATCTGACTTTTGGCAATTCACTCAAAAATGGTGCCAGAAGCTTGCAAATGATCCCCAGAAAGCTTTGGCGATGGAAACAGAAGGCTTTTTATCACAGGACAAGAAATCAGCCCTCAAAAACGTAACCGGCAGAAAATATTTTTTTGAAAAAATCCCTAAGCCCCGGGGTCACAATTTCAGCCAAAATCTGACTTTTGGCAATTCACTCAAAAATGGTGCCAGAAGCTTGCAAATGATCCCCTGAAAGCGTTGGCGATGGAAACAGAAGGCTTTTTATCACAGGAGAAGAAATCAGCCCTCAAAAACGTAACCGGCAGAAAATATTTTTTTGAAAAAATCCCTAAGCCCCGGGGTCACAATTTCAGCAAAAATCTGACTTTTGGCAATTCACTAAAAAATGGTGCCAGAAGCTTGCAAATGATCCCTAAGCCCTAATCTGACTTTTGGCAATTCACTCAAAAATGGTGCCAGAAGCTTGCAAATGATTCCCTGAAACCTTTGGCGATGGAAACAGAAGGCTTTTTATCACAGGACAAGAAATCAGCCCTCAAAAACGTAACCGGCAGAAAATGTTTTTTTGAAAAAATCCCTAAGCCCCGGGGTCACAATTTCAGCAAAAATCTGACTTTTGGCAATTCACTCAAAAATGGTGCCAGAAGCGTGCAAATGATCCCCTGAAAGCTTTGGCCATGGAAACAGAAGGCTTTTTATCACAGGACAAGAAATCAGCCCTCAAAAACGTAACCGGCAGAAAATATTTTTTTGAAAAAATCCCTAAGCCCTGGGGTCACAATTTCAGCAAAAATCTGACTTTTGGCAATTCACTAAAAAATGGTGCCAGAAGCTTGCAAATGATCCCTAAGCCCTAATCTGACTTTTGGCAATTCACTCAAAAATGGTGCTAGAAGCTTGCAAATGATCCCCTGAAAGCTTTGGCGATGGAAACAGAAGGCTTTTTTATCACAGGACAAGAAATCAGCCCTCAAAAACTTAACCGGCAGAAAATATTTTTTTGAAAAAATCCCTAAGCCCCGGGGTCACAATTTCAGCAAAAATCTGACTTTTGGCAATTCACTCAAAAATGGTGCCAGAAGCTTGCAAATGATCCCCAGAAAGCTTTGGCGATGGAAACAGAAGGCTTTTTATCACAGGACAAGAAATCAGCCCTCAAAAACGTAACCGGCAGAAAATATTTTTTTGAAAAAATCCCTAAGCCCCGGGGTCACAATTTCAGCCAAAATCTGACTTTTGGCAATTCACTCAAAAATGGTGCCAGAAGCTTGCAAATGATCCCCTGAAAGCGTTGGCGATGGAAACAGAAGGCTTTTTATCACAGGAGAAGAAATCAGCCCTCAAAAACGTAACCGGCAGAAAATATTTTTTTGAAAAAATCCCTAAGCCCCGGGGTCACAATTTCAGCAAAAATCTGACTTTTGGCAATTCACTCAAAAATGGTGCCAGAAGCTTGCAAATGATCCCCTGAAAGCGTTGGCGATGGAAACAGAAGGCTTTTTATCACAGGACAAGAAATCAGCCCTCAAAAACATAACCGGCAGAAAATATTTTTTTGAAAAAATCCCTAAGCCCCGGGTTCACAATTTCAGCAAAAATCTGACTTTTGGCAATTCACTCAAAAATGGTGCCAGAAGCTTGCAAATGATCCCTAAGCCCTAATCTGACTTTTGGCAATTCACTCAAAAATGGTGCCAGAAGCTTGCAAATCATCCCCTGAAAGCTTTGGCGATGGAAACAGAAGGCTTTTTATCACAGGACAAGAAATCAGCCCTCAAAAACGTAACCGGCAGAAAATATTTTTTTGAAACAATCCCTAAGCCCCGGGGTCACAATTTCAGCAAAAATCTGGCTTTTGGCAATTCACTCAAAAATGGTGCCAGAACCGTGCAAATGATCCCCTGAAAGCTTTGGCGATGGAAACAGAAGGCTTTTTATCACAGGACAAGAAATCAGCCCTCAAAAACGTAACCGGCAGAAAATATTTTTTTGAAAAAATCCCTAAGCCCCGGGGTCACAATTTCAGCAAAAATCTGACTTTTGGCAATTCACTCAAAAATGGTGCCAGAAGCTTGCAAATGATCCCCTGAAAGCTTTGGCTATGGAAACAGAAGGCTTTTTATCACAGGAGAAGAAATCAGCCCTCAAAAACGTAACCGGCAGAAAATATTTTTTTGAAACAATCCCTAAGCCCCGGGGTCACAATTTCAGCAAAAATCTGACTTTTGGTTATTCACTCAAAAATGGTGCCAGAAGCTTGCAAATGATCCCCTGAAAGCTTTGGCGATGGAAACAGAAGGCTTTTTATCACAGGAGAAGAAATCAGCCCTCAAAAACGTAACCGGCAGAAAATATTTTTTTGAAACAATCCCTAAGCCCCGGGGTCACAATTTCAGCAAAAATCTGACTTTTGGCAATTCACTAAAAAATGGTGCCAGAAGCTTGCAAATGATCCCTAAGCCCTAATCTGACTTTTGGCAATTCACTCAAAAATGGTGCCAGAAGCTTGCAAATGATTCCCTGAAACCTTTGGCGATGGAAACAGAAGGCTTTTTATCACAGGACAAGAAATCAGCCCTCAAAAACGTAACCGGCAGAAAATGTTTTTTTGAAAAAATCCCTAAGCCCCGGGGTCACAATTTCAGCAAAAATCTGACTTTTGGCAATTCACTCAAAAATGGTGCCAGAAGCGTGCAAATGATCCCCTGAAAGCTTTGGCCATGGAAACAGAAGGCTTTTTATCACAGGACAAGAAATCAGCCCTCAAAAACGTAACCGGCAGAAAATATTTTTTTGAAAAAATCCCTAAGCCCCGGGGTCACAATTTCAGCAAAAATCTGACTTTTGGCAATTCACTAAAAAATGGTGCCAGAAGCTTGCAAATGATCCCTAAGCCCTAATCTGACTTTTGGCAATTCACTCAAAAATGGTGCTAGAAGCTTGCAAATGATCCCCTGAAAGCTTTGGCGATGGAAACAGAAGGCTTTTTTATCACAGGACAAGAAATCAGCCCTCAAAAACTTAACCGGCAGAAAATATTTTTTTGAAAAAATCCCTAAGCCCCGGGGTCACAATTTCAGCAAAAATCTGACTTTTGGCAATTCACTCAAAAATGGTGCCAGAAGCTTGCAAATGATCCCCAGAAAGCTTTGGCGATGGAAACAGAAGGCTTTTTATCACAGGACAAGAAATCAGCCCTCAAAAACGTAACCGGCAGAAAATATTTTTTTGAAAAAATCCCTAAGCCCCGGGGTCACAATTTCAGCCAAAATCTGACTTTTGGCAATTCACTCAAAAATGGTGCCAGAAGCTTGCAAATGATCCCCTGAAAGCGTTGGCGATGGAAACAGAAGGCTTTTTATCACAGGAGAAGAAATCAGCCCTCAAAAGCGTAACCGGCAGAAAATATTTTTTTGAAAAAATCCCTAAGCCCCGGGGTCACAATTTCAGCAAAAATCTGACTTTTGGCAATTCACTAAAAAATGGTGCCAGAAGCTTGCAAATGATCCCTAAGCCCTAATCTGACTTTTGGCAATTCACTCAAAAATGGTGCCAGAAGCTTGCAAATGATTCCCTGAAACCTTTGGCGATGGAAACAGAAGGCTTTTTATCACAGGACAAGAAATCAGCCCTCAAAAACGTAACCGGCAGAAAATGTTTTTTTGAAAAAATCCCTAAGCCCCGGGGTAACAATTTCAGCAAAAATCTGACTTTTGGCAATTCACTCAAAAATGGTGCCAGAAGCGTGCAAATGATCCCCTGAAAGCTTTGGCCATGGAAACAGAAGGCTTTTTATCACAGGACAAGAAATCAGCCCTCAAAAACGTAACCGGCAGAAAATATTTTTTTGAAAAAATCCCTAAGCCCTGGGGTCACAATTTCAGCAAAAATCTGACTTTTGGCAATTCACTAAAAAATGGTGCCAGAAGCTTGCAAATGATCCCTAAGCCCTAATCTGACTTTTGGCAATTCACTCAAAAATGGTGCTAGAAGCTTGCAAATGATCCCCTGAAAGCTTTGGCGATGGAAACAGAAGGCTTTTTTATCACAGGACAAGAAATCAGCCCTCAAAAACTTAACCGGCAGAAAATATTTTTTTGAAAAAATCCCTAAGCCCCGGGGTCACAATTTCAGCAAAAATCTGACTTTTGGCAATTCACTCAAAAATGGTGCCAGAAGCTTGCAAATGATCCCCAGAAAGCTTTGGCGATGGAAACAGAAGGCTTTTTATCACAGGACAAGAAATCAGCCCTCAAAAACGTAACCGGCAGAAAATATTTTTTTGAAAAAATCCCTAAGCCCCGGGGTCACAATTTCAGCCAAAATCTGACTTTTGGCAATTCACTCAAAAATGGTGCCAGAAGCTTGCAAATGATCCCCTGAAAGCGTTGGCGATGGAAACAGAAGGCTTTTTATCACAGGAGAAGAAATCAGCCCTCAAAAACGTAACCGGCAGAAAATATTTTTTTGAAAAAATCCCTAAGCCCCGGGGTCACAATTTCAGCAAAAATCTGACTTTTGGCAATTCACTCAAAAATGGTGCCAGAAGCTTGCAAATGAACTCCTGAAAGCTTTGGTCATGGAAACAGAAGGCTTTTTTATCACAGGACAAGAAATCAGCCCTCAAAAACATAACCGGCAGAAAATATTTTTTTGAAAAAATCCCTAAGCCCCGGGGTCACAATTTCAGCAAAAATCTGACTTTTGGCAATTCACTCAAAAATGGTGCCAGAAGCTTGCAAATGATCCCTAAGCCCTAATCTGACTTTTGGCAATTCACTCAAAAATGGTGCCAGAAGCTTGCAAATGATCCCCTGAAAGCTTTGGCGATGGAAACAGAAGGCTTTTTATCACAGGACAAGAAATCAGCCCTCAAAAACGTAACCGGCAGAAAATATTTTTTTGAAACAATCCCTAAGCCCCGGGGTCACAATTTCAGCAAAAATCTGGCTTTTGGCAATTCACTCAAAAATGGTGCCAGAAGCGTGCAAATGATCCCCTGAAAGCTTTGGCGATGGAAACAGAAGGCTTTTTATCACAGGACAAGAAATCAGCCCTCAAAAACGTAACCGGCAGAAAATATTTTTTTGAAAAAATCCCTAAGCCCCGGGGTCACAATTTCAGCAAAAATCTGACTTTTGGCAATTCACTCAAAAATGGTGCCAGAAGCTTGCAAATGATCCCCTGAAAGCGTTGGCGATGGAAACAGAAGGCTTTTTATCACAGGAGAAGAAATCAGCCCTCAAAAACGTAACCGGCAGAAAATATTTTTTTGAAACAATCCCTAAGCCCCGGGGTCACAATTTCAGCAAAAATCTGACTTTTGGCAATTGACTCAAAAATGGTGCCAGAAGCTTGCAAATGATCCCCTGAAAGCGTTGGCGATGGAAACAGAAGGCTTTTTATCACAGGACAAGAAATCAGCCCTCAAAAACGTAACCGGCAGAAAATATTTTTTTGAAAAAATCCCTAAGCCCCGCGGTCACAATTTCAGCAAAAATCTGACTTTTGGCAATTCACTAAAAAATGGTGCCAGAAGCTTTCAAATGATCCCTAAGCCCTAATCTGACTTTTGGCAATTCACTCAAAAATGGTGCCAGAAGCTTGCAAATGATTCCCTGAAACCTCTGGCGATGGAAACAGAAGGCTTTTTATCACAGGACAAGAAATCAGCCCTCTAAAACGTAACCGGCAGAAAATGTTTTTTTGAAAAAATCCCTAAGCCCCGGGGTCACAATTTCAGCAAAAATCTGACTTTTGGCAATTCACTCAATAATGGTGCCAGAAGCGTGCAAATGATCCCCTGAAAGCTTTGGCCATGGAAACAGAAGGCTTTTTATCACAGGACAAGAAATCAGCCCTCAAAAACGTAACCGGCAGAAAATATTTTTTTGAAAAAATCCCTAAGCCCCGGGGTCACAATTTCAGCAAAAATCTGACTTTTGGCAATTCACTAAAAAATGGTGCCAGAAGCTTGCAAATGATCCCTAAGCCCTAATCTGACTTTTGGCAATTCACTCAAAAATGGTGCCAGAAGCTTGCAAATGATTCCCTGAAACCTTTGGCGATGGAAACAGAAGGCTTTTTATCACAGGACAAGAAATCAGCCCTCAAAAACGTAACCGGCAGAAAATGTTTTTTTGAAAAAATCCCTAAGCCCCGGGGTCACAATTTCAGCAAAAATCTGACTTTTGGCAATTCACTCAAAAATGGTGCGAGAAGCGTGCAAATGATCCCCTGAAAGCTTTGGCCATGGAAACAGAAGGCTTTTTATCACAGGACAAGAAATCAGCCCTCAAAAACGTAACCGGCAGAAAATATTTTTTTGAAAAAATCCCTAAGCCCCGGGGTCACAATTTCAGCAAAAATCTGACTTTTGGCAATTCACTCAAAAATGGTGCCAGAAGCTTGCAAATGATCCCCTGAAAGCGTTGGCGATGGAAACAGAAGGCTTTTTATCACAGGAGAAGAAATCAGCCCTCAAAAACGTAACCGGCAGAAAATATTTTTTTGAAACAATCCCTAAGCCCCGGGGTCACAATTTCAGCAAAAATCTGACTTTTGGCAATTGACTCAAAAATGGTGCCAGAAGCTTGCAAATGATCCCCTGAAAGCGTTGGCGATGGAAACAGAAGGCTTTTTATCACAGGACAAGAAATCAGCCCTCAAAAACGTAACCGGCAGAAAATATTTTTTTGAAAAAATCCCTAAGCCCCGCGGTCACAATTTCAGCAAAAATCTGACTTTTGGCAATTCACTAAAAAATGGTGCCAGAAGCTTTCAAATGATCCCTAAGCCCTAATCTGACTTTTGGCAATTCACTCAAAAATGGTGCCAGAATCTTGCAAATGATTCCCTGAAACCTTTGGCGATGGAAACAGAAGGCTTTTCATCACAGGACAAGAAATCAGCCCTCTAAAACGTAACCGGCAGAAAATGTTTTTTTGAAAAAATCCCTAAGCCCCGGGGTCACAATTTCAGCAAAAATATGACTTTTGGCAATTCACTCAATAATGGTGCCAGAAGCGTGCAAATGATCCCCTGAAAGCTTTGGCCATGGAAACAGAAGGCTTTTTATCACAGGACAAGAAATCAGCCCTCAAAAACGTAACCGGCAGAAAATATTTTTTTGAAAAAATCCCTAAGCCCCGGGGTCACAATTTCAGCAAAAATCTGACTTTTGGCAATTCACTAAAAAATGGTGCCAGAAGCTTGCAAATGATCCCTAAGCCCTAATCTGACTTTTGGCAATTCACTCAAAAATGGTGCCAGAAGCTTGCAAATGATTCCCTGAAACCTTTGGCGATGGAAACAGAAGGCTTTTTATCACAGGACAAGAAATCAGCCCTCTAAAACGTAACCGGCAGAAAATGTTTTTTTGAAAAAATCCCTAAGCCCCGGGGTCACAATTTCAGCAAAAATCTGACTTTTGGTAATTCACTCAATAATGGTGCCAGAAGCGTGCAAATGATCCCCTGAAAGCTTTGGCCATGGAAACAGAAGGCTTTTTATCACAGGACAAGAAATCAGCCCTCAAAAACGTAACCGGCAGAAAATATTTTTTTGAAAAAATCCCTAAGCCCCGGGGTCACAATTTCAGCAAAAATCTGACTTTTGGCAATTCACTAAAAAATGGTGCCAGAAGCTTGCAAATGATCCCTAAGCCCTAATCTGACTTTTGGCAATTCACTCAAAAATGGTGCCAGAAGCTTGCAAATGATTCCCTGAAACCTTTGGCGATGGAAACAGAAGGCTTTTTATCACAGGACAAGAAATCAGCCCTCAAAAACGTAACCGGCAGAAAATGTTTTTTTGAAAAAATCCCTAAGCCCCGGGGTCACAATTTCAGCAAAAATCTGACTTTTGGCAATTCACTCAAAAATGGTGCGAGAAGCGTGCAAATGATCCCCTGAAAGCTTTGGCCATGGAAACAGAAGGCTTTTTATCACAGGACAAGAAATCAGCCCTCAAAAACGTAACCGGCAGAAAATATTTTTTTGAAAAAATCCCTAAGCCCCGGGGTCACAATTTCAGCAAAAATCTGACTTTTGGCAATTCACTAAAAAATGGTGCCAGAAGCTTGCAAATGATCCCTAAGCCCTAATCTGACTTTTGGCAATTCACTCAAAAATGGTGCCAGAAGCTTGCAAATGATCCCCTGAAAGCTTTGGCGATGGAAACAGAAGGCTTTTTATTACAGGACAAGAAATCAGCCCTCAAAAACGTAACCGGCAGAAAATATTTTTTTGAAAAAATCCCTAAGCCCCGGGGTCACAATTTCAGCCAAAATCTGACTTTTGGCAATTCACTCAAAAATGGTGCCAGAAGCTTGCAAATGATCCCCTGAAAGCGTTGGCGATGGAAACAGAAGGCTTTTTATCACAGGAGAAGAAATCAGCCCTCAAAAACGTAACCGGCAGAAAATGTTTTTTTGAAAAAATCCCTAAGCCCCGGGGTCACAATTTCAGCAAAAATCTGACTTTTGGCAATTCACTCAAAAATGGTGCCAGAAGCTTGCAAATGATCCCCTGAAAGATTTGGCGATGGAAACAGAAGGCTTTTTTATCACAGGACAAGAAATCAGCCCTCAAAAACTTAACCGGCAGAAAATATTTTTTTGAAAAAATCCCTAAGCCCCGGGGTCACAATTTCAGCAAAAATCTGACTTTTGGCAATTCACTCAAAAATGGTGCCAGAAGCTTGCAAATGATCCCCAGAAAGCTTTGGCGATGGAAACAGAAGGCTTTTTATCACAGGACAAGAAATCAGCCCTCAAAAACGTAACCGGCAGAAAATATTTTTTTGAAAAAATCCCTAAGCCCCGGGGTCACAATTTCAGCAAAAATCTGACTTTTGGCAATTCACTCAAAAATGGTGCCAGAAGCTTGCAAATGAACCCCTGAAAGCTTTGGTCATGGAAACAGAAGGCTTTTTTTATCACAGGACAAGAAATCAGCCCTCAAAAACATAACCGGCAGAAAATATTTTTTTGAAAAAATCCCTAAGCCCCGGGGTCACAATTTCAGCAAAAATCTGACTTTTGGCAATTCACTCAAAAATGGTGCCAGAAGCTTGCAAATGATCCCTAAGCCCTAATCTGACTTTTGGCAATTCACTCAAAAATGGTGCCAGAAGCTTGAAAATGATTCCCTGAAACCTTTGGCGATGGAAACAGAAGGCTTTTTATCACAGGACAAGAAATCAGCCCTCAAAAACGTAACCGGCAGAAAATGTTTTTTTGAAAAAATCCCTAAGCCCCGGGGTCACAATTTCAGCAAAAATCTGACTTTTGGCAATTCACTAAAAAATGGTGCCAGAAGCTTGCAAATGATCCCTAAGCCCTAATCTGACTTTTGGCAATTCACTCAAAAATGGTGCCAGAAGCTTGCAAATGATCCCCTGAAAGCTTTGGCGATGGAAACAGAAGGCTTTTTATTACAGGACAAGAAATCAGCCCTCAAAAACGTAACCGGCAGAAAATATTTTTTTGAAAAAATCCCTAAGCCCCGGGGTCACAATTTCAGCCAAAATCTGACTTTTGGCAATTCACTCAAAAATGGTGCCAGAAGCTTGCAAATGATCCCCTGAAAGCGTTGGCGATGGAAACAGAAGGCTTTTTATCACAGGAGAAGAAATCAGCCCTCAAAAACGTAACCGGCAGAAAATGTTTTTTTGAAAAAATCCCTAAGCCCCGGGGTCACAATTTCAGCAAAAATCTGACTTTTGGCAATTCACTCAAAAATGGTGCCAGAAGCTTGCAAATGATCCCCTGAAAGCTTTGGCGATGGAAACAGAAGGCTTTTTTATCACAGGACAAGAAATCAGCCCTCAAAAACTTAACCGGCAGAAAATATTTTTTTGAAAAAATCCCTAAGCCCCGGGGTCACAATTTCAGCAAAAATCTGACTTTTGGCAATTCACTCAAAAATGGTGCCAGAAGCTTGCAAATGATCCCCAGAAAGCTTTGGCGATGGAAACAGAAGGCTTTTTATCACAGGACAAGAAATCAGCCCTCAAAAACGTAACCGGCAGAAAATATTTTTTTGAAAAAATCCCTAAGCCCCGGGGTCACAATTTCAGCCAAAATCTGACTTTTGGCAATTCACTCAAAAATGGTGCCAGAAGCTTGCAAATGATCCCCTGAAAGCGTTGGCAATGGAAACAGAAGGCTTTTTATCACAGGAGAAGAAATCAGCCCTCAAAAACGTAACCGGCAGAAAATATTTTTTTGAAAAAATCCATAAGCCCCGGGGTCACAATTTCAGCAAAAATCTTACTTTTGGCAATTCACTCAAAAATGGTGCCAGAAGCTTGCAAATGAACCCCTGAAAGCTTTGGTCATGGAAACAGAAGGCTTTTTTTATCACAGGACAAGAAATCAGCCCTCAAAAACATAACCGGCAGAAAATATTTTTTTGAAAAAATCCCTAAGCCCCGGGGTCACAATTTCAGCAAAAATCTGACTTTTGGCAATTCACTCAAAAATGGTGCCAGAAGCTTGCAAATGATCCCTAAGCCCTAATCTGACTTTTGGCAATTCACTCAAAAATGGTGCCAGAAGCTTGAAAATGATCCCCTGAAAGCTTTGGCGATGGAAACAGAAGGCTTTTTATCACAGGACAAGAAATCAGCCCTCAAAAACGTAACCGGCAGAAAATATTTTTTTGAAACAATCCCTAAGCCCCGGGGTCACAATTTCAGCAAAAATCTGACTTTTGGCAATTCACTCAAAAATGGTGCCAGAAGCTTGCAAATGATCCCCAGAAAGCTTTGGCGATGGAAACAGAAGGCTTTTTATCACAGGACAAGAAATCAGCCCTCAAAAACGTAACAGGCAGAAAATATTTTTTTGAAACAATCCCTAAGCCCCGGGGTCACAATTTCAGCAAAAATCTGACTTTTGGCAATTCACTCAAAAATGGTGCGAGAAGCGTGCAAATGATCCCCTGAAAGCTTTGGCCATGGAAACAGAAGGCTTTTTATCACAGGACAAGAAATCAGCCCTCAAAAACGTAACCGGCAGAAAATATTTTTTTGAAAAAATCCCTAAGCCCCGGGGTCACAATTTCAGCAAAAATCTGACTTTTGGCAATTCACTAAAAAATGGTGCCAGAAGCTTGCAAATGATCCCTAAGCCCTAATCTGACTTTTGGCAATTCACTCAAAAATGGTGCCAGAAGCTTGCAAATGATCCCCTGAAAGCTTTGGCGATGGAAACAGAAGGCTTTTTATTACAGGACAAGAAATCAGCCCTCAAAAACGTAACCGGCAGAAAATATTTTTTTGAAAAAATCCCTAAGCCCCGGGGTCACAATTTCAGCCAAAATCTGACTTTTGGCAATTCACTCAAAAATGGTGCCAGAAGCTTGCAAATGATCCCCTGAAAGCTTTGGCGATGGAAACAGAAGGCTTTTTTATCACAGGACAAGAAATCAGCCCTCAAAAACTTAACCGGCAGAAAATATTTTTTTGAAAAAATCCCTAAGCCCCGGGGTCACAATTTCAGCAAAAATCTGACTTTTGGCAATTCACTCAAAAATGGTGCCAGAAGCTTGCAAATGATCCCCAGAAAGCTTTGGCGATGGAAACAGAAGGCTTTTTATCACAGGACAAGAAATCAGCCCTCAAAAACGTAACCGGCAGAAAATATTTTTTTGAAAAAATCCCTAAGCCCCGGGGTCACAATTTCAGCCAAAATCTGACTTTTGGCAATTCACTCAAAAATGGTGCCAGAAGCTTGCAAATGATCCCCTGAAAGCGTTGGCAATGGAAACAGAAGGCTTTTTATCACAGGAGAAGAAATCAGCCCTCAAAAACGTAACCGGCAGAAAATGTTTTTTTGAAAAAATCCCTAAGCCCCGGGGTCACAATTTCAGCAAAAATCTGACTTTTGGCAATTCACTCAAAAATGGTGCCAGAAGCTTGCAAATGATCCCCTGAAAGCTTTGGCGATGGAAACAGAAGGCTTTTTTATCACAGGACAAGAAATCAGCCCTCAAAAACTTAACCGGCAGAAAATATTTTTTTGAAAAAATCCCTAAGCCCCGGGGTCACAATTTCAGCAAAAATCTGACTTTTGGCAATTCACTCAAAAATGGTGCCAGAAGCTTGCAAATGATCCCCAGAAAGCTTTGGCGATGGAAACAGAAGGCTTTTTATCACAGGACAAGAAATCAGCCCTCAAAAACGTAACCGGCAGAAAATATTTTTTTGAAAAAATCCCTAAGCCCCGGGGTCACAATTTCAGCCAAAATCTGACTTTTGGCAATTCACTCAAAAATGGTGCCAGAAGCTTGCAAATGATCCCCTGAAAGCGTTGGCAATGGAAACAGAAGGCTTTTTATCACAGGAGAAGAAATCAGCCCTCAAAAACGTAACCGGCAGAAAATATTTTTTTGAAAAAATCCATAAGCCCCGGGGTCACAATTTCAGCAAAAATCTTACTTTTGGCAATTCACTCAAAAATGGTGCCAGAAGCTTGCAAATGAACCCCTGAAAGCTTTGGTCATGGAAACAGAAGGCTTTTTTTATCACAGGACAAGAAATCAGCCCTCAAAAACATAACCGGCAGAAAATATTTTTTTGAAAAAATCCCTAAGCCCCGGGGTCACAATTTCAGCAAAAATCTGACTTTTGGCAATTCACTCAAAAATGGTGCCAGAAGCTTGCAAATGATCCCTAAGCCCTAATCTGACTTTTGGCAATTCACTCAAAAATGGTGCCAGAAGCTTGAAAATGATCCCCTGAAAGCTTTGGCGATGGAAACAGAAGGCTTTTTATCACAGGACAAGAAATCAGCCCTCAAAAACGTAACCGGCAGAAAATATTTTTTTGAAACAATCCCTAAGCCCCGGGGTCACAATTTCAGCAAAAATCTGACTTTTGGCAATTCACTCAAAAATGGTGCCAGAAGCTTGCAAATGATCCCCAGAAAGCTTTGGCGATGGAAACAGAAGGCTTTTTATCACAGGACAAGAAATCAGCCCTCAAAAACGTAACAGGCAGAAAATATTTTTTTGAAACAATCCCTAAGCCCCGGGGTCACAATTTCAGCAAAAATCTGACTTTTGGCAATTCACTCAAAAATGGTGCGAGAAGCGTGCAAATGATCCCCTGAAAGCTTTGGCCATGGAAACAGAAGGCTTTTTATCACAGGACAAGAAATCAGCCCTCAAAAACGTAACCGGCAGAAAATATTTTTTTGAAAAAATCCCTAAGCCCCGGGGTCACAATTTCAGCAAAAATCTGACTTTTGGCAATTCACTAAAAAATGGTGCCAGAAGCTTGCAAATGATCCCTAAGCCCTAATCTGACTTTTGGCAATTCACTCAAAAATGGTGCCAGAAGCTTGCAAATGATCCCCTGAAAGCTTTGGCGATGGAAACAGAAGGCTTTTTATTACAGGACAAGAAATCAGCCCTCAAAAACGTAACCGGCAGAAAATATTTTTTTGAAAAAATCCCTAAGCCCCGGGGTCACAATTTCAGCCAAAATCTGACTTTTGGCAATTCACTCAAAAATGGTGCCAGAAGCTTGCAAATGATCCCCTGAAAGCTTTGACGATGGAAACAGAAGGCTTTTTTATCACAGGACAAGAAATCAGCCCTCAAAAACTTAACCGGCAGAAAATATTTTTTTGAAAAAATCCCTAAGCCCCGGGGTCACAATTTCAGCAAAAATCTGACTTTTGGCAATTCACTCAAAAATGGTGCCAGAAGCTTGCAAATGATCCCCAGAAAGCTTTGGCGATGGAAACAGAAGGCTTTTTATCACAGGACAAGAAATCAGCCCTCAAAAACGTAACCGGCAGAAAATATTTTTTTGAAAAAATCCCTAAGCCCCGGGGTCACAATTTCAGCCAAAATCTGACTTTTGGCAATTCACTCAAAAATGGTGCCAGAAGCTTGCAAATGATCCCCTGAAAGCGTTGGCAATGGAAACAGAAGGCTTTTTATCACAGGAGAAGAAATCAGCCCTCAAAAACGTAACCGGCAGAAAATATTTTTTTGAAAAAATCCCTAAGCCCCGGGGTCACAATTTCAGCAAAAATCTTACTTTTGGCAATTCACTCAAAAATGGTGCCAGAAGCTTGCAAATGAACCCCTGAAAGCTTTGGTCATGGAAACAGAAGGCTTTTTTTATCACAGGACAAGAAATCAGCCCTCAAAAACATAACCGGCAGAAAATATTTTTTTGAAAAAATCCCTAAGCCCCGGGGTCACAATTTCAGCAAAAATCTGACTTTTGGCAATTCACTCAAAAATGGTGCCAGAAGCTTGCAAATGATCCCTAAGCCCTAATCTGACTTTTGGCAATTCACTCAAAAATGGTGCCAGAAGCTTGAAAATGATCCCCTGAAAGCTTTGGCGATGGAAACAGAAGGCTTTTTATCACAGGACAAGAAATCAGCCCTCAAAAACGTAACCGGCAGAAAATATTTTTTTGAAACAATCCCTAAGCCCCGGGGTCACAATTTCAGCAAAAATCTGACTTTTGGCAATTCACTCAAAAATGGTGCCAGAAGCTTGCAAATGATCCCCAGAAAGCTTTGGCGATGGAAACAGAAGGCTTTTTATCACAGGACAAGAAATCAGCCCTCAAAAACGTAACAGGCAGAAAATATTTTTTTGAAACAATCCCTAAGCCCCGGGGTCACAATTTCAGCAAAAATCTGACTTTTGGCAATTCACTCAAAAATGGTGCCAGAAGCTTGCAAATGATCCCCAGAAAGCTTTGGCGATGGAAACAGAAGGCTTTTTATTACAGGACAAGAAATCAGCCCTCAAAAACGTAAACGGCAGAAAATATTTTTTTGAAAAAATCCCTAAGCCCCGGGGTCACAATTTCAGCCAAAATCTGACTTTTGGCAATTCACTCAAAAATGGTGCCAGAAGCTTGCAAATGATCCCCTGAAAGCGTTGGCGATGGAAACAGAAGGCTTTTTATCACAGGAGAAGAAATCAGCCCTCAAAAACGTAACCGGCAGAAAATATTTTTTTGAAAAAATCCCTAAGCCCCGGGGTCACAATTTCAGCAAAAATCTGACTTTTGGCAATTCACTCAAAAATGGTGTCAGAAGCTTGCAAATGATCCCCTGAAAGCTTTGGCGATGGAAACAGAAGGCTTTTTATTACAGGACAAGAAATCAGCCCTCAAAAACGTAACCGGCAGAAAATATTTTTTTGAAAAAATCCCTAAGCCCCGGGGTCACAATTTCAGCAAAAATCTGACTTTTGGCAATTCACTCAAAAATGGTGCCAGAAGCTTGCAAATGATCCCCTGAAAGCTTTGGCGATGGAAACAGAAGGCTTTTTTATCACAGGACAAGAAATCAGCCCTCAAAAACGTAACCGGCAGAAAATATTTTTTTGAAAAAATCCCTAAGCCCCGGGGTCACAATTTCAGCCAAAATCTGACTTTTGGCAATTCACTCAAAAATGGTGCCAGAAGCTTGCAAATGATCCCCTGAAAGCTTTGGCCATGGAAACAGAAGGCTTTTTATCACAGGACAAGAAATCAGCCCTCAAAAACGTAACCGGCAGAAAATATTTTTTTGAAAAAATCCCTAAGCCCCGGGGTCACAATTTCAGCAAAAATCTGACTTTTGGCAATTCACTCAAAAATGGTGCCAGAAGCTTGCAAATGATCCCCTGAAAGCTTTGGGGATGGAAACAGAAGGCTTTTTATCACAGGACAAGAAATCCGCGCTCTAAAACTTAACCGGCAGAAAATATTTTTTTGAAAAAATCCCTAAGCCCCGGGGTCACAGTTTCAGCAAAAATCTGACTTTTGGCAATTCACTCAAAAATGGTGCCAGAAGCTTGCAAATGATCCCTAAGCCCTAATCTGATTTTTGGCAATTCACTCAAAAATGGTGCCAGAAGCTTGCAAATGATTCCCTGAAAGCTTTGGCGATGGAAACAGAAGGCTTTTTATCACAGGACAAGAAATCAGCCCTCAAAAACGTAACCGGCAGAAAATGTTTTTTTGAAAAAATCCCTAAACCCCGGGGTCACAATTTCAGCAAAAATCTGACTTTTGGCAATTCACTCAAAAATGGTGCCAGAAGCTTGCAAATGATCCCCTGAAAGCTTTGGCGATGGAAACAGAAGGCTTTTTATCACAGGAGAAGAAATCATCCCTCAAAAACGTAACCGGCAGAAAATATTTTTTTGAAAAAATCCCTAAGCCCCGGGGTCACAATTTCAGCCAAAATCTGACTTTTGGCAATTCACTCAAAAATGGTGCCAGAAGCTTGCAAATGATTCCCTGAAAGCTTTGGCCATGGAAACAGAAGGCTTTTTATCACAGGACAAGAAATCAGCCCTCAAAAACGTAACCGGCAGAAAATATTTTTTTGAAAAAATCCCTAAGCCCCGGGGTCACAATTTCAGTAAAAATCTGACTTTTGGCAATTCACTCAAAAATGATGCCAGAAGCTTGCAAATGATCCCCTGAAAGCTTTGGCGATGGAAACAGAAGGCTTTTTATCACAGGACAAGAAATCCACGCTCAAAAACTTAACCGGCAGAACATATTTTTTTGAAAAAATCCCTAAGCCCCGGGGTCACAATTTCAGCAAAAATCTGACTTTTGGCAATTCACTCAAAAATGGTGCCATAAGCTTGCAAATGATCCCTAAGCCCTAATCTGACTTTTGGCAATTCACTCAAAAATCGTGCCAGAAGCTTTCAAATGATCCCCTGAAAGCTTTGGCGATGGAAACAGAAGGCTTTTTATCACAGGACAAGAAATCAGCCCTCAAAAACGTAACCGGCAGAAAATATTTTTTTGAAAAAATCCCTAAGCCCCGGGGTCACAATTTCAGCAATAATCTGACTTTTGGCAATTCACTCAAAAATGGTGCCAGAAGCTTGCAAATGATCCCCTGAAAGCTTTGGCGATGGAAACAGAAGGCTTTTTATCACAGGACAAGAAATCAGCCCTCAAAAACGTAACCGGTAGAAAATATTTTTTTGAAAAAATCCCTAAGCCCCGGGGTCACAATTTCAGCAAAAATCTGGCTTTTGGCAATTCACTCAAAAATGGTGCCAGAAGCTTGCAAATGATCCCCTGAAAGCTTTGGCCATGGAAACAGAAGGCTTTTTATCACAGGACAAGAAATCAGCCCTCAAAAACGTAACCGGCAGAAAATATTTTTTTGAAAAAATCCCTAAGCCCCAGGGTCACAATTTCAGCAAAAATCTGACTTTTGGCAATTCACTCAAAAATGGTGCCAGAAGCTTGCAAATGATCCCTAAGCCCTAATCTGACTTTTAGCAATTCACTCAAAAATGGTGCCAGAAGCTTGCAAATGATCCCCTGAAAGCTTTGGCGATGGAAACAGAAGGCTTTTTATCACAGGACAAGAAATCAGCCCTCAAAAACCTAACCGGCAGAAAATATTTTTTTGAAAAAATCCCTATGCCCCGGGGTCACAATTTCAGCAAAAATCTGACTTTTGGCAATTGACTCAAAAATGGTGCCAGAAGCTTGCAAATGATCCCCAGAAAGCTTTGGCGATGGAAACAGAAGGCTTTTTATCACAGGACAAGAAATCAGCCCTCAAAAACGTAACCGGCAGAAAATATTTTTTTGAAAAAATCCCTAAGCCCCGGGGTCACAATTTCAGCCAAAATCTGACTTTTGGCAATTCACTCAAAAATGGTGCTAGAAGCTTGCAAATGATCCCCTTAAAGCGTTGGCGATGGAAACAGAAGGCTTTTTATCACAGGAGAAGAAATCAGCCCTCAAAAACATAACCGGCAGAAAATATTTTTTTGAAAAAATCCCTAAGCCCCGGGGTCACAATTTCAGCAAAAATCTGACTTTTGGCAATTCACTCAAAAATGGTGCCAGAAGCTTGCAAATGATACCCTGAAAGCTTTGGCCATGGAAACAGAAGGCTTTTTTTATCACAGGACAAGAAATCAGCCCTCAAAAACGTAACCGGCAGAAAATATTTTTTTGAAAAAATCCCTAAGCCCCGGGGTCACAATTTCAGCAAAAATCTGACTTTTGGCAATTCACTCAAAAATGGTGCCAGAAGCTTGCAAATGATCCCCTGAAAGCCTTGGCGATGGAAACAGAAGGCTTTTTATCACAGGACAAGAAATCAGCCTTCAAAAACTTAACCGGCAGAAAATATTTTTTTGAAAAAATCCCTAAGCCCCGGGGTCACAATTTCAGCAAAAATCTGACTTTTGGCAATTCACTCAAAAATGGTGCCAGAAGCTTGCAAATGATCCCCTGAAAGCTTTGGCGATGGAAACAGAAGGCTTTTTATCACAGGACAAGAAATCAGCCCTCAAAAACGTAACCGGCAGAAAATATTTTTTTGAAAAAATCCCTAAGCCCCGGGGTCACAATTTCAGCAAAAATCTGACTTTTGGCAATTCACTCAAAAATGGTGCCATAAGCTTGCAAATGATCCCTAAGCCCTAATCTGACTTTTGGCAATTCACTCAAAAATCGTGCCAGAAGCTTTCAAATGATCCCCTGAAAGCTTTGGCGATGGAAACAGAAGGCTTTTTATCACAGGACAAGAAATCAGCCCTCAAAAACGTAACCGGCAGAAAATATTTTTTTGAAAAAATCCCTAAGCCCCGGGGTCACAATTTCAGCAATAATCTGACTTTTGGCAATTCACTCAAAAATGGTGCCAGAAGCTTGCAAATGATCCCCTGAAAGCTTTGGCGATGGAAACAGAAGGCTTTTTATCACAGGACAAGAAATCAGCCCTCAAAAACGTAACCGGTAGAAAATATTTTTTTGAAAAAATATCTAAGCCCCGGGGTCACAATTTCAGCAAAAATCTGGCTTTTGGCAATTCACTCAAAAATGGTGCCAGAAGCTTGCAAATGATCCCCTGAAAGCTTTGGCCATGGAAACAGAAGGCTTTTTATCACAGGACAAGAAATCAGCCCTCAAAAACGTAACCGGCAGAAAATATTTTTTTGAAAAAATCCCTAAGCCCCAGGGTCACAATTTCAGCAAAAATCTGACTTTTGGCAATTCACTCAAAAATGGTGCCAGAAGCTTGCAAATGATCCCTAAGCCCTAATCTGACTTTTAGCAATTCACTCAAAAATGGTGCCAGAAGCTTGCAAATGATCCCCTGAAAGCTTTGGCGATGGAAACAGAAGGCTTTTTATCATAGGACAAGAAATCAGCCCTCAAAAACCTAACCGGCAGAAAATATTTTTTTGAAAAAATCCCTATGCCCCGGGGTCACAATTTCAGCAAAAATCTGACTTTTGGCAATTGACTCAAAAATGGTGCCAGAAGCTTGCAAATGATCCCCAGAAAGCTTTGGCGATGGAAACAGAAGGCTTTTTATCACAGGACAAGAAATCAGCCCTCAAAAACGTAACCGGCAGAAAATATTTTTTTGAAAAAATCCCTAAGCCCCGGGGTCACAATTTCAGCCAAAATCTGACTTTTGGCAATTCACTCAAAAATGGTGCTAGAAGCTTGCAAATGATCCCCTTAAAGCGTTGGCGATGGAAACAGAAGGCTTTTTATCACAGGAGAAGAAATCAGCCCTCAAAAACATAACCGGCAGAAAATATTTTTTTGAAAAAATCCCTAAGCCCCGGGGTCACAATTTCAGCAAAAATCTGACTTTTGGCAATTCACTCAAAAATGGTGCCAGAAGCTTGCAAATGATACCCTGAAAGCTTTGGCCATGGAAACAGAAGGCTTTTTTTATCACAGGACAAGAAATCAGCCCTCAAAAACGTAACCGGCAGAAAATATTTTTTTGAAAAAATCCCTAAGCCCCGGGGTCACAATTTCAGCAAAAATCTGACTTTTGGCAATTCACTCAAAAATGGTGCCAGAAGCTTGCAAATGATCCCCTGAAAGCCTTGGCGATGGAAACAGAAGGCTTTTTATCACAGGACAAGAAATCAGCCTTCAAAAACTTAACCGGCAGAAAATATTTTTTTGAAAAAATCCCTAAGCCCCGGGGTCACAATTTCAGCAAAAATCTGACTTTTGGCAATTCACTCAAAAATGGTGCCAGAAGCTTGCAAATGATCCCCTGAAAGCTTTGGCGATGGAAACAGAAGGCTTTTTATCACAGGACAAGAAATCAGCCCTCAAAAACGTAACCGGCAGAAAATATTTTTTTGAAAAAATCCCTAAGCCCCGGGGTCACAATTTCAGCCAAAATCTGACTTTTGGCAAATCATTCAAAAATGGTGCCAGAAGCTTGCAAATGATCCCCTGAAAGCTGTGGCGATGGAAACAGAAGGCTTTTTATCACAGGACTAGAAATCAGCCCTCAAAAACTTCACCGGCAGAAAATATTTTTTTGAAAAAATCCCTAAGCCCCGGGGTCACAATTTCAGCAAAAATCTGACTTTTGGCAATTCACTCAAAAATCGTGCCAGAAGCTTGCAAATGATCCCCTGAAAGCTTTGGCGATGGAAACAGAAGGCTTTTTATCACAGGACAAGAAATCAGCCCTCAGAAACTTAACCGGCAGAAAATATTTTTTTGAAAAAATCCCTAAGCCCCGGGGTCACAATTTAAGCAAAAATCTGACTTTTGGCAATTCACTCAAAAATGGTGCCAGAAGCTTGCAAATGATCCCCTGAAAGCTTTGGCGATGGAAACAGAAGGCTTTTTTATGACAGGACAAGAAATCAGCCCTCAAAAACGTAACCGGCAGAAAATATTTTTTTGAAAAAATCCCTAAGCCCCGGGGTCACAATTTCAGCAAAAATCTGGCTTTTGGCAATTCACTCAAAAATGGTGCCAGAAGCTTGCAAATGATCCCCTGAAAGCTTTGGCCATGGAAACAGAAGGCTTTTTATCACAGGACAAGAAATCAGCCCTCAAAAACGTAACCGGCAGAAAATATTTTTTTGAAAAAATCCCTAAGCCCCAGGGTCACAATTTCAGCAAAAATCTGACTTTTGGCAATTCACTCAAAAATGGTGCCAGAAGCTTGCAAATGATCCCTAAGCCCTAATCTGACTTTTAGCAATTCACTAAAAAATGGTGCCAGAAGCTTGCAAATGATCCCCTGAAAGCTTTGGCGATGGAAACAGAAGGCTTTTTATCACAGGACAAGAAATCAGCCCTCAAAAACGTAACCGGCAGAAAATATTTTTTTGAAGAAATCCCTAAGCCCCGGGGTCACAATTTCAGCAAAAATCTGACTTTTGGCAATTCACTCAAAAATGGTGCCAGAAGCTTGCAAATGATCCCCTGAAAGCTTTGGCGATGGAAACAGAAGGCTTTTTATCACAGGACAAGAAATCAGCCCTCAAAAACGTAACCGGCAGAAAATATTTTTTTGAAAAAATCCCTAAGCCCCGGGGTCACAATTTCAGCAAAAATCTGACTTTTGGCAATTCACTCAAAAATGGTGCCAGAAGCTTGCAAATGATCCCCTGAAAGCTTTGGCGATGGAAACAGAAGGCTTTTTATCACAGGACAAGAAATCAGCCCTCAAAAACGTAACCGGCAGAAAATATTTTTTTGAAAAAATCCCTAAGCCCCGGGGTCACAATTTCAGCAAAAATCTGACTTTTGGCAATTCACTCAAAAATGGTGCCAGAAGCTTGCAAATGATCCCCTGAAAGCTTTGGCGATGGAAACAGAAGGCTTTTTATCACAGGACAAGAAATCAGCCCTCAAAAACTTAACCGGCAGAAAATATTTTTTTGAAAAAATCCCTAAGCCCCGGGGTCACAATTTCAGCAAAAATCTGACTTTTGGCAATTCACTCAAAAATGGTGCCAGAAGCTTGCAAATGATCCCCTGAAAGCTTTTTCGATGGAAACAGAAGGCTTTTTATCACAGGACAAGAAATCAGCCCTCAAAAACTTAACCGGCAGAAAATTTTTTTAAAAAAAAAATCCCTAAGCCCCGGGGTCACAATTTCAGCAAAAATCTGACTTTTGGCAATTCACTCAAAAATGGTGCCAGAAGCTTGCAAATGATCCCCTGAAAGCTTTGGCGATGGAAACAGAAGGCTTTTTTATCACAGGACAAGAAATCAGCCCTCAAAAACGTAACCGGCAGAAAATATTTTTTTGAAAAAATCCCTAAGCCCCGGGGTCACAATTTCAGCAAAAATCTGACTTTTGGCAATTCACTCAAAAATGGTGCCAGAAGCTTGTAAATGATCCCCTGAAAGCTTTGGCGATGGAAACAGAAGGCTTTTTTATCACAGGACAAGAAATCAGCCCTCAAAAACGTAACCGGCAGAAAATATTTTTTTGAAAAAATCCCTAAGCCCCGGGGTCACAATTTCAGTAAAAATCTGACTTTTGGCAATTCACTCAAAAATGGTGCCAAAAGCTTGCAAATGATCCCTAAGCCCTAATCTGAGTTTTGACAATTCACTCAAAAATGGTGCCAGAAGCTTGCAAATGATCCCCTGAAACCTTTGGCGATGGAAACAGAAGGCCTTTTATCAGAGGACAAGAAATCAGCCCTCAAAAACTTAACTGGCAGAAAATATTTTTTTGAAAAAATCCCTAAGCCCCGGGGTCACAATTTCAGCAAAAATCTGACTTTTGGCAATTCACTCAAAAATGGTGCCAGAAGCTTGCAAATGATCCCCTGAAAGGTTTGGCGATGGAAACAGAAGGCTTTTTATCACAGGACAAGAAATCAGCCCTCAAAAACTTAACCGGCAGAAAATATTTTTTTGAAAAAATCCCTAAGCCCCGGGGTCACAATTTCAGCAAAAATCTGACTTTTGGCAATTCACTCAAAAATGGTGCCAGAAGCTTGCAAATGATCCCTAAACCCTAATCTGTCTTTTGGCAATTCACTCAAAAATGGTGCCAGAAGCTTGCAAATGATTCCCTGAAACCTTTGGCGATGGAAACAGAAGGCTTTTTCTCACAGGACAAGAAATCAGCCCTCAAAAACGTAACCGGCAGAAAATATTTTTTTGAAAAAATCCCTAAGCCCCGGGGTCACAATTTCAGCAAAAATCTGACTTTTGGCAATTCACTCAAAAATGGTGCCAGAAGCTTGCAAATGGTCCCCTGAAAGCTTTGGCGATGGAAACAGAAGGCTTTTTATCACAGGACAAGAAATCAGCCCTCAAAAACTTAACCGGCAGAAAATATTTTTTTGAAAAAATCCCTAAGCCCCGGGGTCACAATTTCAGCAAAAATCTGACTTTTGGCAATTCACTCAAAAATGGTGCCAGAAGCTTGCAAATGATCCCCTGAAAGCTTTGGCGATGGAAACAGAAGGCTTTTTTATCACAGGACAAGAAATCAGCCCTCAAAAACGTAACCGGCAGAAAATATTTTTTTGAAAAAATCCCTAAGCCCCGGGGTCACAATTTCAGCAAAAATCTGACTTTTGGCAATTCACTCAAAAATGGTGCCAGAAGCTTGCAAATGATCCCTAAGCCCTAATCTGACTTTTGGCAATTCACTCAAAAATGGTGCCAGAAGCTTGCAAATGATCCCCTGAAACCTTTGGCGATGGAAACAGAAGGCTTTTTTATCACAGGACAAGAAATCAGCCCTCAAAAACGTAACCGGCAGAAAATATTTTTTTGAAAAAATCCCTAAGCCCCGGGGTCACAATTTCAGCAAAAATCTGACTTTTGGCAATTCACTCAAAAATGGTGCCAGAAGCTTGCAAATGATCCCTAAGCCCTAATCTGACTTTTGGCAATTCACTCAAAAATGGTGCCAGAAGCTTGCAAATGATCCCTAAGCCCTAATCTGACTTTTGGCAATTCACTCAAAAATGGTGCCAGAAGCTTGCAAATGATCCCTAAGCCCTAATCTGACTTTTGGCAATTCACTCAAAAATGGTGCCAGAAGCTTGCAAATGATTCCCTGAAACCTTTGGCGATGGAAACAGAAGGCTTTTTATCACAGGACAAGAAATCAGCCCTCAAAAACGTAACCGGCAGAAAATATTTTTTTGAAAAAATCCCTAAGCCCCGGGGTCACAATTTCAGCAAAAATCTGACTTTTGGCAATTCACTCAAAAATGGTGCCAGAAGCTTGCAAATGATCCCCTGAAAGCTTTGGCGATGGAAACAGAAGGCTTTTTATCACAGGACAAGAAATCAGCCCTCAAAAACTTAACCGGCAGAAAATATTTTTTTGAAAAAATCCCTAAGCCCCGGGTTCACAATTTCAGCAAAAATCTGACTTTTGGCAATTCACTCAAAAATGGTGCCAGAAGCTTGCAAATGATCCCTAAACCCTAATCTGTCTTTTGGCAATTCACTCAAAAATGGTGCCAGAAGCTTGCAAATGATTCCCTGAAACCTTTGGCGATGGAAACAGAAGGCTTTTTCTCACAGGACAAGAAATCAGCCCTCAAAAACGTAACCGGCAGAAAATATTTTTTTGAAAAAATCCCTAAGCCCCGGGGTCACAATTTCAGCAAAAATCTGACTTTTGGCAATTCACTCAAAAATGGTGCCAGAAGCTTGCAAATGGTCCCCTGAAAGCTTTGGCGATGGAAACAGAAGGCTTTTTATCACAGGACAAGAAATCAGCCCTCAAAAACTTAACCGGCAGAAAATATTTTTTTGAAAAAATCCCTAAGCCCCGGGGTCACAATTTCAGCCAAAATTTGACTTTTGGCAATTCACTCAAAAATGGTGCCAGAAGCTTGCAAATGATCCCCTGAAAGCTTTGGCCATGGAAACAGAAGGCTTTTTTTATCACAGGACAAGAAATCAGCCCTCAAAAACGTAACCGGCAGAAAATATTTTTTTGAAAAAATCCCTAAGCCCCGGGGTCACAATTTCAGCAAAAATCTGACTTTTGGCAATTCACTCAAAAATGGTGCCAGAAGCTTGCAAATGATCCCCTGAAAGCTTTGGCGATGGAAACAGAAGGCTTTTTATCACAGGACAAGAAATCAGCCCTCAAAAACTTAACCGGCAGAATTTTTTTTTTAAAAAAAAAATCCCTAAGCCCCGGGGTCACAATTTCTGCAAAAATCTGACTTTTGGCAATTCACTCAAAAATGGTGCCAGAAGCTTGCAAATGATCCCTAAGCCCTAATCTGACTTTTGGCAATTCACTCAAAAATCGTGCCAGAAGCTTTCAAATGATCCCCTGAAAGCTTTGGCGATGGAAACAGAAGGCTTTTTATCACAGGACAAGAAATCAGCCCTCAAAAACGTAACCGGCAGAAAATATTTTTTTGAAAAAATCCCTAAGCCCCTTGGTCACAATTTCAGCAATAATCTGACTTTTGGCAATTCACTCAAAAATGGTGCCAGAAGCTTGCAAATGATCCCCTGAAAGCCTTGACGATGGAAACAGAAGGCTTTTTATCACAGGGCAAGAAATCAGCCCTCAAAAACTTAACCGGCAGAAAATATTTTTTTGAAAAAATCCCTAAGCCCCGGGGTCACAATTTCAGCAAAAATCTGACTTTTGGCAATTCACTCAAAAATGGTGCCAGAAGCTTGCAAATGATCCCCTGAAAGCTTTGGCGATGGAAACAGAAGGCTTTTTATCACAGGACAAGAAATCAGCCCTCAAAAACGTAACCGGCAGAAAATATTTTTTTGAAAAAATCCCTAAGCCCCGGGGTCACAATTTCAGCCAAAATCTGACTTTTGGCAATTCATTCAAAAATGGTGCCAGAAGCTTGCAAATGATCCCCTGAAAGCTGTGGCGATGGAAACAGAAGGCTTTTTATCACAGGACAAGAAATCAGCCCTCAAAAACTTCACCGGCAGAAAATATTTTTTTGAAAAAATCCCTAAGCCCCGGGGTCACAATTTCAGCAAAAATCTGACTTTTGGCAATTCACTCAAAAATGGTGCCAACTGGTTGCAAATTATCTCCTGAAAGCTTTGGCAATGGAAACAGAAGGCTTTTTATCACAGGACAAGAAATCAGCCCTCAAAAACGTAACCGGAAGAAAATATTTTTTTGAAAAAATCCCTAATCCCCGGGGTCACAATTTCAGCAAAAATCTGACTTTTGGCAATTCACTCAAAAATGGTGCCAGAAGCTTGCAAATGATCCCCTGAAAGCTGTGGCGATGGAAACAGAAGGCTTTTTATCACAGGACAAGAAATCAGCCCTCAAAAACGTAACCGGAATAAAATATTTTTTTGAAAAAATCCCTAAGCCCCGGGGTCACAATTTCAGCAAAAATCTGACTTTTGGCAATTCACTCAAAAATGGTGCCAGAAGCTTGCAAATGATCCCTAAGCCCTAATCTGACTTTTGGCAATTCACTCAAAAATGGTGCCAGAAGCTTGCAAATGATCCCCTGAAAGCTTTGGCGATGGAAACAGAAGGCTTTTTATCACAGGACAAGAAATCAGCCCTCAAAAACTTAACCGGCAGAAAATATTTTTTTGAAAAAATCCCTAAGCCCCGGGGTCACAATTTCAGCAAAAATCTGACTTTTGGCAATTCACTCAAAAATGGTGCCAGAAGCTTGCAAATGATCCCCTGAAAGCTTTGGCGATGGAAACAGAAGGCTTTTTATCACAGGACAAGAAATCAGCCCTCAAAAACTTAACCGGCAGAAAATTTTTTTTTTGAAAAAATCCCTAAGCCCCGGGGTCACAATTTCAGCAAAAATCTGACTTTTGGCAATTCACTCAAAAATGGTGCCAGAAGCTTGCAAATGATCCCCTGAAAGCTTTGGCGATGGAAACAGAAGGCTTTTTTATCACAGGACAAGAAATCAGCCCTCAAAAACGTAACCGGCAGAAAATATTTTTTTGAAAAAATCCCTAAGCCCCGGGGTCACAATTTCAGCAAAAATCTGACTTTTGGCAATTCACTCAAAAATGGTGCCAGAAGCTTGCAAATGATCCCCTGAAAGCTTTGGCGATGGAAACAGAAGGCTTTTTTATCACAGGACAAGAAATCAGCCCTCAAAAACGTAACCGGCAGAAAATATTTTTTTGAAAAAATCCCTAAGCCCCGGGGTCACAATTTCAGCAAAAATCTGGCTTTTGGCAATTCACTCAAAAATGGTGCCAGAAGCTTGCAAATGATCCCCTGAAAGCTTTGGCCATGGAAACAGAAGGCTTTTTATCACAGGACAAGAAATCAGCCCTCAAAAACGTAACCGGCAGAAAATATTTTTTTGAAAAAATCCCTAAGCCCCAGGGTCACAATTTCAGCAAAAATCTGACTTTTGGCAATTCACTCAAAAATGGTGCCAGAAGCTTGCAAATGATCCCTAAGCCCTAATCTGACTTTTAGCAATTCACTCAAAAATGGTGCCAGAAGCTTGCAAATGATCCCCTGAAAGCTTTGGCGATGGAAACAGAAGGCTTTTTATCACAGGACAAGAAATCAGCCCTCAAAAACGTAACCGGCAGAAAATATTTTTTTGAAAAAATCCCTAAGCCCCGGGGTCACAATTTCAGCAAAAATCTGACTTTTGGCAATTGACTCAAAAATGGTGCCAGAAGCTTGCAAATGATCCCCAGAAAGCTTTGGCGATGGAAACAGAAGGCTTTTTATCACAGGACAAGAAATCAGCCCTCAAAAACGTAACCGGCAGAAAATATTTTTTTGAAAAAATCCCTAAGCCCCGGGGTCACAATTTCAGCCAAAATCTGACTTTTGGCAATTCACTCAAAAATGGTGCTAGAAGCTTGCAAATGATCCCCTTAAAGCGTTGGCGATGGAAACAGAAGGCTTTTTATCACAGGAGAAGAAATCAGCCCTCAAAAACGTAACCGGCAGAAAATATTTTTTTGAAAAAATCCCTAAGCCCCGGGGTCACAATTTCAGCCAAAATCTGACTTTTGGCAATTCACTCAAAAAATGGTGCCAGAAGCTTGCAAATGATCCCTAAGCCCTAATCTGACTTTTGGCAATTCACTCAAAAATGGTGCCAGAAGCTTGCAAATGATCCCCTGAAAGCTTTGGCGATGGAAACAGAAGGCTTTTTATCACAGGACAAGAAATCAGCCCTCAAAAACGTAACCCGCAGAAAATATTTTTTTGAAAAAATCCCTAAGCCCCGGGGTCACAATTTCAGCAAAAATCTGACTTTTGGCAATTCACTCAAAAATGGTGCCAGAAGCTTGCAAATGATCCCCTGAAAGCTTTGGCGATGGAAACAGAAGGCTTTTTATCACAGGACAAGAAATCAGCCCTCAAAAACGTAACCCGCAGAAAATATTTTTTTGAAAAAATCCCTAAGCCCCGGGGTCACAATTTCAGCAAAAATCTGACTTTTGGCAATTCACTCAAAAATGGTGCCAGAAGCTTGCAAATGATCCCTAAGCCCTAATCTGACTTTTGGCAATTCACTCAAAAATGGTGCCAGAAGCTTGCAAATGATTCCCTGAAACCTTTGGCGATGGAAACAGAAGGCTTTTTATCACAGGACAAGAAATCAGCCCTCAAAAACGTAACCGGCAGAAAATGTTTTTTTTAAAAAATCCCTAAGCCCCGGGGTCACAATTTCAGCCAAAATCTGACTTTTGGCAATTCACTCAAAAATGGTGCCAGAAGCTTGCAAATGATCCCCTGAAAGCTTTGGCGATGGAAACAGAAGACTTTTTATCACAGGACAAGAAATCAGCCCTCAAAAACGTAACCGGAAGAAAATATTTTTTTGAAACAATCCCTAAGCCCCGGGGTCACAATTTCAGCAAAAATCTGGCTTTTGGCAATTCACTCAAAAATGGTGCCAGAAGCTTGCAAATGATCCCTAAGCCCTAATCTGACTTTTGGCAATTCACTCAAAAATGGTGCCAGAAGCTTGCAAATGATCCCCTGAAAGCTTTGGCGATGGAAACAGAAGGCTTTTTATCACAGGACAAGAAATCAGCCCTCAAAAACGTAACCGGCAGAAAATATTTTTTTGAAAAAATCCCTAAGCCCCGGGGTCACAATTTCAGCAAAAATCTGGCTTTTGGCAATTCACTCAAAAATGGTGCCAGAAGCTTGCAAATGATCCCCTGAAAGCTTTGGCCATGGAAACAGAAGGCTTTTTATCACAGGACAAGAAATCAGCCCTCAAAAACGTAACCGGCAGAAAATATTTTTTTGAAAAAATCCCTAAGCCCCAGGGTCACAATTTCAGCAAAAATCTGACTTTTGGCAATTCACTCAAAAATGGTGCCAGAAGCTTGCAAATGATCCCTAAGCCCTAATCTGACTTTTAGCAATTCACTCAAAAATGGTGCCAGAAGCTTGCAAATGATCCCCTGAAAGCTTTGGCGATGGAAACAGAAGGCTTTTTATCACAGGACAAGAAATCAGCCCTCAAAAACGTAACCGGCAGAAAATATTTTTTTGAAAAAATCCCTAAGCCCCGGGGTCACAATTTCAGCAAAAATCTGACTTTTGGCAATTGACTCAAAAATGGTGCCAGAAGCTTGCAAATGATCCCCAGAAAGCTTTGGCGATGGAAACAGAAGGCTTTTTATCACAGGACAAGAAATCAGCCCTCAAAAACGTAACCGGCAGAAAATATTTTTTTGAAAAAATCCCTAAGCCCCGGGGTCACAATTTCAGCCAAAATCTGACTTTTGGCAATTCACTCAAAAATGGTGCTAGAAGCTTGCAAATGATCCCCTTAAAGCGTTGGCGATGGAAACAGAAGGCTTTTTATCACAGGAGAAGAAATCAGCCCTCAAAAACGTAACCGGCAGAAAATATTTTTTTGAAAAAATCCCTAAGCCCCGGGGTCACAATTTCAGCCAAAATCTGACTTTTGGCAATTCACTCAAAAAATGGTGCCAGAAGCTTGCAAATGATCCCTAAGCCCTAATCTGACTTTTGGCAATTCACTCAAAAATGGTGCCAGAAGCTTGCAAATGATCCCCTGAAAGCTTTGGCGATGGAAACAGAAGGCTTTTTATCACAGGACAAGAAATCAGCCCTCAAAAACGTAACCCGCAGAAAATATTTTTTTGAAAAAATCCCTAAGCCCCGGGGTCACAATTTCAGCAAAAATCTGACTTTTGGCAATTCACTCAAAAATGGTGCCAGAAGCTTGCAAATGATCCCCTGAAAGCTTTGGCGATGGAAACAGAAGGCTTTTTATCACAGGACAAGAAATCAGCCCTCAAAAACGTAACCCGCAGAAAATATTTTTTTTGAAAAAATCCCTAAGCCCCGGGGTCACAATTTCAGCAAAAATCTGACTTTTGGCAATTCACTCAAAAATGGTGCCAGAAGCTTGCAAATGATCCCTAAGCCCTAATCTGACTTTTGGCAATTCACTCAAAAATGGTGCCAGAAGCTTGCAAATGATTCCCTGAAACCTTTGGCGATGGAAACAGAAGGCTTTTTATCACAGGACAAGAAATCAGCCCTCAAAAACGTAACCGGCAGAAAATGTTTTTTTTAAAAAATCCCTAAGCCCCGGGGTCACAATTTCAGCCAAAATCTGACTTTTGGCAATTCACTCAAAAATGGTGCCAGAAGCTTGCAAATGATCCCCTGAAAGCTTTGGCGATGGAAACAGAAGACTTTTTATCACAGGACAAGAAATCAGCCCTCAAAAACGTAACCGGAAGAAAATATTTTTTTGAAACAATCCCTAAGCCCCGGGGTCACAATTTCAGCAAAAATCTGACTTTTGGCAATTCACTAAAAAATGGTGCCAGAAGCTTGCAAATGATCCCTAAGCCCTAATCTGACTTTTGGCAATTCACTCAAAAATGGTGCCAGAAGCTTGCAAATGATCCCCTGAAAGCTTTGGCGATGGAAACAGAAGGCTTTTTATCACAGGACAAGAAATCAGCCCTCAAAAACGTAACCGGCAGAAAATATTTTTTTGAAAAAATCCCTAAGGCCCGGGGTCACAATTTCAGCAAAAATCTGACTTTTGGCAATTCACTCAAAAATGGTGCCAGAAGCTTGCAAATGATCCCCTGAAAGCTTTGGCGATGGAAACAGAAGGCTTTTTATCACAGGACAAGAAATCCGCGCTCAAAAACTTAACCGGCAGAAAATATTTTTTTGAAAAAAATCCCTAAGCCCCAGTGTCACAATTTCAGCAAAAATCTGACTTTTGGCAATTCACTCAAAAATGGTGCCAGAAGCTTGCAAATGATCCCTAAGCCCTAATCTGACTTTTGGCAGTTCACTCAAAAATGGTGCCAGAAGCTTGCAAATGATTCCCTGAAACCTTTGGCGATGGAAACAGAAGGCTTTTTATCACAGGACAAGAAATCAGCCCTCAAAAACGTAACCGGCAGAAAATGTTTTTTTGAAAAAATCCCTAAGCCCCGGGGTCACAATTTCAGCCAAAATCTGACTTTTGGCAATTCACTCAAAAATGGTGCCAGAAGCTTGCAAATGATTCCCTGAAACCTTTGGCGATGGAAACAGAAGGCTTTTTATCACAGGACAAGAAATCAGCCCTCAAAAACGTAACCGGCAGAAAATGTTTTTTTGAAAAAATCCCAAAGCCCCGGGGTCACAATTTCAGCAAAAATCTGACTTTTGGCAATTCACTCAAAAATGGTGCCAGAAGCTTGCAAATGATCCCCAGAAAGCTTTGGCGATGGAAACAGAAGGCTTTTTATCACAGGACAAGAAATCCGCGCTCAAAAACTTAACCGGCAGAAAATATTTTTTTGAAAAAATCCCTAAGCCCCGGGGTCACAATTTCAGCCAAAATCTGACTTTTGGCAATTCACTCAAAAATGGTGTCAGAAGCTTGCAAATGATCCCCTGAAAGCTTTGGCGATGGAAACAGAAGGCTTTTTATCACAGGACAAGAAATCAGCCCTCAAAAACGTAACCGGCAGAAAATATTTTTTTGAAAAAATCCCTAAGCCCCGGGGTCACAATTTCAGCCAAAATCTGACTTTTGGCAATTCACTCAAAAAATGGTGCCAGAAGCTTGCAAATGATCCCTAAGCCCTAATCTGACTTTTGGCAATTCACTCAAAAATGGTGCCAGAAGCTTGCAAATGATCCCCTGAAAGCTTTGGCGATGGAAACAGAAGGCTTTTTATCACAGGACAAGAAATCCGCGCTCAAAAACGTAACCGGCAGAAAATATTTTTTTGAAAAAATCCCTAAGCCCCGGGGTCACAATTTCAGCCAAAATCTGACTTTTGGCAATTCACTCAAAAAATGGTGCCAGAAGCTTGCAAATGATCCCCTGAAAGCTTTGGCGATGGAAACAGAAGGCTTTTTATCACAGGACAAGAAATCAGCCCTCAAAAACGTAACCGGCAGAAAATATTTTTTTGAAAAAATCCCAAAGCCCCGGGGTCACAATTTCAGCAAAAATCTGACTTTTGGCAATTCACTCAAAAATGGTGCCAGAAGCTTGCATATGATCCCCTGAAAGCTTTGGCGATGGAAACAGAAGGCTTTTTATCACAGGACAAGAAATCCGCGCTCAAAAACTTAACCGGCAGAAAATATTTTTTTGAAAAAATCCCTAAGCCCCGGGGTCACAATTTCAGCCAAAATCTGACTTTTGGCAATTCACTCAAAAATGGTGTCAGAAGCTTGCAAATGATCCCCTGAAAGCTTTGGCGATGGAAACAGAAGGCTTTTTATCACAGGACAAGAAATCAGCCCTCAAAAACGTAACCGGCAGAAAATATTTTTTTGAAAAAATCCCTAAGCCCCGGGGTCACAATTTCAGCCAAAATCTGACTTTTGGCAATTCACTCAAAAAATGGTGCCAGAAGCTTGCAAATGATCCCTAAGCCCTAATCTGACTTTTGGCAATTCACTCAAAAATGGTGCCAGAAGCTTGCAAATGATCCCCTGAAAGCTTTGGCGATGGAAACAGAAGGCTTTTTATCACAGGACAAGAAATCCGCGCTCAAAAACTTAACCGGCAGAAAATATTTTTTTGAAAAAAATCCCTAAGCCCCAGTGTCACAATTTCAGCAAAAATCTGACTTTTGGCAATTCACTCAAAAATGGTGCCAGAAGCTTGCAAATGATCCCTAAGCCCTAATCTGACTTTTGGCAGTTCACTCAAAAATGGTGCCAGAAGCTTGCAAATGATTCCCTGAAACCTTTGGCGATGGAAACAGAAGGCTTTTTATCACAGGACAAGAAATCAGCCCTCAAAAACGTAACCGGCAGAAAATGTTTTTTTGAAAAAATCCCTAAGCCCCGGGGTCACAATTTCAGCCAAAATCTGACTTTTGGCAATTCACTCAAAAATGGTGCCAGAAGCTTGCAAATGATTCCCTGAAACCTTTGGCGATGGAAACAGAAGGCTTTTTATCACAGGACAAGAAATCAGCCCTCAAAAACGTAACCGGCAGAAAATGTTTTTTTGAAAAAATCCCAAAGCCCCGGGGTCACAATTTCAGCAAAAATCTGACTTTTGGCAATTCACTCAAAAATGGTGCCAGAAGCTTGCAAATGATCCCCAGAAAGCTTTGGCGATGGAAACAGAAGGCTTTTTATCACAGGACAAGAAATCCGCGCTCAAAAACTTAACCGGCAGAAAATATTTTTTTGAAAAAATCCCTAAGCCCCGGGGTCACAATTTCAGCCAAAATCTGACTTTTGGCAATTCACTCAAAAATGGTGTCAGAAGCTTGCAAATGATCCCCTGAAAGCTTTGGCGATGGAAACAGAAGGCTTTTTATCACAGGACAAGAAATCAGCCCTCAAAAACGTAACCGGCAGAAAATATTTTTTTGAAAAAATCCCTAAGCCCCGGGGTCACAATTTCAGCCAAAATCTGACTTTTGGCAATTCACTCAAAAAATGGTGCCAGAAGCTTGCAAATGATCCCTAAGCCCTAATCTGACTTTTGGCAATTCACTCAAAAATGGTGCCAGAAGCTTGCAAATGATCCCCTGAAAGCTTTGGCGATGGAAACAGAAGGCTTTTTATCACAGGACAAGAAATCCGCGCTCAAAAACGTAACCGGCAGAAAATATTTTTTTGAAAAAATCCCTAAGCCCCGGGGTCACAATTTCAGCCAAAATCTGACTTTTGGCAATTCACTCAAAAAATGGTGCCAGAAGCTTGCAAATGATCCCCTGAAAGCTTTGGCGATGGAAACAGAAGGCTTTTTATCACAGGACAAGAAATCAGCCCTCAAAAACGTAACCGGCAGAAAATATTTTTTTGAAAAAATCCCAAAGCCCCGGGGTCACAATTTCAGCAAAAATCTGACTTTTGGCAATTCACTCAAAAATGGTGCCAGAAGCTTGCATATGATCCCCTGAAAGCTTTGGCGATGGAAACAGAAGGCTTTTTATCACAGGACAAGAAATCCGCGCTCAAAAACTTAACCGGCAGAAAATATTTTTTTGAAAAAATCCCTAAGCCCCGGGGTCACAATTTCAGCCAAAATCTGACTTTTGGCAATTCACTCAAAAATGGTGTCAGAAGCTTGCAAATGATCCCCTGAAAGCTTTGGCGATGGAAACAGAAGGCTTTTTATCACAGGACAAGAAATCAGCCCTCAAAAACGTAACCGGCAGAAAATATTTTTTTGAAAAAATCCCTAAGCCCCGGGGTCACAATTTCAGCCAAAATCTGACTTTTGGCAATTCACTCAAAAAATGGTGCCAGAAGCTTGCAAATGATCCCTAAGCCCTAATCTGACTTTTGGCAATTCACTCAAAAATGGTGCCAGAAGCTTGCAAATGATCCCCTGAAAGCTTTGGCGATGGAAACAGAAGGCTTTTTATCACAGGACAAGAAATCCGCGCTCAAAAACGTAACCGGCAGAAAATTTTTTTTGAAAAAATCCCTAAGCCCCGGGGTCACAATTTCAGCCAAAATCTGACTTTTGGCAATTCACTCAAAAAATGGTGCCAGAAGCTTGCAAATGATCCCCTGAAAGCTTTGGCGATGGAAACAGAAGGCTTTTTATCACAGGACAAGAAATCAGCCCTCAAAAACGTAACCGACAGAAAATATTTTTTTGAAAAAATCCCTAAGCCCCGGGGTCACAATTTCAGCAAAAATCTGACTTTTGGCAATTCACTCAAAAATGGTGCCAGAAGCTTGCAAATGATCCCTAAGCCCTAATCTGACTTTTGGCAATTCACTCAAAAATGGTGCCAGAAGCTTGCAAATGATCCCCTGAAAGCTTTGGCGATGGAAACAGAAGGCTTTTTATCACAGGACAAGAAATCAGCCCTCAAAAACGTAACCCGCAGAAAATATTTTTTTAAAAAAATCCCTAAGCCCCGGGGTCACAATTTCAGCAAAAATCTGACTTTTGGCAATTCACTCAAAAATGGTGCCAGAAGCTTGCAAATGATCCCTAAGCCCTAATCTGACTTTTGGCAATTCACCCAAAAATGGTGCCAGAAGCTTGCAAATGATTCCCTGAAACCTTTGGCGATGGAAACAGAAGGCTTTTTATCACAGGACAAGAAATCAGCCCTCAAAAACGTAACCCGCAGAAAATATTTTTTTGAAAAAATCCCTAAGCCCCGGGGTCACAATTTCAGCAAAAATCTGACTTTTGGCAATTCACTCAAAAATGGTGCCAGAAGCTTGCAAATGATCCCCTGAAAGCTTTGGCGATGGAAACAGAAGGCTTTTTATCACAGGACAAGAAATCAGCCCTCAAAAACGTAACCCGCAGAAAATATTTTTTTGAAAAAATCCCTAAGCCCCGGGGTCACAATTTCAGCAAAAATCTGACTTTTGGCAATTCACTCAAAAATGGTGCCAGAAGCTTGCAAATGATTCCCTGAAACCTTTGGCGATGGAAACAGAAGGCTTTTTATCACAGGACAAGAAATCAGCCCTCAAAAATGTAACCGGCAGAAAATGTTTTTTTTAAAAAATCCCTAAGCCCCGGGGTCACAATTTCAGCCAAAATCTGACTTTTGGCAATTCACTCAAAAATGCTGCCAGAAGCTTGCAAATGATCCCCTGAAATCTTTGGCGATGGAAACAGAAGACTTTTTATCACAGGACAAGAAATCAGCCCTCAAAAACGTAACCGGAAGAAAATATTTTTTTGAAACAATCCCTAAGCCCCGGGGTCACAATTTCAGCAAAAATCTGGCTTTTGGCAAATCACTCAAAAATGGTGCCAGAAGCTTGCAAATGATCCCTAAGCCCTAATCTGACTTTTGGCAATTCACTCAAAAATGGTGCCAGAAGCTTGCAAATGATCCCCTGAAAGCTTTGGCGATGGAAACAGAAGGCTTTTTATCACAGGACAAGAAATCAGCCCTCAAAAACGTAACCGGCAGAAAATATTTTTTTGAAAAAATCCCTAAGCCCCGGGGTCACAATTTCAGCAAAAATCTGACTTTTGGCAATTCACTCAAAAATGGTGCCAGAAGCTTGCAAATGATCCCCTGAAAGCTTTGGCGATGGAAACAGAAGGCTTTTTATCACAGGACAAGAAATCCGCGCTCAAAAACTTAACCGGCAGAAAATATTTTTTTGAAAAAAATCCCTAAGCCCCAGGGTCACAATTTCAGCAAAAATCTGACTTTTGGCAATTCACTCAAAAATGGTGCCAGAAGCTTGCAAATGATCCCTAAGCCCTAATCTGACTTTTGGCAGTTCACTCAAAAATGGTGCCAGAAGCTTGCAAATGATTCCCTGAAACCTTTGGCGATGGAAACAGAAGGCTTTTTATCACAGGACAAGAAATCAGCCCTCAAAAACGTAACCGGCAGAAAATGTTTTTTTGAAAAAATCCCTAAGCCCCGGGGTCACAATTTCAGCCAAAATCTTACTTTTGGCAATTCACTCAAAAATGGTGCCAGAAGCTTGCAAATGATTCCCTGAAACCTTTGGCGATGGAAACAGAAGGCTTTTTATCACAGGACAAGAAATCAGCCCTCAAAAACGTAACCGGCAGAAAATGTTTTTTTGAAAAAATCCCAAAGCCCCGGGGTCACAATTTCAGCAAAAATCTGACTTTTGGCAATTCACTCAAAAATGGTGCCAGAAGCTTGCATATGATCCCCTGAAAGCTTTGGCGATGGAAACAGAAGGCTTTTTATCACAGGACAAGAAATCCGCGCTCAAAAACTTAACCGGCAGAAAATATTTTTTTGAAAAAATCCCTAAGCCCCGGGGTCACAATTTCAGCCAAAATCTGACTTTTGGCAATTCACTCAAAAATGGTGCCAGAAGCTTGCAAATGATTCCCTGAAACCTTTGGCGATGGAAACAGAAGGCTTTTTATCACAGGACAAGAAATCAGCCCTCAAAAACGTAACCGGCAGAAAATGTTTTTTTGAAAAAATCCCTAAGCCCCGGGGTCACAATTTCAGCCAAAATCTGACTTTTGGCAATTCACTCAAAAAATGGTGCCAGAAGCTTGCAAATGATCCCTAAGCCCTAATCTGACTTTTGGCAATTCACTCAAAAATGGTGCCAGAAGCTTGCAAATGATCCCCTGAAAGCTTTGGCGATGGAAACAGAAGGCTTTTTATCACAGGACAAGAAATCCGCGCTCAAAAACGTAACCGGCAGAAAATATTTTTTTGAAAAAATCCCTAAGCCCCGGGGTCACAATTTCAGCCAAAATCTGACTTTTGGCAATTCACTCAAAAAATGGTGCCAGAAGCTTGCAAATGATCCCCTGAAAGCTCTGGCGATGGAAACAGAAGGCTTTTTATCACAGGACAAGAAATCAGCCCTCAAAAACGTAACCGGCAGAAAATATTTTTTTGAAAAAATCCCTAAGCCCCGGGGTCACAATTTCAGCAAAAATCTGACTTTTGGCAATTCACTCAAAAATGGTGCCAGAAGCTTGCAAATGATCCCTAAGCCCTAATCTGACTTTTGGCAATTCACTCAAAAATGGTGCCAGAAGCTTGCAAATGATCCCCTGAAAGCTTTGGCGATGGAAACAGAAGGCTTTTTATCACAGGACAAGAAATCAGCCCTCAAAAACGTAACCCGCAGAAAATATTTTTTTGAAAAAATCCCTAAGCCCCGGGGTCACAATTTCAGCAAAAATCTGACTTTTGGCAATTCACTCAAAAATGGTGCCAGAAGCTTGCAAATGATCCCTAAGCCCTAATCTGACTTTTGGCAATTCACCCAAAAATGGTGCCAGAAGCTTGCAAATGATTCCCTGAAACCTTTGGCGATGGAAACAGAAGGCTTTTTATCACAGGACAAGAAATCAGCCCTCAAAAACGTAACCCGCAGAAAATGTTTTTTTGAAAAAATCCCTAAGCCCCGGGGTCACAATTTCAGCAAAAATCTGACTTTTGGCAATTCACTCAAAAATGGTGCCAGAAGCATGCAAATGATCCCCTGAAAGCTTTGGCGATGGAAACAGAAGGCTTTTTATCACAGGACAAGAAATCAGCCCTCAAAAACGTAACCGGCAGAAAATATTTTTTTGAAAAAATCCCTAAGCCCCGGGGTCACAATTTCAGCAAAAATCTGACTTTTGGCAATTCACTCAAAAATGGTGCCAGAAGCTTGCAAATGATCCCTAAGCCCTAATCTGACTTTTGGCAATTCACTCAAAAATGGTGCCAGAAGCTTGCAAATGATCCCCTGAAAGCTTTGGCGATGGAAACAGAAGGCTTTTTATCACAGGACAAGAAATCCGCGCTCAAAAACTTAACCGGCAGAAAATATTTTTTTGAAAAAAATCCCTAAACCCCGGGGTCACAATTTCAGCAAAAATCTGACTTTTGGCAATTCACTCAAAAATGGTGCCAGAAGCTTGCAAATGATCCCTAAGCCCTAATCTGACTTTTGGCAGTTCACTCAAAAATGGTGCCAGAAGCTTGCAAATGATTCCCTGAAACCTTTGGTGATGGAAACAGAAGGCTTTTTATCACAGGACAAGAAATCAGCCCTCAAAAACGTAACCGGCAGAAAATGTTTTTTTGAAAAAATCCCTAAGCCCCGGGGTCACAATTTCAGCAAAAATCTGACTTTTGGCAATTCACTCAAAAATGGTGCCAGAAGCTTGCAAATGATTCCCTGAAACCTTTGGCGATGGAAACAGAAGGCTTTTTATCACAGGACAAGAAATCAGCCCTCAAAAACGTAACCGGCAGAAAATGTTTTTTTGAAAAAATCCCTAAGCCCCGGGGTCACAATTTCAGCCAAAATCTGACTTTTGGCAATTCACTCAAAAAATGGTGCCAGAAGCTTGCAAATGATCCCTAAGCCCTAATCTGATTTTTGGCAATTCACTCAAAAATGGTGCCAGAAGCTTGCAAATGATCCCCTGAAAGCTTTGGCGATGGAAACAGAAGGCTTTTTATCACAGGACAAGAAATCCGCGCTCAAAAACGTAACCGGCAGAAAATATTTTTTTGAAAAAATCCCTAAGCCCCGGGGTCACAATTTCAGTCAAAATCTGACTTTTGGCAATTCACTCAAAAAATGGTGCCAGAAGCTTGCAAATGATCCCCTGAAAGCTTTGGCGATGGAAACAGAAGGCTTTTTATCACAGGACAAGAAATCCGCGCTCAAAAACTTAACCGGCAGAAAATATTTTTTTGAAAAAAATCCCTAAACCCCGGGGTCACAATTTCAGCAAAAATCTGACTTTTGGCAATTCACTCAAAAATGGTGCCAGAAGCTTGCAAATGATCCCTAAGCCCTAATCTGACTTTTGGCAGTTCACTCAAAAATGGTGCCAGAAGCTTGCAAATGATTCCCTGAAACCTTTGGTGATGGAAACAGAAGGCTTTTTATCACAGGACAAGAAATCAGCCCTCAAAAACGTAACCGGCAGAAAATGTTTTTTTGAAAAAATCCCTAAGCCCCGGGGTCACAATTTCAGCAAAAATCTGACTTTTGGCAATTCACTCAAAAATGGTGCCAGAAGCTTGCAAATGATTCCCTGAAACCTTTGGCGATGGAAACAGAAGGCTTTTTATCACAGGACAAGAAATCAGCCCTCAAAAACGTAACCGGCAGAAAATGTTTTTTTGAAAAAATCCCTAAGCCCCGGGGTCACAATTTCAGCCAAAATCTGACTTTTGGCAATTCACTCAAAAAATGGTGCCAGAAGCTTGCAAATGATCCCTAAGCCCTAATCTGATTTTTGGCAATTCACTCAAAAATGGTGCCAGAAGCTTGCAAATGATCCCCTGAAAGCTTTGGCGATGGAAACAGAAGGCTTTTTATCACAGGACAAGAAATCCGCGCTCAAAAACGTAACCGGCAGAAAATATTTTTTTGAAAAAATCCCTAAGCCCCGGGGTCACAATTTCAGTCAAAATCTGACTTTTGGCAATTCACTCAAAAAATGGTGCCAGAAGCTTGCAAATGATCCCCTGAAAGCTTTGGCGATGGAAACAGAAGGCTTTTTATCACAGGACAAGAAATCAGCCCTCAAAAACGTAACCGGCAGAAAATATTTTTTTGAAAAAATCCCTATGCCCCGGGGTCACAATTTCAGCAAAAATCTGACTTTTGGCAATTCACTCAAAAATGGTGCCAGAAGCTTGCAAATGATCCCTAAGCCCTAATCTGACTTTTGGCAATTCACTCAAAAATGGTGCCAGAAGCTTGCAAATGATCCCCTGAAAGCTTTGGCGATGGAAACAGAAGGCTTTTTATCACAGGACAAGAAATCAGCCCTCAAAAACGTAACCGGCAGAAAATGTTTTTTTGAAAAAATCCCTAAGCCCCGGGGTCACAATTTCAGCAAAAATCTGACTTTTGGCAATTCACTCAAAAATGGTGCCAGAAGCTTGCAAATGATCCCCTGAAAGCTTTGGCGATGGAAACAGAAGGCTTTTTATCACAGGACAAGAAATCCGCGCTCAAAAACTTAACCGGCAGAAAATGTTTTTTTGAAAAAATCCCTAAGCCCCGGGGTCACAATTTCAGCAAAAATCTGACTTTTGGCAATTCACTCAAAAATGGTGCCAGAAGCTTGCAAATGATCCCCTGAAAGCTTTGGCGATGGAAACAGAAGGCTTTTTATCACAGGACAAGAAATCAGCCCTCAAAAACGTAACCGGCAGAAAATATTTTTTTGAAAAAATCCCTAAGTCCCGGGGTCACAATTTCAGCCAAAATCTGACTTTTGGCAATTCACTCAAAAATCTTGCCAGAAGCTTGCAAATGATCCCCTGAAAGCTTTGGCGATGGAAACAGAAGGCTTTTTATCACAGGACAAGAAATCCGCGCTCAAAAACCTAACCGGCAGAAAATATTTTTTTGAAAAAAATCCCTAAGCCCCGGGGTCACAATTTCAGCAAAAATCTGACTTTTGGCAATTCACTCAAAAATGGTGCCAGAAGCTTGCAAATGATCCCTAAGCCCTAATCTGACTTTTGGCAGTTCACTCAAAAATGGTGCCAGAAGCATGCAAATGATTCCCTGAAACCTTTGGCGACGGAAACAGAAGGCTTTTTATCACAGGACAAGAAATCAGCCCTCAAAAACGTAACCGGCAGAAAATGTTTTTTTGAAAAAATCCCTAAGCCCCGGGGTCACAATTTCAGCAAAAATCTGACTTTTGGCAATTCACTCAAAAATGGTGCCAGAAGCTTGCAAATGATCCCCTGAAAGCTTTGGCGATGGAAACAGAAGGCTTTTTATCACAGGACAAGAAATCAGCCCTCAAAAACGTAACCGGCAGAAAATATTTTTTTGAAAAAATCCCTAAGCCCCGGGGTCACAATTTCAGCAAAAATCTGACTTTTGGCAATTCACTCAAAAATGGTGCCAGAAGCTTGCAAATGATTCCCTGAAACCTTTGGCGATGGAAACAGAAGGCTTTTTATCACAGGACAAGAAATCAGCCCTCAAAAACGTAACCGGCAGAAAATGTTTTTTTGAAAAAATCCCTAAGCCCCGGGGTCACAATTTCAGCCAAAATCTGACTTTTGGCAATTCACTCAAAAATGGTGCCAGAAGCTTGCAAATGATTCCCTGAAACATTTGGCGATGGAAACAGAAGGCTTTTTATCACAGGACAAGAAATCAGCCCTCAAAAACGTAACCGGCAGAAAATGTTTTTTTGAAAAAATCCCTAAGCCCCGGGGTCACAATTTCAGCAAAAATCTGACTTTTGGCAATTCACTCAAAAATGGTGCCAGAAGCTTGCAAATGATCCCCTGAAAGCTTTGGCGATGGAAACAGAAGGCTTTTTATCACAGGACAAGAAATCCGCGCTCAAAAACTTAACCGGCAGAAAATGTTTTTTTGAAAAAATCCCTAAGCCCCGGGGTCACAATTTCAGCAAAAATCTGACTTTTGGCAATTCACTCAAAAATGGTGCCAGAAGCTTGCAAATGATCCCCTGAAAGCTTTGGCGATGGAAACAGAAGGCTTTTTATCACAGGACAAGAAATCAGCGCTCAAAAACGTAACCGGCAGAAAATATTTTTTTGAAAAAATCCCTAAGCCCCGGGGTCACAATTTCAGCCAAAATCTGACTTTTGGCAATTCACTCAAAAATGGTGCCAGAAGCTTGCAAATGATCCCCTGAAAGCTTTGGCGATGGAAACAGAAGGCTTTTTATCACAGGACAAGAAATCCGCGCTCAAAAACCTAACCGGCAGAAAATATTTTTTTGAAAAAAATCCCTAAGCCCCGGGGTCAAAATTTCAGCAAAAATCTGACTTTTGGCAATTCACTCAAAAATGGTGCCAGAAGCTTGCAAATGATCCCTAAGCCCTAATCTGACTTTTGGCAGTTCACTCAAAAATGGTGCCAGAAGCTTGCAAATGATTCCCTGAAACCTTTGGCGATGGAAACAGAAGGCTTTTTATCACAGGACAAGAAATCAGCCCTCAAAAACGTAACCGGCAGAAAATGTTTTTTTGAAAAAATCCCTAAGCCCCGGGGTCACAATTTCAGCAAAAATCTGACTTTTGGCAATTCACTCAAAAATGGTGCCAGAAGCTTGCAAATGATCCCCTGAAAGCTTTGGCCATGGAAACAGAAGGCTTTTTATCACAGGACAAGAAATCCGCGCTCAAAAACTTAACCGGCAGAAAATATTTTTTTGAAAAAATCCCTAAGCCCCGGGGTCACAATTTCAGCCAAAATCTGACTTGTGGCAATTCACTCAAAAATGGTGCCAGAAGCTTGCAAATGATCCCCTGAAAGCTTTGGCGATGGAAACAGAAGGCTTTTTATCACAGGACAAGAAATCAGCCCTCAAAAACGTAACCGGCAGAAAATATTTTTTTGAAAAAATCCCTAAGTCCCGGGGTCACAATTTCAGCCAAAATCTGACTTTTGGCAATTCACTCAAAAATGGTGCCAGAAGCTTGCAAATGATCCCCTGAAAGCTTTGGCGATGGAAACAGAAGGCTTTTTATCACAGGACAAGAAATCCGCGCTCAAAAACCTAACCGGCAGAAAATATTTTTTTGAAAAAAATCCCTAAGCCCCGGGGTCACAATTTCAGCAAAAATCTGACTTTTGGCAATTCACTCAAAAATGGTGCCAGAAGCTTGCAAATGATCCCTAAGCCCTAATCTGACTTTTGGCAGTTCACTCAAAAATGGTGCCAGAAGCATGCAAATGATTCCCTGAAACCTTTGGCGACGGAAACAGAAGGCTTTTTATCACAGGACAAGAAATCAGCCCTCAAAAACGTAACCGGCAGAAAATGTTTTTTTGAAAAAATCCCTAAGCCCCGGGGTCACAATTTCAGCAAAAATCTGACTTTTGGCAATTCACTCAAAAATGGTGCCAGAAGCTTGCAAATGATCCCCTGAAAGCTTTGGCGATGGAAACAGAAGGCTTTTTATCACAGGACAAGAAATCAGCCCTCAAAAACGTAACCGGCAGAAAATATTTTTTTGAAAAAATCCCTAAGCCCCGGGGTCACAATTTCAGCAAAAATCTGACTTTTGGCAATTCACTCAAAAATGGTGCCAGAAGCTTGCAAATGATTCCCTGAAACCTTTGGCGATGGAAACAGAAGGCTTTTTATCACAGGACAAGAAATCAGCCCTCAAAAACGTAACCGGCAGAAAATGTTTTTTTGAAAAAATCCCTAAGCCCCGGGGTCACAATTTCAGCCAAAATCTGACTTTTGGCAATTCACTCAAAAATGGTGCCAGAAGCTTGCAAATGATTCCCTGAAACATTTGGCGATGGAAACAGAAGGCTTTTTATCACAGGACAAGAAATCAGCCCTCAAAAACGTAACCGGCAGAAAATGTTTTTTTGAAAAAATCCCTAAGCCCCGGGGTCACAATTTCAGCAAAAATCTGACTTTTGGCAATTCACTCAAAAATGGTGCCAGAAGCTTGCAAATGATCCCCTGAAAGCTTTGGCGATGGAAACAGAAGGCTTTTTATCACAGGACAAGAAATCCGCGCTCAAAAACTTAACCGGCAGAAAATGTTTTTTTGAAAAAATCCCTAAGCCCCGGGGTCACAATTTCAGCAAAAATCTGACTTTTGGCAATTCACTCAAAAATGGTGCCAGAAGCTTGCAAATGATCCCCTGAAAGCTTTGGCGATGGAAACAGAAGGCTTTTTATCACAGGACAAGAAATCAGCGCTCAAAAACGTAACCAGCAGAAAATATTTTTTTGAAAAAATCCCTAAGCCCCGGGGTCACAATTTCAGCCAAAATCTGACTTTTGGCAATTCACTCAAAAATGGTGCCAGAAGCTTGCAAATGATCCCCTGAAAGCTTTGGCGATGGAAACAGAAGGCTTTTTATCACAGGACAAGAAATCCGCGCTCAAAAACCTAACCGGCAGAAAATATTTTTTTGAAAAAAATCCCTAAGCCCCGGGGTCAAAATTTCAGCAAAAATCTGACTTTTGGCAATTCACTCAAAAATGGTGCCAGAAGCTTGCAAATGATCCCTAAGCCCTAATCTGACTTTTGGCAGTTCACTCAAAAATGGTGCCAGAAGCTTGCAAATGATTCCCTGAAACCTTTGGCGATGGAAACAGAAGGCTTTTTATCACAGGACAAGAAATCAGCCCTCAAAAACGTAACCGGCAGAAAATGTTTTTTTGAAAAAATCCCTAAGCCCCGGGGTCACAATTTCAGCAGAAATCTGACTTTTGGCAGTTCACTCAAAAATGGTGCCAGAAGCTTGCAAATGATTCCCTGAAACCTTTGGCGATGGAAACAGAAGGCTTTTTATCACAGGACAAGAAATCAGCCCTCAAAAACGTAACTGGCAGAAAATGTTTTTTTGAAAAAATCCCTAAGCCCCGGGGTCACAATTTCAGCAAAAATCTGACTTTTGGCAATTCACTCAAAAATGGTGCCAGAAGCTTGCAAATGATCCCCTGAAAGCTTTGGCGATGGAAACAGAAGGCTTTTTATCACAGGACAAGAAATCCGCGCTCAAAAACCTAACCGGCAGAAAATATTTTTTTGAAAAAAATCCCTAAGCCCCGGGGTCACAATTTCAGCAAAAATCTGACTTTTGGCAATTCACTCAAAAATGGTGCCAGAAGCTTGCAAATGATCCCTAAGCCCTAATCTGACTTTTGGCAGTTCACTCAAAAATGGTGCCAGAAGCTTGCAAATGATTCCCTGAAACCTTTGGCGATGGAAACAGAAGGCTTTTTATCACAGGACAAGAAATCAGCCCTCAAAAACGTAACCGGCAGAAAATGTTTTTTTGAAAAAATCCCTAAGCCCCGGGGTCACAATTTCAGCCAAAATCTGACTTTTGGCAATTCACTCAAAAATGGTGCCAGAAGCTTGCAAATGATCCCCTGAAAGCTTTGGCGATGGAAACAGAAGGCTTTTTATCACAGGACAAGAAATCAGCCCTCAAAAACGTAACCGTCAGAAAATATTTTTTTGAAAAAATCCCTAAGCCCCGGGGTCACAATTTCAGCCAAAATCTGACTTTTGGCAATTCACTCAAAAATGGTGCCAGAAGCTTGCAAATGATCCCTAAGCCCTAATCTGACTTTTGGCAATTCACTCAAAAATGGTGCCAGAAGCTTGCAAATGATCCCCTGAAAGCTTTGGCGATGGAAACAGAAGGCTTTTTATCACAGGACAAGAAATCAGCCCTCAAAAACGTAACCGGCAGAAAATATTTTTTTGAAAAAATCCCTAAGCCCCGGGGTCACAATTTCAGCAAAAATCTGACTTTTGGCAATTCACTCAAAAATGGTGCCAGAAGCTTGCAAATGATCCCCTGAAAGCTTTGGCGATGGAAACAGAAGGCTTTTTATCACAGGACAAGAAATCAGCCCTCAAAAACGTAACCGGCAGAAAATGTTTTTTTGAAAAAATCCCTAAGACCCGGGGTCACAATTTCAGCAAAAATCTGACTTTTGGCAATTCACTCAAAAATGGTGCCAGAAGCTTGCAAATGATTCCCTGAAAGCTTTGGCGATGGAAACAGAAGGCTTTTTATCACAGGACAAGAAATCAGCCCTCAAAAACGTAACCGGCAGAAAATGTTTTTTTGAAAAAATCCCTAAGCCCCGGGGTCACAATTTCAGCAAAAATCTGACTTTTGGCAATTCACTCAAAAATGGTGCCAGAAGCTTGCAAATGATCCCCTGAAAGCTTTGGCGATGGAAACAGAAGGCTTTTTATCACAGGACAAGAAATCCGCGCTCAAAAACGTAACCGGCAGGAAATATTTTTTTGAAAAAATCCCTAAGCCCCGGGGTCACAATTTCAGCCAAAATCTGACTTTGGGCAATTCACTCAAAAATGGTGCCAGAAGCTTGCAAATGATCCCCTGAAAGCTTTGGCGATGGAAACTGTCAGGGAACTGACATCAGAGGAAAGGGAGGTGGTCGGGCTCCCAGAGACTGGGAGAGAGTCAGCAGCTAAAGCAGGGACAAGGAGGGGGAGCGAGGGGTCTCTGGAGGAGGATCTCAGTAATGCTGAGAGAGACGCAGCAGCCCAGGCAGGAAACAGCAGGGGAGAGAAAGGGGTGAGAGACACTTCCAGCGAAAATAGCGGGGAGGTGTCAGAAGCAACTGCAGGGAGACCCATGCTTCGCCGGAAGCTGCCACGTCGTGAGTCCAGGAGACGCGTTTCCGTTAAGGAACTTCTTTGCTGGAAGCGCTTCCACAGGCAGCCACTGTCAGACTCTACTAGTGACTAGAGCAGACATGTCTGAGGAGCTCTGTCACACACAGAGGTTTGTGGGGCCGCACAAACTCTGAAGGGGCACTATTTTAAGCACAAGCAGCTAATCATCCCCTGACAGAAACAGAAGGCTTTTTATCACAGGACAAGAAATCAGCCCTCAAAAACTTAACCGGCAGAAAATATTTTTTTGAAAAAATCCCTAAGCCCCGGGGTCACAATTTCAGCAAAAATCTGACTTTTGGCAATTCACTCAAAAATGGTGCCAGAAGCTTGCAAATGATCCCCTGAAAGGTTTGGCAATGGAAACAGAAGGCTTTTTATCACTGGATAAGAAATCAGCCCTCAAAAACGTAACCGGCAGAAAATATTTTTTTGAAAAAATCCCTAAGTCCCGGGGTCACAATTTCAGCAAAAATCTGACTTTTGGCAATTCACTCAAAAATGGTGCCAGAAGCTTGCAAATGATCCCCGGAAAGCTTTGGCGATGGAAACAGAAGGCTTTTTATCACAGGACAAGAAATCAGCCCTCAAAAACGTAACCGGCAGAAAATAATTTTTTGGAAAAATCCCTAAGCCCCGGGGTCACAATTTCAGCCAAAATCTGACTTTTGGCAATCCACTCAAAAATGGTGCCAGAAGCTTGCAAATGATCCCCTGAAAGCTTTGGCGATGGAAACAGAAGGCTTTTTATCACAGGACAAGAAATCAGCCCTCAAAAACGTAACCGGCAGAAAATTTTTTTTTGAAAAAAATCCCTAAGCCCCGGGGTCACAATTTCAGCAAAAATCTGACTTTTGGCAATTCACTCAAAAATGGTGCCAGAAGCTTGCAAATGATCCCCTGAAAGCTTTGGCGATGGAAACAGAAGGCTTTTTATCACAGGACAAGAAATCCACGCTCAAAAACTTAACCGGCAGAAAATATTTTTTTGAAAAAAATCCCTAAGCCCCGGGGTCACAATTTCAGCAAAAATCTGACTTTTGGCAATTCACTCAAAAATGGTGCCAGAAGCTTGCAAATGATCCCTAAGCCCTAATCTGACTTTTGGCAGTTCACTCAAAAATGGTGCCAGAAGCTTGCAAATGATTCCCTGAAACCTTTGGCGATGGAAACAGAAGGCTTTTTATCACAGGACAAGAAATCAGCCCTCAAAAACGTAACCGGCAGAAAATGTTTTTTTGAAAAAATCCCTAAGCCCCGGGGTCACAATTTCAGCAAAAATCTGACTTTTGGCAATTCACTCAAAAATGGTGCAAGAAGCTTGCAAATGATTCCCTGAAACCTTTGGCGATGGAAACAGAAGGCTTTTTATCACAGGACAAGAAATCAGCCCTCTAAAACGTAACCGGCAGAAATTTTTTTTTGAAAAAATCCCTAAGCCCCGGGGTCACAATTTCAGCAAAAATCTGACTTTTGGCAATTCACTCAAAAATGGTGCCAGAAGCTTGCAAATGATTCCCTGAAACCTTTGGCGATGGAAACAGAAGGCTTTTTATCACAGGACAAGAAATCAGCCCTCAAAAACGTAACCGGCAGAAAATGTTTTTTTGAAAAAATCCCTAAGCCCCGGGGTCACAATTTCAGCAAAAATCTGACTTTTGGCAATTCACTCAAAAATGGTGCCAGAAGCTTGCAAATGATTCCCTGAAACCTTTGGCGATGGAAACAGAAGGCTTTTTATCACAGGACAAGAAATCAGCCCTCAAAAACGTAACCGGCAGAAAATATTTTTTTGAAAAAATCCCTAAGCCCCGGGGTCACAATTTCAGCAAAAATCTGACTTTTGGCAATTCACTCAAAAATGGTGCCAGAAGCTTGCAAATGATCCCCTGAAAGCTTTGGCGATGGAAACAGAAGGCTTTTTATCACAGGACAAGAAATCCGCGCTCAAAAACCTAACCGGCAGAAAATATTTTTTTGAAAAAAATCCCTAAGCCCCGGGGTCACAATTTCAGCAAAAATCTGACTTTTGGCAATTCACTCAAAAATGGTGCCAGAAGCTTGCAAATGATCCCTAAGCCCTAATCTGACTTTTGGCAGTTCACTCAAAAATGGTGCCAGAAGCTTGCAAATGATTCCCTGAAACCTTTGGCGATGGAAACAGAAGGCTTTTTATCACAGGACAAGAAATCAGCCCTCAAAAACGTAACCGGCAGAAAATGTTTTTTTGAAAAAATCCCTAAGCCCCGGGGTCACAATTTCAGCAAAAATCTGACTTTTGGCAATTCACACAAAAATGGTGCCAGAAGCTTGCAAATGATTCCCTGAAACCTTTGGCGATGGAAACAGAAGGCTTTTTATCACAGGACAAGAAATCAGCCCTCAAAAACGTAACCGGCAGAAAATGTTTTTTTGAAAAAATCCCTAAGCCCCGGGGTCACAATTTCAGCAAAAATCTGACTTTTGGCAATTCACTCAAAAATGGTGCCAGAAGCTTGCAAATGATCCCCTGAAAGCTTTGGCGATGGAAACAGAAGGCTTTTTATCACAGGACAAGAAATCAGCCCTCAAAAACGTAACCGGCAGAAAATATTTTTTTGAAAAAATCCCTAAGCCCCGGGGTCACAATTTCAGCCAAAATCTGACTTTTGGCAATTCACTCAAAAATGGTGCCAGAAGCTTGCAAATGATCCCCTGAAAGCTTTGGCGATGGAAACAGAAGGCTTTTTATCACAGGACAAGAAATCAGCCCTCAAAAACGTAACCGGCAGAAAATATTTTTTTGAAAAAATCCCTAAGCCCCGGGGTCACAATTTCAGCCAAAATCTGACTTTTGGCAATTCACTCAAAAATGGTGCCAGAAGCTTGCAAATGATCCCTAAGCCCTAATCTGACTTTTGGCAATTCACTCAAAAATGGTGCCAGAAGCTTGCAAATGATCCCCTGAAAGCTTTGGCGATGGAAACAGAAGGCTTTTTATCACAGGACAAGAAATCAGCCCTCAAAAACGTAACCCGCAGAAAATATTTTTTTGAAAAAATTCCTAAGCCCCGGGGTCACAATTTCAGCAAAAATCTGACTTTTGGCAATTCACTCAAAAATGGTGCCAGAAGCTTGCAAATGATCCCCTGAAAGCTTTGGCGATGGAAACAGAAGGCTTTTTATCACAGGACAAGAAATCAGCCCTCAAAAACGTAACCGGCAGAAAATGTTTTTTTGAAAAAATCCCTAAGACCCGGGGTCACAATTTCAGCAAAAATCTGACTTTTGGCAGTTCACTCAAAAATGGTGCCAGAAGCTTGCAAATGATCCCTAAGCCCTAATCTGACTTTTGGCAATTCACTCAAAAATGGTGCCAGAAGCTTGCAAATGATCCCCTGAAAGCTTTGGCGATGGAAACAGAAGGCTTTTTATCACAGGACAAGAAATCAGCCCTCAAAAACGTAACCGGCAGAAAATATTTTTTTGAAAAAATCCCTAAGCCCCGGGGTCACAATTTCAGCAAAAATCTGACTTTTGGCAATTCACTCAAAAATGGTGCCAGAAGCTTGCAAATGATCCCCTGAAAGCTTTGGCGATGGAAACAGAAGGCTTTTTATCACAGGACAAGAAATCAGCCCTCAAAAACGTAACCGGCAGAAAATGTTTTTTTGAAAAAATCCCTAAGACCCGGGGTCACAATTTCAGCAAAAATCTGACTTTTGGCAATTCACTCAAAAATGGTGCCAGAAGCTTGCAAATGATTCCCTGAAAGCTTTGGCGATGGAAACAGAAGGCTTTTTATCACAGGACAAGAAATCAGCCCTCAAAAACGTAACCGGCAGAAAATGTTTTTTTGAAAAAATCCCTAAGCCCCGGGGTCACAATTTCAGCAAAAATCTGACTTTTGGCAATTCACTCAAAAATGGTGCCAGAAGCTTGCAAATGATCCCCTGAAAGCTTTGGCGATGGAAACAGAAGGCTTTTTATCACAGGACAAGAAATCCGCGCTCAAAAACGTAACCGGCAGGAAATATTTTTTTGAAAAAATCCCTAAGCCCCGGGGTCACAATTTCAGCCAAAATCTGACTTTGGGCAATTCACTCAAAAATGGTGCCAGAAGCTTGCAAATGATCCCCTGAAAGCTTTGGCGATGGAAACTGTCAGGGAACTGACATCAGAGGAAAGGGAGGTGGTCGGGCTCCCAGAGACTGGGAGAGAGTCAGCAGCTAAAGCAGGGACAAGGAGGGGGAGCGAGGGGTCTCTGGAGGAGGATCTCAGTAATGCTGAGAGAGACGCAGCAGCCCAGGCAGGAAACAGCAGGGGAGAGAAAGGGGTGAGAGACACTTCCAGCGAAAATAGCGGGGAGGTGTCAGAAGCAACTGCAGGGAGACCCATGCTTCGCCGGAAGCTGCCACGTCGTGAGTCCAGGAGACGCGTTTCCGTTAAGGAACTTCTTTGCTGGAAGCGCTTCCACAGGCAGCCACTGTCAGACTCTACTAGTGACTAGAGCAGACATGTCTGAGGAGCTCTGTCACACACAGAGGTTTGTGGGGCCGCACAAACTCTGAAGGGGCACTATTTTAAGCACAAGCAGCTAATCATCCCCTGACAGAAACAGAAGGCTTTTTATCACAGGACAAGAAATCAGCCCTCAAAAACTTAACCGGCAGAAAATATTTTTTTGAAAAAATCCCTAAGCCCCGGGGTCACAATTTCAGCAAAAATCTGACTTTTGGCAATTCACTCAAAAATGGTGCCAGAAGCTTGCAAATGATCCCCTGAAAGGTTTGGCAATGGAAACAGAAGGCTTTTTATCACTGGATAAGAAATCAGCCCTCAAAAACGTAACCGGCAGAAAATATTTTTTTGAAAAAATCCCTAAGTCCCGGGGTCACAATTTCAGCAAAAATCTGACTTTTGGCAATTCACTCAAAAATGGTGCCAGAAGCTTGCAAATGATCCCCGGAAAGCTTTGGCGATGGAAACAGAAGGCTTTTTATCACAGGACAAGAAATCAGCCCTCAAAAACGTAACCGGCAGAAAATAATTTTTTGGAAAAATCCCTAAGCCCCGGGGTCACAATTTCAGCCAAAATCTGACTTTTGGCAATCCACTCAAAAATGGTGCCAGAAGCTTGCAAATGATCCCCTGAAAGCTTTGGCGATGGAAACAGAAGGCTTTTTATCACAGGACAAGAAATCAGCCCTCAAAAACGTAACCGGCAGAAAATTTTTTTTTGAAAAAAATCCCTAAGCCCCGGGGTCACAATTTCAGCAAAAATCTGACTTTTGGCAATTCACTCAAAAATGGTGCCAGAAGCTTGCAAATGATCCCCTGAAAGCTTTGGCGATGGAAACAGAAGGCTTTTTATCACAGGACAAGAAATCCACGCTCAAAAACTTAACCGGCAGAAAATATTTTTTTGAAAAAAATCCCTAAGCCCCGGGGTCACAATTTCAGCAAAAATCTGACTTTTGGCAATTCACTCAAAAATGGTGCCAGAAGCTTGCAAATGATCCCTAAGCCCTAATCTGACTTTTGGCAGTTCACTCAAAAATGGTGCCAGAAGCTTGCAAATGATTCCCTGAAACCTTTGGCGATGGAAACAGAAGGCTTTTTATCACAGGACAAGAAATCAGCCCTCAAAAACGTAACCGGCAGAAAATGTTTTTTTGAAAAAATCCCTAAGCCCCGGGGTCACAATTTCAGCAAAAATCTGACTTTTGGCAATTCACTCAAAAATGGTGCAAGAAGCTTGCAAATGATTCCCTGAAACCTTTGGCGATGGAAACAGAAGGCTTTTTATCACAGGACAAGAAATCAGCCCTCTAAAACGTAACCGGCAGAAATTTTTTTTTGAAAAAATCCCTAAGCCCCGGGGTCACAATTTCAGCAAAAATCTGACTTTTGGCAATTCACTCAAAAATGGTGCCAGAAGCTTGCAAATGATTCCCTGAAACCTTTGGCGATGGAAACAGAAGGCTTTTTATCACAGGACAAGAAATCAGCCCTCAAAAACGTAACCGGCAGAAAATGTTTTTTTGAAAAAATCCCTAAGCCCCGGGGTCACAATTTCAGCAAAAATCTGACTTTTGGCAATTCACTCAAAAATGGTGCCAGAAGCTTGCAAATGATTCCCTGAAACCTTTGGCGATGGAAACAGAAGGCTTTTTATCACAGGACAAGAAATCAGCCCTCAAAAACGTAACCGGCAGAAAATATTTTTTTGAAAAAATCCCTAAGCCCCGGGGTCACAATTTCAGCAAAAATCTGACTTTTGGCAATTCACTCAAAAATGGTGCCAGAAGCTTGCAAATGATCCCCTGAAAGCTTTGGCGATGGAAACAGAAGGCTTTTTATCACAGGACAAGAAATCCGCGCTCAAAAACCTAACCGGCAGAAAATATTTTTTTGAAAAAAATCCCTAAGCCCCGGGGTCACAATTTCAGCAAAAATCTGACTTTTGGCAATTCACTCAAAAATGGTGCCAGAAGCTTGCAAATGATCCCTAAGCCCTAATCTGACTTTTGGCAGTTCACTCAAAAATGGTGCCAGAAGCTTGCAAATGATTCCCTGAAACCTTTGGCGATGGAAACAGAAGGCTTTTTATCACAGGACAAGAAATCAGCCCTCAAAAACGTAACCGGCAGAAAATGTTTTTTTGAAAAAATCCCTAAGCCCCGGGGTCACAATTTCAGCAAAAATCTGACTTTTGGCAATTCACACAAAAATGGTGCCAGAAGCTTGCAAATGATTCCCTGAAACCTTTGGCGATGGAAACAGAAGGCTTTTTATCACAGGACAAGAAATCAGCCCTCAAAAACGTAACCGGCAGAAAATGTTTTTTTGAAAAAATCCCTAAGCCCCGGGGTCACAATTTCAGCAAAAATCTGACTTTTGGCAATTCACTCAAAAATGGTGCCAGAAGCTTGCAAATGATCCCCTGAAAGCTTTGGCGATGGAAACAGAAGGCTTTTTATCACAGGACAAGAAATCAGCCCTCAAAAACGTAACCGGCAGAAAATATTTTTTTGAAAAAATCCCTAAGCCCCGGGGTCACAATTTCAGCCAAAATCTGACTTTTGGCAATTCACTCAAAAATGGTGCCAGAAGCTTGCAAATGATCCCCTGAAAGCTTTGGCGATGGAAACAGAAGGCTTTTTATCACAGGACAAGAAATCAGCCCTCAAAAACGTAACCGGCAGAAAATATTTTTTTGAAAAAATCCCTAAGCCCCGGGGTCACAATTTCAGCCAAAATCTGACTTTTGGCAATTCACTCAAAAATGGTGCCAGAAGCTTGCAAATGATCCCTAAGCCCTAATCTGACTTTTGGCAATTCACTCAAAAATGGTGCCAGAAGCTTGCAAATGATCCCCTGAAAGCTTTGGCGATGGAAACAGAAGGCTTTTTATCACAGGACAAGAAATCAGCCCTCAAAAACGTAACCGGCAGAAAATATTTTTTTGAAAAAATTCCTAAGCCCCGGGGTCACAATTTCAGCAAAAATCTGACTTTTGGCAATTCACTCAAAAATGGTGCCAGAAGCTTGCAAATGATCCCCTGAAAGCTTTGGCGATGGAAACAGAAGGCTTTTTATCACAGGACAAGAAATCAGCCCTCAAAAACGTAACCGGCAGAAAATGTTTTTTTGAAAAAATCCCTAAGACCCGGGGTCACAATTTCAGCAAAAATCTGACTTTTGGCAGTTCACTCAAAAATGGTGCCAGAAGCTTGCAAATGATTCCCTGAAAGCTTTGGCGATGGAAACAGAAGGCTTTTTATCACAGGACAAGAAATCAGCCCTCAAAAACGTAACCGGCAGAAAATGTTTTTTTGAAAAAATCCCTAAGCCCCGGGGTCACAATTTCAGCCAAAATCTGACTTTTGGCAATTCACTCAAAAATGGTGCCAGAAGCTTGCAAATGATCCCCTGAAAGCTTTGGCGATGGAAACAGAAGGCTTTTTATCACAGGACAAGAAATCAGCCCTCAAAAACGTAACCGGCAGAAAATATTTTTTTGAAAAAATCCCTAAGCCCCGGGGTCACAATTTCAGCCAAAATCTGACTTTTGGCAATTCACTCAAAAATGGTGCCAGAAGCTTGCAAATGATCCCTAAGCCCTAATCTGACTTTTGGCAATTCACTCAAAAATGGTGCCAGAAGCTTGCAAATGATCCCCTGAAAGCTTTGGCGATGGAAACAGAAGGCTTTTTATCACAGGACAAGAAATCAGCCCTCAAAAACGTAACCCGCAGAAAATATTTTTTTGAAAAAATTCCTAAGCCCCGGGGTCACAATTTCAGCAAAAATCTGACTTTTGGCAATTCACTCAAAAATGGTGCCAGAAGCTTGCAAATGATCCCCTGAAAGCTTTGGCGATGGAAACAGAAGGCTTTTTATCACAGGACAAGAAATCAGCCCTCAAAAACGTAACCGGCAGAAAATGTTTTTTTGAAAAAATCCCTAAGACCCGGGGTCACAATTTCAGCAAAAATCTGACTTTTGGCAGTTCACTCAAAAATGGTGCCAGAAGCTTGCAAATGATTCCCTGAAAGCTTTGGCGATGGAAACAGAAGGCTTTTTATCACAGGACAAGAAATCAGCCCTCAAAAACGTAACCGGCAGAAAATGTTTTTTTGAAAAAATCCCTAAGCCCCGGGGTCACAATTTCAGCAAAAATCTGACTTTTGGCAATTCACTCAAAAATGGTGCCAGAAGCTTGCAAATGATCCCCTGAAAGCTTTGGCGATGGAAACAGAAGGCTTTTTATCACAGGACAAGAAATCCGCGCTCAAAAACGTAACCGGCAGAAAATATTTTTTTGAAAAAATCCCTAAGCCCCGGGGTCACAATTTCAGCCAAAATCTGACTTTGGGCAATTCACTCAAAAATGGTGCCAGAAGCTTGCAAATGATCCCCTGAAAGCTTTGGCGATGGAAACAGAAGGCTTTTTATCACAGGACAAGAAATCAGCCCTCAAAAACTTAACCGGCAGAAAATATTTTTTTGAAAAAATCCCTAAGCCCCGGGGTCACAATTTCAGCCAAAATCTGACTTTTGGCAATTCACTCAAAAATGATGCCAGAAGCTGGCAAATGATCCCTAAGCCCTAATCTGACTTTTGGCAATTCACCCAAAAATGGTGCCAGAAGCTTGCAAATGATTCCCTGAAACCTTTGGCGATGGAAACAGAAGGCTTTTTATCACAGGACAAGAAATCAGCCCTCAAAAACGTAACCGGCAGAAAATGTTTTTTTGAAAAAATCCCTAAGCCCCGGGGTCACAATTTCAGCCAAAATCTGACTTTTGGCAATTCACTCAAAAATGGTGCCAGAAGCTTGCAAATGATTCCCTGAAACATTTGGCGATGGAAACAGAAGGCTTTTTATCACAGGACAAGAAATCAGCCCTCAAAAACGTAACCGGCAGAAAATGTTTTTTTGAAAAAATCCCTAAGCCCCGGGGTCACAATTTCAGCAAAAATCTGACTTTTGGCAATTCACTCAAAAATGGTGCCAGAAGCTTGCAAATGATCCCCTGAAAGCTTTGGCGATGGAAACAGAAGGCTTTTTATCACAGGACAAGAAATCCGCGCTCAAAAACTTAACCGGCAGAAAATATTTTTTTGAAAAAATCCCTAAGCCCCGGGGTCACAATTTCAGCAAAAAACTGACTTTTGGCAATTCACTCAAAAATGGTGCCAGAAGCTTGCAAATGATCCCCTGAAAGCTTTGGCGATGGAAACAGAAGGCTTTTTATCACAGGACAAGAAATCAGCCCTCAAAAACGTAACCGGCAGAAAATGTTTTTTTGAAAAAATCCCTAAGACCCGGGGTCACAATTTCAGCAAAAATCTGACTTTTGGCAGTTCACTCAAAAATGGTGCCAGAAGCTTGCAAATGATTCCCTGAAAGCTTTGGCGATGGAAACAGAAGGCTTTTTATCACAGGACAAGAAATCAGCCCTCAAAAACGTAACCGGCAGAAAATGTTTTTTTGAAAAAATCCCTAAGCCCCGGGGTCACAATTTCAGCAAAAATCTGACTTTTGGCAATTCACTCAAAAATGGTGCCAGAAGCTTGCAAATGATCCCCTGAAAGCTTTGGCGATGGAAACAGAAGGCTTTTTATCACAGGACAAGAAATCCGCGCTCAAAAACGTAACCGGCAGAAAATATTTTTTTGAAAAAATCCCTAAGCCCCGGGGTCACAATTTCAGCCAAAATCTGACTTTGGGCAATTCACTCAAAAATGGTGCCAGAAGCTTGCAAATGATCCCCTGAAAGCTTTGGCGATGGAAACAGAAGGCTTTTTATCACAGGACAAGAAATCAGCCCTCAAAAACTTAACCGGCAGAAAATATTTTTTTGAAAAAATCCCTAAGCCCCGGGGTCACAATTTCAGCCAAAATCTGACTTTTGGCAATTCACTCAAAAATGATGCCAGAAGCTGGCAAATGATCCCTAAGCCCTAATCTGACTTTTGGCAATTCACCCAAAAATGGTGCCAGAAGCTTGCAAATGATTCCCTGAAACCTTTGGCGATGGAAACAGAAGGCTTTTTATCACAGGACAAGAAATCAGCCCTCAAAAACGTAACCGGCAGAAAATGTTTTTTTGAAAAAATCCCTAAGCCCCGGGGTCACAATTTCAGCCAAAATCTGACTTTTGGCAATTCACTCAAAAATGGTGCCAGAAGCTTGCAAATGATTCCCTGAAACATTTGGCGATGGAAACAGAAGGCTTTTTATCACAGGACAAGAAATCAGCCCTCAAAAACGTAACCGGCAGAAAATGTTTTTTTGAAAAAATCCCTAAGCCCCGGGGTCACAATTTCAGCAAAAATCTGACTTTTGGCAATTCACTCAAAAATGGTGCCAGAAGCTTGCAAATGATCCCCTGAAAGCTTTGGCGATGGAAACAGAAGGCTTTTTATCACAGGACAAGAAATCCGCGCTCAAAAACTTAACCGGCAGAAAATATTTTTTTGAAAAAATCCCTAAGCCCCGGGGTCACAATTTCAGCAAAAATCTGACTTTTGGCAATTCACTCAAAAATGGTGCCAGAAGCTTGCAAATGATCCCCGGAAAGCTTTGGCGATGGAAACAGAAGGCTTTTTATCACAGGACAAGAAATCAGCCCTCAAAAACGTAACCGGCAGAAAATAATTTTTTGGAAAAATCCCTAAGCCCCGGGGTCACAATTTCAGCCAAAATCTGACTTTTGGCAATCCACTCAAAAATGGTGCCAGAAGCTTGCAAATGATCCCCTGAAAGCTTTGGCGATGGAAACAGAAGGCTTTTTATCACAGGACAAGAAATCAGCCCTCAAAAACGTAACCGGCAGAAAAAAATTTTTTGAAAAAAATCCCTAAGCCCCGGGGTCACAATTTCAGCAAAAATCTGACTTTTGGCAATTCACTCAAAAATGGTGCCAGAAGCTTGCAAATGATCCCCTGAAAGCTTTGGCGATGGAAACAGAAGGCTGTTTATCACAGGACAAGAAATCCACGCTCAAAAACTTAACCGGCAGAAAATATTTTTTTGAAAAAAATCCCTAAGCCCCGGGGTCACAATTTCAGCAAAAATCTGACTTTTGGCAATTCACTCAAAAATGGTGCCAGAAGCTTGCAAATGATCCCTAAGCCCTAATCTGACTTTTGGCAGTTCACTCAAAAATGGTGCCAGAAGCTTGCAAATGATTCCCTGAAACCTTTGGCGATGGAAACAGAAGGCTTTTTATCACAGGACAAGAAATCAGCCCTCAAAAACGTAACCGGCAGAAAATGTTTTTTTGAAAAAATCCCTAAGCCCCGGGGTCACAATTTCAGCAAAAATCTGACTTTTGGCAATTCACTCAAAAATGGTGCCAGAAGCTTGCAAATGATTCCCTGAAACCTTTGGCGATGGAAACAGAAGGCTTTTTATCACAGGACAAGAAATCAGCCCTCAAAAACGTAACCGGCAGAAAATGTTTTTTTGAAAAAATCCCTAAGCCCCGGGGTCACAATTTCAGCAAAAATCTGACTTTTGGCAATTCACTCAAAAATGGTGCCAGAAGCTTGCAAATGATTCCCTGAAACCTTTGGCGATGGAAACAGAAGGCTTTTTATCACAGGACAAGAAATCAGCCCTCAAAAACGTAACCGGCAGAAAATGTTTTTTTGAAAAAATCCCTAAGCCCCGGGGTCACAATTTCAGCAAAAATCTGACTTTTGGCAATTCACTCAAAAATGGTGCCAGAAGCTTGCAAATGATCCCCTGAAAGCTTTGGCAATGGAAACAGAAGGCTTTTTATCACAGGACAAGAAATCCGCGCTCAAAAACTTAACCGGCAGAAAATATTTTTTTGAAAAAATCCCTAAGCCCCGGGGTCACAATTTCAGCCAAAATCTGACTTTTGGCAATTCACTCAAAAATGGTGCCAGAAGCTTGCAAATGATCCCCTGAAAGCTTTGGCGATGGAAACAGAAGGCTTTTTATCACAGGACAAGAAATCAGCCCTCAAAAACGTAACCGGCAGAAAATATTTTTTTGAAAAAATCCCTAAGCCCCGGGGTCACAATTTCAGCAAAAATCTGACTTTTGGCAATTCACTCAAAAATGGTGACAGAAGCTTGCAAATGATCCCTAAGCCCTAATCTGACTTTTGGCAGTTCACTCAAAAATGGTGCCAGAAGCTTGCAAATGATTCCCTGAAACCTTTGGCGAGGGAAACAGAAGGCTTTTTATCACAGGACAAGAAATCAGCCCTCAAAAACGTAACCGGCAGAAAATGTTTTTTTGAAAAAATCCCTAAGCCCCGGGGTCACAATTTCAGCAAAAATCTGACTTTTGGCAATTCACTCAAAAATGGTGCCAGAAGCTTGCAAATGATTCCCTGAAACCTTTGGCGATGGAAACAGAAGGCTTTTTATCACAGGACAAGAAATCAGCCCTCAAAAACGTAACCGGCAGAAAATGTTTTTTTGAAAAAATCCCTAAGCCCCGGGGTCACAATTTCAGCAAAAATCTGACTTTTGGCAATTCACTCAAAAATGGTGCCAGAAGCTTGCAAATGATTCCCTGAAACCTTTGGCGATGGAAACAGAAGGCTTTTTATCACAGGACAAGAAATCAGCCCTCAAAAACGTAACCGGCAGAAAATGTTTTTTTGAAAAAATCCCTAAGCCCCGGGGTCACAATTTCAGCAAAAATCTGACTTTTGGCAATTCACTCAAAAATGGTGCCAGAAGCTTGCAAATGATTCCCTGAAACCTTTGGCGATGGAAACAGAAGGCTTTTTATCACAGGACAAGAAATCAGCCCTCAAAAACGTAACCGGCAGAAAATGTTTTTTTAAAAAAATCCCTAAGCCCCGGGGTCACAATTTCAGCAAAAATCTGACTTTTGGCAATTCACTCAAAAATGGTGCCAGAAGCTTGCAAATGATCCCCTGAAAGCTTTGGCGATGGAAACAGTAGGCTTTTTATCACAGGACAAGAAATCCGCGCTCAAAAACTTAACCGGCAGAAAATATTTTTTTGAAAAAATCCCTAAGCCCCGGGGTCACAATTTCAGCAAAAATCTGACTTTTGGCAATTCACTCAAAAATGGTGCCAGAAGCTTGCAAATGATCCCCTGAAAGCTTTGGCGATGGAAACAGAAGGCTTTTTATCACAGGACAAGAAATCCGCGCTCAAAAACTTAACCGGCAGAAAATATTTTTTTGAAAAAATCCCTAAGCCCCGGGGTCACAATTTCAGCAAAAATCTGACTTTTGGCAATTCACTCAAAAATGGTGCCAGAAGCTTGCAAATGATCCCCTGAAAGCGTTGGCGATGGAAACAGAAGGCTTTTTATCACAGGACAAGAAATCAGCCCTCAAAAACGTAACCCGCAGAAAATATTTTTTTGAAAAAATCCCTAAGCCCCGGGGTCACAATTTCAGCAAAAATCTGACTTTTGGCAATTCACTCAAAAATGGTGCCAGAAGCTTGCAAATGATCCCTAAGCCCTAATCTGACTTTTGGCAATTCACCCAAAAATGGTGCCAGAAGCTTGCAAATGATTCCCTGAAACCTTTGGCGATGGAAACAGAAGGCTTTTTATCACAGGACAAGAAATCAGCCCTCAAAAACGTAACCGGCAGAAAATGTTTTTTTAAAAAAATCCCTAAGCCCCGGGGTCACAATTTCAGCAAAAATCTGACTTTTGGCAATTCACTCAAAAATGGTGCCAGAAGCTTGCAAATGATCCCCTGAAAGCTTTGGCGATGGAAACAGAAGGCTTTTTATCACAGGACAAGAAATCCGCGCTCAAAAACTTAACCGGCAGAAAATATTTTTTTGAAAAAATCCCTAAGCCCCGGGGTCACAATTTCAGCCAAAATCTGACTTTTGGCAATTCACTCAAAAATGGTGCCAGAAGCTTGCAAATGATCCCCTGAAAGCGTTGGCGATGGAAACAGAAGGCTTTTTATCACAGGACAAGAAATCAGCCCTCAAAAACGTAACCGGCAGAAAATATTTTTTTGAAAAAATCCCTAAGCCCCGGGGTCACAATTTCAGCCAAAATCTGACTTTTGGCAATTCACTCAAAAATGGTGCCAGAAGCTTGCAAATGATCCCTAAGCCCTAATCTGACTTTTCGCAATTCACTCAAAAATGGTGCCAAAAGCTTGCAAATGATCCCCTGAAAGCTTTGGCGATGGAAACAGAAGGCTTTTTATCACAGGACAAGAAATCAGCCCTCAAAAACGTAACCGGCAGAAAATATTTTTTTGAAAAAATCCCTAAGCCCCGGAGTCACAATTTCAGCAAAAATCTGACTTTGGGCAATTCACTCAAAAATGGTGCCAGAAGCTTGCAAATGATCCCTAAGCCCTAATCTGACTTTTGGCAATTCACCCAAAAATGGTGCCAGAAGCTTGCAAATGATTCCTTGAAACCTTTGGCGATGGAAACAGAAGGCTTTTTATCACAGGACAAGAAATCAGCCCTCAAAAACGTAACCGGCAGAAAATATTTTTTTGAAAAAATCCCTAAGCCCCGGGGTCACAATTTCAGCAAAAATCTGACTTTTGGCAATTCACTCAAAAATGGTGCCAGAAGCTTGCAAATGATCCCTAAGCCATAATCTGACTTTTGGCAGTTCACTCAAAAATGGTGCCAGAAGCTTGCAAATGATTCCCTGAAACCTTTGGCGATGGAAACAGAAGGCTTTTTATCACAGGACAAGAAATCAGCCCTCAAAAACGTAACCGGCAGAAAATATTTTTTTGAAAAAATCCCTAAGCCCCGGGGTCACAATTTCAGCAAAAATCTGACTTTTGGCAATTCACTCAAAAATGGTGCCAGAAGCTTGCAAATGATCCCTAAGCCATAATCTGACTTTTGGCAGTTCACTCAAAAATGGTGCCAGAAGCTTGCAAATGATTCCCTGAAACCTTTGGCGATGGAAACAGAAGGCTTTTTATCACAGGACAAGAAATCAGCCCTCAAAAACGTAACCGGCAGAAAATGTTTTTTTGAAAAAATCCCTAAGCCCCGGGGTCACAATTTCAGCAAAAATCTGACTTTTGGCAATTCACTCAAAAATGGTGCCAGAAGCTTGCAAATGATTCCCTGAAACCTTTGGCGATGGAAACAGAAGGCTTTTTATCACAGGACAAGAAATCAGCCCTCAAAAACGTAACCGGCAGAAAATGTTTTTTTGAAAAAATCCCTAAGCCCCGGGGTCACAATTTCAGCAAAAATCTGACTTTTGGCAATTCACTCAAAAATGGTGCCAGAAGCTTGCAAATGATTCCCTGAAACCTTTGGCGATGGAAACAGAAGGCTTTTTATCACAGGACAAGAAATCAGCCCTCAAAAACGTAACCGGCAGAAAATGTTTTTTTGAAAAAATCCCTAAGCCCCGGGGTCACAATTTCAGCAAAAATCTGACTTTTGGCAATTCACTCAAAAATGGTGCCAGAAGCTTGCAAATGATCCCCTGAAAGCTTTGGCGATGGAAACAGAAGGCTTTTTATCACAGGACAAGAAATCCGCGCTCAAAAACTTAACCGGCAGAAAATATTTTTTTGAAAAAATCCCTAAGCCCCGGGGTCACAATTTCAGCCAAAATCTGACTTTTGGCAATTCACTCAAAAATGGTGCCAGAAGCTTGCAAATGATCCCCTGAAAGCTTTGGCGATGGAAACAGAAGGCTTTTTATCACAGGACAAGAAATCAGCCCTCAAAAACGTAACCGGCAGAAAATATTTTTTTGAAAAAATCCCTAAGCCCCGGGGTCACAATTTCAGCCAAAATCTGACTTTTGGCAATTCACTCAAAAATGGTGCCAGAAGCTTGCAAATGATCCCCTGAAAGCTTTGGCGATGGAAACAGAAAGCTTTTTATCACAGGACAAGAAATCAGCCCTCAAAAACGTAACCCGCAGAAAATATTTTTTTGAAAAAATCCCTAAGCCCCGGGGTCACAATTTCAGCAAAAATCTGACTTTGGGCAATTCACTCAAAAATGGTGCCAGAAGCTTGCAAATGATGCCTAAGCCCTAATCTGACTTTTGGCAATTCACCCAAAAATGGTGCCAGAAGCTTGCAAATGATTCCTTGAAACCTTTGGCGATGGAAACAGAAGGCTTTTTATCACAGGACAAGAAATCAGCCCTCAAAAACGTAACCGGCAGAAAATATTTTTTTGAAAAAATCCCTAAGCCCCGGGGTCACAATTTCAGCAAAAATCTGACTTTTGGCAATTCACTCAAAAATGGTGCCAGAAGCTTGCAAATGATTCCCTGAAACCTTTGGCGATGGAAACAGAAGGCTTTTTATCACAGGACAAGAAATCAGCCCTCAAAAACGTAACCGGCAGAAAATGTTTTTTTGAAAAAATCCCTAAGCCCCGGGGTCACAATTTCAGCAAAAATCTGACTTTTGGCAATTCACTCAAAAATGGTGCCAGAAGCTTGCAAATGATCCCCTGAAAGCTTTGGCGATGGAAACAGAAGGCTTTTTATCACAGGACAAGAAATCCGCGCTCAAAAACTTAACCGGCAGAAAATATTTTTTTGAAAAAATCCCTAAGCCCCGGGGTCACAATTTCAGCCAAAATCTGACTTTTGGCAATTCACTCAAAAATGGTGCCAGAAGCTTGCAAATGATCCCCTGAAAGCTTTGGCGATGGAAACAGAAGGCTTTTTATCACAGGACAAGAAATCAGCCCTCAAAAACGTAACCGGCAGAAAATATTTTTTTGAAAAAATCCCTAAGCCCCGGGGTCACAATTTCAGCCAAAATCAGACTTTTGGTAATTCACTCAAAAATGATGCCAGAAGCTTGCAAATGATCCCTAAGCCCTAATCTGACTTTTGGCAATTTACTCAAAAATGGTGCCAGAAGCTTGCAAATGATCCCCTGAAAGCTTTGGCGATGGAAACAGAAGGCTTTTTATCACAGGACAAGAAATCAGCCCTCAAAAACGTAACCCGCAGAAAATATTTTTTTGAAAAAATCCCTAAGCCCCGGGGTCACAATTTCAGCAAAAATCTGACATTTGGCAATTCACTCAAAAATGGTGCCAGAAGCTTGCAAATGATCCCCTGAAAGCTTTGGCGATGGAAACAGAAGGCTTTTTATCACAGGACAAGAAATCAGCCCTCAAAAACGTAACCCGCAGAAAATATTTTTTTGAAAAAATCCCTAAGCCCCGGGGTCACAATTTCAGCAAAAATCTGACTTTTGGCAATTCACTCAAAAATGGTGCCAGAAGCTTGCAAATGATCCCTAAGCCCTAATCTGACTTTTGGCAATTCACCCAAAAATGGTGCCAGAAGCTTGCAAATGATTCCCTGAAACCTTTGGCGATGGAAACAGAAGGCTTTTTATCACAGGACAAGAAATCAGCCCTCAAAAACGTAACCGGCAGAAAATATTTTTTTGAAAAAATCCCTAAGCCCCGGGGTCACAATTTCAGCAAAAATCTGACATTTGGCAATTCACTCAAAAATGGTGCCAGAAGCTTGCAAATGATCCCCTGAAAGCTTTGGCGATGGAAACAGAAGGCTTTTTATCACAGGACAAGAAATCCGCGCTCAAAAACTTAACCGGCAGAAAATATTTTTTTGAAAAAATCCCTAAGCCCCCGGGGTCACAATTTCAGCAAAAATCTGACTTTTGGCAATTCACTCAAAAATGGTGCCAGAAGCTTGCAAATGATCCCTAAGCCCTAATCTGACTTTTGGCAATTCACTCAAAAATGGTGCCAGAAGCTTGCAAATGATTTCCTGAAACCTTTGGCGATGGAAACAGAAGGCTTTTTATCACAGGACAAGAAATCAGCCCTCAAAAACGTAACCGGCAGAAAATATTTTTTTGAAAAAATCCCTAAGCCCCGGGGTCACAATTTCAGCAAAAATCTGACTTTTGGCAATTCACTCAAAAATGGTGCCAGAAGTTTGCAAATGATCCCCTGAAAGCTTTGGCCATGGAAACAGAAGGCTTTTTATCACAGGACAAGAAATCAGCCCTCAAAAACGTAACCGGCAGAAAATATTTTTTTAAAAAAATCCCTAAGCCCCGGGGTCACAATTTCAGCAAAAATCTGACATTTGGCAATTCACTCAAAAATGGTGCCAGAAGCTTGCAAATGATCCCCTGAAAGCTTTGGCGATGGAAACAGAAGGCTTTTTATCACAGGACAAGAAATCCGCGCTCAAAAACTTAACCGGCAGAAAATATTTTTTTGAAAAAATCCCTAAGCCCCCGGGGTCACAATTTCAGCAAAAATCTGACTTTTGGCAATTCACTCAAAAATGGTGCCAGAAGCTTGCAAATGATCCCTAAGCCCTAATCTGACTTTTGGCAATTCACTCAAAAATGGTGCCAGAAGCTTGCAAATGATTTCCTGAAACCTTTGGCGATGGAAACAGAAGGCTTTTTATCACAGGACAAGAAATCAGCCCTCAAAAACGTAACCGGCAGAAAATATTTTTTTGAAAAAATCCCTAAGCCCCGGGGTCACAATTTCAGCAAAAATCTGACTTTTGGCAATTCACTCAAAAATGGTGCCAGAAGTTTGCAAATGATCCCCTGAAAGCTTTGGCCATGGAAACAGAAGGCTTTTTATCACAGGACAAGAAATCAGCCCTCAAAAACGTAAACGGCAGAAAATATTTTTTTGAAAAAATCCTTAAGCCCCGGGGTCACAATTTCAGCCAAAATCTGACTTTTGGCAATTCACTCAAAAATGGTGCCAGAAGCTTGCAAATGATCCCCTGAAAGCTTTGGCGATGGAAACAGAAGGCTTTTTCTCACAGGACAAGAAATCAGCCCTCAAAAACTTAACCGGCAGAAAATATTTTTTTGAAAAAATCCCTAAGCCCCGGGGTCACAATTTCAGCAAAAATCTGACTTTTGGCAATTCACTCAAAAATGGTGCCAGAAGCTTGCAAATGATCCCTAAGCAATAATCTGACTTTTGGCAATTCACTCAAAAATGGTGCCAGAAGCTTGCAAATGATCCCCTGAAAGCTTTGGCGATGGAAACAGAAGGCTTTTTATCACAGGACAAGAAATCAGCCCTCAAAAACGTAACAGGCAGAAAATGTTTTTTTGAAAAAATCCCTAAGACCCAGGGTCACAATTTCAGCCAAAATCTGACTTTTGGCAATTCACTCAAAAATGGTTCCAGAAGCTTGCAAATGATCCCCTGAAAGCTTTGGCCATGGAAACAGAAGGCTTTTTATCACAGGACAAGAAATCAGCCCTCAAAAACGTAACCGGCAGAAAATGTTTTTTTGAAAAAATCCCTAAGCCCCGGGGTCACAATTTCAGCAAAAATCTGACTTTTGGCAATTCACTCAAAAATGGTGCCAGAAGCTTGCAAATGATCCCTAAGCCCTAATCTGACTTTTGGCAATTCACTCAAAAATGGTGCCAGAAGCTTGCAAATGATCCCCTGAAAGCTTTGGCGATGGAAACAGAAGGCTTTTTATCACAGGACAAGAAATCCGCGCTCAAAAACTTAACCGGCAGAAAATATTTTTTTGAAAAAATCCCTAAGCCCCGGGGTCACAATTTCAGCCAAAATCTGACTTTTCGCAATTCACTCAAAAATGGTGCCAGAAGCTTGCAAATGATCCCCTGAAAGCTTTGGCTATGGAAACAGAAGGCTTTTTATCACAGGACAAGAAATCAGCCCTCAAAAACGTAACCCGCAGAAAATATTTTTTTGAAAAAATCCCTAAGCCCCGGGGTCACAATTTCAGCAAAAATCTGACTTTTGGCAATTCACTCAAAAATGGTGCCAGAAGCTTGCAAATGATCCCTAAGCCCTAATCTGACTTTTGGCAATTCACCCAAAAATGGTGCCAGAAGCTTGCAAATGATTCCCTGAAACCTTTGGCGATGGAAACAGAAGGCTTTTTATCACAGGACAAGAAATCAGCCCTCAAAAACGTAACCGGCAGAAAATATTTTTTTGAAAAAATCCCTAAGCCCCGGGGTCACAATTTCAGCAAAAATCTGACATTTGGCAATTCACTCAAAAATGGTGCCAGAAGCTTGCAAATGATCCCCTGAAAGCTTTGGCAATGGAAACAGAAGGCTTTTTATCACAGGACAAGAAATCAGCCCTCAAAAACGTAACCGGCAGAAAATAATTTTTTGGAAAAATCCCTAAGCCCCGGGGTCACAATTTCAGCCAAAATCTGACTTTTGGCAATCCACTCAAAAATGGTGCCAGAAGCTTGCAAATGATCCCCTGAAAGCTTTGGCGATGGAAACAGAAGGCTTTTTATCACAGGACAAGAAATCAGCCCTCAAAAACGTAACCCGCAGAAAATATTTTTTTGAAAAAATCCCTAAGCCCCGGGGTCACAATTTCAGCAAAAATCTGACTTTTGGCAATTCACTCAAAAATGGTGCCAGAAGCTTGCAAATGATCCCTAAGCCCTAATCTGACTTTTGGCAATTCACCCAAAAATGGTGCCAGAAGCTTGCAAATGATTCCCTGAAACCTTTGGCGATGGAAACAGAAGGCTTTTTATCACAGGACAAGAAATCAGCCCTCAAAAACGTAACCGGCAGAAAATATTTTTTTGAAAAAATCCCTAAGCCCCGGGGTCACAATTTCAGCAAAAATCTGACATTTGGCAATTCACTCAAAAATGGTGCCAGAAGCTTGCAAATGATCCCCTGAAAGCTTTGGCAATGGAAACAGAAGGCTTTTTATCACAGGACAAGAAATCAGCCCTCAAAAACGTAACCGGCAGAAAATAATTTTTTGGAAAAATCCCTAAGCCCCGGGGTCACAATTTCAGCCAAAATCTGACTTTTGGCAATCCACTCAAAAATGGTGCCAGAAGCTTGCAAATGATCCCCTGAAAGCTTTGGCGATGGAAACAGAAGGCTTTTTATCACAGGACAAGAAATCAGCCCTCAAAAACTTAACCGGCAGAAAATATTTTTTTGAAAAAATCCCTAAGCCCCGGGGTCACAATTTCAGCAAAAATCTGACTTTTGGCAATTCACTCAAAAATGGTGCCAGAAGCTTGCAAATGATCCCCTGAAAGCTGTGGCGATGGCAACAGCAGGCTTTTTATCACAGGACAAGAAATCAGCCCTCAAAAACGTAACCGGCAGAAAATATTTTTTTGAAAAAATCCCTAAGCCCCGGGGTCACAATTTCAGCAAAAATCTGACTTTTGGCAATTCACTCAAAAATGGTGCCAGAAGCTTGCAAATGATCCCTAAGCCCTAATCTGACTTTTGGCAATTCACTCAAAAATGGTGCCAGAAGCTTGCAAATGATCCCCTGAAAGCTTTGGCGATGGAAACAGAAGGCTTTTTATCACAGGACAAGAAATTAGCCCTCAAAAACTTAACCGGCAGAAAATATTTTTTTGAAAAAATCCCTAAGCCCCGGGGTCACAATTTCAGCAAAAATCTGACTTCTGGCAATTCACTCAAAAATGGTGCCAGAAGCTTGCAAATGATCCCTAAGCCCTAATCTGACTTTTGGCAATTCACTCAAAAATGGTGCCAGAAGCTTGCAAATGATCCCCTGAAAGCTTTGGCGATGGAAACAGAAGGCTTTTTATCACAGGACAAGAAATCAGCCCTCAAAAACTTAACCGGCAGAAAATATTTTTTTGAAAAAATCCCTAAGCCCCGGGGTCACAATTTCAGCAAAAATCTGACTTTTGGCAATTCACTCAAAAATGGTGCCAGAAGCTTGCAAATGATCCCTAAGCCCTAATCTGACTTTTGGCAATTCACTCAAAAATTGTGCCAGAAGCTTGCAAATGATCCCCTGAAAGCTGTGGCGATGGAAACAGAAGGCTTTTTATCACAGGACAAGAAATCAGCCCTCAAAAACGTAACCGGCAGAAAATATTTTTTTGAAAAAATCCCTAAGCCCCGGGGTCACAATTTCAGCAAAAATCTGACATTTGGCAATTCACTCAAAAATGGTGCCAGAAGCTTGCAAATGATCCCCTGAAAGCTTTGGCGATGGAAACAGAAGGCTTTTTATCACAGGACAAGAAATCCGCGCTCAAAAACTTAACCGGCAGAAAATATTTTTTTGAAAAAATCCCTAAGCCCCGGGGTCACAATTTCAGCAAAAATCTGACTTTTGGCAATTCACTCAAAAATGGTGCCAGAAGCTTGCAAATGACCCCTAAGCCCTAATCTGACTTTTGGCAATTCACTCAAAAATGGGGCCAGAAGCTTGCAAATGATCCCCTGAAAGCTTTGGCGATGGAAACAGAAGGCTTTTTATCACAGGACAAGAAATCAGCCCTCAAAAACTTAACCGGCAGAAAATATTTTTTTGAAAAAATCCCTAAGCCCCGGGGTCACAATTTCAGCAAAAAACTGACATTTGGCAATTCACTCAAAAATGGTGCCAGAAGCTTGCAAATGATCCCCTGAAAGCTTTGGCGATGGAAACAGAAGGCTTTTTATCACAGGACAAGAAATCCGCGCTCAAAAACTTAACCGGCAGAAAATATTTTTTTGAAAAAATCCCTAAGCCCCGGGGTCACAATTTCAGCAAAAATCTGACTTTTGGCAATTCACTCAAAAATGGTGCCAGAAGCTTGCAAATGACCCCTAAGCCCTAATCTGACTTTTGGCAATTCACTCAAAAATGGTGCCAGAAGCTTGCAAATGATCCCCTGAAAGCTTTGGCGATGGAAACAGAAGGCTTTTTATCACAGGACAAGAAATCAGCCCTCAAAAACGTAACCGGCAGAAAATATTTTTTTGAAAAAATCCCTAAGCCCCGGGGTCACAATTTCAGCAAAAATCTGACATTTGGCAATTCACTCAAAAATGGTGCCAGAAGCTTGCAAATGATCCCCTGAAAGCTTTGGCGATGGAAACAGAAGGCTTTTTATCACAGGACAAGAAATTCGCGCTCAAAAACTTAACCGGCAGAAAATATTTTTTTGAAAAAATCCCTAAGCCCCGGGGTCACAATTTCAGCAAAAATCTGACTTTTGGCAATTCACTCAAAAATGCTGCCAGAAGCTTGCAAATGATCCCCTGAAAGCTTTGGCCATGGAAACAGAAGGCTTTTTATCAGAGGACAAGAAATCAGCCCTCAAAAACGTAACCGGCAGAAAATATTTTTTTGAAAAAATCCTTAAGCCCCGGGGTCACAATTTCAGCCAAAATCTGACTTTTGGCAATTCACTCAAAAATGGGGCCAGAAGCTTGCAAATGATCCCCTGAAAGCTTTGGCGATGGAAACAGAAGGCTTTTTATCACAGGACAAGAAATCAGCCCTCAAAAACTTAACCGGCAGAAAATATTTTTTTGAAAAAATCCCTAAGCCCCGGGGTCACAATTTCAGCCAAAATCTGACTTTTGGCAATTCACTCAAAAATGGTGCCAGAAGCTTGCAAATGATCCCCTGAAAGCTTTGGCGATGGAAACAGAAGGCTTTTTATCACAGGACAAGAAATCAGCCCTCAAAAACGTAACCGGCAGAAAATATTTTTTTGAAAAAATCCCTAAGCCCCGGGGTCACAATTTCAGCAAAAATCTGACTTTTGGCAATTCACTCAAAAATGGTGCCAGAAGCTTGCAAATGATTCCCTGAAACCTTTGGCGATGGAAACAGAAGGCTTTTTATCACAGGACAAGAAATCAGCCCTCAAAAACGTAACCGGCAGAAAATGTTTTTTTGAAAAAATCCCTAAGCCCCGGGGTCACAATTTCAGCAAAAATCTGACTTTTGGCAATTCACTCAAAAATGGTGCCAGAAGCTTGCAAATGATCCCCTGAAAGCTTTGGCGATGGAAACAGAAGGCTTTTTATCACAGGACAAGAAATCCGCGCTCAAAAACTTAACCGGCAGAAAATATTTTTTTGAAAAAATCCCTAAGCCCCGGGGTCACAATTTCAGCCAAAATCTGACTTTTGGCAATTCACTCAAAAATGGTGCCAGAAGCTTGCAAATGATCCCCTGAAAGCTTTGGCGATGGAAACAGAAGGCTTTTTATCACAGGACAAGAAATCAGCCCTCAAAAACGTAACCGGCAGAAAATATTTTTTTGAAAAAATCCCTAAGCCCCGGGGTCACAATTTCAGCCAAAATCAGACTTTTGGTAATTCACTCAAAAATGATGCCAGAAGCTTGCAAATGATCCCTAAGCCCTAATCTGACTTTTGGCAATTTACTCAAAAATGGTGCCAGAAGCTTGCAAATGATCCCCTGAAAGCTTTGGCGATGGAAACAGAAGGCTTTTTATCACAGGACAAGAAATCAGCCCTCAAAAACGTAACCCGCAGAAAATATTTTTTTGAAAAAATCCCTAAGCCCCGGGGTCACAATTTCAGCAAAAATCTGACATTTGGCAATTCACTCAAAAATGGTGCCAGAAGCTTGCAAATGATCCCCTGAAAGCTTTGGCGATGGAAACAGAAGGCTTTTTATCACAGGACAAGAAATCAGCCCTCAAAAACGTAACCCGCAGAAAATATTTTTTTGAAAAAATCCCTAAGCCCCGGGGTCACAATTTCAGCAAAAATCTGACTTTTGGCAATTCACTCAAAAATGGTGCCAGAAGCTTGCAAATGATCCCTAAGCCCTAATCTGACTTTTGGCAATTCACCCAAAAATGGTGCCAGAAGCTTGCAAATGATTCCCTGAAACCTTTGGCGATGGAAACAGAAGGCTTTTTATCACAGGACAAGAAATCAGCCCTCAAAAACGTAACCGGCAGAAAATATTTTTTTGAGAAAATCCCTAAGCCCCGGGGTCACAATTTCAGCAAAAATCTGACATTTGGCAATTCACTCAAAAATGGTGCCAGAAGCTTGCAAATGATCCCCTGAAAGCTTTGGCGATGGAAACAGAAGGCTTTTTATCACAGGACAAGAAATCCGCGCTCAAAAACTTAACCGGCAGAAAATATTTTTTTGAAAAAATCCCTAAGCCCCCGGGGTCACAATTTCAGCAAAAATCTGACTTTTGGCAATTCACTCAAAAATGGTGCCAGAAGCTTGCAAATGATCCCTAAGCCCTAATCTGACTTTTGGCAATTCACTCAAAAATGGTGCCAGAAGCTTGCAAATGATTTCCTGAAACCTTTGGCGATGGAAACAGAAGGCTTTTTATCACAGGACAAGAAATCAGCCCTCAAAAACGTAACCGGCAGAAAATATTTTTTTGAAAAAATCCCTAAGCCCCGGGGTCACAATTTCAGCAAAAATCTGACTTTTGGCAATTCACTCAAAAATGGTGCCAGAAGTTTGCAAATGATCCCCTGAAAGCTTTGGCCATGGAAACAGAAGGCTTTTTATCACAGGACAAGAAATCAGCCCTCAAAAACGTAACCGGCAGAAAATATTTTTTTGAAAAAATCCCTAAGCCCCGGGGTCACAATTTCAGCAAAAATCTGACATTTGGCAATTCACTCAAAAATGGTGCCAGAAGCTTGCAAATGATCCCCTGAAAGCTTTGGCGATGGAAACAGAAGGCTTTTTATCACAGGACAAGAAATCTGCGCTCAAAAACTTAACCGGCAGAAAATATTTTTTTGAAAAAATCCCTAAGCCCCCGGGGTCACAATTTCAGCAAAAATCTGACTTTTGGCAATTCACTCAAAAATGGTGCCAGAAGCTTGCAAATGATCCCTAAGCCCTAATCTGACTTTTGGCAATTCACTCAAAAATGGTGCCAGAAGCTTGCAAATGATTTCCTGAAACCTTTGGCGATGGAAACAGAAGGCTTTTTATCACAGGACAAGAAATCAGCCCTCAAAAACGTAACCGGCAGAAAATATTTTTTTGAAAAAATCCCTAAGCCCCGGGGTCACAATTTCAGCAAAAATCTGACTTTTGGCAATTCACTCAAAAATGGTGCCAGAAGTTTGCAAATGATCCCCTGAAAGCTTTGGCCATGGAAACAGAAGGCTTTTTATCACAGGACAAGAAATCAGCCCTCAAAAACGTAAACGGCAGAAAATATTTTTTTGAAAAAATCCTTAAGCCCCGGGGTCACAATTTCAGCCAAAATCTGACTTTTGGCAATTCACTCAAAAATGGTGCCAGAAGCTTGCAAATGATCCCCTGAAAGCTTTGGCGATGGAAACAGAAGGCTTTTTCTCACAGGACAAGAAATCAGCCCTCAAAAACTTAACCGGCAGAAAATATTTTTTTGAAAAAATCCCTAAGCCCCGGGGTCACAATTTCAGCAAAAATCTGACTTTTGGCAATTCACTCAAAAATGGTGCCAGAAGCTTGCAAATGATCCCTAAGCAATAATCTGACTTTTGGCAATTCACTCAAAAATGGTGCCAGAAGCTTGCAAATGATCCCCTGAAAGCTTTGGCGATGGAAACAGAAGGCTTTTTATCACAGGACAAGAAATCAGCCCTCAAAAACGTAACAGGCAGAAAATGTTTTTTTGAAAAAATCCCTAAGACCCAGGGTCACAATTTCAGCCAAAATCTGACTTTTGGCAATTCACTCAAAAATGGTTCCAGAAGCTTGCAAATGATCCCCTGAAAGCTTTGGCCATGGAAACAGAAGGCTTTTTATCACAGGACAAGAAATCAGCCCTCAAAAACGTAACCGGCAGAAAATGTTTTTTTGAAAAAATCCCTAAGCGCCGGGGTCACAATTTCAGCAAAAATCTGACTTTTGGCAATTCACTCAAAAATGGTGCCAGAAGCTTGCAAATGATCCCTAAGCCCTAATCTGACTTTTGGCAATTCACTCAAAAATGGTGCCAGAAGCTTGCAAATGATCCCCTGAAAGCTTTGGCGATGGAAACAGAAGGCTTTTTATCACAGGACAAGAAATCCGCGCTCAAAAACTTAACCGGCAGAAAATATTTTTTTGAAAAAATCCCTAAGCCCCGGGGTCACAATTTCAGCCAAAATCTGACTTTTCGCAATTCACTCAAAAATGGTGCCAGAAGCTTGCAAATGATCCCCTGAAAGCTTTGGCTATGGAAACAGAAGGCTTTTTATCACAGGACAAGAAATCAGCCCTCAAAAACGTAACCCGCAGAAAATATTTTTTTGAAAAAATCCCTAAGCCCCGGGGTCACAATTTCAGCAAAAATCTGACTTTTGGCAATTCACTCAAAAATGGTGCCAGAAGCTTGCAAATGATCCCTAAGCCCTAATCTGACTTTTGGCAATTCACCCAAAAATGGTGCCAGAAGCTTGCAAATGATTCCCTGAAACCTTTGGCGATGGAAACAGAAGGCTTTTTATCACAGGACAAGAAATCAGCCCTCAAAAACGTAACCGGCAGAAAATATTTTTTTGAAAAAATCCCTAAGCCCCGGGGTCACAATTTCAGCAAAAATCTGACATTTGGCAATTCACTCAAAAATGGTGCCAGAAGCTTGCAAATGATCCCCTGAAAGCTTTGGCAATGGAAACAGAAGGCTTTTTATCACAGGACAAGAAATCAGCCCTCAAAAACGTAACCGGCAGAAAATAATTTTTTGGAAAAATCCCTAAGCCCCGGGGTCACAATTTCAGCCAAAATCTGACTTTTGGCAATCCACTCAAAAATGGTGCCAGAAGCTTGCAAATGATCCCCTGAAAGCTTTGGCGATGGAAACAGAAGGCTTTTTATCACAGGACAAGAAATCAGCCCTCAAAAACTTAACCGGCAGAAAATATTTTTTTGAAAAAATCCCTAAGCCCCGGGGTCACAATTTCAGCAAAAATCTGACTTTTGGCAATTCACTCAAAAATGGTGCCAGAAGCTTGCAAATGATCCCCTGAAAGCTGTGGCGATGGCAACAGCAGGCTTTTTATCACAGGACAAGAAATCAGCCCTCAAAAACGTAACCGGCAGAAAATATTTTTTTGAAAAAATCCCTAAGCCCCGGGGTCACAATTTCAGCAAAAATCTGACTTTTGGCAATTCACTCAAAAATGGTGCCAGAAGCTTGCAAATGATCCCTAAGCCCTAATCTGACTTTTGGCAATTCACTCAAAAATGGTGCCAGAAGCTTGCAAATGATCCCCTGAAAGCTTTGGCGATGGAAACAGAAGGCTTTTTATCACAGGACAAGAAATTAGCCCTCAAAAACTTAACCGGCAGAAAATATTTTTTTGAAAAAATCCCTAAGCCCCGGGGTCACAATTTCAGCAAAAATCTGACTTCTGGCAATTCACTCAAAAATGGTGCCAGAAGCTTGCAAATGATCCCTAAGCCCTAATCTGACTTTTGGCAATTCACTCAAAAATGGTGCCAGAAGCTTGCAAATGATCCCCTGAAAGCTTTGGCGATGGAAACAGAAGGCTTTTTATCACAGGACAAGAAATCAGCCCTCAAAAACTTAACCGGCAGAAAATATTTTTTTGAAAAAATCCCTAAGCCCCGGGGTCACAATTTCAGCAAAAATCTGACTTTTGGCAATTCACTCAAAAATGGTGCCAGAAGCTTGCAAATGATCCCTAAGCCCTAATCTGACTTTTGGCAATTCACTCAAAAATTGTGCCAGAAGCTTGCAAATGATCCCCTGAAAGCTTTGGCGATGGAAACAGAAGGCTTTTTATCACAGGACAAGAAATCCGCGCTCAAAAACTTAACCGGCAGAAAATATTTTTTTGAAAAAATCCCTAAGCCCCGGGGTCACAATTTCAGCAAAAATCTGACTTTTGGCAATTCACGCAAAAATGGTGCCAGAAGCTTGCAAATGACCCCTAAACCCTAATCTGACTTTTGGCAATTCACTCAAAAATGGGGCCAGAAGCTTGCAAATGATCCCCTGAAAGCTTTGGCGATGGAAACAGAAGGCTTTTTATCACAGGACAAGAAATCAGCCCTCAAAAACTTAACCGGCAGAAAATATTTTTTTGAAAAAATCCCTAAGCCCCGGGGTCACAATTTCAGCAAAAAACTGACATTTGGCAATTCACTCAAAAATGGTGCCAGAAGCTTGCAAATGATCCCCTGAAAGCTTTGGCGATGGAAACAGAAGGCTTTTTATCACAGGACAAGAAATCCGCGTTCAAAAACTTAACCGGCAGAAAATATTTTTTTGAAAAAATCCCTAAGCCCCGGGGTCACAATTTCAGCAAAAATCTGACTTTTGGCAATTCACTCAAAAATGGTGCCAGAAGCTTGCAAATGATCCCTAAGCCCTAATCTGACTTTTGGCAATTCACTCAAAAATGGTGCCAGAAGCTTGCAAATGATTGCCTGAAACATTTGGCGATGGAAACAGAAGGCTTTTTATCACAGGACAAGAAATCAGCCCTCAAAAACGTAACCGGCAGAAAATGTTTTTTTGAAAAAATCCCTAAGCCCCGGCCTCACAATTTCAGCAAAAATCTGACTTTTGGTAATTCACTCAAAAATGGTGCCAGAAGCTTGCAAATGATCCCCTGAAAGCTTTGGCGGTGGAAACAGAAGGCTTTTTATCACAGGACAAGAAATCAGCCCTCAAAAACGTAACCGGCAGAAAATATTTTTTTGAAAAAATCCCTAAGCCGCGGGGTCACAATTTCAGCCAAAATCTGACTTTTGGCAATTCACTCAAAAATGGTGCCAGAAGCTTGCAAATGATCCCCTGAAAGCGTTGGCGATGGAAACAGAAGGCTTTTTATCACAGGACAAGAAATCAGCCCTCAAAAACGTAACCGGCAGAAAATATTTTTTTGAAAAAATCCCTAAGCCCCGGGGTCACAATTTCAGCAAAAATCTGACTTTTGGCAATTCACTCAAAAATGGTGCCAGAAGCTTGCAAATGATCCCTAAGCCCTAATCTGACTTTTGGCAATTCACTCAAAAATGGTGCCAGAAGCTTGCAAATGATCCCCTGAAAGCTTTGGCGATGGAAACAGAAGGCTTTTTATCACAGGACAAGAAATCAGCCCTCAAAAACGTAACCGGCAGAAAATATTTTTTTGAAAAAATCCCTAAGCCCCGGGGTCACAATTTCAGCAAAAATCTGACTTTTGGCAATTCACTCAAAAATGGTGCCAGAAGCTTGCAAATGATCCCCTGAAAGCTTTGGCGATGGAAACAGAAGGCTTTTTATCACAGGACAAGAAATCCGCGCTCAAAAACTTAACCGGCAGAAAATATTTTTTTGAAAAAATCCCTAAGCCCCGGGGTCACAATTTCAGCCAAAATCTGACTTTTGGCAATTCACTCAAAAATGGTGCCAGAAGCTTGCAAATGATCCCCTGAAAGCTTTGGCGATGGAAACAGAAGGCTTTTTATCACAGGACAAGAAATCAGCCCTCAAAAACGTAACCGGCAGAAAATATTTTTTTGAAAAAATCCCTAAGCCCCGGGGTCACAATTTCAGCAAAAATCTGACTTTTGGCAATTCACTCAAAAATGGTGCCAGAAGCTTGCAAATGATCCCCTGAAAGCTTTGGCCATGGAAACAGAAGGCTTTTTATCACAGGACAAGAAATCAGCCCTCAAAAACATAACCGGCAGAAAATATTTTTTTTGAAAAAATCCCTAAGCCCCGGGGTCACAATTTCAGCAAAAATCTGACTTTTGGCAATTCACTCAAAAATGGTGCCAGAAGCTTGCAAATGATCCCCTGAAAGCTTTGGCCATGGAAACAGAAGGCTTTTTATCACAGGACAAGAAATCAGCCCTCAAAAACATAACCGGCAGAAAATATTTTTTTTGAAAAAATCCCTAAGCCCCGGGGTCACAATTTCAGCAAAAATCTGACTTTTGGCAATTCACTCAAAAATGGTGCCAGAAGCTTGCAAATGATCCCCTGAAAGCTTTGGCGATGGAAACAGAAGGCTTTTTATCACAGGACAAGAAATCAGCCCTCAAAAACGTAACCGGCAGAAAATATTTTTTTGAAAAAATCCCTAAGCCCCGGGGTCACAATTTCAGCAAAAATCTGACTTTTGGCAATTCACTCAAAAATGGTGCCAGAAGCTTGCAAATGATCCCCTGAAAGCTTTGGCGATGGAAAAAGAAGGCTTTTTATCACAGGACAAGAAATCCGCGCTCAAAAACTTAACCGGCAGAAAATATTTTTTTGAAAAAATCCCTAAGCCCCGGGGTCACAATTTCAGCAAAAATCTGACTGTTGGCAATTCAGTCAAAAATGGTGCCAGAAGGTTGCAAATGATCCCTAAGCCCTAATCTGACTTTTGGCAATTCACTCAAAAATGGTGCCAGAAGCTTGCAAATGATTCCCTGAAACCTTTGGCGATGGAAACAGAAGGCTTTTTATCACAGGACAAGAAATCAGCCCTCAAAAACGTAACCGGCAGAAAATGTTTTTTTGAAAAAATCCCTAAGCCCCGGGGTCACAATTTCAGCAAAAATCTGACTTTTGGCAATTCACTCAAAAATGGTGCCAGAAGTTTGCAAATGATCCCCTGAAAGCTTTGGCGATGGAAACAGAAGGCTTTTTATCACAGGACAAGAAATCAGCCCTCAAAAACGTAACCGGCGGAAAATATTTTTTTGAAAAAATCCCTAAGCCGCGGGGTCACAATTTCAGCCAAAATCTGACTTTTGGCAATTCACTCAAAAATGGTGCCAGAAGCTTGCAAATGATCCCCTGAAAGCTTTGGCGATGGAAACAGAAGGCTTTTTATCACAGGACAAGAAATCAGCCCTCAAAAACGTAACCGGCAGAAAATATTTTTTTGAAAAAATCCCTAAGCCCCGGGGTCACAATTTCAGCAAAAATCTGACTTTTGGCAATTCACTCAAAAATGGTGCCAGAAGCTTGCAAATGATCCCCTGAAAGCTTTGGCCATGGAAACAGAAGGCTTTTTATCACAGGACAAGAAATCAGCCCTCAAAAACATAACCGGCAGAAAATATTTTTTTTGAAAAAATCCCTAAGCCCCGGGGTCACAATTTCAGCAAAAATCTGACTTTTGGCAATTCACTCAAAAATGGTGCCAGAAGCTTGCAAATGATCCCCTGAAAGCTTTGGCCATGGAAACAGAAGGCTTTTTATCACAGGACAAGAAATCAGCCCTCAAAAACATAACCGGCAGAAAATATTTTTTTTGAAAAAATCCCTAAGCCCCGGGGTCACAATTTCAGCAAAAATCTGACTTTTGGCAATTCACTCAAAAATGGTGCCAGAAGCTTGCAAATGATCCCCTGAAAGCTTTGGCGATGGAAACAGAAGGCTTTTTATCACAGGACAAGAAATCAGCCCTCAAAAACGTAACCGGCAGAAAATATTTTTTTGAAAAAATCCCTAAGCCCCGGGGTCACAATTTCAGCAAAAATCTGACTTTTGGCAATTCACTCAAAAATGGTGCCAGAAGCTTGCAAATGATCCCCTGAAAGCTTTGGCGATGGAAAAAGAAGGCTTTTTATCACAGGACAAGAAATCCGCGCTCAAAAACTTAACCGGCAGAAAATATTTTTTTGAAAAAATCCCTAAGCCCCGGGGTCACAATTTCAGCAAAAATCTGACTGTTGGCAATTCAGTCAAAAATGGTGCCAGAAGGTTGCAAATGATCCCTAAGCCCTAATCTGACTTTTGGCAATTCACTCAAAAATGGTGCCAGAAGCTTGCAAATGATTCCCTGAAACCTTTGGCGATGGAAACAGAAGGCTTTTTATCACAGGACAAGAAATCAGCCCTCAAAAACGTAACCGGCAGAAAATGTTTTTTTGAAAAAATCCCTAAGCCCCGGGGTCACAATTTCAGCAAAAATCTGACTTTTGGCAATTCACTCAAAAATGGTGCCAGAAGCTTGCAAATGATCCCCTGAAAGCTTTGGCGATGGAAACAGAAGGCTTTTTATCACAGGACAAGAAATCAGCCCTCAAAAACGTAACCGGCGGAAAATATTTTTTTGAAAAAATCCCTAAGCCGCGGGGTCACAATTTCAGCCAAAATCTGATTTTTGGCAATTCACTCAAAAATGGTGCCAGAAGCTTGCAAATGATCCCCTGAAAGCGTTGGCGATGGAAACAGAAGGCTTTTTATCACAGGAGAAGAAATCAGCCCTCAAAAACGTAACCGGCAGAAAATATTTTTTTGAAAAAATCCCTAAGCCCCGGGGTCACAATTTCAGCAAAAATCTGACTTTTGGCAATTCACTCAAAAATGGTGCCAGAAGCTTGCAAATGATCCCCTGAAAGCTTTGGCCATGGAAACAGAAGGCTTTTTTATCACAGGACAAGAAATCAGCCCTCAAAAACATAACCGGCAGAAAATATTTTTTTGAAAAAATCCCTAAGCCCCGGGGTCACAATTTCAGCAAAAATCTGACTTTTGGCAATTCACTCAAAAATGGTGCCAGAAGCTTGCAAATGATCCCTAAGCAATAATCTGACTTTTGGCAATTCACTCAAAAATGGTGCCAGAAGCTTGCAAATGATCCCTAAGCAATAATCTGACTTTTGGCAATTCACTCAAAAATGGTGCCAGAAGCTTGCAAATGATCCCCTGAAAGCTGTGGCGATGGAAACAGAAGGCTTTTTATCACAGGACAAGAAATCAGCCCTCAAAAACGTAACCGGCAGAAAATATTTTTTTGAAAAAATCCCTAAGCCCCGGGGTCACAATTTCAGCCAAAATCTGACTTTTGGCAATTCACTCAAAAATGGTGCCAGAAGCTTGCAAATGATCCCTAAGCAATAATCTGACTTTTGGCAATTCACTCAAAAATGGTGCCAGAAGCTTGCAAATGATCCCCTGAAAGCTTTGGCGATGGAAACAGAAGGCTTTTTATCACAGGACAAGAAATCAGCCCTCAAAAACGTAACAGGCAGAAAATGTTTTTTTGAAAAAATCCCTAAGACCCAGGGTCACAATTTCAGCAAAAATCTGACTTTTGGCAATTCACTCAAAAATGGTGCCAGAAGCTTGCAAATGATCCCCTGAAAGCTGTGGCGATGGAAACAGAAGGCTTTTTATCACAGGACAAGAAATCAGCCCTCAAAAACGTAACCGGCAGAAAATATTTTTTTGAAAAAATCCCTAAGCCCCGGGGTCACAATTTCAGCCAAAATCTGACTTTTGGCAATTCACTCAAAAATGGTGCCAGAAGCTTGCAAATGATCCCCTGAAAGCTTTGGCGATGGTAACAGAAGGCTTTTTATCACAGGACAAGAAATCCGCACTCAAAAAATTAACCGGCAGAAAATATTTTTTTGAAAAAATTCCTAAGCCCCGGGGTCACAATTTCAGCAAAAATCTGACTTTTGGCAATTCACTCAAAAATGGTGCCAGAAGCTTGCAAATGATCCCTAAGCCCTAATCTGACTTTTGGCAATTCACTCAAAAATGGTGCCAGAAGCTTGCAAATGATTCCCTGAAACCTTTGGCGATGGAAACAGAAGGCTTTTTATCACAGGACAAGAAATCAGCCCTCAAAAACGTAACCGGCAGAAAATGTTTTTTTGAAAAAATCCCTAAGCCCCGGGGTCTCAATTTCAGCAAAAATCTGACTTTTGGCAATTCACTCAAAAATGGTGCCAGAAGCTTGCAAATGATCCCCTGAAAGCTTTGGCCATGGAAACAGAAGGCTTTTTTATCACAGGACAAGAAATGAGCCCTCAAAAACATAACCGGCAGAAAATATTTTTTTGAAAAAATCCCTAAGCCCCGGGGTCACAATTTCAGCAAAAATCTGACTTTTGGCAATTCACTCAAAAATGGTGCCAGAAGCTTGCAAATGATCCCTAAGCCCTAATCTGACTTTTGGCAATTCACTCAAAAATGGTGCCAGAAGCTTGCAAATGATCCCCTGAAAGCTTTGGCGATGGAAACAGAAGGCTTTTTATCACAGGACAAGAAATCAGCCCTCAAAAACGTAACAGGCAGAAAATGTTTTTTTGAAAAAATCCCTAAGACCCAGGGTCACAATTTCAGCAAAAATCTGACTTTTGGCAATTCACTCAAAAATGGTGCAAGAAGCTTGCAAATGATCCCCTGAAAGCTGTGGCGATGGAAACAGAAGGCTTTTTATCACAGGACAAGAAATCAGCCCTCAAAAACGTAACCGGCAGAAAATATTTTTTTGAAAAAATCCCTAAGCCCCGGGGTCACAATTTCAGCAAAAATCTGACTTTTGGCAATTCACTCAAAAATGGTGCCAGAAGCTTGCAAATGATCCCTAAGCCCTAATCTGACTTTTGGCAATTCACTCAAAAATGGTGCCAGAAGCTTGCAAATGATCCCCTGAAAGCTTTGGCGATGGAAACAGAAGGCTTTTTATCACAGGACAAGAAATCAGCCCTCAAAAACGTAACAGGCAGAAAATATTTTTTTGAAAAAATCCCTAAGTCCCAGGGTCACAATTTCAGCAAAAATCTGACTTTTTGCAATTCACTCAAAAATGGTGCCAGACGCTTGCAAATGATCCCTAAACCCTAATCTGACTTTTGGCAATTCACTCAAAAATGGTGCCAGAAGCTTGCAAATGATCCCCTGAAAGCTTTGGCGATGGAAACAGAAGGCTTTTTATCACAGGACAAGAAATCAGCCCTCAAAAACGTAACCGGCAGAAAATATTTTTTTGAAAAAATCCCTAAGCCCCGGGGTCTCAATTTCAGCAAAAATCTGACTTTTGGCAATTCACTCAAAAATGGTGCCAGAAGCTTGCAAATGATCCCCTGAAAGCTTTGGCCATGGAAACAGAAGGCTTTTTTATCACAGGACAAGAAATGAGCCCTCAAAAACATAACCGGCAGAAAATATTTTTTTGAAAAAATCCCTAAGTCCCAGGGTCACAATTTCAGCAAAAATCTGACTTTTGGCAATTCACTCAAAAATGGTGCCAGAAGCTTGCAAATGATCCCTAAGCCCTAATCTGACTTTTGGCAATTCACTCAAAAATGGTGCCAGAAGCTTGCAAATGATCCCCTGAAAGCTTTGGCGATGGAAACAGAAGGCTTTTTATCACAGGACAAGAAATCAGCCCTCAAAAACGTAACAGGCAGAAAATGTTTTTTTGAAAAAATCCCTAAGACCCAGGGTCACAATTTCAGCAAAAATCTGACTTTTGGCAATTCACTCAAAAATGGTGCAAGAAGCTTGCAAATGATCCCCTGAAAGCTGTGGCAATGGAAACAGAAGGCTTTTTATCACAGGACAAGAAATCAGCCCTCAAAAACGTAACCGGCAGAAAATATTTTTTTGAAAAAATCCCTAAGCCCCGGGGTCACAATTTCAGCAAAAATCTGACTTTTGGCAATTCACTCAAAAATGGTTCCAGAAGCTTGCAAATGATCCCCTGAAAGCTTTGGCCATGGAAACAGAAGGCTTTTTATCACAGGACAAGAAATCAGCCCTCAAAAACGTAACCGGCAGAAAATATTTTTTTGAAAAAATCCCTAAGCCCCGGGGTCACAATTTCAGCCAAAATCTGACTTTTGGCAATTCACTCAAAAATGGTGCCAGAAGCTTGCAAATGATCCCCTGAAAGCTTTGGCGATGGAAACAGAAGGCTTTTTATCACAGGACAAGAAATCAGCCCTCAAAAACGTAACAGGCAGAAAATGTTTTTTTGAAAAAATCCCTAAGACCCAGGGTCACAATTTCAGCAAAAATCTGACTTTTGGCAATTCACTCAAAAATGGTGCAAGAAGCTTGCAAATGATCCCCTGAAAGCTGTGGCAATGGAAACAGAAGGCTTTTTATCACAGGACAAGAAATCAGCCCTCAAAAACGTAACCGGCAGAAAATATTTTTTTGAAAAAATCCCTAAGCCCCGGGGTCACAATTTCAGCAAAAATCTGACTTTTGGCAATTCACTCAAAAATGGTTCCAGAAGCTTGCAAATGATCCCCTGAAAGCTTTGGCCATGGAAACAGAAGGCTTTTTATCACAGGACAAGAAATCAGCCCTCAAAAACGTAACCGGCAGAAAATATTTTTTTGAAAAAATCCCTAAGCCCCGGGGTCACAATTTCAGCCAAAATCTGACTTTTGGCAATTCACTCAAAAATGGTGCCAGAAGCTTGCAAATGATCCCCTGAAAGCTTTGGCGATGGAAACAGAAGGCTTTTTATCACAGGACAAGAAATCAGCCCTCAAAAACTTAACCGGCAGAAAATATTTTTTTGAAAAAATCCCTAAGCCCCGGGGTCACAATTTCAGCAAAAATCTGACTTTTGGCAATTCACTCAAAAATGGTGCCAGAAGCTTGCAAATGATCCCCTGAAAGCTTTGGCGATGGAAACAGAAGGCTTTTTATCACAGGACAAGAAATCAGCCCTCAAAAACGTAACCGGAAGAAAATATTTTTTTGAAACAATCCCTAAGCCCCGGGGTCACAATTTCAGCAAAAATCTGGCTTTTGGCAATTCACTCAAAAATGGTGCCAGAAGCTTGCAAATGATCCCCTGAAAGCTTTGGCCATGGAAACAGAAGGCTTTTTATCACAGGACAAGAAATCAGCCCTCAAAAACGTAACCGGCAGAAAATATTTTTTTGAAAAAATCCCTAAGCCCCAGGGTCACAATTTCAGCAAAAATCTGACTTTTGGCAATTCACTCAAAAATGGTGCCAGAAGCTTGCAAATGACCCCTAAACCCCAATCTGACTTTTGGCAATTCACTCAAAAATGGTGCCAGAAGCTTGCAAATGATCCCCTGAAACCTTTGGCGATGGAAACAGAAGACTTTTTATCACAGGACAAGAAATCAGCCCTCAAAAACGTAACCGGAAGAAAATATTTTTTTGAAACAATCCCTAAGCCCCGGGGTCACAATTTCAGCAAAAATCTGGCTTTTGGCAATTCACTCAAAAATGGTGCCAGAAGCTTGCAAATGATCCCCTGAAAGCTTTGGCCATGGAAACAGAAGGCTTTTTATCACAGGACAAGAAATCAGCCCTCAAAAACGTAACCGGCAGAAAATATTTTTTTGAAAAAAATCCCTAAGTCCCAGGGTCACAATTTCAGCAAAAATCTGACTTTTTGCAATTCACTCAAAAATGGTGCCAGAAGCTTGCAAATGATCCCTAAACCCTAATCTGACTTTTAGCAATTCACTCAAAAATGGTGCCAGAAGCTTGCAAATGATCCCCTGAAAGCTTTGGCGATGGAAACAGAAGGCTTTTTATCACAGGACAAGAAATCAGCCCTCAAAAACGTAACCGGCAGAAAATATTTTTTTGAAAAAATCCCTAAGCCCCGGGGTCACAATTTCAGCAAAAATCTGACTTTTGGCAATTCACTCAAAAATGGTGCCAGAAGCTTGCAAATGATCCCCCGAAAGCTTTGGCGATGGAAACAGAAGGCTTTTTATCACAGGAGAAGAAATCAGCCCTCAAAAACGTAACCGGCAGAAAATATTTTTTTGAAAAAATCCCTAAGCCCCGGGGTCACAATTTCAGCAAAAATCTGACTTTTGGCAATTCACTCAAAAATTGTGCCAGAAGCTTGCAAATGATCCCCTGAAAGCTTTGGTGATGGAAACAGAAGGCATTTTTATCACAGGACAAGAAATCAGCCCTCAAAAACTTAACCGGCAGAAAATATTTTTTTGAAAAAATCCCTAAGCCCCGGGGTCACAATTTCAGCAAAAATCTGACTTTTGGCAATTCACTCAAAAATGGTGCCAGAAGCTTGCAAATGATCCCCTGAAAGCTTTGGCGATGGAACCAGAAGGCTTTTTATCACAGGACAAGAAATCCGCGCTCTAAAACTTAACCGGCAGAAAATATTTTTTTGAAAAAATCCCTAAGCCCCGGGGTCACAATTTCAGCAAAAATCTGACTTTTGGCAATTCACTCAAAAATGGTGCCAGAAGCTTGCAAATGATCCCCTGAAAGCTTTGGCGATGGAAACAGAAGACTTTTTATCACAGGACAAGAAATCAGCCCTCAAAAACGTAACCGGAAGAAAATATTTTTTTGAAACAATCCCTAAGCCCCGGGGTCACAATTTCAGCAAAAATCTGGCTTTTGGCAATTCACTCAAAAATGGTGCCAGAAGCTTGCAAATGATCCCCTGAAAGCTTTGGCCATGGAAACAGAAGGCTTTTTATCACAGGACAAGAAATCAGCCCTCAAAAACGTAACCGGCAGAAAATATTTGTTTGAAAAAATCCCTAAGCCCCGGGGTCACAATTTCAGCAAAAATCTGATTTTTGGCAATTCACTCAAAAATGGTGCCAGAAGCTTGCAAATGATCCCCCGAAAGCTTTGGCGATGGAAACAGAAGGCTTTTTATCACAGGAGAAGAAATCAGCCCTCAAAAACGTAACCGGCAGAAAATATTTTTTTGAAAAAATCCCTAAGCCCCGGGGTCACAATTTCAGCCAAAATCTGACTTTTGGCAATTCACTCAAAAATGGTGCCAGAAGCTTGCAAATGATCCCTAAGCCCTAATCTGACTTTTGGCAATTCACTCAAAAATGGTGCCAGAAGCTTGCAAATGATCCCCTGAAACCTTTGGCCATGGAAACAGAAGGCTTTTTATCACAGGACAAGAAATCAGCCCTCAAAAACGTAACCGGCAGAAAATATTTTTTTGAAAAAATCCCTAAGCCCCGGGGTCACAATTTCAGCAAAAATCTGACTTTTGGCAATTCACTCAAAAATTGTGCCAGAAGCTTGCAAATGATCCCCTGAAAGCTTTGGTGATGGAAACAGAAGGCTTTTTTATCACAGGACAAGAAATCAGCCCTCAAAAACTTAACCGGCAGAAAATATTTTTTTGAAAAAATCCCTAAGCCCCGGGGTCACAATTTCAGCAAAAATCTGACTTTTGGCAATTCACTCAAAAATGGTGCCAGAAGCTTGCAAATGATCCCCCGAAAGCTTTGGCGATGGAAACAGAAGGCTTTTTATCACAGGAGAAGAAATCAGCCCTCAAAAACGTAACCGGCAGAAAATATTTTTTTGAAAAAATCCCTAAGCCCCGGGGTCACAATTTCAGCAAAAATCTGACTTTTGGCAATTCACTCAAAAATTGTGCCAGAAGCTTGCAAATGATCCCCTGAAAGCTTTGGTGATGGAAACAGAAGGCATTTTTATCACAGGACAAGAAATCAGCCCTCAAAAACTTAACCGGCAGAAAATATTTTTTTGAAAAAATCCCTAAGCCCCGGGGTCACAATTTCAGCAAAAATCTGACTTTTGGCAATTCACTCAAAAATGGTGCCAGAAGCTTGCAAATGATCCCCTGAAAGCTTTGGCGATGGAAACAGAAGGCTTTTTATCACAGGACAAGAAATCCGCGCTCTAAAACTTAACCGGCAGAAAATATTTTTTTGAAAAAATCCCTAAGCCCCGGGGTCACAATTTCAGCAAAAATCTGACTTTTGGCAATTCACTCAAAAATGGTGCCAGAAGCTTGCAAATGATCCCCTGAAAGCTTTGGCGATGGAAACAGAAGACTTTTTATCACAGGACAAGAAATCAGCCCTCAAAAACGTAACCGGAAGAAAATATTTTTTTGAAACAATCCCTAAGCCCCGGGGTCACAATTTCAGCAAAAATCTGGCTTTTGGCAATTCACTCAAAAATGGTGCCAGAAGCTTGCAAATGATCCCCTGAAAGCTTTGGCCATGGAAACAGAAGGCTTTTTATCACAGGACAAGAAATCAGCCCTCAAAAACGTAACCGGCAGAAAATATTTGTTTGAAAAAATCCCTAAGCCCCGGGGTCACAATTTCAGCAAAAATCTGATTTTTGGCAATTCACTCAAAAATGGTGCCAGAAGCTTGCAAATGATCCCCCGAAAGCTTTGGCGATGGAAACAGAAGGCTTTTTATCACAGGAGAAGAAATCAGCCCTCAAAAACGTAACCGGCAGAAAATATTTTTTTGAAAAAATCCCTAAGCCCCGGGGTCACAATTTCAGCCAAAATCTGACTTTTGGCAATTCACTCAAAAATGGTGCCAGAAGCTTGCAAATGATCCCTAAGCCCTAATCTGACTTTTGGCAATTCACTCAAAAATGGTGCCAGAAGCTTGCAAATGATCCCCTGAAACCTTTGGCCATGGAAACAGAAGGCTTTTTATCACAGGACAAGAAATCAGCCCTCAAAAACGTAACCGGCAGAAAATATTTTTTTGAAAAAATCCCTAAGCCCCGGGGTCACAATTTCAGCAAAAATCTGACTTTTGGCAATTCACTCAAAAATGGTGCCAGAAGCTTGCAAATGATCCCCTGAAAGCTTTGGTGATGGAAACAGAAGGCTTTTTTATCACAGGACAAGAAATCAGCCCTCAAAAACTTAACCGGCAGAAAATATTTTTTTGAAAAAATCCCTAAGCCCCGGGGTCACAATTTCAGCAAAAATCTGACTTTTGGCAATTCACTCAAAAATGGTGCCAGAAGCTTGCAAATGATCCCCTGAAAGCTTTGGCGATGGAAACAGAAGGCTTTTTATCACAGGACAAGAAATCCGCGCTCTAAAACTTAACCGGCAGAAAATATTTTTTTGAAAAAATCCCTAAGCCCCGGGGTCACAATTTCAGCAAAAATCTGACTTTTGGCAATTCACTCAAAAATGGTGCCAGAAGCTTGCAAATGATCCCCTGAAAGCTTTGGCGATGGAAACAGAAGACTTTTTATCACAGGACAAGAAATCAGCCCTCAAAAACGTAACCGGAAGAAAATATTTTTTTGAAACAATCCCTAAGCCCCGGGGTCACAATTTCAGCAAAAATCTGGCTTTTGGCAATTCACTCAAAAATGGTGCCAGAAGCTTGCAAATGATCCCCTGAAAGCTTTGGCCATGGAAACAGAAGGCTTTTTATCACAGGACAAGAAATCAGCCCTCAAAAACGTAACCGGCAGAAAATATTTTTTTGAAAAAGTCCCTAAGCCCCAGGGTCACAATTTCAGCAAAAATCTGACTTTTGGCAATTCACTCAAAAATGGTGCCAGAAGCTTGCAAATGATCCCCTGAAAGCTTTGGCCATGGAAACAGAAGGTTTTTTATCACAGGAGAAGAAATCAGCCCTCAAAAACGTAACCGGCAGAAAATATTTTTTTGAAAAAATCCCTAAGCCCCGGGGTCACAATTTCAGCCAAAATCTGACTTTTGGCAATTCACTCAAAAATGGTGCCAGAAGCTTGCAAATGATCCCTAAGCCCTAATCTGACTTTTGGCAATTCACTCAAAAATGGTGCCAGAAGCTTGCAAATGATCCCCTGAAACCTTTGGCCATGGAAACAGAAGGCTTTTTATCACAGGACAAGAAATCAGCCCTCAAAAACGTAACCGGCAGAAAATATTTTTTTGAAAAAATCCCTAAGCCCCGGGGTCACAATTTCAGCAAAAATCTAACTTTTGGCAATTCACTCAAAAATTGTGCCAGAAGCTTGCAAATGATCCCCTGAAAGCTTTGGTGATGGAAACAGAAGGCTTTTTTATCACAGGACAAGAAATCAGCCCTCAAAAACTTAACCGGCAGAAAATATTTTTTTGAAAAAATCCCTAAGCCCCGGGGTCACAATTTCAGCCAAAATCTGACTTTTGGCAATTCCCTCAAAAATGGTGCCAGAAGCTTGCAAATGATTACCTGAAAGCTGTGGCGATGGAAACAGAAGGCTTTTTATCACAGGACAAGAAATCAGCCCTCAAAAACGTAAGCGGCAGAAAATATTTTTTTGAAAAAATCCCTAAGCCCCGGGGTCACAATTTCAGCAAAAATCTGACTTTTGGCAATTCACTCAAAAATGGTGCCAGAAGCTTGCAAATGATCCCTAAGCCCTAATCTGACTTTTGGCAATTCACTGAAAAATGGTGCCAGAAGCTTGCAAATGATCCCCTGAAAGCTTTGGCGATGGAAACAGAAGGCTTTTTATCACAGGACAAGAAATCAGCCCTCAAAAACGTAACCGGCAGAAAATATTTTTTTGAAAAAATCCCTAAGGCCCGGGGTCACAATTTCAGCAAAAATCTGATTTTTGGCAATTCACTCAAAAATGGTGCCAGAAGCTTGCAAATGATCCCCCGAAAGCTTTGGCGATGGAAACAGAAGGCTTTTTATCACAGGAGAAGAAATCAGCCCTCAAAAACGTAACCGGCAGAAAATATTTTTTTGAAAAAATCCCTAAGCCCCGGGGTCACAATTTCAGCCAAAATCTGACTTTTGGCAATTCACTCAAAAATGGTGCCAGAAGCTTGCAAATGATCCCTAAGCCCTAATCTGACTTTTGGCAATTCCCTCAAAAATGGTGCCAGAAGCTTGCAAATGATCCCCTGAAAGCTTTGGCGATGGAAACAGAAGGCTTTTTATCACAGGACAAGAAATCAGCCCTCAAAAACGTAACCGGCAGAAAATATTTTTTTGAAAAAATCCCTAAGCCCCGGGGTCACAATTTCAGCAAAAATCTGACTTTTGGCAATTCACTCAAAAATGGTGCCAGAAGCTTGCAAATGATCCCTAAGACCTAATCTGACTTTTGGCAATTCACCCAAAAATGGTGCCAGAAGCTTGCAAATGATTCCCTGAAAGCTTTGGCGATGGAAACAGAAGGCTTTTTATCACAGGACAAGAAATCAGCCCTCAAAAACGTAACCGGCAGAAAATATTTTTTTGAAAAAATCCCTAAGCCCCGGGGTCACAATTTCAGCCAAAATCTGACTTTTGGCAATTCACTCAAAAATGGTGCCAGAAGCTTGCAAATGATTACCTGAAAGCTGTGGCGATGGAAACAGAAGGCTTTTTATCACAGGACAAGAAATCAGCCCTCAAAAACGTAACCGGCAGAAAATATTTTTTTGAAAAAATCCCTAAGCCCCGGGGTCACAATTTCAGCCAAAATCTGACTTTTGGCAATTCACTCAAAAATGGTGCCAGAAGCTTGCAAATGATCCCTAAGCCCTAATCTGACTTTTGGCAATTCACTCAAAAATGGTGCCAGAAGCTTGCAAATGATCCCCTGAAACCTTTGGCCATGGAAACAGAAGGCTTTTTATCACAGGACAAGAAATCAGCCCTCAAAAACGTAACCGGCAGAAAATATTTTTTTGAAAAAATCCCTAAGCCCCGGGGTCACAATTTCAGCAAAAATCTGACTTTTGGCAATTCACTCAAAAATTGTGCCAGAAGCTTGCAAATGATCCCCTGAAAGCTTTGGTGATGGAAACAGAAGGCTTTTTTATCACAGGACAAGAAATCAGCCCTCAAAAACTTAACCGGCAGAAAATATTTTTTTGAAAAAATCCCTAAGCCCCGGGGTCACAATTTCAGCCAAAATCTGACTTTTGGCAATTCCCTCAAAAATGGTGCCAGAAGCTTGCAAATGATTACCTGAAAGCTGTGGCGATGGAAACAGAAGGCTTTTTATCACAGGACAAGAAATCAGCCCTCAAAAACGTAAGCGGCAGAAAATATTTTTTTGAAAAAATCCCTAAGCCCCGGGGTCACAATTTCAGCAAAAATCTGACTTTTGGCAATTCACTCAAAAATGGTGCCAGAAGCTTGCAAATGATCCCTAAGCCCTAATCTGACTTTTGGCAATTCACTGAAAAATGGTGCCAGAAGCTTGCAAATGATCCCCTGAAAGCTTTGGCGATGGAAACAGAAGGCTTTTTATCACAGGACAAGAAATCAGCCCTCAAAAACGTAACCGGCAGAAAATATTTTTTTGAAAAAATCCCTAAGGCCCGGGGTCACAATTTCAGCAAAAATCTGATTTTTGGCAATTCACTCAAAAATGGTGCCAGAAGCTTGCAAATGATCCCCCGAAAGCTTTGGCGATGGAAACAGAAGGCTTTTTATCACAGGAGAAGAAATCAGCCCTCAAAAACGTAACCGGCAGAAAATATTTTTTTGAAAAAATCCCTAAGCCCCGGGGTCACAATTTCAGCCAAAATCTGACTTTTGGCAATTCACTCAAAAATGGTGCCAGAAGCTTGCAAATGATCCCTAAGCCCTAATCTGACTTTTGGCAATTCACTCAAAAATGGTGCCAGAAGCTTGCAAATGATCCCCTGAAACCTTTGGCCATGGAAACAGAAGGCTTTTTATCACAGGACAAGAAATCAGCCCTCAAAAACGTAACCGGCAGAAAATATTTTTTTGAAAAAATCCCTAAGCCCCGGGGTCACAATTTCAGCAAAAATCTGACTTTTGGCAATTCACTCAAAAATTGTGCCAGAAGCTTGCAAATGATCCCCTGAAAGCTTTGGTGATGGAAACAGAAGGCTTTTTTATCACAGGACAAGAAATCAGCCCTCAAAAACTTAACCGGCAGAAAATATTTTTTTGAAAAAATCCCTAAGCCCCGGGGTCACAATTTCAGCAAAAATCTGACTTTTGGCAATTCACTCAAAAATGGTGCCAGAAGCTTGCAAATGATCCCCTGAAAGCTTTGGCGATGGAAACAGAAGGCTTTTTATCACAGGACAAGAAATCCGCGCTCTAAAACTTAACCGGCAGAAAATATTTTTTTGAAAAAATCCCTAAGCCCCGGGGTCACAATTTCAGCAAAAATCTGACTTTTGGCAATTCACTCAAAAATGGTGCCAGAAGCTTGCAAATGATCCCCTGAAAGCTTTGGCGATGGAAACAGAAGACTTTTTATCACAGGACAAGAAATCAGCCCTCAAAAACGTAACCGGCAGAAAATATTTTTTTGAAAAAATCCCTAAGCCCCGGGGTCACAATTTCAGCCAAAATCTGACTTTTGGCAATTCACTCAAAAATGGTGCCAGAAGCTTGCAAATGATCCCCTGAAAGCTTTGGCGATGGAAACAGAAGGCTTTTTATCACAGGACAAGAAATCAGCCCTCAAAAACGTAACCGGCAGAAAATATTTTTTTGAAAAAATCCCTAAGCCCCGGGGTCACAATTTCAGCAAAAATCTGACTTTTGGCAATTCACTCAAAAATGGTTCCAGAAGCTTGCAAATGATCCCCTGAAAGCTTTGGCCATGGAAACAGAAGGCTTTTTATCACAGGACAAGAAATCAGCCCTCAAAAACGTAACCGGCAGAAAATATTTTTTTGAAAAAATCCCTAAGCCCCGGGGTCACAATTTCAGCCAAAATCTGACTTTTGGCAATTCACTCAAAAATGGTGCCAGAAGCTTGCAAATGATCCCCTGAAAGCTTTGGCGATGGAAACAGAAGGCTTTTTATCACAGGACAAGAAATCAGCCCTCAAAAACGTAACAGGCAGAAAATGTTTTTTTGAAAAAATCCCTAAGACCCGGGGTCACAATTTCAGCCAAAATCTGACTTTTGGCAATTCACTCAAAAATGGTGCCAGAAGCTTGCAAATGATCCCCTGAAAGCTTTGGCGATGGAAACAGAAGACTTTTTATCACAGGACAAGAAATCAGCCCTCAAAAACGTAACCGGCAGAAAATATTTTTTTGAAAAAATCCCTAAGCCCCAGGGTCACAATTTCAGCAAAAATCTGACTTTTGGCAATTCACTCAAAAATGGTGCCAGAAGCTTGCAAATGATCCCTAAACCCTAATCTGACTTTTGGCAATTCACTCAAAAATGGTGCCAGAAGCTTGCAAATGATCCCCTGAAACCTTTGGCGATGGAAACAGAAGACTTTTTATCACAGGACAAGAAATCAGCCCTCAAAAACGTAGACGGAAGAAAATATTTTTTTGAAACAATCCCTAAGCCCCGGGGTCACAATTTCAGCAAAAATCTGGCTTTTGGCAATTCACTCAAAAATGGTGCCAGAAGCTTGCAAATGATCCCCTGAAAGCTTTGGCGATGGAAACAGAAGGCTTTTTATCACAGGACAAGAAATCAGCCCTCAAAAACGTAACCGGCAGAAAATATTTTTTTGAAAAAATCCCTAAGTCCCAGGATCACAATTTCAGCAAAAATCTGACTTTTTGCAATTCACTCAAAAATGGTGCCAGAAGCTTGCAAATGATCCCTAAACCCTAATCTGACTTTTGGCAATTCACTCAAAAATGGTGCCAGAAGTTTGCAAATGATCCCCTGAAAGCTTTGGAGATGGAAACAGAAGGCTTTTTATCACAGGACAAGAAATCAGCCCTCAAAAACGTAACCGGCAGAAAATATTTTTTTGAAAAAATCCCTAAGCCCCGGGGTCACAATTTCAGCAAAAATCTGACTTTTGGCAATTCACTCAAAAATGGTGCCAGAAGCTTGCAAATGATCCCCCGAAAGCTTTGGCGATGGAAACAGAAGGCTTTTTATCACAGGAGAAGAAATCAGCCCTCAAAAACGTAACCGGCAGAAAATATTTTTTTGAAAAAATCCCTAAGCCCCGGGGTCACAATTTCAGCAAAAATCTGACTTTTGGCAATTCACTCAAAAATTGTGCCAGAAGCTTGCAAATGATCCCCTGAAAGCTTTGGTGATGGAAACAGAAGGCATTTTTATCACAGGACAAGAAATCAGCCCTCAAAAACTTAACCGGCAGAAAATATTTTTTTGAAAAAATCCCTAAGCCCCGGGGTCACAATTTCAGCAAAAATCTGACTTTTGGCAATTCACTCAAAAATGGTGCCAGAAGCTTGCAAATGATCCCTAAGCCGTAATCTGACTTTTGGCAATTCACTCAAAAATGGTGCCAGAAGCTTGCAAATGATCCCCTGAAACCTTTGGCCATGGAAACAGAAGGCTTTTTATCACAGGACAAGAAATCAGCCCTCAAAAACGTAACCGGCAGAAAATATTTTTTTGAAAAAATCCCTAAGCCCCGGGGTCACAATTTCAGCAAAAATCTGACTTTTGGCAATTCACTCAAAAATTGTGCCAGAAGCTTGCAAATGATCCCCTGAAAGCTTTGGTGATGGAAACAGAAGGCTTTTTTATCACAGGACAAGAAATCAGCCCTCAAAAACTTAACCGGCAGAAAATATTTTTTTGAAAAAATCCCTAAGCCCCGGGGTCACAATTTCAGCCAAAATCTGACTTTTGGCAATTCACTCAAAAATGGTGCCAGAAGCTTGCAAATGATTACCTGAAAGCTGTGGCGATGGAAACAGAAGGCTTTTTATCACAGGACAAGAAATCAGCCCTCAAAAACGTAAGCGGCAGAAAATATTTTTTTGAAAAAATCCCTAAGCCCCGGGGTCACAATTTCAGCAAAAATCTGACTTTTGGCAATTCACTCAAAAATGGTGCCAGAAGCTTGCAAATGATCCCTAAGCCCTAATCTGACTTTTGGCAATTCACTGAAAAATGGTGCCAGAAGCTTGCAAATGATCCCCTGAAAGCTTTGGCGATGGAAACAGAAGGCTTTTTATCACAGGACAAGAAATCAGCCCTCAAAAACGTAACCGGCAGAAAATATTTTTTTGAAAAAATCCCTAAGGCCCGGGGTCACAATTTCAGCAAAAATCTGATTTTTGGCAATTCACTCAAAAATGGTGCCAGAAGCTTGCAAATGATCCCCCGAAAGCTTTGGCGATGGAAACAGAAGGCTTTTTATCACAGGAGAAGAAATCAGCCCTCAAAAACGTAACCGGCAGAAAATATTTTTTTGAAAAAATCCCTAAGCCCCGGGGTCACAATTTCAGCCAAAATCTGACTTTTGGCAATTCACTCAAAAATGGTGCCAGAAGCTTGCAAATGATCCCTAAGCCCTAATCTGACTTTTGGCAATTCACTCAAAAATGGTGCCAGAAGCTTGCAAATGATCCCCTGAAACCTTTGGCCATGGAAACAGATGGCTTTTTATCACAGGACAAGAAATCAGCCCTCAAAAACGTAACCGGCAGAAAATATTTTTTTTGAAAAAATCCCTAAGCCCCGGGGTCACAATTTCAGCAAAAATCTGACTTTTGGCAATTCACTCAAAAATTGTGCCAGAAGCTTGCAAATGATCCCCTGAAAGCTTTGGTGATGGAAACAGAAGGCTTTTTTATCACAGGACAAGAAATCAGCCCTCAAAAACTTAACCGGCAGAAAATATTTTTTTGAAAAAATCCCTAAGCCCCGGGGTCACAATTTCAGCAAAAATCTGACTTTTGGCAATTCACTCAAAAATGGTGCCAGAAGCTTGCAAATGATCCCCTGAAAGCTTTGGCGATGGAAACAGAAGGCTTTTTATCACAGGACAAGAAATCCGCGCTCTAAAACTTAACCGGCAGAAAATATTTTTTTGAAAAAATCCCTAAGCCCCGGGGTCACAATTTCAGCAAAAATCTGACTTTTGGAAATTCACTCAAAAATGGTGCCAGAAGCTTGCAAATGATCCCCTGAAAGCTTTGGCGATGGAAACAGAAGACTTTTTATCACAGGACAAGAAATCAGCCCTCAAAAACGTAACCGGCAGAAAATATTTTTTTGAAAAAATCCCTAAGCCCCGGGGTCACAATTTCAGCCAAAATCTGACTTTTGGCAATTCACTCAAAAATGGTGCCAGAAGCTTGCAAATGATCCCTAAGCCCTAATCTGACTTTTGGCAATTCACTCAAAAATGGTGCCAGAAGCTTGCAAATGATCCCCTGAAACCTTTGGCCATGGAAACAGATGGCTTTTTATCACAGGACAAGAAATCAGCCCTCAAAAACGTAACCGGCAGAAAATATTTTTTTGAAAAAATCCCTAAGCCCCGGGGTCACAATTTCAGCAAAAATCTGACTTTTGGCAATTCACTCAAAAATTGTGCCAGAAGCTTGCAAATGATCCCCTGAAAGCTTTGGTGATGGAAACAGAAGGCTTTTTTATCACAGGACAAGAAATCAGCCCTCAAAAACTTAACCGGCAGAAAATATTTTTTTGAAAAAATCCCTAAGCCCCAGGGTCACAATTTCAGCAAAAATCTGACTTTTGGAAATTCACTCAAAAATGGTGCCAGAAGCTTGCAAATGATCCCCTGAAAGCTTTGGCGATGGAAACAGAAGACTTTTTATCACAGGACAAGAAATCAGCCCTCAAAAACGTAACCGGCAGAAAATATTTTTTTGAAAAAATCCCTAAGCCCCGGGGTCACAATTGTAGCCAAAATCTGACTTTTGGCAATTCACTCAAAAATGGTGCCAGAAGCTTGCAAATGATCCCCTGAAAGCTTTGGCGATGGAAACAGAAGGCTTTTTATCACAGGACAAGAAATCAGCCCTCAAAAACGTAACCGGCAGAAAATATTTTTTTGAAAAAATCCCTAAGCCCCGGGGTCACAATTTCAGCAAAAATCTGACTTTTGGCAATTCACTCAAAAATGGTGCCAGAAGCTTGCAAATGATCCCTAAGCCCTAATCTGACTTTTGGCAATTCACCCAAAAATGGTGCCAGAAGCTTGCAAATGATTCCCTGAAACCTTTGGCGATGGAAACAGAAGGCTTTTTATCACAGGACAAGAAATCAGCCCTCAAAAACGTAACCGGCAGAAAATATTTTTTTGAAAAAATCCCTAAGCCCCGGGGTCACAATTTCAGCAAAAATCTGACATTTGGCAATTCACTCAAAAATGGTGCCAGAAGCTTGCAAATGATCCCCTGAAAGCTTTGGCAATGGAAACAGAAGGCTTTTTATCACAGGACAAGAAATCAGCCCTCAAAAACGTAACCGGCAGAAAATAATTTTTTGGAAAAATCCCTAAGCCCCGGGGTCACAATTTCAGCCAAAATCTGACTTTTGGCAATCCACTCAAAAATGGTGCCAGAAGCTTGCAAATGATCCCCTGAAAGCTTTGGCGATGGAAACAGAAGGCTTTTTATCACAGGACAAGAAATCAGCCCTCAAAAACTTAACCGGCAGAAAATATTTTTTTGAAAAAATCCCTAAGCCCCGGGGTCACAATTTCAGCAAAAATCTGACTTTTGGCAATTCACTCAAAAATGGTGCCAGAAGCTTGCAAATGATCCCCTGAAAGCTTTGGCGATGGAAACAGAAGGCTTTTTATCACAGGACAAGAAATCCGCGCTCAAAAACTTAACCGGCAGAAAATATTTTTTTGAAAAAATCCCTAAGCCCCCGGGGTCACAATTTCAGCAAAAATCTGACTTTTGGCAATTCACTCAAAAATGGTGCCAGAAGCTTGCAAATGATCCCTAAGCCCTAATCTGACTTTTGGCAATTCACTCAAAAATGGTGCCAGAAGCTTGCAAATGATTCCCTGAAACCTTTGGCGATGGAAACAGAAGGCTTTTTATCACAGGACAAGAAATCAGCCCTCAAAAACGTAACCGGCAGAAAATATTTTTTTGAAAAAATCCCTAAGCCCCGGGGTCACAATTTCAGCAAAAATCTGACTTTTGGCAATTCACTCAAAAATGGTGCCAGAAGCTTGCAAATGATCCCTAAGCAATAATCTGACTTTTGGCAATTCACTCAAAAATGGTGCCAGAAGCTTTCAAATGATCCCCTGAAAGCTTTGGCGATGGAAACAGAAGGCTTTTTATCACAGGACAAGAAATCAGCCCTCAAAAACGTAACAGGCAGAAAATGTTTTTTTGAAAAAATCCCTAAGACCCAGGGTCACAATTTCAGCAAAAATCTGACTTTTGGCAATTCACTCAAAAATGGTTCCAGAAGCTTGCAAATGATCCCCTGAAAGCTTTGGCCATGGAAACAGAAGGCTTTTTATCACAGGACAAGAAATCAGCCCTCAAAAACGTAACCGGCAGAAAATATTTTTTTGAAAAAATCCCTAAGCCCCGGGGTCACAATTTCAGCAAAAATCTGACTTTTGGCAATTCACTCAAAAATGGTGCCAGAAGCTTGCAAATGATCCCTAAGCCCTAATCTGACTTTTGGCAATTCACTCAAAAATGGTGCCAGAAGCTTGCAAATGATCCCCTGAAAGCTTTGGCGATGGAAACAGAAGGCTTTTTATCACAGGAGAAGAAATCAGCCCTCAAAAACGTAACCGGCAGAAAATATTTTTTTGAAAAAATCCCTAAGCCCCGGGGTCACAATTTCAGCAAAAATCTGACATTTGGCAATTCACTCAAAAATGGTGCCAGAAGCTTGCAAATGATCCCCTGAAAGCTTTGGCGATGGAAACAGAAGGCTTTTTATCACAGGACAAGAAATCCGCGCTCAAAAACTTAACCGGCAGAAAATATTTTTTTGAAAAAATCCCTAAGCCCCGCGGTCACAATTTCAGCAAAAATCTGACTTTTGGCAATTCACTCAAAAATGGTGCCAGAAGCTTGCAAATGACCCCTAAGCCCTAATCTGACTTTTGGCAATTCACTCAAAAATGGGGCCAGAAGCTTGCAAATGATCCCCTGAAAGCTTTGGCGATGGAAACAGAAGGCTTTTTATCACAGGACAAGAAATCAGCCCTCAAAAACGTAACCGGCAGAAAATATTTTTTTGAAAAAATCCCTAAGCCCCGGGGTCACAATTTCAGCAAAAAACTGACATTTGGCAATTCACTCAAAAATGGTGCCAGAAGCTTGCAAATGATCCCCTGAAAGCTTTGGCGATGGAAACAGAAGGCTTTTTCTCACAGGACAAGAAATCAGTCCTCAAAAACTTAACCGGCAGAAAATATTTTTTTGAAAAAATCCCTAAGCCCCGGGGTCACAATTTCAGCAAAAATCTGACTTTTGGCAATTCACTCAAAAATGGTGCCAGAAGCTTGCAAATGATCCCTAAGCAATAATCTGACTTTTGGCAATTCACTCAAAAATGGTGCCAGAAGCTTTCAAATGATCCCCTGAAAGCTTTGGCGATGGAAACAGAAGGCTTTTTATCACAGGACAAGAAATCAGCCCTCAAAAACGTAACAGGCAGAAAATGTTTTTTTGAAAAAATCCCTAAGACCCAGGGTCACAATTTCAGCAAAAATCTGACTTTTGGCAATTCACTCAAAAATGGTTCCAGAAGCTTGCAAATGATCCCCTGAAAGCTTTGGCCATGGAAACAGAAGGCTTTTTATCACAGGACAAGAAATCAGCCCTCAAAAACGTAACCGGCAGAAAATATTTTTTTGAAAAAATCCCTAAGCCCCGGGGTCACAATTTCAGCAAAAATCTGACTTTTGGCAATTCACTCAAAAATGGTGCCAGAAGCTTGCAAATGATCCCTAAGCCCTAATCTGACTTTTGGCAATTCACTCAAAAATGGTGCCAGAAGCTTGCAAATGATCCCCTGAAAGCTTTGGCGATGGAAACAGAAGGCTTTTTATCACAGGAGAAGAAATCAGCCCTCAAAAACGTAACCGGCAGAAAATATTTTTTTGAAAAAATCCCTAAGCCCCGGGGTCACAATTTCAGCAAAAATCTGACATTTGGCAATTCACTCAAAAATGGTGCCAGAAGCTTGCAAATGATCCCCTGAAAGCTTTGGCGATGGAAACAGAAGGCTTTTTATCACAGGACAAGAAATCCGCGCTCAAAAACTTAACCGGCAGAAAATATTTTTTTGAAAAAATCCCTAAGCCCCGGGGTCACAATTTCAGCAAAAATCTGACTTTTGGCAATTCACTCAAAAATGGTGCCAGAAGCTTGCAAATGACCCCTAAGCCCTAATCTGACTTTTGGCAATTCACTCAAAAATGGTGCCAGAAGCTTGCAAATGATCCCCTGAAAGCTTTGGCGATGGAAACAGAAGGCTTTTTATCACAGGACAAGAAATCCGCGTTCAAAAACTTAACCGGCAGAAAATATTTTTTTGAAAAAATCCCTAAGCCCCGGGGTCACAATTTCAGCAAAAATCTGACTTTTGGCAATTCACTCAAAAATGGTGCCAGAAGCTTGCAAATGACCCCTAAGCCCTAATCTGACTTTTGGCAATTCACTCAAAAATGGTGCCAGAAGCTTGCAAATGATCCCCTGAAAGCTTTGGCGATGGAAACAGAAGGCTTTTTATCACAGGACAAGAAATCAGCCCTCAAAAACGTAACCGGCAGAAAATATTTTTTTGAAAAAATCCCTAAGCCCCGGGGTCACAATTTCAGCAAAAATCTGACATTTGGCAATTCACTCAAAAATGGTGCCAGAAGCTTGCAAATGATCCCCTGAAAGCTTTGGCGATGGAAACAGAAGGCTTTTTATCACAGGACAAGAAATTCGCGCTCAAAAACTTAACCGGCAGAAAATATTTTTTTGAAAAAATCCCTAAGCCCCGGGGTCACAATTTCAGCAAAAATCTGACTTTTGGCAATTCACTCAAAAATGCTGCCAGAAGCTTGCAAATGATCCCCTGAAAGCTTTGGCCATGGAAACAGAAGGCTTTTTATCAGAGGACAAGAAATCAGCCCTCAAAAACGTAACCGGCAGAAAATATTTTTTTGAAAAAATCCTTAAGGCCTGGGGTCACAATTTCAGCCAAAATCTGACTTTTGGCAATTCACTCAAAAATGGGGCCAGAAGCTTGCAAATGATCCCCTGAAAGCTTTGGCGATGGAAACAGAAGGCTTTTTATCACAGGACAAGAAATCAGCCCTCAAAAACTTAACCGGCAGAAAATATTTTTTTGAAAAAATCCCTAAGCCCCGGGGTCACAATTTCAGCAAAAATCTGACTTTTGGCAATTCACTCAAAAATGGTGCCAGAAGCTTGCAAATGATCCCCTGAAAGCTTTGGCGATGGAAACAGAAGGCTTTTTATCACAGGACAAGTAATCAGCCCTCAAAAACGTAACCGGCAGAAAATATTTTTTTGAAAAAATCCCTAAGCCGCGGGGTCACAATTTCAGCCAAAATCTGACTTTTGGCAATTCACTCAAAAATGGTGCCAGAAGCTTGCAAATGATCCCCTGAAAGCGTTGGCGATGGAAACAGAAGGCTTTTTATCACAGGACAAGAAATCAGCCCTCAAAAACGTAACCGGCAGAAAATATTTTTTTGAAAAAATCCCTAAGCCCCGGGGTCACAATTTCAGCAAAAATCTGACTTTTGGCAATTCACTCAAAAATGGTGCCAGAAGCTTGCAAATGATCCCTAAGCCCTAATCTGACTTTTGGCAATTCACTCAAAAATGGTGCCAGAAGCTTGCAAATGATCCCCTGAAAGCTTTGGCGATGGAAAGAGAAGGCTTTTTATCACAGGACAAGAAATCAGCCCTCAAAAACGTAACCGGCAGAAAATATTTTTTTGAAAAAATCCCTAAGCCCCGGGGTCACAATTTCAGCAAAATTCTGACTTTTGGCAATTCACTCAAAAATGGTGCCAGAAGCTTGCAAATGATCCCCTGAAAGCTTTGGCGATGGAAACAGAAGGCTTTTTATCACAGGACAAGAAATCAGCCCTCAAAAACGTAACCGGCAGAAAATATTTTTTTGAAAAAATCCCTAAGCCCCGGGGTCACAATTTCAGCAAAAATCTGACTTTTGGCAATTCACTCAAAAATGGTGCCAGAAGCTTGCAAATGATTACCTGAAAGCTGTGGCGATGGAAACAGAAGGCTTTTTATCACAGGACAAGAAATCAGCCCTCAAAAACGTAAGCGGCAGAAAATATTTTTTTGAAAAAATCCCTAAGCCCCGGGGTCACAATTTCAGCAAAAATCTGACTTTTGGCAATTCACTCAAAAATGGTGCCAGAAGCTTGCAAATGATCCCCTGAAAGCTTTGGCCATGGAAACAGAAGGCTTTTTTATCACAGGACAAGAAATCAGCCCTCAAAAACATAACCGGCAGAAAATATTTTTTTTGAAAAAATCCCTAAGCCCCGGGGTCACAATTTCAGCAAAAATCTGACTTTTGACAATTCACTCAAAAATGGTGCCAGAAGCTTGCAAATGATCCCCTGAAAGCTTTGGCGATGGAAACAGAAGGCTTTTTATCACAGGACAAGAAATCAGCCCTCAAAAACGTAACCGGCAGAAAATATTTTTTTGAAAAAATCCCTAAGCCCCGGGGTCACAATTTCAGCAAAAATCTGACTTTTGGCAATTCACTCAAAAATGGTGCCAGAAGCTTGCAAATGATCCCCTGAAAGCTTTGGCCATGGAAACAGAAGGCTTTTTATCACAGGACAAGAAATCAGCCCTCAAAAACGTAACCGGCAGAATATATTTTTTTCAAAAAATCCCTAAGCCCCGGGGTCACAATTTCAGCCAAAATCTGACTTTTGGCAATTCACTCAAAAATGGTGCCAGAAGCTTGCAAATGATCCCCTGAAAGCTTTGGCGATGGAAACAGAAGGCTTTTTATCACAGGACAAGAAATCCGCGCTCAAAAACTTAACCGGCAGAAAATATTTTTTTGAAAAAATCCCTAAGCCCCGGGGTCACAATTTCAGCAAAAATCTGACTTTTGGCAATTCACTCAAAAATGGTGCCACAAGCTTGCAAATGATCCCTAAGCCCTAATCTGACTTTTGGCAATTCACTCAAAAATGGTGCCAGAAGCTTGCAAATGATCCCCTGAAAGCTTTGGCGATGGAAACAGAAGGCTTTTTATCACAGGACAAGAAATCAGCCCTCAAAAACGTAACCGGCAGAAAATATTTTTTTGACAAAATCCCTAAGCCCCGGGGTCACAATTTCAGCAAAAATCTGACTTTTGGCAATTCACTCAAAAATGGTGCCAGAAGCTTGCAAATGATCCCCTGAAAGCTTTGGCGATGGAAAAAGAAGGCTTTTTATCACAGGACAAGAAATCCGCGCTCAAAAACTTAACCGGCAGAAAATATTTTTTTGAAAAAATCCCTAAGCCCCGGGGTCACAATTTCAGCAAAAATCTGACTGTTGGCAATTCAGTCAAAAATGGTGCCAGAAGGTTGCAAATGATCCCTAAGCCCTAATCTGACTTTTGGCAATTCACTCAAAAATGGTGCCAGAAGCTTGCAAATGATTCCCTGAAACCTTTGGCGATGGAAACAGAAGGCTTTTTATCACAGGACAAGAAATCAGCCCTCAAAAACGTAACCGGCAGAAAATGTTTTTTTGAAAAAATCCCTAAGCCCCGGGGTCACAATTTCAGCAAAAATCTGACTTTTGGCAATTCACTCAAAAATGGTGCCAGAAGCTTGCAAATGATCCCCTGAAAGCTTTGGCGATGGAAACAGAAGGCTTTTTATCACAGGACAAGAAATCAGCCCTCAAAAACGTAACCGGCAGAAAATATTTTTTTGAAAAAATCCCTAAGCCGCGGGGTCACAATTTCAGCCAAAATCTGACTTTTGGCAATTCACTCAAAAATGGTGCCAGAAGCGTGCAAATGATCCCCTGAAAGCTTTGGCCATGGAAACAGAAGGCTTTTTATCACAGGACAAGAAATCAGCCCTCAAAAACGTAACCGGCAGAAAATATTTTTTTGAAAAAATCCCTAAGCCCCGGGGTCACAATTTCAGCAAAAATCTGACTTTTGGCAATTCACTCAAAAATGGTGCCAGAAGCTTGCAAATGATCCCCTGAAAGCTTTGGCGATGGAAAAAGAAGGCTTTTTATCACAGGACAAGAAATCCGCGCTCAAAAACTTAACCGGCAGAAAATATTTTTTTGAAAAAATCCCTAAGCCCCGGGGTCACAATTTCAGCAAAAATCTGACTTTTGGCAATTCAGTCAAAAATGGTGCCAGAAGGTTGCAAATGATCCCTAAGCCCTAATCTGACTTTTGGCAATTCACTCAAAAATGGTGCCAGAAGCTTGCAAATGATCCCCTGAAAGCTTTGGCGATGGAAACAGAAGGCTTTTTATCACAGGACAAGAAATCAGCCCTCAAAAACGTAACCGGCGGAAAATATTTTTTTGAAAAAATCCCTAAGCCGCGGGGTCACAATTTCAGCCAAAATCTGATTTTTGGCAATTCACTCAAAAATGGTGCCAGAAGCTTGCAAATGATCCCCTGAAAGCGTTGGCGATGGAAACAGAAGGCTTTTTATCACAGGAGAAGAAATCAGCCCTCAAAAACGTAACCGGCAGAAAATATTTTTTTGAAAAAATCCCTAAGCCCCGGGGTCACAATTTCAGCAAAAATCTGACTTTTGGCAATTCACTCAAAAATGGTGCCAGAAGCTTGCAAATGATCCCCTGAAAGCTTTGGCCATGGAAACAGAAGGCTTTTTTATCACAGGACAAGAAATCAGCCCTCAAAAACATAACCGGCAGAAAATATTTTTTTGAAAAAATCCCTAAGCCCCGGGGTCACAATTTCAGCAAAAATCTGACTTTTGGCAATTCACTCAAAAATGGTGCCAGAAGCTTGCAAATGATCCCTAAGCAATAATCTGACTTTTGGCAATTCACTCAAAAATGGTGCCAGAAGCTTGCAAATGATCCCCTGAAAGCTTTGGCGATGGAAACAGAAGGCTTTTTATCACAGGACAAGAAATTAGCCCTCAAAAACGTAACAGGCAGAAAATGTTTTTTTGAAAAAATCCCTAAGACCCAGGGTCACAATTTCAGCAAAAATCTGACTTTTGGCAATTCACTCAAAAATGGTGCAAGAAGCTTGCAAATGATCCCCTGAAAGCTGTGGCGATGGAAACAGAAGGCTTTTTATCACAGGACAAGAAATCAGCCCTCAAAAACGTAACCGGCAGAAAATATTTTTTTGAAAAAATCCCTAAGCCCCGGGGTCACAATTTCAGCAAAAATCTGACTTTTGGCAATTCACTCAAAAATGGTGCCAGAAGCTTGCAAATGATCCCTAAGCAATAATCTGACTTTTGGCAATTCACTCAAAAATGGTGCCAGAAGCTTGCAAATGATCCCCTGAAAGGTTTGGCGATGGAAACAGAAGGCTTTTTATCACAGGACAAGAAATCAGCCCTCAAAAACGTAACAGGCAGAAAATGTTTTTTTGAAAAAATCCCTAAGACCCAGGGTCACAATTTCAGCAAACATCTGACTTTTGGCAATTCACTCAAAAATGGTGCAAGAAGCTTGCAAATGATCCCCTGAAAGCTGTGGCGATGGAAACAGAAGGCTTTTTATCACAGGACAAGAAATCAGCCCTCAAAAACGTAACCGGCAGAAAATATTTTTTTGAAAAAATCCCTAAGCCCCGGGGTCACAATTTCAGCCAAAATCTGACTTTTGGCAATTCACTCAAAAATGGTGCCAGAAGCTTGCAAATGATCCCCTGAAAGCTTTGGCGATGGAAACAGAAGGCTTTTTTATCACAGGACAAGAAATGAGCCCTCAAAAACATAACCGGCAGAAAATATTTTTTTGAAAAAATCCCTAAGCCCCGGGGTCACAATTTCAGCAAAAATCTGACTTTTGGCAATTCACTCAAAAATGGTGCCAGAAGCTTGCAAATGATCCCTAAGCCCTAATCTGACTTTTGGCAATTCACTCAAAAATGGTGCCAGAAGCTTGCAAATGATCCCCTGAAAGCTTTGGCGATGGAAACAGAAGGCTTTTTATCACAGGACAAGAAATCAGCCCTCAAAAACGTAACAGGCAGAAAATGTTTTTTTGAAAAAATCCCTAAGACCCAGGGTCACAATTTCAGCAAAAATCTGACTTTTGGCAATTCACTCAAAAATGGTGCAAGAAGCTTGCAAATGATCCCCTGAAAGCTGTGGCGATGGAAACAGAAGGCTTTTTATCACAGGACAAGAAATCAGCCCTCAAAAACGTAACCGGCAGAAAATATTTTTTTGAAAAAATCCCTAAGCCCCGGGGTCACAATTTCAGCAAAAATCTGACTTTTGGCAATTCACTCAAAAATGGTTCCAGAAGCTTGCAAATGATCCCCTGAAAGCTTTGGCCATGGAAACAGAAGGCTTTTTATCACAGGACAAGAAATCAGCCCTCAAAAACGTAACCGGCAGAAAATATTTTTTTGAAAAAATCCCTAAGCCCCGGGGTCACAATTTCAGCCAAAATCTGACTTTTGGCAATTCACTCAAAAATGGTGCCAGAAGCTTGCAAATGATCCCCTGAAAGCTTTGGCGATGGAAACAGAAGGCTTTTTATCACAGGACAAGAAATCAGCCCTCAAAAACTTAACCGGCAGAAAATATTTTTTTGAAAAAATCCCTAAGCCCCGGGGTCACAATTTCAGCAAAAATCTGACTTTTGGCAATTCACTCAAAAATGGTGCCAGAAGCTTGCAAATGATCCCCTGAAAGCTTTGGCGATGGAAACAGAAGGCTTTTTATCACAGGACAAGAAATCAGCCCTCAAAAACGTAACCGGCAGAAAATATTTTTTTGAAAAAATCCCTAAGCCCCGGGGTCACAATTTCAGCCAAAAACTGACTTTTGGCAATTCACTCAAAAATGGTGCCAGAAGCTTGCAAATGATCCCCTGAAAGCTTTGGCGATGGAAACAGAAGACTTTTTATCACAGGACAAGAAATCAGCCCTCAAAAACGTAACCGGAAGAAAATATTTTTTTGAAACAATCCCTAAGCCCCGGGGTCACAATTTCAGCAAAAATCTGGCTTTTGGCAATTCACTCAAAAATGGTGCCAGAAGCTTGCAAATGATCCCCTGAAAGCTTTGGCCATGGAAACAGAAGGCTTTTTATCACAGGACAAGAAATCAGCCCTCAAAAACGTAACCGGCAGAAAATATTTTTTTGAAAAAATCCCTAAGCCCCAGGGTCACAATTTCAGCAAAAATCTGACTTTTGGCAATTCACTCAAAAATGGTGCCAGAAGCTTGCAAATGATCCCTAAACCCTAATCTGACTTTTGGCAATTCACTCAAAAATGGTGCCAGAAGCTTGCAAATGATCCCCTGAAACCTTTGGCGATGGAAACAGAAGACCTTTTATCACAGGACAAGAAATCAGCCCTCAAAAACGTAACCGGAAGAAAATATTTTTTTGAAACAATCCCTAAGCCCCGGGGTCACAATTTCAGCAAAAATCTGGCTTTTGGCAATTCACTCAAAAATGGTGCCAGAAGCTTGCAAATGATCCCCTGAAAGCTTTGGCCATGGAAACAGAAGGCTTTTTATCACAGGACAAGAAATCAGCCCTCAAAAACGTAACCGGCAGAAAATATTTTTTTGAAAAAATCCCTAAGTCCCAGGGTCACAATTTCAGCAAAAATCTGACTTTTTGCAATTCACTCAAAAATGGTGCCAGAAGCTTGCAAATGATCCCTAAACCCTAATCTGACTTTTGGCAATTCACTCAAAAATGGTGCCAGAAGCTTGCAAATGATCCCCTGAAAGCTTTGGCGATGGAAACAGAAGGCTTTTTATCACAGGACAAGAAATCAGCCCTCAAAAACGTAACCGGCAGAAAATATTTTTTTGAAAAAATCCCTAAGCCCCGGGGTCACAATTTCAGCAAAAATCTGACTTTTGGCAATTCACTCAAAAATGGTGCCAGAAGCTTGCAAATGATCCCCCGAAAGCTTTGGCGATGGAAACAGAAGGCTTTTTATCACAGGAGAAGAAATCAGCCCTCAAAAACGTAACCGGCAGAAAATATTTTTTTGAAAAAATCCCTAAGCCCCGGGGTCACAATTTCAGCAAAAATCTGACTTTTGGCAATTCACTCAAAAATTGTGCCAGAAGCTTGCAAATGATCCCCTGAAAGCTTTGGTGATGGAAACAGAAGGCATTTTTATCACAGGACAAGAAATCAGCCCTCAAAAACTTAACCGGCAGAAAATATTTTTTTGAAAAAATCCCTAAGCACCGGGGTCACAATTTCAGCAAAAATCTGACTTTTGGCAATTCACTCAAAAATGGTGCCAGAAGCTTGCAAATGATCCCCTGAAAGCTTTGGCGATGGAAACAGAAGGCTTTTTATCACAGGACAAGAAATCCGCGCTCTAAAACTTAACCGGCAGAAAATATTTTTTTGAAAAAATCCCTAAGCCCCGGGGTCACAATTTCAGCAAAAATCTGACTTTTGGCAATTCACTCAAAAATGGTGCCAGAAGCTTGCAAATGATCCCCTGAAAGCTTTGGCGATGGAAACAGAAGACTTTTTATCACAGGACAAGAAATCAGCCCTCAAAAACGTAACCGGAAGAAAATATTTTTTTGAAACAATCCCTAAGCCCCGGGGTCACAATTTCAGCAAAAATCTGGCTTTTGGCAATTCACTCAAAAATGGTGCCAGAAGCTTGCAAATGATCCCCTGAAAGCTTTGGCCATGGAAACAGAAGGCTTTTTATCACAGGACAAGAAATCAGCCCTCAAAAACGTAACCGGCAGAAAATATTTGTTTGAAAAAATCCCTAAGCCCCAGGGTCACAATTTCAGCAAAAATCTGACTTTTGGCAATTCACTCAAAAATGGTGCCAGAAGCTTGCAAATGATCCCTAAACCCTAATCTGACTTTTGGCAATTCACTCAAAAATGGTGCCAGAAGCTTGCAAATGATCCCCTGAAAGCTTTGGCGATGGAAACAGAAGGCTTTTTTATCACAGGACAAGAAATGAGCCCTCAAAAACATAACCGGCAGAAAATATTTTTTTGAAAAAATCCCTAAGCCCCGGGGTCACAATTTCAGCAAAAATCTGACTTTTGGCAATTCACTCAAAAATGGTGCCAGAAGCTTGCAAATGATCCCTAAGCCCTAATCTGACTTTTGGCAATTCACTCAAAAATGGTGCCAGAAGCTTGCAAATGATCCCCTGAAAGCTTTGGCGATGGAAACAGAAGGCTTTTTATCACAGGACAAGAAATCAGCCCTCAAAAACGTAACAGGCAGAAAATGTTTTTTTGAAAAAATCCCTAAGACCCAGGGTCACAATTTCAGCAAAAATCTGACTTTTGGCAATTCACTCAAAAATGGTGCAAGAAGCTTGCAAATGATCCCCTGAAAGCTGTGGCGATGGAAACAGAAGGCTTTTTATCACAGGACAAGAAATCAGCCCTCAAAAACGTAACCGGCAGAAAATATTTTTTTGAAAAAATCCCTAAGCCCCGGGGTCACAATTTCAGCAAAAATCTGACTTTTGGCAATTCACTCAAAAATGGTTCCAGAAGCTTGCAAATGATCCCCTGAAAGCTTTGGCCATGGAAACAGAAGGCTTTTTATCACAGGACAAGAAATCAGCCCTCAAAAACGTAACCGGCAGAAAATATTTTTTTGAAAAAATCCCTAAGCCCCGGGGTCACAATTTCAGCCAAAATCTGACTTTTGGCAATTCACTCAAAAATGGTGCCAGAAGCTTGCAAATGATCCCCTGAAAGCTTTGGCGATGGAAACAGAAGGCTTTTTATCACAGGACAAGAAATCAGCCCTCAAAAACTTAACCGGCAGAAAATATTTTTTTGAAAAAATCCCTAAGCCCCGGGGTCACAATTTCAGCAAAAATCTGACTTTTGGCAATTCACTCAAAAATGGTGCCAGAAGCTTGCAAATGATCCCCTGAAAGCTTTGGCGATGGAAACAGAAGGCTTTTTATCACAGGACAAGAAATCAGCCCTCAAAAACGTAACCGGCAGAAAATATTTTTTTGAAAAAATCCCTAAGCCCCGGGGTCACAATTTCAGCCAAAAACTGACTTTTGGCAATTCACTCAAAAATGGTGCCAGAAGCTTGCAAATGATCCCCTGAAAGCTTTGGCAATGGAAACAGAAGACTTTTTATCACAGGACAAGAAATCAGCCCTCAAAAACGTAAGCGGAAGAAAATATTTTTTTGAAACAATCCCTAAGCCCCGGGGTCACAATTTCAGCAAAAATCTGGCTTTTGGCAATTCACTCAAAAATGGTGCCAGAAGCTTGCAAATGATCCCCTGAAAGCTTTGGCCATGGAAACAGAAGGCTTTTTATCACAGGACAAGAAATCAGCCCTCAAAAACGTAACCGGCAGAAAATATTTTTTTGAAAAAATCCCTAAGCCCCAGGGTCACAATTTCAGCAAAAATCTGACTTTTGGCAATTCACTCAAAAATGGTGCCAGAAGCTTGCAAATGATCCCTAAACCCTAATCTGACTTTTGGCAATTCACTCAAAAATGGTGCCAGAAGCTTGCAAATGATCCCCTGAAACCTTTGGCGATGGAAACAGAAGACCTTTTATCACAGGACAAGAAATCAGCCCTCAAAAACGTAACCGGAAGAAAATATTTTTTTGAAACAATCCCTAAGCCCCGGGGTCAAAATTTCAGCAAAAATCTGGCTTTTGGCAATTCACTCAAAAATGGTGCCAGAAGCTTGCAAATGATCCCCTGAAAGCTTTGGCCATGGAAACAGAAGGCTTTTTATCACAGGACAAGAAATCAGCCCTCAAAAACGTAACCGGCAGAAAATATTTTTTTGAAAAAATCCCTAAGTCCCAGGGTCACAATTTCAGCAAAAATCTGACTTTTTGCAATTCACTCAAAAATGGTGCCAGAAGCTTGCAAATGATCCCTAAACCCTAATCTGACTTTTGGCAATTCACTCAAAAATGGTGCCAGAAGCTTGCAAATGATCCCCTGAAAGCTTTGGCGATGGAAACAGAAGGCTTTTTATCACAGGACAAGAAATCAGCCCTCAAAAACGTAACCGGCAGAAAATATTTTTTTGAAAAAATCCCTAAGCCCCGGGGTCACAATTTCAGCAAAAATCTGACTTTTGGCAATTCACTCAAAAATGGTGCCAGAAGCTTGCAAATGATCCCCCGAAAGCTTTGGCGATGGAAACAGAAGGCTTTTTATCACAGGAGAAGAAATCAGCCCTCAAAAACGTAACCGGCAGAAAATATTTTTTTGAAAAAATCCCTAAGCCCCGGGGTCACAATTTCAGCAAAAATCTGACTTTTGGCAATTCACTCAAAAATTGTGCCAGAAGCTTGCAAATGATCCCCTGAAAGCTTTGGTGATGGAAACAGAAGGCATTTTTATCACAGGACAAGAAATCAGCCCTCAAAAACTTAACCGGCAGAAAATATTTTTTTGAAAAAATCCCTAAGCACCGGGGTCACAATTTCAGCAAAAATCTGACTTTTGGCAATTCACTCAAAAATGGTGCCAGAAGCTTGCAAATGATCCCCTGAAAGCTTTGGCGATGGAAACAGAAGACTTTTTATCACAGGACAAGAAATCAGCCCTCAAAAACGTAACCGGAAGAAAATATTTTTTTGAAACAATCCCTAAGCCCCGGGGTCACAATTTCAGCAAAAATCTGGCTTTTGGCAATTCACTCAAAAATGGTGCCAGAAGCTTGCAAATGATCCCCTGAAAGCTTTGGCCATGGAAACAGAAGGCTTTTTATCACAGGACAAGAAATCAGCCCTCAAAAACGTAACCGGCAGAAAATATTTGTTTGAAAAAATCCCTAAGCCCCAGGGTCACAATTTCAGCAAAAATCTGACTTTTGGCAATTCACTCAAAAATGGTGCCAGAAGCTTGCAAATGATCCCTAAACCCTAATCTGACTTTTGGCAATTCACTCAAAAATGGTGCCAGAAGCTTGCAAATGATCCCCTGAAACCTTTGGCGATGGAAACAGAAGGCTTTTTATCACAGGACAAGAAATCAGCCCTCAAAAACGTAACCGGCAGAAAATATTTTTTTGAAAAAATCCCTAAGCCCCGGGGTCACAATTTCAGCAAAAATCTGATTTTTGGCAATTCACTCAAAAATGGTGCCAGAAGCTTGCAAATGATCCCCCGAAAGCTTTGGCGATGGAAACAGAAGGCTTTTTATCACAGGAGAAGAAATCAGCCCTCAAAAACGTAACCGGCAGAAAATATTTTTTTGAAAAAATCCCTAAGCCCCGGAGTCACAATTTCAGCAAAAATCTGGCTTTTGGCAATTCACTCAAAAATGGTGCCAGAAGCTTGCAAATGATCCCCTGAAAGCTTTGGCCATGGAAACAGAAGGCTTTTTATCACAGGACAAGAAATCAGCCCTCAAAAACGTAACCGGCAGAAAATATTTTTTTGAAAAAATCCCTAAGCCCCAGGGTCACAATTTCAGCAAAAATCTGACTTTTGGCAATTCACTCAAAAATGGTGCCAGAAGCTTGCAAATGATCCCCAGAAAGCTTTGGCGATTGAAACAGAAGGCTTTTTATCACAGGACAAGAAATCAGCCCTCAAAAACGTAACCGGCAGAAAATATTTTTTTGAAAAAATCCCTAAGCCCCGGGGTCACAATTTCAGCAAAAATCTGATTTTTGGCAATTCACTCAAAAATGGTGCCAGAAGCTTGCAAATGATCCCCCGAAAGCTTTGGCGATGGAAACAGAAGGCTATTTATCACAGGACAAGAAATCCGCGCTCAAAAACGTAACCGGCAGAAAATATTTTTTTGAAAAAGTCCCTAAGCCCCGGGGTCACAATTTCAGCAAAAATCTGACTTTTGCCAATTCACTCAAAAATGGTGCCAGAAGCTTGCAAATGATCCCCTGAAAGCTTTGGTGATGGAAACAGAAGGCTTTTTTATCACAGGACAAGAAATCAGCCCTCAAAAACTTAACCGGCAGAAAATATTTTTTTGAAAAAATCCCTAAGCCCCGGGGTCACAATTTCAGCAAAAATCTGACTTTTGGCAATTCACTCAAAAATGGTGCCAGAAGCTTGCAAATGATCCCCTGAAAGCTTTGGCGATGGAAACAGAAGGCTTTTTATCACAGGACAAGAAATCCGCGCTCTAAAACTTAACCGGCAGAAAATATTTTTTTGAAAAAATCCCTATGCCCCGGGGTCACAATTTCAGCAAAAATCTGACTTTTGGCAATTCACTCAAAAATGGTGCCAGAAGCTTGCAAATGATCCCCTGAATGCTTTGGCGATGGAAACAGAAGACTTTTTATCACAGGACAAGAAATCAGCCCTCAAAAACGTAACCGGAAGAAAATATTTTTTTGAAACAATCCCTAAGCCCCGGGGTCAGAATTTCAGCAAAAATCTGGCTTTTGGCAATTCACTCAAAAATGGTGCCAGAAGCTTGCAAATGATCCCCTGAAAGCTTTGGCCATGCAAACAGAAGGCTTTTTATCACAGGACAAGAAATCAGCCCTCAAAAACGTAACTGGCAGAAGATATTTTTTTGAAAAAATCCCTAAGCCCCGGGGTCACAATTTCAGTAAAAATCTGACTTTTGGCAATTCACTCAAAAATGGTGCCAGAAGCTTGCAAATGATCCCTAAGCCCTAATCTGACTTTTGGCAATTCACTCAAAAATGGTGCCAGAAGCTTGCAAATGATTCCCTGAAACCTTTGGCGATGGAAACAGAAGACTTTTTATCACAGGACAAGAAATCAGCCCTCAAAAACGTAACCGGCAGAAAATATTTTTTTGAAAAAATCCCTAACCCCCGGGGTCACAATTTCAGCCAAAATCTGACTTTTGGCAATTCACTCAAAAATGGTGCCAGAAGCTTGCAAATGATCCCCTGAAAGCTTTGGCAATGGAAACAGAAGGCTTTTTATCACAGTACAAGAAATCAGCCCTCAAAAACGTAACCGGCAGAAAATATTTTTTTGAAAAAATCCCTAAGCCCCGGGGTCACAATTTCAGCAAAAATCTGACTTTTGGCAATTCAATCAAAAATGGTGCCAGAAGCTTGCAAATGATCCCCTGAAAGCTTTGGCGATGGAAACAGAAGGCTTTTTATCACAGGACAAGAAATCAGCCCTCAAAAACGTAACCGGCAGAAAATAATTTTTTGGAAAAATCCCTAAGCCCCGGGGTCACAATTTCAGCCAAAATCTGACTTTTGGCAATTCACTCAAAAATGGTGCCAGAAGCTTGGAAATGATCCCCTGAAAGCTTTGGCGATGGAAACAGAAGGCTTTTTATCACAGGACAAGAAATCAGCCCTCAAAAACGTAACCGGCAGAAAATATTTTTTTGAAAAAATCCCTAAGCCCCGGGGTCACAATTTCAGCCAAAATCTGACTTTTGGCAATTCACTCAAAAATGGTGCCAGAAGCTTGCAAATGATTACCTGAAAGCTGTGGCGATGGAAACAGAAGGCTTTTTATCACAGGACAAGAAATCAGCCCTCAAAAACGTAACCGGCAGAAAATATTTTTTTGAAAAAATCCCTAAGGCCCGGGGTCACAATTTCAGCAAAAATCTGACTTTTGGCAATTCACTCAAAAATGGTGCCAGAAGCTTGCAAATGATCCCTAAGCCCTAATCTGACTTTTGGCAATTCACTGAAAAATGGTGCCAGAAGCTTGCAAATGATCCCCTGAAAGCTTTGGCGATGGAAACAGAAGGCTTTTTATCACAGGACAAGAAATCAGCCCTCAAAAACGTAACCGGCAGAAAATATTTTTTTGAAAAAATCCCTAAGGCCCGGGGTCACAATTTCAGCAAAAATCTGATTTTTGGCAATTCACTCAAAAATGGTGCCAGAAGCTTGCAAATGATCCCCTGAAAGCTTTGGCCATGGAAACAGAAGGCTTTTTATCACAGGACAAGAAATCAGCCCTCAAAAACGTAACTGGCAGAAGATATTTTTTTGAAAAAATCCCTAAGCCCCGGGGTCACAATTTCAGTAAAAATCTGACTTTTGGCAATTCACTCAAAAATGGTGCCAGAAGCTTGCAAATGATTCCCTGAAACCTTTGGCGATGGAAACAGAAGACTTTTTATCACAGGACAAGAAATCAGCCCTCAAAAACGTAACCGGCAGAAAATATTTTTTTGAAAAAATCCCTAACCCCCGGGGTCACAATTTCAGCCAAAATCTGACTTTTGGCAATTCACTCAAAAATGGTGCCAGAAGCTTGCAAATGATCCCCTGAAAGCTTTGGCAATGGAAACAGAAGGCTTTTTATCACAGTACAAGAAATCAGCCCTCAAAAACGTAACCGGCAGAAAATATTTTTTTGAAAAAATCCCTAAGCCCCGGGGTCACAATTTCAGCAAAAATCTGACTTTTGGCAATTCAATCAAAAATGGTGCCAGAAGCTTGCAAATGATCCCCTGAAAGCTTTGGCGATGGAAACAGAAGGCTTTTTATCACAGGACAAGAAATCAGCCCTCAAAAACGTAACCGGCAGAAGACCGGAAGATGGCCGCCGAACTAGCTGCAGAGTTCTGGAGGTTATCTGAGGCAAGTTCTAAATCTGCTTTTTAAACAGGCTCGACACCGGGCCAACCTTTGAAACTCCCTTTATAATATTTTTTAACTCCTCCAGAGTTTTTTAAGTAGTTTAATAGTCCTTTTAGCTTGCTGCTTCTAAAGAAAAAGAGCTCCTTTGCTACCTTGTTACCTTGTTATCTTGATGTCCGGAGGGTTTTGCTCCCCGCGACGCCGCACCCCTCAAGTCTGACCGACAACAAGGAAAACGGTTGACAGCTGATTTATTGCCAACTCCGTGTTACGCTCTGAACTATAAGCTATCAAATTACAAATTACAAACAGCTACCCCAAATCTTGCCTCATTTTGGACCTTAGCCCATAGCTGGGTGGACAAAGATTTACAAATGGTACTTACCAGAAAGCAATGTAGGGACCTGGGGATAGTGACAAGCCCACTGTTCCAGGAGTGTTATGAGAAACAGAGTAAAATCACGCAATACTTCTTCCACACAAGGGACAACGAAAATGGAAATGGAAATGAGCAAAAGATGGCTGAGATGGCTGAGTTGAAGCAGGATGAGGCTCTTCCTTTTCCCTCTGCTGCTCAAGATCACTCAACCTTCTCTAGAGGAATACAGGACACAGAGAATAACAGAGAGAATAACAACCAAAATAGAAATACAATGAGCCTGGCCCATGAAATAGTCTTGGCTGAGATATTATCTTCAGAGCTACAGGAAGAAACCCGAAACTCCCAGAAACCCCAGACTTCATCTATGGGCTCCCAGACGGAAAACAATGACTGCTATCCTCAGGACTGGCTGCTCTCTATAAATCTGGATCTGGCAGCTATGAAAAAATACTTAACAATAACAAACGGGCTGCTCCTGACATTAGTGGAAAATTATCCCTTCCAAGCTAAAGGCTCAGAACCCTATGGTGTTGATCCACAAACCACCCCTCAAGGGCCAGAATATACAAAGCAACCAGCAACCAGCAAGTGCACACAAGGATCAGCAGCGGAAAATCATTTACACCAAGGAAAGGACATAGGACTGCATGTATCTGCCCCTAAAACTGAATTTCCTATTGAAGTAAATCAAAAGAAGCGAGGCATTAGTAAGAGATCCCATAAGAAGAAAGCTGAAACTAAAAAGAAAAGTAAGAACATAAAAACTGCAAGGAAATCTGTTACAAACCGACGTGCATGCAAAGTATGCTGGAAAAGACTATATAAGCTGATTCCAACAAAATCAAAAACAAACTCTAACAAACCTGCTACACATGGCAGCAGAGAGAACAACAATGTGGATCCAGGAAAAAAGATCCAGCTGAAGTCTCTGAAAGAAACATCATTGCTGCCTAATAAAACAAGTGAGGAAACGGAATCACTACCCGGGTGCTCTATGCTGAAACCCCAAGGATCCATAAATATTAAAGAAGACTCACCCCACACTATTGATTATGGCAGATTTCAAGATGAGCCAGTAGCAGGGCAAGACCTGCCCCAGGATAAAGGATGGAAACTGATGTTGGCAGATAGGAAGTTAGCTTTTCTTAACTACCCGAAGCCAAAGGGCTTCCTTACACAGGAAGAACGCTTGGTGCATTTTGTGAATATTTTAGATGATATGCTGCCAGGGAAAATAAAATTAAATGACATTACCTCAGTAGATTTCATATTCTACAATGGATATTCTCTGCGAGTGATTACCTCCTTCAAAGATCAAAACTTGGCTAAATATATATATAGATCAAGATACCTGCTGTCAAAGAAAAGGATAACGGTAACAAGATTTTTCGAAAACAGCACATGTTTGAAATTGTTCCCTGATGAGTTTACGACTGCTGAGATAAGATTTACTTGTAAACCAAAGGAGGAGAGAGGACACTCAAAAGACAAACTGGAACATACTGAACAAGGGCCCTTGAAACTAAGACAGGAGATGAGATTGCCTAATGAGGGGATGGATAACTTCTATCCAGAAGAAAAGGCATTAATAAATCAGTTTGGATTGTTGCCTTTCTTTGCCCAATCTGAGATTTTGAGAAGATTGGAGACCCTTAGAAATAAGTTAACAGAGATGAATGCTCAGGAAAAAGTAAGAGAGAAAGAACCGGCAACGGACCAATTGAAGAAAGAGAACCTCTCTGAAAAAGCTAAAACAGACCTCACGAAAGATTACTTTTATAATACCTCTACAATTGCGGAGATAAACCTGTTAACAACAGATCCAACACAGTGCGTAAGGGACAGCAACAATCTACCACCTAAGAAGGAAACCATCCCTATGGCAACCACGAAAGACTACCCTTATATTACCTCTGCAGCTGCAGAGATAAACCTGACAACAACAGATCCAACACAGTGCGTAAGGGACAGCAACAACCTACCATCTAAGAAGGAAACCACCCCTGTGACAACCACAACGCGCTCTTGGACCAGCATGAGGTACCTGGATGAGGATGAACTTGGCACCAGTCAAATAGAACACCTCAAGGTAGATTTGCCAAAAAAAGGAGTACTGATCACTAACGTTAGCACGCTGCACCCTTCAACTGATTCTATTGAGTACCTGGGCGATAATACATCTATGGACATTGCCAAAATGAATGAAATCCAACTAACAGATAAAAAGATAGGCCCAAAAAATCTTCCAAAGGCAAATTGACTAAGACCAATTTTTGGCAAGACAACGTGCAACCTTGCCTTGCTAACTTGGAATATTGCAGGTTGGCAAAAGAGGTGTTCTGACCAATCCTTTGCTAAATATATCCAGAGACATGACATTGCTTTCCTCCAGGAGACCTGGAGCACAAGTGAAGTGGAGTTAAATGGTTTTTCTGCGTTCTCCCTCCCAGGTCTTTCAAGTACTAGAGGGGGGCGAGTTAAAGGTGGGTTAGTTACCTTAATCTCAACAAGGCTAAGGGCCACATTTAAAAAACTAGACCCACTAGACCATCTGGCCACAGCTGTGCAAGTACAGTGGAGAACCCAAAGCTGGCTGTTGATTAATGTATACCTACCTCCACAAAGAGAGAAAAGACTGATAAGAAATACTTGGGCTCAATTAGAACAGTATCTTGACAAACTACTAAATCAATTTCCTGATGCCTCTGTAGTGGTGGCAGGTGACCTAAATGCCAGAACTGGACAATCTGATGAGGCTTTGTGTGCCCATTTCCACGAAACAGCCCCCATTATAGAGGAAACCCACCCAATACCAGCTAGAATCTCAAAGGATAAAGGCTGCAATTATGCCGGCTTATGCCTACTACACTTGGTCAATAAGTTGGACCTGGTTATATTAAATGGCCGCACAGAGGGGGAGAAGGTCGGAGAATTCACATTTATATCTAACAATGGCGCCTCCACAATTGATTATATAATTGTGTCGTATGATCTTCAAAACAAAGTTCTGGAATGCAAAGTGGAGGAGCGCTTAGACAGTGATCATCTGCCATTAAGTGCACTTGTGGCTGCGGGAAAGGATTTATCCTGCGCTGAAAAAATCGAGCATTCGAGCCCTACAGCTTTGGAGCTCAGATATTCGCGCATTAGATGGACAGATGAACTGCATAAGGAAATTTCAAGTAGGCTATGCTCAAAGGAATTCCTCATTAAGAGAGAAAACCTCATAACTTCCTCAAGCCATGAATTAAAGATAAATTTATTTCAGGAGCTAATTTTACTCCTTCAAGATCCCCTGAAGGAAAAAAGGAACAGGCCAAGTAGACAATCCTCAGTATATAAAAACTCCAAACCCTGGTTCGATCAAGAATGTCAGGATATGAAGCTAAATTTACTGAAAAAATACAAGAATTATAGATCTGCCAATTTACCCCAACTCCCCACGGGCTGGTTTGAAGATAAACGGAATTATAAAATTTTGATCAAAAACAAAAAACTCCTGGCACAGAAAAGAGAATGGAAATGCCTAATAGATGCATCCAGAGAGAGAGATTCGGCCACCTTCTGGAGACTGGTAGCAAATGGAGTGCGACCTACTTCCTCAGAAGTGGAGTATACTATACCTGCAGGGACTTGGGAGGCATTTTTTCAATCTTCATATTCAGCTCTGCCTCTGACACAGCCACTAATACAGTGTGCGGCAGATGATGAGTGGCCTCCGGTGTCAGTTGCGGAGATTAGGAGGCTTATTCAGGCACTCAAATACAGAAAAGCCCCGGGAGCAGATAACATCTCTCCTGAACTTCTCAAAGCCAATATTGACTGGTGGGCCCCAGTCCTTGCCACCCTTTTCACCAGCATAGATCAAACAGCAATAATACCAGAGGACTGGGGATTGGCAATCATCGTTCCCATATTCAAGAAAGGCTGTAAACTTGATCCAGCCAATTACAGACCAATCAGTCTCTTAAGCATCATCAGCAAACTTTATGCAACTCACTTACGTGAAAAGTTTGCGGACTGGCTAGAACAGGAGCACATCCTAAAGGAAGCCCAGGCTGGCTTCAGGGCACATAGATCAACTCTAGACCAAGGACTGGTATTGCAACATCTAGTGGAGAAATACACCTCAAAGAAAGGAGGCTCTCTCTATGTAGCCTTTATAGATTTCAAATCAGCCTTCGACTCGATACCCCGGCACAGACTTTGGGAAAAACTAAATGTCACAAACATCGATAGACGTCTTTTGCTTCTTATCCGTAGACTACATGAAAATACTCGGATCCGTGTTAGATGCGACCGTTATGGGAACCTATCAAAGGAAATCCAAAGTTCCCATGGTGTCAAGCAAGGCTGTGTTCTTGCCCCTATTCTTTTTAACTTCTATATAAACTCCTTAGTCGGAAAGATGGAGGAAGCAAGTACTCACTCCCCAAATCTAAATAATACACCAATCCCGGTCCTTTTGTACGCAGATGATGCGGCACTTATTTCCTTCTCTTGTGTGGGTCTAAGAAAACTTTTACGAGCTCTTACAGAGTATTGCGAAGCTGAACACCTAATAATAAACTACACCAAATCAAAAATTATGGTGTTCTCCAAGAGAAAACTCCGACATAAATGGAAAATTAATAACCAACCTATTGAGCAAGTAACATCTTTTAGATATCTTGGAATAATTTTCGATGAGAAGGGGTCTTGGTGCCATCAGATTAAGAATTCCATTGTAAATGCGCAAAGATCTTCCAGAGCTATCATAAGATTCTTTTATAGAAAAGGAGGTCAATATGTTCCCGCTGCCTCCCAGGTCTTTGTTGCAAAAATACTTCCACAATTGACCTATGGCACCCAGATATTTAATTGTCAAAAACTCAAGACCCTGGAATCTGTACAAACTAAATTTTATCGTTCCCTACTAGGGTTACCTACCTGTGTCTCTAACACTGCCGTTAGGCTGGAGGTTGGCCAACTCCCTATTAATGCCAGGATATGGATCCTGAAGATTCATTTCTGGCTAAAACTCATATTTTTCCCAGTGGGAGTGGCTCCATTGACTCTACTAGACCCGTTCCAGTCTAAATGGAGATTGTCGCTCTATGAAAAACTGAGGGGCCTGGGGCTTTCCTCACAAGAACTTATAGCCTCAGGCTTTGAAAAGGCTAAAATGATGGTGAGCCAGCGAATAGGAGATGTAGAGCTTCAGGACCATATGAGCAAGATAGATAAATATCCAGCTATCCAAGATTATGGAAAAGGGTTTAACCTAACCCCATATTTGATGGACCTACAAATCGCAAAATATAGGCGGGCGTTTACCCTTACTAGATTTGATGTATTGCCATCTGCCTTACTAAAGGGCAGATACGAGGGCACACCCTATGCTGAACGAGTTTGCCCATGTGGTCTGAAGGAGGTGGAAACGGCTTCACATGTGTTGTTACACTGCGACCTTTACGGGGATATCAGGTTACTGTTTATCTCCCCTATCGTTCAGAAATTTCCAGGTCGATCTGAATCTCAGCGGCTGAAAATCCTACTAGGAGACAAAAACCCAGAAGTAACATTGAAAGTGGCCAAGTTTTCTGCGGCCGCGATCAAGCGGAGGGCATTAGCTGTAAAAAAGTAAAAGATCTGACCCCTGGATAAGCCCCCCCTTTTTTTAAGCCCATACATATACTGTAGTGCATACATGAGTATGTATATGTGTGTGTGTGTATATGTGCATTGTTTTTACGTATAATTTTACAACTTTTAACTGACACCACCATTCCCTTGTAAATTATTGCTGCCTTTTATGTCCCCCCCCTTTCTTCTGGTCTATGACCGTAATAAATTTATTCATTCATTCATTCATTCGTAACCGGCAGAAAATAATTTTTTGGAAAAATCCCTAAGGCCCGGGGTCACAATTTCAGCAAAAATCTGATTTTTGGCAATTCACTCAAAAATGGTGCCAGAAGCTTGCAAATGATCCCCTGAAAGCTTTGGCGATGGAAACAGAAGGCTTTTTATCACAGGAGAAGAAATCAGCCCTCAAAAACGTAACCGGCAGAAAATATTTTTTTGAAAAAATCCCTAAGCCCCGGGGTCACAATTTCAGCCAAAATCTGACTTTTGGCAATTCACTCAAAAATGGTGCCAGAAGCTTGCAAATGATCCCTAAGCCCTAATCTGACTTTTGGCAATTCACTCAAAAATGGTGCCAGAAGCTTGCAAATGATCCCCTGAAACCTTTGGCCATGGAAACAGAAGGCTTTTTATCACAGGAGAAGAAATCAGCCCTCAAAAACGTAACCGGCAGAAAATATTTTTTTGAAAAAATCCCTAAGCCCCGGGGTCACAATTTCAGCCAAAATCTGACTTTTGGCAATTCACTCAAAAATGGTGCCAGAAGCTTGCAAATGATCCCTAAGCCCTAATCTGACTTTTGGCAATTCACTCAAAAATGGTGCCAGAAGCTTGCAAATGATCCCCTGAAACCTTTGGCCATGGAAACAGAAGGCTTTTTATCACAGGACAAGAAATCAGCCCTCAAAAACGTAACCGGCAGAAAATATTTTTTTGAAAAAATCCCTAAGCCCCGGGGTCACAATTTCAGCAAAAATCTGACTTTTGGCAATTCACTCAAAAATTGTGCCAGAAGCTTGCAAATGATCCCCTGAAAGCTTTGGTGATGGAAACAGAAGGCTTTTTTATCACAGGACAAGAAATCAGCCCTCAAAAACTTAACCGGCAGAAAATATTTTTTTGAAAAAATCCCTAAGCCCCGGGGTCACAATTTCAGCCAAAATCTGACTTTTGGCAATTCACTCAAAAATGGTGCCAGAAGCTTGCAAATGATTACCTGAAAGCTGTGGCGATGGAAACAGAAGGCTTTTTATCACAGGACAAGAAATCAGCCCTCAAAAACGTAAGCGGCAGAAAATATTTTTTTGAAAAAATCCCTAAGCCCCGGGGTCACAATTTCAGCAAAAATCTGACTTTTGGCAATTCACTCAAAAATTGTGCCAGAAGCTTGCAAATGATCCCCTGAAAGCTTTGGTGTTGGAAACAGAAGGCTTTTTTATCACAGGACAAGAAATCAGCCCTCAAAAACTTAACCGGCAGAAAATATTTTTTTGAAAAAATCCCTAAGCCCCGGGGTCACAATTTCAGCCAAAATCTGACTTTTGGCAATTCACTCAAAAATGGTGCCATAAGCTTGCAAATGATTACCTGAAAGCTGTGGCGATGGAAACAGAAGGCTTTTTATCACAGGACAAGAAATCAGCCCTCAAAAACGTAAGCGGCAGAAAATATTTTTTTGAAAAAATCCCTAAGCCCCGGGGTCACAATTTCAGCAAAAATCTGACTTTTGGCAATTCACTCAAAAATGGTGCCAGAAGCTTGCAAATGATCCCTAAGCCCTAATCTGACTTTTGGCAATTCACTGAAAAATGGTGCCAGAAGCTTGCAAATGATCCCCTGAAAGCTTTGGCGATGGAAACAGAAGGCTTTTTATCACAGGACAAGAAATCAGCCCTCAAAAACGTAACCGGCAGAAAATATTTTTTTGAAAAAATCCCTAAGCCCCGGGGTCACAATTTCAGCAAAAATCTGAGTTTTGGCAATTCACTCAAAAATGGTGCCAGAAGCTTGCAAATGATCCCCTGAAAGCTTTGGCAATGGAAACAGAAGGCTTTTTATCACAGTACAAGAAATCAGCCCTCAAAAACGTAACCGGCAGAAAATATTTTTCTGAAAAAATCCCTAAGCCCCGGGGTCACAATTTCAGCAAAAATCTGACTTTTGGCAATTCACTCAAAAATGGTGCCAGAAGCTTGCAAATGATCCCCCGAAAGCTTTGGCGATGGAAACAGAAGGCTTTTTATCACAGGAGAAGAAATCAGCCCTCAAAAACGTAACCGGCAGAAAATATTTTTTTGAAAAAATCCCTAAGCCCCGGGGTCACAATTTCAGCCAAAATCTGACTTTTGGCAATTCACTCAAAAATGGTGCCAGAAGCTTGCAAATGATCCCTAAGCCCTAATCTGACTTTTGGCAATTCACTCAAAAATGGTGCCAGAAGCTTGCAAATGATCCCCTGAAACCTTTGGCCATGGAAACAGAAGGCTTTTTATCACAGGACAAGAAATCAGCCCTCAAAAACGTAACCGGCAGAAAATATTTTTTTGAAAAAATCCCTAAGCCCCGGGGTCACAATTTCAGCAAAAATCTGACTTTTGGCAATTCACTCAAAAACTGTGCCAGAAGCTTGCAAATGATCCCCTGAAAGCTTTGGTGATGGAAACAGAAGGCTTTTTTATCACAGGACAAGAAATCAGCCCTCAAAAACTTAACCGGCAGAAAATATTTTTTTGAAAAAATCCCTAAGCCCCGGGGTCACAATTTCAGCCAAAATCTGACTTTTGGCAATTCACTCAAAAATGGTGCCAGAAGCTTGCAAATGATTACCTGAAAGCTGTGGCGATGGAAACAGAAGGCTTTTTATCACAGGACAAGAAATCAGCCCTCAAAAACGTAAGCGGCAGAAAATATTTTTTTGAAAAAATCCCTAAGCCCCGGGGTCACAATTTCAGCAAAAATCTGACTTTTGGCAATTCACTCAAAAATGGTGCCAGAAGCTTGCAAATGATCCCTAAGCCCTAATCTGACTTTTGGCAATTCACTGAAAAATGGTGCCAGAAGCTTGCAAATGATCCCCTGAAAGCTTTGGCGATGGAAACAGAAGGCTTTTTATCACAGGACAAGAAATCAGCCCTCAAAAACGTAACCGGCAGAAAATATTTTTTTGAAAAAATCCCTAAGCCCCGGGGTCACAATTTCAGCAAAAATCTGAGTTTTGGCAATTCACTCAAAAATGGTGCCAGAAGCTTGCAAATGATCCCCTGAAAGCTTTGGCAATGGAAACAGAAGGCTTTTTATCACAGTACAAGAAATCAGCCCTCAAAAACGTAACCGGCAGAAAATATTTTTTTGAAAAAATCCCTAAGCCCCGGGGTCACAATTTCAGCAAAAATCTGACTTTTGGCAATTCAATCAAAAATGGTGCCAGAAGCTTGCAAATGATCCCCTGAAAGCTTTGGCGATGGAAACAGAAGGCTTTTTATCACAGGACAAGAAATCAGCCCTCAAAAACGTAACCGGCAGAAAATAATTTTTTGGAAAAATCCCTAAGCCCCGGGGTCACAATTTCAGCCAAAATCTGACTTTTGGCAATTCACTCAAAAATGGTGCCAGAAGCTTGGAAATGATCCCCTGAAAGCTTTGGTGATGGAAACAGAAGGCTTTTTATCACAGGACAAGAAATCAGCCCTCAAAAACGTAACCGGCAGAAAATATTTTTTTGAAAAAATCCCTAAGCCCCGGGGTCACAATTTCAGCCAAAATCTGACTTTTGGCAATTCACTCAAAAATGGTGCCAGAAGCTTGCAAATGATCCCCTGAAAGCTTTGGCAATGGAAACAGAAGACTTTTTATCACAGTACAAGAAATCAGCCCTCAAAAACGTAACCGGCAGAAAATATTTTTTTGAAAAAATCCCTAAGCCCCGGGGTCACAATTTCAGCAAAAATCTGACTTTTGGCAATTCAATCAAAAATGGTGCCAGAAGCTTGCAAATGATCCCCTGAAAGCTTTGGCGATGGAAACAGAAGGCTTTTTATCACAGGACAAGAAATCAGCCCTCAAAAACGTAACCGGCAGAAAATAATTTTTTGGAAAAATCCCTAAGCCCCGGGGTCACAATTTCAGCCAAAATCTGACTTTTGGCAATTCACTCAAAAATGGTGCCAGAAGCTTGGAAATGATCCCCTGAAAGCTTTGGCGATGGAAACAGAAGGCTTTTTATCACAGGACAAGAAATCAGCCCTCAAAAACGTAACCGGCAGAAAATATTTTTTTGAAAAAATCCCTAAGCCCCGGGGTCACAATTTCAGCCAAAATCTGACTTTTGGCAATTCACTCAAAAATGGTGCCAGAAGCTTGCAAATGATTACCTGAAAGCTGTGGCGATGGAAACAGAAGGCTTTTTATCACAGGACAAGAAATCAGCCCTCAAAAACGTAAGCGGCAGAAAATATTTTTTTGAAAAAATCCCTAAGCCCCGGGGTCACAATTTCAGCAAAAATCTGACTTTTGGCAATTCACTCAAAAATGGTGCCAGAAGCTTGCAAATGATCCCTAAGCCCTAATCTGACTTTTGGCAATTCACTGAAAAATGGTGCCAGAAGCTTGCAAATGATCCCCTGAAAGCTTTGGCGATGGAAACAGAAGGCTTTTTATCACAGGACAAGAAATCAGCCCTCAAAAACGTAACCGGCAGAAAATATTTTTTTGAAAAAATCCCTAAGGCCCGGGGTCACAATTTCAGCAAAAATCTGTTTTTTCGCAATTCACTCAAAAATGGTGCCAGAAGCTTGCAAATGATCCCCCGAAAGCTTTGGCGATGGAAACAGAAGGCTTTTTTATCACAGGACAAGAAATCAGCCCTCAAAAACGTAACCGGCAGAAAATATTTTTTTGAAAAAATCCCTAAGCCCCGGGGTCACAATTTCAGCCAAAATCTGACTTTTGGCAATTCACTCAAAAATGGTGCCAGAAGCTTGCAAATGATCCCCTGAAAGCTTTGGCGATGGAAACAGAAGGCTTTTTATCACAGGACAAGAAATCCGTGCTCTAAAACTTAACCGGCAGAAAATATTTTTTTGAAAAAATCCCTAAGCCCCGGGGTCACAATTTCAGCAAAAATCTGGCTTTTGGCAATTCACTCAAAAATGGTGCCAGAAGCTTGCAAATGATCCCCTGAAAGCTTTGGCGATGGAAACAGAAGACTTTTTATCACAGGACAAGAAATCAGCCCTCAAAAACGTAACCGGAAGAAAATATTTTTTTGAAACAATCCCTAAGCCCCGGGGTCACAATTTCAGCAAAAATCTGGCTTTTGGCAATTCACTCAAAAATGGTGCCAGAAGCTTGCAAATGATCCCCTGAAAGCTTTGGCCATGGAAACAGAAGGCTTTTTATCACAGGACAAGAAATCAGCCCTCAAAAACGTAACCGGCAGAAAATATTTTTTTGAAAAAATCCCTAAGCCCCAGGGTCACAATTTCAGCAAAAATCTGACTTTTGGCAATTCACTCAAAAATGGTGCCAGAAGCTTGCAAATGATCCCTAAACCCTAATCTGACTTTTGGCAATTCACTCAAAAATGGTGCCAGAAGCTTGCAAATGATCCCCTGAAAGCTTTGGCGATGGAAACAGAAGGCTTTTTATCACAGGACAAGAAATCAGCCCTCAAAAACGTAACCGGCAGAAAATATTTTTTTGAAAAAATCCCTAAGCCCCGGGGTCACAATTTCAGCAAAAATCTGATTTTTGGCAATTCACTCAAAAATGGTGCCAGAAGCTTGCAAATGATTACCTGAAAGCTGTGGCGATGGAAACAGAAGGCTTTTTATCACAGGACAAGAAATCCGCGCTCAAAAACGTAACCGGCAGAAAATATTTTTTTGAAAAAATCCCTAAGCCCCGGGGTCACAATTTCAGCAAAAATCTGACTTTTGGCAATTCACTCAAAAATTGTGCCAGAAGCTTGCAAATGATCCCTAAACCCTAATCTGACTTTTGGCAATTCACTCAAAAATGGTGCCAGAAGCTTGCAAATGATCCCCTGAAACCTTTGGCGATGGAAACAGAAGGCTTTTTATCACAGGACAAGAAATCAGCCCTCAAAAACGTAACCGGCAGAAAATATTTTTTTGAAAAAATCCCTAAGCCCCGGGGTCACAATTTCAGCAAAAATCAGATTTTTGGCAATTCACTCAAAAATGGTGCCAGAAGCTTGCAAATGATCCCTAAGCCCTAATCTGACTTTTGGCAATTCACTCAAAAATGGTGCCAGAAGCTTGCAAATGATCCCCTGAAAGCTTTGGCGATTGAAACAGAAGGCTTTTTATCACAGGACAAGAAATCAGCCCTCAAAAACGTAACTGGCAGAAAATATTTTTTTGAAAAAATCCCTAAGCCCCGGGGTCACAATTTCAGTAAAAATCTGACTTTTGGCAATTCACTCAAAAATGGTGCCAGAAGCTTGCAAATGATCCCCTGAAAGCTTTGGCAATGGAAACAGAAGGCTTTTTATCACAGTACAAGAAATCAGCCCTCAAAAACGTAACCGGCAGAAAATATTTTTTTGAAAAAATCCCTAAGCCCCGGGGTCACAATTTCAGCAAAAATCTGACTTTTGGCAATTCACTCAAAAATGGTGCCAGAAGCTTGCAAATGATCCCCTGAAAGCTTTGGCGATGGAAACTGAAGGCTTTTTATCACAGGACAAGAAATCAGCCCTCAAAAACGTAACCGGCAGAAAATAATTTTTTGGAAAAATCCCTAAGCCCCGGGGTCACAATTTCAGCCAAAATCTGACTTTTGGCAATTCACTCAAAAATGGTGCCAGAAGCTTGGAAATGATCCCCTGAAAGCTTTGGCGATGGAAACAGAAGGCTTTTTATCACAGGACAAGAAATCAGCCCTCAAAAACGTAACCGGCAGAAAATATTTTTTTGAAAAAATCCCTAAGCCCCGGGGTCACAATTTCAGCCAAAATCTGACTTTTGGCAATTCACTCAAAAATGGTGCCAGAAGCTTGCAAATGATTACCTGAAAGCTGTGGCGATGGAAACAGAAGGCTTTTTATCACAGGACAAGAAATCAGCCCTCAAAAACGTAAGCGGGAGAAAATATTTTTTTGAAAAAATCCCTTAGCCCCGGGGTCACAATTTCAGCAAAAATCTGACTTTTGGCAATTCACTCAAAAATGGTGCCAGAAGCTTGCAATTGATCCCTAAGTCCTAATCTGACTTTTGGCAATTCACTGAAAAATGGTGCCAGAAGCTTGCAAATGATCCCTAAGTCCTAATCTGACTTTTGGCAATTCACTGAAAAATGGTGCCAGAAGCTTGCAAATGATCCCCTGAAAGCTTTGGCGATGGAAACAGAAGGCTTTTTATCACAGGACAAGAAATCAGCCCTCAAAAACGTAACCGGCAGAAAATATTTTTTTGAAAAAATCCCTAAGCCCCGGGGTCACAATTTCAGCAAAAATCTGACTTTTAGCAATTCACTCAAAAATGGTGCCAGAAGCTTGGAAATGATCCCCTGAAAGCTTTGGCGATGGAAACAGAAGGCTTTTTATCACAGGAGAAGAAATCCGCGCTCAAAAACTAAACCGGCAGAAAATATTTTTTTGAAAAAATCCCTAAGACCCGGGGTCACAATTTCAGCAAAAATCTGACTTTTGGCAATTCACTCAAAAATGGTGCCAGAAGCTTGCAAATGATCCCCTGAAAGCTGTGGCGATGGAAACAGAAGGCTTTTTATCACAGGACAAGAAATCAGCCTTCAAAAACGTAACCGGCAGAAAATATTTTTTTGAAAAAATCCTTAAGCCCCGGGGTCACAATTTCAGCAAAAATCTGACTTTTGGCAATTCACTCAAAAATGGTGCCAGAAGCTTGCAAATGATCCCTAAGCCCTAATCTGACTTTTGGCAATTCACTCAAAAATGGTGCCAGAAGCTTGCAAATGATCCCCTGAAAGCTTTGGCGATGGAGACAGAAGGCTTTTTATCACAGGACAAGAAATCAGCCCTCAAAAACGTAACCGGCAGAAAATATTTTTTTGAAAAAATCCCTAAGCCCCGGGGTCACAATTTTAGCAAAAATCTGACTTTTGGCAATTCACTCAAAAATGGTGCCAGAAGCTTGCAAATGATCCCCTGAAAGCTTTGGCGATGGAAACAGAAGGCTTTTTATCACAGGACAAGAAATCCGCGCTCAAAAACTTAACCGGCAGAAAATATTTTTTTGTAAAAATCCCTAAGCCCCGGGGTCACAATTTCAGCAAAAATCTGACTTTTGGCAATTCACTCAAAAATGGTGCCAGAAGCTTGCAAATGATCCCTAAGCCCTAATCTGACTTTTGGCAATTCACTCAAAAATGGTGCCAGAAGCTTGCAAATGATTCCCTGAAACCTTTGGCGATGGAAACAGAAGGCTTTTTATCACAGACAAGAAATCAGCCCTCAAAAACGTAACCGGCAGAAAATGTTTTTTTGAAAAAATCCCTAAGCCCCGGGGTCACAATTTCAGCAAAAATCTGACTTTTGGCAATTCACTCAAAAATGGTGCCAGAAGCTTGCAAATGATCCCCTGAAAGCTTTGGCCATGGAACCAGAAGGCTTTTTATCACAGGACAAGAAATCAGCCCTCAAAAACGTAACCGGCAGAAAATATTTTTTTGAAAAAATCCCTAAGCCCCGGGGTCACAATTTCAGCCAAAATCTGACTTTTGGCAATTCACTCAAAAATGGTGCCAGAAGCTTGCAAATGATCCCCTGAAAGCTTTGGCGATGGAAACAGAAGGCTTTTTATCACAGGACAAGAAATCAGCCCTCAAAAACTTAACCGGCAGAAAATGTTTTTTTGAAAATATCCCTAAGCCCCGGGGTCACAATTTCAGCAAAAATCTGACTTTTGGCAATTCACTCAAAAATGGTGCCAGAAGCTTGCAAATGATCCCCTGAAAGCTTTGGCAATGGAAACAGAAGGCTTTTTATCACAGTACAAGAAATCAGCCCTCAAAAACGTAACCGGCAGAAAATATTTTTTTGAAAAAATCCCTAAGCCCCGGGGTCACAATTTCAGCAAAAATCTGACTTTTGGCAATTCACTCAAAAATGGTGCCAGAAGCTTGCAAATGATCCCCTGAAAGCTTTGGCGATGGAAACAGAAGGCTTTTTATCACAGGACAAGAAATCAGCCCTCAAAAACGTAACCGGCAGAAAATATTTTTTTGGAAAAATCCCTAAGCCCCGGGGTCACAATTTCAGCCAAAATCTGACTTTTGGCAATTCACTCAAAAATGGTGCCAGAAGCTTGCAAATGATCCCCTGAAAGCTTTGGCGATGGAAACAGAAGGCTTTTTATCACAGGACAAGAAATCCGCGCTCAAAAACTTAACCGGCAGAAAATATTTTTTTGAAAAAATCCCTAAGACCCGGGGTCACAATTTCAGCAAAAATCTGACTTTTGGCAATTCACTCAAAAATGGTGCCAGAAGCTTGCAAATGATCCCCTGAAAGCTGTGGCGATGGAAACAGAAGGCTTTTTATCACAGGACAAGAAATCAGCCCTCAAAAACGTAACCGGCAGAAAATATTTTTTTGAAAAAATCCCTAAGCCCCGGGGTCACAATTTCAGCAAAAATCTGACTTTTGGCAATTCACTCAAAAATGGTGCCAGAAGCTTGCAAATGATCCCTAAGCCCTAATCTGACTTTTGGCAATTCACTCAAAAATGGTGCCAGAAGCTTGCAAATGATCCCCTGAAAGCTTTGGCGATGGAGACAGAAGGCTTTTTATCACAGGACAAGAAATCAGCCCTCAAAAACGTAACCGGCAGAAAATATTTTTTTGAAAAAATCCCTAAGCCCCGGGGTCACAATTTTAGCAAAAATCTGACTTTTGGCAATTCACTCAAAAATGGTGCCAGAAGCTTGCAAATGATCCCCTGAAAGCTTTGGCGATGGAAACAGAAGGCTTTTTATCACAGGACAAGAAATCCGCGCTCAAAAACTTAACCGGCAGAAAATATTTTTTTGTAAAAATCCCTAAGCCCCGGGGTCACAATTTCAGCAAAAAATCTGACTTTTGGCAATTCACTCAAAAATGGTGCCAGAAGCTTGCAAATGATCCCTAAGCCCTAATCTGACTTTTGGCAATTCACTCAAAAATGGTGCCAGAAGCTTGCAAATGATTCCCTGAAACCTTTGGCGATGGAAACAGAAGGCTTTTTATCACAGGACAAGAAATCAGCCCTCAAAAACGTAACCGGCAGAAAATGTTTTTTTGAAAAAATCCCTAAGCCCCGGGGTCACAATTTCAGCAAAAATCTGACTTTTGGCAATTCACTCAAAAATGGTGCCAGAAGCTTGCAAATGATCCCCTGAAAGCTTTGGCCATGGAAACAGAAGGCTTTTTATCACAGGACAAGAAATCAGCCCTCAAAAACGTAACCGGCAGAAAATATTTTTTTGAAAAAATCCCTAAGCCCCGGGGTCACAATTTCAGCCAAAATCTGACTTTTGGCAATTCACTCAAAAATGGTGCCAGAAGCTTGCAAATGATCCCCTGAAAGCTTTGGCGATGGAAACAGAAGGCTTTTTATCACAGGACAAGAAATCAGCCCTCAAAAACTTAACCGGCAGAAAATAATTTTTTGAAAAAATCCCTAAGCCCCGGGGTCACAATTTCAGCAAAAATCTGACTTTTGGCAATTCACTCAAAAATGGTGCCAGAAGCTTGCAAATGATCCCCTGAAAGCTTTGGCGATGGAAACAGAAGGCTTTTTATCACAGGACAAGAAATCAGCCCTCAAAAACGTAACGGGCAGAAAATATTTTTTTGAAAAAATCCCTAAGCCCCGGGGTCACAATTTCAGCAAAAATGTGACTTTTGGCAATTCACTCAAAAATGGTGCCAGAAGCTTGCAAATGATCCCTAAGCCCTAATCTGACTTTTGGCAATTCACTCAAAAATGGTGCCAGAAGCTTGCAAATGATCCCCTGAAAGCTTTGGCGATGCAGACAGAAGGCTTTTTATCACAGGACAAGAAATCAGCCCTCAAAAACGTAACCGGCAGAAAATATTTTTTTGAAAAAATCCCTAAGCCCCGGGGTCACAATTTCAGCAAAAATCTGACTTTTGGCAATTCACTCAAAAATGGTGCCAGAAGCTTGCAAATGATCCCCTGAAAGCTTTGGCGATGGAAACAGAAGGCTTTTTATCACAGGACAAGAAATCAGCCCTCAAAAACGTAACGGGCAGAAAATATTTTTTTGAAAAAATCCCTAAGCCCCGGGGTCACAATTTCAGCAAAAATCTGACTTTTGGCAATTCACTCAAAAATGGTGCCAGAAGCTTGCAAATGATCCCTAAGCCCTAATCTGACTTTTGGCAATTCACTCAAAAATGGTGTCAGAAGCTTGCAAATGATCCCCTGAAAGCTTTGGCGATGGAAACAGAAGGCTTTTTATCACAGGACAAGAAATCAGCCCTCAAAAACGTAACGGGCAGAAAATATTTTTTTGAAAAAATCCCTAAGCCCCGGGGTCACAATTTCAGCAAAAATCTGACTTTTGGCAATTCACTCAAAAATGGTGCCAGAAGCTTGCAAATGATCCCTAAGCCCTAATCTGACTTTTGGCAATTCACTCAAAAATGGTGCCAGAAGCTTGCAAATGATCCCCTGAAAGCTTTGGCGATGCAGACAGAAGGCTTTTTATCACAGGACAAGAAATCAGCCCTCAAAAACGTAACCGGCAGAAAATATTTTTTTGAAAAAATCCCTAAGCCCCGGGGTCACAATTTCAGCAAAAATCTGACTTTTGGCAATTCACTCAAAAATGGTGCCAGAAGCTTGCAAATGATCCCCTGAAAGCTTTGGCGATGGAAACAGAAGGCTTTTTATCACAGGACAAGAAATCAGCCCTCAAAAACGTAACGGGCAGAAAATATTTTTTTGAAAAAATCCCTAAGCCCCGGGGTCACAATTTCAGCAAAAATCTGACTTTTGGCAATTCACTCAAAAATGGTGCCAGAAGCTTGCAAATGATCCCTAAGCCCTAATCTGACTTTTGGCAATTCACTCAAAAATGGTGCCAGAAGCTTGCAAATGATCCCCTGAAAGCTTTGGCGATGGAGACAGAAGGCTTTTTATCACAGGACAAGAAATCAGCCCTCAAAAACGTAACCGGCAGAAAATATTTTTTTGAAAAAATCCCTAAGCCCCGGGGTCACAATTTCAGCAAAAATCTGACTTTTGGCAATTCACTCAAAAATGGTGCCAGAAGCTTGCAAATGATCCCCTGAAAGCTTTGGCGATGGAAACAGAAGGCTTTTTATCACAGGACAAGAAATCAGCCCTCAAAAACTTAACCGGCAGAAAATATTTTTTTGAAAAAATCCCTAAGCCCCTGGGTCACAATTTCAGCAAAAATCTGACTTTTGGCAATTCACTCAAAAATGGTGCCAGAAGCTTGCAAATGATCCCTAAGCCCTAATCTGACTTTTGGCAATTCACTCAAAAATGGTGCCAGAAGCTTGCAAATGATCCCCTGAAAGCTTTGGCGATGGAGACAGAAGGCTTTTTATCACAGGACAAGAAATCAGCCCTCAAAAACGTAACCGGCAGAAAATATTTTTTTGAAAAAATCCCTAAGCCCCGGGGTCACAATTTTAGCAAAAATCTGACTTTTGGCAATTCACTCAAAAATGGTGCCAGAAGCTTGCAAATGATCCCCTGAAAGCTTTGGCGATGGAAACAGAAGGCTTTTTATCACAGGACAAGAAATCCGCGCTCAAAAACTTAACCGGCAGAAAATATTTTTTTGTAAAAATCCCTAAGCCCCGGGGTCACAATTTCAGCAAAAAATCTGACTTTTGGCAATTCACTCAAAAATGGTGCCAGAAGCTTGCAAATGATCCCTAAGCCCTAATCTGACTTTTGGCAATTCACTCAAAAATGGTGCCAGAAGCTTGCAAATGATTCCCTGAAACCTTTGGCGATGGAAACAGAAGGCTTTTTATCACAGGACAAGAAATCAGCCCTCAAAAACGTAACCGGCAGAAAATGTTTTTTTGAAAAAATCCCTAAGCCCCGGGGTCACAATTTCAGCAAAAATCTGACTTTTGGCAATTCACTCAAAAATGGTGCCAGAAGCTTGCAAATGATCCCCTGAAAGCTTTGGCCATGGAAACAGAAGGCTTTTTATCACAGGACAAGAAATCAGCCCTCAAAAACGTAACCGGCAGAAAATATTTTTTTGAAAAAATCCCTAAGCCCCGGGGTCACAATTTCAGCCAAAATCTGACTTTTGGCAATTCACTCAAAAATGGTGCCAGAAGCTTGCAAATGATCCCCTGAAAGCTTTGGCGATGGAAACAGAAGGCTTTTTATCACAGGACAAGAAATCAGCCCTCAAAAACTTAACCGGCAGAAAATAATTTTTTGAAAAAATCCCTAAGCCCCGGGGTCACAATTTCAGCCAAAATCTGACTTTTGGCAATTCACTCAAAAATGGTGCCAGAAGCTTGCAAATGATCCCCTGAAAGCTTTGGCGATGGAAACAGAAGGCTTTTTATCACAGGACAAGAAATCAGCCCTCAAAAACGTAACCGGCAGAAAATATTTTTTTGAAAAAATCCCTAAGCCCCGGGGTCACAATTTCAGCCAAAATCTGACTTTTGGCAATTCACTCAAAAATGGTGCCAGAAGCTTGCAAATGATCCCCTGAAAGCTTTGGCGATGGAAACAGAAGGCTTTTTATCACAGGACAAGAAATCAGCCCTCAAAAACGTAACCGGCAGAAAATATTTTTTTGAAAAAATCCCTAAGCCCCGGGGTCACAATTTCAGCAAAAATCTGACTTTTGGCAATTCACTCAAAAATGGTGCCAGAAGCTTGCAAATGATCCCTAAGCCCTAATCTGACTTTTGGCAATTCACTCAAAAATGGTGCCAGAAGCTTGCAAATGATCCCCTGAAAGCTTTGGCGATGGAGACAGAAGGCTTTTTATCACAGGACAAGAAATCAGCCCTCAAAAACGTAACCGGCAGAAAATATTTTTTTGAAAAACTCCCTAAGCCCCGGGGTCACAATTTCAGCAAAAATCTGACTTTTGGCAATTCACTCAAAAATGGTGCCAGAAGCTTGCAAATGATCCCCTGAAAGCTTTGGCGATGGAAACAGAAGGCTTTTTATCACAGGACAAGAAATCAGCCCTCAAAAACGTAACGGGCAGAAAATATTTTTTTGAAAAAATCCCTAAGCCCCGGGGTCACAATTTCAGCAAAAATCTGACTTTTGGCAATTCACTCAAAAATGGTGCCAGAAGCTTGCAAATGATCCCTAAGCCCTAATCTGACTTTTGGCAATTCACTCAAAAATGGTGCCAGAAGCTTGCAAATGATCCCCTGAAAGCTTTGGCGATGGAGACAGAAGGCTTTTTATCACAGGACAAGAAATCAGCCCTCAAAAACGTAACCGGCAGAAAATAATTTTTTGAAAAAATCCCTAAGCCCCGGGGTCACAATTTCAGCAAAAATCTGACTTTTGGCAATTCACTCAAAAATGGTGCCAGAAGCTTGCAAATGATCCCCTGAAAGCTTTGGCGATGGAAACAGAAGGCTTTTTATCACAGGACAAGAAATCAGCCCTCAAAAACGTAACGGGCAGAAAATATTTTTTTGAAAAAATCCCTAAGCCCCGGGGTCACAATTTCAGCAAAAATCTGACTTTTGGCAATTCACTCAAAAATGGTGCCAGAAGCTTGCAAATGATCCCTAAGCCCTAATCTGACTTTTGGCAATTCACTCAAAAATGGTGCCAGAAGCTTGCAAATGATCCCCTGAAAGCTTTGGCGATGGAGACAGAAGGCTTTTTATCACAGGACAAGAAATCAGCCCTCAAAAACGTAACCGGCAGAAAATATTTTTTTGAAAAAATCCCTAAGCCCCGGGGTCACAATTTCAGCAAAAATCTGACTTTTGGCAATTCACTCAAAAATGGTGCCAGAAGCTTGCAAATGATCCCCTGAAAGCTTTGGCGATGGAAACAGAAGGCTTTTTATCACAGGACAAGAAATCAGCCCTCAAAAACGTAACGGGCAGAAAATATTTTTTTGAAAAAATCCCTAAGCCCCGGGGTCACAATTTCAGCAAAAATCTGACTTTTGGCAATTCACTCAAAAATGTTGCCAGAAGCTTGCAAATGATCCCTAAGCCCTAATCTGACTTTTGGCAATTCACTCAAAAATGGTGCCAGAAGCTTGCAAATGATCCCCTGAAAGCTTTGGCGATGGAGACAGAAGGCTTTTTATCACAGGACAAGAAATCAGCCCTCAAAAACGTAACCGGCAGAAAATATTTTTTTGAAAAAATCCCTAAGCCCCGGGGTCACAATTTCAGCAAAAATCTGACTTTTGGCAATTCACTCAAAAATGGTGCCAGAAGCTTGCAAATGATCCCCTGAAAGCTTTGGCGATGGAAACAGAAGGCTTTTTATCACAGGACAAGAAATCAGCCCTCAAAAACTTAACCGGCAGAAAATAATTTTTTGAAAAAATCCCTAAGCCCCGGGGTCACAATTTCAGCAAAAATCTGACTTTTGGCAATTCACTCAAAAATGGTGCCAGAAGCTTGCAAATGATCCCCTGAAAGCTTTGGCGATGGAAACAGAAGGCTTTTTATCACAGGACAAGAAATCAGCCCTCAAATACGTAACCGGCAGAAAACGTTTTTTTGAAAAAAATCCCTAAGCCCCGGGGTCACAATTTCAGCAAAAATCTGACTTTTGGCAATTCACTCAAAAATGGTGCCAGAAGCTTGCAAATGATCCCTAAGCCCTAATCTGACTTTTGGCAATTCACTCAAAAATGGTGCCAGAAGCTTGCAAATGATCCCCTGAAACCTTTGGCGATGGAGACAGAAGGCTTTTTATCACAGGACAAGAAATCAGCCCTCAAAAACGTAACCGGCAGAAAATATTTTTTTGAAAAAATCCCTAAGCCCCGGGGTCACAATTTTAGCAAAAATCTGACTTTTGGCAATTCACTCAAAAATGGTGCCAGAAGCTTGCATATGATCCCCTGAAAGCTTTGGCGATGGAAACAGAAGGCTTTTTATCACAGGACAAGAAATCCGCGCTCAAAAACTTAACCGGCAGAAAATATTTTTTTGTAAAAATCCCTAAGCCCCAAGGTCACAATTTCAGCAAAAATCTGACTTTTGGCAATTCACTCAAAAATGGTGCCAGAAGCTTGCAAATGATCCCTAAGCCCTAATCTGACTTTTGGCAATTCACTCAACAATGGTGCCAGAAGCTTGCAAATGATTCCCTGAAACCTTTGGCGATGGAAACAGAAGGCTTTTTATCACAGGACAAGAAATCAGCCCTCAAAAACGTAACCGGCAGAAAATGTTTTTTTGAAAAAACCCCTAAGCCCCGGGGTCACAATTTCAGCAAAAATCTGACTTTTGGCAATTCACTCAAAAATGGTGCCAGAAGCTTGCAAATGATCCCCTGAAAGCTTTGGCGATGGAAACAGAAGGCTTTTTATCACAGGACAAGAAATCCGCGCTCAAAAACTTAACCGGCAGAAAATAATTTTTTAAAAAAATCCCTAAGCCCCGGGGTCACAATTTCAGCAAAAATCTGACTTTTGGCAATTCACTATTTCAGCAAAAATCTGACTTTTGGCAATTCACTCAAAAATGGTGCCAGAAGCTTGCAAATGATCCCCTGAAAGCTTTGGCGATGGAAACAGAAGGCTTTTTATCACAGGACAAGAAATCCGCGCTCAAAAACTTAACCGGCAGAAAATATTTTTTTGAAAAAATCCCTAAGCCCCGGGGTCACAATTTCAGCAAAAATCTGACTTTTGGCAATTCACTCAAAAATGGTGCCAGAAGCTTGCAAATGATTCCCTGAAAGCTGTGGCGATGGAAACAGAAGGCTTTTTATCACAGGACAAGAAATCAGCCCTCAAAAACGTAAGCGGCAGAAAATATATTTTTGAAAAAATCCCTAAGCCCCGGGGTCACAATTTCAGCAAAAATCTGACTTTTGGCAATTCACTCTAAAATGGTGCCAGAAGCTTGCAAATGATCCCCTGAAAGCTTTGGCGATGGAAACAGAAGGCTTTTTATCACAGGACAAGAAATCCGCGCTCAAAAACTTAACCGGCAGAAAATATTTTTTTGAAAAAATCCCTAAGCCCCGGGGTCACAATTTCAGCAAAAATCTGACTTTTGGCAATTCACTCAAAAATGGTGCCAGAAGCTTGCAAATGATTCCCTGAAAGCTGTGGCAATGGAAACAGAAGGCTTTTTATCACAGGACAAGAAATCAGCCCTCAAAAACGTAAGCGGCAGAAAATATATTTTTGAAAAAATCCCTAAGCCCCGGGGTCACAATTTCAGCAAAAATCTGACTTTTGGCAATTCACTCAAAAATGGTGCCAGAAGCTTGCAAATGATCCCTAAGCCCTAATCTGACTTTTGGCAATTCACTCAAAAATGGTGCCAGAAGCTTGCAAATGATCCCCTGAAAGCTTTGGTGATGGAAACAGAAGGCTTTTTATCACAGGACAAGAAATCAGCCCTCAAAAACGTAAGCGGCAGAAAATATTTTTTTGAAAAAATCCCTAAGCCCCGGGGTCACAATTTCAGCAAAAATCTGACTTTTGGCAATTCACTCAAAAATGGTGCCAGAAGCTTGCAAATGATTCCCTGAAAGCTTTGGCGATGGAAAGGTAAAGGTAAAGGTACCCCTGCCCGAACGGGCCAGTCTTGACAGACTGTGGGGTTTGTGCGCCCATCTCACATTTATTGGCCGGGGGCCAGCGCTGTCCGGGGACACTTCCGGGTCACGTGGCCAGCGTGACATCGCTGCTCTGGCGAGCCAGAGCCGCACACGGGAGAAAAAAAAAATTGGCGATGGAAACAGAAGGCTTTTTATCACAGGACAAGAAATCCGCGCTCAAAAACTTAACCGGCAGAAAATATTTTTTTGAAAAAATCCCTAAGACCCGGGGTCACAATTTCAGCAAAAATCTGACTTTTGGCAATTCACTCAAAAATGGTGCCAGAAGCTTGCAAATGATCCCCTGAAAGCTGTGGCGATGGAAACAGAAGGCTTTTTATCACAGGATAAGAAATCAGCCCTCAAAAACGTAACCGGCAGAAAATATTTTTTTGAAAAAATCCCTAAGCCCCGGGGTCACAATTTCAGCAAAAATCTGACTTTTGGCAATTCAATCAAAAATGGTGCCAGAAGCTTGCAAATGATCCCTAAGCCCTAATCTGACTTTTGGCAATTCACTCAAAAATGGTGCCAGAAGCTTGCAAATGATCCCCTGAAAGCTTTGGCGATGGAGACAGAAGGCTTTTTATCACAGGACAAGAAATCAGCCCTCAAAAACGTAACCGGCAGAAAATATTTTTTTGAAAAAATCCCTAAGCCCCGGGGTCACAATTTCAGCAAAAATCTGACTTTTGGCAATTCACTCAAAAATGGTGCCAGAAGCTTGCAAATGATCCCCTGAAAGCTTTGGCCATGGAAACAGAAGGCTTTTTATCACAGGACAAGAAATCAGCCCTCAAAAACGTAACCGGCAGAAAATATTTTTTTGAAAAAATCCCTAAGCCCCGGGGTCACAATTTCAGCCAAAATCTGACTTTTGGCAATTCACTCAAAAATGGTGCCAGAAGCTTGCAAATGATCCCCTGAAAGCTTTGGCCATGGAAACAGAAGGCTTTTTATCACAGGACAAGAAATCAGCCCTCAAAAACGTAACCGGCAGAAAATATTTTTTTGAAAAAATCCCTAAGCCCCGGGGTCACAATTTCAGCAAAAATCTGACTTTTGGCAATTCACTCAAAAATGGTGCCAGAAGCTTGCAAGTGATCCCCTGAAAGCTTTGGCGATGGAAACAGAAGGCTTTTTATCACAGGACAAGAAATCAGCCCTCAAAAACGTAACGGGCAGAAAATATTTTTTTGAAAAAATCCCTAAGCCCCGGGGTCACAATTTCAGCAAAAATCTGACTTTTGGCAATTCACTCAAAAATGGTGCCAGAAGCTTGCAAATGATCCCTAAGCCCTAATCTGACTTTTGGCAATTCACTCAAAAATGGTGCCAGAAGCTTGCAAATGATCCCCTGAAAGCTTTGGCGATGGAGACAGAAGGCTTTTTATCACAGGACAAGAAATCAGCCCTCAAAAACGTAACCGGCAGAAAATATTTTTTTGAAAAAATCCCTAAGCCCCGGGGTCACAATTTCAGCAAAAATCTGACTTTTGGCAATTCACTCAAAAATGGTGCCAGAAGCTTGCAAATGATCCCCTGAAAGCTTTGGCGATGGAAACAGAAGGCTTTTTATCACAGGACAAGAAATCAGCCCTCAAAAACTTAACCGGCAGAAAATAATTTTTTGAAAAAATCCCTAAGCCCCGGGGTCACAATTTCAGCAAAAATCTGACTTTTGGCAATTCACTCAAAAATGGTGCCAGAAGCTTGCAAATGATGCCCTGAAAGCTTTGGCGATGGAAACAGAAGGCTTTTTATCACAGGACAAGAAATCAGCCCTCAAATACGTAACCGGCAGAAAACGTTTTTTTGAAAAAAATCCCTAAGCCCCGGGGTCACAATTTCAGCCAAAATCCGACTTTTGGCAATTCACTCAAAAATGGTGCCAGAAGCTTGCAAATGATCCCCTGAAAGCTTTGGCGATGGTAACCGAAGGCTTTTTATCACAGGACAAGAAATCAGCCCTCAAAAACGTAACCGGCAGAAAATATTTTTTTGAAAAAATCCCTAAGCCCCGGGGTCACAATTTCAGCAAAAATCTGACTTTTGGCAATTCACTCAAAAATGGTGCCAGAAGCTTGCAAATGATCCCTAAGCCCTAATCTGACTTTTGGCAATTCACTCAAAAATGGTGCCAGAAGCTTGCAAATGATCCCCTGAAAGCTTTGGCGATGGAGACAGAAGGCTTTTTATCACAGGACAAGAAATCAGCCCTCAAAAACGTAACCGGCAGAAAATATTTTTTTGAAAAAATCCCTAAGCCCCGGGGTCACAATTTTAGCAAAAATCTGACTTTTGGCAATTCACTCAAAAATGGTGCCAGAAGCTTGCAAATGATCCCCTGAAAGCTTTGGCGATGGAAACAGAAGGCTTTTTATCACAGGACAAGAAATCCGCGCTCAAAAACTTAACCGGCAGAAAATATTTTTTTGTAAAAATCCCTAAGCCCCAAGGTCACAATTTCAGCAAAAATCTGACTTTTGGCAATTCACTCAAAAATGGTGCCAGAAGCTTGCAAATGATCCCTAAGCCCTAATCTGACTTTTGGCAATTCACTCAAAAATGGTGCCAGAAGCTTGCAAATGATTCCCTGAAACCTTTGGCGATGGAAACAGAAGGCTTTTTATCACAGGACAAGAAATCAGCCCTCAAAAACGTAACCGGCAGAAAATGTTTTTTTGAAAAAACCCCTAAGCCCCGGGGTCACAATTTCAGCAAAAATCTGATTTTTGGCAATTAACTCAAAAATGGTGCCAGAAGCTTGCAAATGATCCCCTGAAAGCTTTGGCGATTGAAAGAGAAGGCTTTTTATCACAGGACAAGAAATCAGCCCTCAAAAACGTAACCGGCAGAAAATATTTTTTTGAAAAAATCCCTAAGCCCCGGGGTCACAATTTCAGCAAAAATCTGACTTTGGCAATTCACGCAAAAATGGTGCCAGAAGCTTGCTAATGATCCCCTGAAAGCTTTGGCCATGGAAACAGAAGGCTTTTTATCACAGGACAAGAAATCAGCCCTCAAAAACGTAACCGGCAGAAAATATTTTTTTGAAAAAATCCCTAAGCCCCGGGGTCACAATTTCAGCAAAAATCTGACTTTTGGCAATTCACTCAAAAATGGTGCCAGAAGCTTGCAAATGATCCCCTGAAAGCTTTGGCGATGGAAACAGAAGGCTTTTTATCACAGGACAAGAAATCCGCGCTCAAAAACTTAAACGGCAGAAAATAATTTTTTGAAAAAATCCCTAAGCCCCGGGGTCACAATTTCAGCAAAAATCTGACTTTTGGCAATTCACTATTTCAGCAAAAATCTGACTTTTGGCAATTCACTCAAAAATGGTGCCAGAAGCTTGCAAATGATCCCCTGAAAGCTTTGGCGATGGAAACAGAAGGCTTTTTATCACAGGACAAGAAATCCGCGCTCAAAAACTTAACCGGCAGAAAATATATTTTTGAAAAAATCCCTAAGCCCCGGGGTCACAATTTCAGCAAAAATCTGACTTTTGGCAATTCACTCAAAAATGGTGCCAGAAGCTTGCAAATGATCCCTAAGCCCTAATCTGACTTTTGGCAATTCACTCAAAAATGGTGCCAGAAGCTTGCAAATGATCCCCTGAAAGCTTTGGCGATGGAAACAGAAGGCTTTTTATCACAGGACAAGAAATCAGCCCTCAAAAACGTAACCGGCAGAAAATATTTTTTTGAAAAAATCCCTAAGCCCCGGGGTCACAATTTCAGCAAAAATCTGACTTTTGGCAATTCACTCAAAAATGGTGCCAGAAGCTTGCAAATGATCCCCTGAAAGCTTTGGCGATGGAAAGGTAAAGGTAAAGGTACCCCTGCCCGAACGGGCCAGTCTTGACAGACTGTGGGGTTTGTGCGCCCATCTCACATTTATTGGCCGGGGGCCAGCGCTGTCCGGGGACACTTCCGGGTCACGTGGCCAGCGTGACATCGCTGCTCTGGCGAGCCAGAGCCGCACACGGGAGAAAAAAAAAATTGGCGATGGAAACAGAAGGCTTTTTATCACAGGACAAGAAATCCGCGCTCAAAAACTTAACCGGCAGAAAATAATTTTTTGAAAAAATCCCTAAGCCCCGGGGTCACAATTTCAGCAAAAATCTGACTTTTGGCAATTCACTGTTTCAGCAAAAATCTGACTTTTGGCAATTCACTCAAAAATGGTGCCAGAAGCTTGCAAATGATCCCCTGAAAGCTGTGGCGATGGAAACAGAAGGCTTTTTATCACAGGATAAGAAATCAGCCCTCAAAAACGTAACCGGCAGAAAATATTTTTTTGAAAAAATCCCTAAGACCCGGGGTCACAATTTCAGCAAAAATCTGACTTTTGGCAATTCACTCAAAAATGGTGCCAGAAGCTTGCAAATGATCCCCTGAAAGCTTTGGCGATGGAAACAGAAGGCTTTTTATCACAGGACAAGAAATCAGCCCTCAAAAACGTAACCGGCAGAAAATATTTTTTTGAAAAAATCCCTAAGCCCCGGGGTCACAATTTCAGCAAAAATCTGACTTTTGGCAATTCACTCAAAAATGGTGCCAGAAGCTTGCAAATGATCCCCTGAAAGCTTTGGCGATGGAAAGGTAAAGGTAAAGGTACCCCTGCCCGAACGGGCCAGTCTTGACAGACTGTGGGGTTTGTGCGCCCATCTCACATTTATTGGCCGGGGGCCAGCGCTGTCCGGGGACACTTCCGGGTCACGTGGCCAGCGTGACATCGCTGCTCTGGCGAGCCAGAGCCGCACACGGGAGAAAAAAAAAAATTGGCGATGGAAACAGAAGGCTTTTTATCACAGGACAAGAAATCCGCGCTCAAAAACTTAACCGGCAGAAAATATTTTTTTGAAAAAATCCCTAAGACCCGGGGTCACAATTTCAGCAAAAATCTGACTTTTGGCAATTCACTCAAAAATGGTGCCAGAAGCTTGCAAATGATCCCCTGAAAGCTTTGGCGATGGAGACAGAAGGCTTTTTATCACAGGACAAGAAATCAGCCCTCAAATACGTAACCGGCAGAAAATATTTTTTTGAAAATATCCCTAAGCCCCGGGGTCACAATTTTAGCAAAAATCTGACTTTTGGCAATTCACTCAAAAATGGTGCCAGAAGCTTGCAAATGATCCCCTGAAAGCTTTGGCGATGGAAACAGAAGGCTTTTTATCACAGGACAAGAAATCCGCGCTCAAAAACTTAACCGGCAGAAAATATTTTTTTGAAAAAATCCCTAAGCCCCGGGGTCACAATTTCAGCAAAAATCTGACTTTTGGCAATTCACTCAAAAATGGTGCCAGAAGCTTGCAAATGATCCCTAAGCCCTAATCTGACTTTTGGCAATTCACTCAAAAATGGTGCCAGAAGCTTGCAAATGATTCCCTGAAACCTTTGGCGATGGAAACGGAAGGCTTTTTATCACAGGACAAGAAATCAGCCCTCAAAAACGTAACCGGCAGAAAATGTTTTTTTTAAAAAAATCCCTAAGCCCCGGGGTCACAATTTCAGCAAAAATCTGACTTTTGGCAATTCACTCAAAAATGGTGCCAGAAGCTTGCAAATGATCCCCTGAAAGCTTTGGCGATGGAAACAGAAGGCTTTTTATCACAGGACAAGAAATCAGCCCTCAAAAACGTAACCGGCAGAAAATATTTTTTTGAAAAAATCCCTAAGCCCCGGGGTCACAATTTCAGCCAAAATCTGACTTTTGGCAATTCACTCAAAAATGGTGCCAGAAGCTTGCAAATGATCCCCTGAAAGCTTTGGCGATGGAAACAGAAGGCTTTTTATCACAGGACAAGAAATCAGCCCTCAAAAACTTAACCGGCAGAAAATATTTTTTTGAAAAAATCCCTAAGCCCCGGGGTCACAATTTCAGCAAAAATCTGACTTTTGGCAATTCACTCAAAAATGGTGCCAGAAGCTTGCAAATGATCCCCTGAAAGCTTTGGCGATGGAAACAGAAGGCTTTTTATCACAGGACAAGAAATCAGCCCTCAAAAACGTAACCGGCAGAAAACGTTTTTTTGAAAAAAATCCCTAAGCCCCGGGGTCACAATTTCAGCAAAAATCTGACTTTTGGCAATTCACTCAAAAATGGTGCCAGAAGCTTGCAAATGATCCCCTGAAAGCTTTGGCGATGGAAACAGAAGGCTTTTTATCACAGGACAAGAAATCAGCCCTCAAAAACGTAACCGGCAGAAAATATTTTTTTGAAAAAATCCCTAAGCCCCGGGGTCACAATTTCAGCAAAAATCTGACTTTTGGCAATTCACTCAAAAATGGTGCCAGAAGCTTGCAAATGATCCCTAAGCCCTAATCTGACTTTTGGCAATTCACTCAAAAATGGTGCCAGAAGCTTGCAAATGATCCCCTGAAAGCATTGGCGATGGAGACAGAAGGCTTTTTATCACAGGACAAGAAATCAGCCCTCAAAAACGTAACCGGCAGAAAATATTTTTTTGAAAAAATCCCTAAGCCCCGGGGTCACAATTTCAGCAAAAATCTGACTTTGGCAATTCACTCAAAAATGGTGCCAGAAGCTTGCTAATGATCCCCTGAAAGCTTTGGCCATGGAAACAGAAGGCTTTTTATCACAGGACAAGAAATCAGCCCTCAAAAACGTAACCGGCAGAAAACGTTTTTTTGAAAAAAATCCCTAAGCCCCGGGGTCACAATTTCAGCCAAAATCTGACTTTTGGCAATTCACTCAAAAATGGTGCCAGAAGCTTGCAAATGATCCCCTGAAAGCTTTGGCGATGGAAACAGAAGGCTTTTTATCACAGGACAAGAAATCAGCCCTCAAAAACGTAACCGGCAGAAAATATTTTTTTGAAAAAATCCCTAAGCCCCGGGGTCACAATTTCAGCAAAAATCTGACTTTTGGCAATTCACTCAAAAATGGTGCCAGAAGCTTGCAAATGATCCCTATGCCCTAATCTGACTTTTGGCAATTCACTCAAAAATGGTGCCAGAAGCTTGCAAATGATCCCCTAAAAGCTTTGGCGATGGAAACAGAAGGCTTTTTATCACAGTACAAGAAATCAGCCCTCAAAAACGTAACCGGCAGAAAATATTTTTTTGAAAAAATCCCTAAGCCCCGGGGTCACAATTTCAGCAAAAATCTGACTTTTGGCAATTCAATCAAAAATGGTGCCAGAAGCTTGCAAATGATCCCCTGAAAGCTTTGGCGATGGAAACAGAAGGCTTTTTATCACAGGACAAGAAATCAGCCCTCAAAAACGTAACCGGCAGAAAATAATTTTTTGGAAAAATCCCTAAGCCCCGGGGTCACAATTTCAGCCAAAATCTGACTTTTGGCAATTCACTCAAAAATGGTGCCAGAAGCTTGGAAATGATCCCCTGAAAGCTTTGGCGATGGAAACAGAAGGCTTTTTATCAGAGGACAAGAAATCAGCCCTCAAAAACATAACCGGCAGAAAATATTTTTTTGAAAAAATCCCTAAGCCCCGGGGTCACAATTTCAGCCAAAATCTGACTTTTGGCAATTCACTCAAAAATGGTGCCAGAAGCTTGCAAATGATTACCTGAAAGCCTTGGCGATGGAAACAGAAGGCTTTTTATCACAGGACAAGAAATCAGCCCTCAAAAACGTAAGCGGCAGAAAATATATTTTTGAAAAAATCCCTAAGCCCCGGGGTCACAATTTCAGCAAAAATCTGACTTTTGGCAATTCACTCAAAAATGGTGCCAGAAGCTTGCAAATGATCCCCTGAAAGCTTTGGCGATGGAAACAGAAGGCTTTTTATCACAGGACAAGAAATCCGGGCTCAAAAACTTAACCGGCAGAAAATATTTTTTTGAAAAAATCCCTAAGCCCCGGGGTCACAATTTCAGCAAAAATCTGACTTTTGGCAATTCACTCAAAAATGGTGCCAGAAGCTTGCAAATGATTCCCTGAAAGCTGTGGCGATGGAAACAGGAGGCTTTTTATCACAGGACAAGAAATCAGCCCTCAAAAACGTAAGCGGCAGAAAATATATTTTTGAAAAAATCCCTAAGCCCCGGGGTCACAATTTCAGCAAAAATCTGACTTTTGGCAATTCACTCAAAAATGGTGCCAGAAGCTTGCAAATGATCCCTAAGCCCTAATCTGACTTTTGGCAATTCACTCAAAAATGGTGCCAGAAGCTTGCAAATGATCCCCTGAAAGCTTTGGCGATGGAAACAGAAGGCTTTTTATCACAGGACAAGAAATCAGCCCTCAAAAACGTAACCGGCAGAAAATATTTTTTTGAAAAAATCCCTAAGCCCCGGGGTCACAATTTCAGCAAAAATCTGACTTTTGGCAATTCACTCAAAAATGGTGCCAGAAGCTTGCAAATGATCCCCTGAAAGCTTTGGCGATGGAAACAGAAGGCTTTTTATCACAGGACAAGAAATCAGCCCTCAAAAACGTAACCGGCAGAAAATATTTTTTTGAAAAAATCCCTAAGCCCCGGGGTCACAATTTCAGCAAAAATCTGATTTTTGGCAATTCACTCAAAAATGGTGCCAGAAGCTTGCAAATGATCCCTAAGCCCTAATCTGACTTTTGGCAATTCACTCAAAAATGGTGCCAGAAGCTTGCAAATGATCCCCTGAAAGCTTTGGCGATGGAGACAGAAGGCTTTTTATCACAGGACAAGAAATCAGCCCTCAAAAACGTAACCGGCAGAAAATATTTTTTTGAAAAAATCCCTAAGCCCCGGGGTCACAATTTCAGCAAAAATCTGACTTTTGGCAATTCACTCAAAAATGGTGCCAGAAGCTTGCAAATAATCCCTAAGCCCTAATCTGACTTTTGGCAATTCACTCAAAAATGGTGCCAGAAGCTTGCAAATGATTCCCTGAAACCTTTGGCGATGGAAACAGAAGGCTTTTTATCACAGGACAAGAAATCAGCCCTCAAAAACGTAACCGGCAGAAAATGTTTTTTTAAAAAAAATCCCTAAGCCCCGGGGTCACAATTTCAGCAAAAATCTGACTTTTGGCAATTCACTCAAAAATGGTGCCAGAAGCTTGCAAATGATCCCCTGAAAGCTTTGGCGATGGAAACAGAAGGCTTTTTATCGCAGGACAAGAAATCAGCCCTCAAAAACGTAACCGGCAGAAAATATTTTTTTGAAAAAATCCCTAAGCCCCGGGGTCACAATTTCAGCCAAAATCTGACTTTTGGCAATTCACTCAAAAATGGTGCCAGAAGCTTGCAAATGATCCCCTGAAAGCTTTGGCGATGGAAACAGAAGGCTTTTTATCACAGGACAAGAAATCAGCCCTCAAAAACTTAACCGGCAGAAAATATTTTTTTGAAAAAATCCCTAAGCCCCGGCCGGGGTCACAATTTCAGCCAAAATCTGACTTTTGGCAATTCACTCAAAAATGGTGCCAGAAGCTTGCAAATGATCCCCTGAAAGCTTTGGCGATGGAAACAGAAGGCTTTTTATCACAGGACAAGAAATCAGCCCTCAAAAACGTAACCGGCAGAAAACGTTTTTTTGAAAAAATCCCTAAGCCCCGGGGTCACAATTTCAGCCAAAATCTGACTTTTGGCAATTCACTCAAAAATGGTGCCAGAAGCTTGCAAATGATCCCTAAGCCCTAATCTGACTTTTGGCAATTCACTCAAAAATGGTGCCAGAAGCTTGCAAATGATCCCCTGAAAGCTTTGGCGATGGAGACAGAAGGCTTTTTATCACAGGACAAGAAATCAGCCCTCAAAAACGTAACCGGCAGAAAATATTTTTTTGAAAATATCCCTAAGCCCCGGGGTCACAATTTCAGCAAAAATCTGACTTTTGGCAATTCACTCAAAAATGGTGCCAGAAGCTTGCAAATGATCCCCTGAAAGCTTTGGTGATGGAAACAGAAGGCTTTTTATCACAGGACAAGAAATCCGCGCTCAAAAACTTAACCGGCAGAAAATATTTTTTTGAAAAAATCCCTAAGCCCCGGGGTCACAATTTCAGCAAAAATCTGACTTTTGGCAATTCACTCAAAAATGGTGCCAGAAGCTTGCAAATAATCCCTAAGCCCTAATCTGACTTTTGGCAATTCACTCAAAAATGGTGCCAGAAGCTTGCAAATGATTCCCTGAAACCTTTGGCGATGGAAACAGAAGGCTTTTTATCACAGGACAAGAAATCAGCCCTCAAAAACGTAACCGGCAGAAAATGTTTTTTTAAAAAAAATCCCTAAGCCCCGGCGTCACAATTTCAGCAAAAATCTGACTTTTGGCAATTCACTCAAAAATGGTGCCAGAAGCTTGCAAATGATCCCCTGAAAGCTTTGGCGATGGAAACAGAAGGCTTTTTATCACAGGACAAGAAATCAGCCCTCAAAAACTTAACCGGCAGAAAATATTTTTTTGAAAAAATCCCTAAGCCCCGGCCGGGGTCACAATTTCAGCAAAAATCTGACTTTTGGCAATTCACTCAAAAATGGTGCCAGAAGCTTGCAAATGATCCCCTGAAAGCTTTGGCGATGGAAACAGAAGGCTTTTTATCACAGGACAAAAAAATCAGCCCTCAAAAACGTAACCGGCAGAAAACGTTTTTTTGAAAAAATCCCTAAGCCCCGGGGTCACAATTTCAGCCAAAATCTGACTTTTGGCAATTCACTCAAAAATGGTGCCAGAAGCTTGCAAATGATCCCCTGAAAGCTTTGGCGATGGAAACAGAAGGCTTTTTATCACAGGACAAGAAATCAGCCCTCAAAAACGTAACCGGCAGAAAATATTTTTTTGAAAAAATCCCTAAGACCCGGGGTCACAATTTCAGCAAAAATCTGACTTTTGGCAATTCACTCAAAAATGGTGCCAGAAGCTTGCAAATGATCCCCTGAAAGCTGTGGCGATGGAAACAGAAGGCTTTTTATCACAGGATAAGAAATCAGCCCTCAAAAACGTAACCGGCAGAAAATATTTTTTTGAAAAAATCCCTAAGCCCCGGGGTCACAATTTCAGCAAAAATCTGATTTTTGGCAATTCACTCAAAAATGGTGCCAGAAGCTTGCAAATGATCCCTAAGCCCTAATCTGACTTTTGGCAATTCACTCAAAAATGGTGCCAGAAGCTTGCAAATGATCCCCTGAAAGCTTTGGCGATGGAAACAGAAGGCTTTTTATCACAGGACAAGAAATCAGCCCTCAAAAACGTAACCGGCAGAAAATATTTTTTTGAAAAAATCCCTAAGCCCCGGGGTCACAATTTCAGCCAAAATCTGACTTTTGGCAATTCACTCAAAAATGGTGCCAGAAGCTTGCAAATGATCCCCTGAAAGCTTTGGCGATGGAAACAGAAGGCTTTTTATCACAGGACAAGAAATCAGCCCTCAAAAACTTAACCGGCAGAAAATATTTTTTTGAAAAAATCCCTAAGCCCCGGCCGGGGTCACAATTTCAGCAAAAATCTGACTTTTGGCAATTCACTCAAAAATGGTGCCAGAAGCTTGCAAATGATCCCCTGAAAGCTTTGGCGATGGAAACAGAAGGCTTTTTATCACAGGACAAAAAAATCAGCCCTCAAAAACGTAACCGGCAGAAAACGTTTTTTTGAAAAAATCCCTAAGCCCCGGGGTCACAATTTCAGCCAAAATCTGACTTTTGGCAATTCACTCAAAAATGGTGCCAGAAGCTTGCAAATGATCCCCTGAAAGCTTTGGCGATGGAAACAGAAGGCTTTTTATCACAGGACAAGAAATCAGCCCTCAAAAACGTAACCGGCAGAAAATATTTTTTTGAAAAAATCCCTAAGACCCGGGGTCACAATTTCAGCAAAAATCTGACTTTTGGCAATTCACTCAAAAATGGTGCCAGAAGCTTGCAAATGATCCCCTGAAAGCTGTGGCGATGGAAACAGAAGGCTTTTTATCACAGGATAAGAAATCAGCCCTCAAAAACGTAACCGGCAGAAAATATTTTTTTGAAAAAATCCCTAAGCCCCGGGGTCACAATTTCAGCAAAAATCTGATTTTTGGCAATTCACTCAAAAATGGTGCCAGAAGCTTGCAAATGATCCCTAAGCCCTAATCTGACTTTTGGCAATTCACTCAAAAATGGTGCCAGAAGCTTGCAAATGATCCCCTGAAAGCTTTGGCGATGGAAACAGAAGGCTTTTTATCACAGGACAAGAAATCCGCGCTCAAAAACTTAACCGGCAGAAAATATTTTTTTGAAAAAATCCCTAAGCCCCGGGGTCACAATTTCAGCAAAAATCTGACTTTTGGCAATTCACTCAAAAATGGTGCCAGAAGCTTGCAAATAATCCCTAAGCCCTAATCTGACTTTTGGCAATTCACTCAAAAATGGTGCCAGAAGCTTGCAAATGATTCCCTGAAACCTTTGGCGATGGAAACAGAAGGCTTTTTATCACAGGACAAGAAATCAGCCCTCAAAAACGTAACCGGCAGAAAATGTTTTTTAAAAAAAAATCCCTAAGCCCAGGGTCACAATTTCAGCAAAAATCTGACTTTTGGCAATTCACTCAAAAATGGTGCCAGAAGCTTGCAAATGATCCCCTGAAAGCTTTGGCGATGGAAACAGAAGGCTTTTTATCACAGGACAAGAAATCAGCCCTCAAAAACGTAACCGGCAGAAAATATTTTTTTGAAAATATCCCTAAGCCCCGGGGTCACAATTTCAGCAAAAATCTGATTTTTGGCAATTCACTCAAAAATGGTGCCAGAAGCTTGCAAATGATCCCTAAGCCCTAATCTGACTTTTGGCAATTCACTCAAAAATGGTGCCAGAAGCTTGCAAATGATCCCCTGAAAGCTTTGGCGATGGAGACAGAAGGCTTTTTATCACAGGACAAGAAATCCGCGCTCAAAAACTTAACCGGCAGAAAATATTTTTTTGAAAAAATCCCTAAGCCCCGGGGTCACAATTTCAGCAAAAATCTGACTTTTGGCAATTCACTCAAAAATGGTGCCAGAAGCTTGCAAATAATCCCTAAGCCCTAATCTGACTTTTGGCAATTCACTCAAAAATGGTGCCAGAAGCTTGCAAATGATTCCCTGAAACCTTTGGCGATGGAAACAGAAGGCTTTTTATCACAGGACAAGAAATCAGCCCTCAAAAACGTAACCGGCAAAAAATGTTTTTTTTAAAAAAATCCCTAAGCCCCGGGGTCACAATTTCAGCAAAAATCTGACTTTTGGCAATTCACTCAAAAATGGTGCCAGAAGCTTGCAAATGATCCCCTGAAAGCTTTGGCGATGGAAACAGAAGGCTTTTTATCACAGGACAAGAAATCAGCCCTCAAAAACGTAACCGGCAGAAAATATTTTTTTGAAAAAATCCCTAAGCCCCGGGGTCACAATTTCACCCAAAATCTGACTTTTGGCAATTCACTCAAAAATGGTGCCAGAAGCTTGCAAATGATCCCCTGAAAGCTTTGGCGATGGAAACAGAAGGCTTTTTATCACAGGACAAGAAATCAGCCCTCAAAAACTTAACCGGCAGAAAATATTTTTTTGAAAAAATCCCTAAGCCCCGGCCGGGGTCACAATTTCAGCAAAAATCTGACTTTTGGCAATTCACTCAAAAATGGTGCCAGAAGCTTGCAAATGATCCCCTGAAAGCTTTGGCGATGGAAACAGAAGGCTTTTTATCACAGGACAAGAAATCAGCCCTCAAAAACGTAACCGGCAGAAAACGTTTTTTTGAAAAAATCCCTAAGCCCCGGGGTCACAATTTCAGCCAAAATCTGACTTTTGGCAATTCACTCAAAAATGGTGCCAGAAGCTTGCAAATGATCCCCTGAAAGCTTTGGCGATGGAAACAGAAGGCTTTTTATCACAGGACAAGAAATCAGCCCTCAAAAACGTAACCGGCAGAAAATATTTTTTTGAAAAAATCCCTAAGCCCCGGGGTCACAATTTCAGCAAAAATCTGACTTTTGGCAATTCACTCAAAAATGGTGCCAGAAGCTTGCAAATGATCCCCTGAAAGCTTTGGCGATGGAAACAGAAGGCTTTTTATCACAGGACAAGAAATCAGCCCTCAAAAACGTAACCGGCAGAAAATATTTTTTTGAAAAAATCCCTAAGCCCCGGGGTCACAATTTCAGCAAAAATCTGACTTTTGGCAATTCACTCAAAAATGGTGCCAGAAGCTTGCAAATGATCCCTAAGCCCTAATCTGACTTTTGGCAATTCACTCAAAAATGGTGCCAGAAGCTTGCAAATGATCTCCTGAAAGCTTTGGCAATGGAAACAGAAGGCTTTTTATCACAGGACAAGAAATCAGCCCTCAAAAACGTAACCGGCAGAAAATATTTTTTTGAAAAAATCCCTAAGCCCCGGGGTCACAATTTCAGCAAAAATCTGACTTTTGGCAATTCACTCAAAAATGGTGCCAGAAGCTTGCAAATGATCCCCTGAAAGCTTTGGCGATGGAAACAGAAGGCTTTTTATCACAGGACAAGAAATCCGCACTCAAAAACTTAACCGGCAGAAAATATTTTTTTGAAAAAATCCCTAAGCCTCGGGGTCACAATTTCAGCAAAAATCTGACTTTTGGCAATTCACTCAAAAATGGTGCCAGAAGCTTGCAAATGATCCCTAAGCCCTAATCTGACTTTTGGCAATTCACTCAAAAATGGTGCCAGAAGCTTGCAAATGATTCCCTGAAACCTTTGGCGATGGAAACAGAAGGCTTTTTATCACAGGACAAGAAATCAGCCCTCAAAAACGTAACCGGCAGAAAATGTTTTTTTTAAAAAATCCCTAAGCCCCGGGGTCACAATTTCAGCAAAAATCTGACTTTTGGCAATTCACTCAAAAATGGTGCCAGAAGCTTGCAAATGATCCCCTGAAAGCTTTGGCGATGGAAACAGAAGGCTTTTTATCACAGGACAAGAAATCAGCCCTCAAAAACGTAACCGGCAGAAAATATTTTTTTGAAAAAATCCCTAAGCCCCGGGGTCACAATTTCAGCCAAAATCTGACTTTTGGCAATTCACTCAAAAATGGTGCCAGAAGCTTGCAAATGATCCCCTGAAAGCTTTGGCGATGGAAACAGAAGGCTTTTTATCACAGGACAAGAAATCAGCCCTCAAAAACTTAACCGGCAGAAAATATTTTTTTGAAAAAATCCCTAAGCCCCGGCCGGGGTCACAATTTCAGCAAAAATCTGACTTTTGGCAATTCACTCAAAAATGGTGCCAGAAGCTTGCAAATGATCCCCTGAAAGCTTTGGCGATGGAAACAGAAGGCTTTTTATCACAGGACAAGAAATCAGCCCTCAAAAACGTAACCGGCAGAAAACGTTTTTTTGAAAAAATCCCTAAGCCCCGGGGTCACAATTTCAGCCAAAATCTGACTTTTGGCAATTCACTCAAAAATGGTGCCAGAAGCTTGCAAATGATCCCCTGAAAGCTTTGGCGATGGAAACAGACGGCTTTTTATCACAGGACAAGAAATCAGCCCTCAAAAACGTAACCGGCAGAAAATATTTTTTTGAAAAAATCCCTAAGCCCCGGGGTCACAATTTCAGCAAAAATCTGACTTTTGGCAATTCACTCAAAAATGGTGCCAGAAGCTTGCAAATGATCCCTAAGCCCTAATCTGACTTTTGGCAATTCACTCAAAAATGGTGCCAGAAGCTTGCAAATGATCTCCTGAAAGCTTTGGCAATGGAAACAGAAGGCTTTTTATCACAGGACAAGAAATCAGCCCTCAAAAACGTAACCGGCTGAAAATATTTTTTTGAAAAAATCCCTAAGCCCCGGGGTCACAATTTCAGCAAAAATCTGACTTTTGGCAATTCACTCAAAAATGGTGCCAGAAGCTTGCAAATGATCCCTAAGCAATAATCTGACTTTTGGCAATTCACTCAAAAATGGTGCCAGAAGCTTGCAAATGATTCCCTGAAACCTTTGGCGATGGAAACAGAAGGCTTTTTATCACAGGACAAGAAATCAGCCCTCAAAAACGTAACCGGCAGAAAATGTTTTTTTTTAAAAAATCCCTAAGCCCCGGGGTCACAATTTCAGCAAAAATCTGACTTTTGGCAATTCACTCAAAAATGGTGCCAGAAGCTTGCAAATGATCCCCTGAAAGCTTTGGCGATGGAAACAGAAGGCTTTTTATCACAGGACAAGAAATCAGCCCTCAAAAACGTAACCGGCAGAAAATATTTTTTTGAAAAAATCCCTAAGCCCCGGGGTCACAATTTCAGCCAAAATCTGACTTTTGGCAATTCACTCAAAAATGGTGCCAGAAGCTTGCAA